>NC_055996.1:99201599-99822596 GCF_018446385.1 Zingiber officinale
ACTACTCTACTTAACCGGTTTATTAAAAATCTCTAGGAAAACTCAACCGAAAAATTTCGACAGAATCTCCCCTGTACCGGTGACAATAATCATAAGTACATACATATACAAAGCAATAACATCACCACGCAGTTTATATATAACTAAAAATAAACTATCCTAGCAATAGTAAACAAAAGAACTCCAACAATAGGAAATAACTCAACTACAATGCGGAATAAACTTAACATAGACAAAGGGAAACTACTAAAACAATCTCTATCAATTTAATAACTGAAAGAAAACTCCAAAGAAGGAGTCTTGACAGTTTCCTTAGCAAACTCATGATCTCTCCATAGTCCAGCCATCACACACCTTCATCACCACCACCTTGTCGCCTTCCTTTCATACTTTAGCTTTTCCTTTATCTGCAGTAGGAGGAAAGTAGTATCTATAAGCTAAAAGCTTAGTAAGTGCTTGCCTACTCACAAAAACTCGATATGCATGTATATAACGAAAAACATGCTAAATCTGAATGCTTAGAAGAAAGCTACTCATGCTCATCTACTAGTAAATAAATCAGATTAACTGAAATACTAAACATGTAATCATGCTCATAAATAGCATAGAAATCATATTAACTGAAAAGCTAACATGTAAAGCTACTCATGCTATACAAGAATAAAACTATAACTGCATGCTGAAAAGCAAATAAAGCTAATCATGCTAAATAATCTAATAGCAAGAAATCAACTAAATGATAAGACATATAGTCATTCTCAAATAAACTCATAAGGAAGCAAATGAAAACTGATACTGCATGCTTCAAATAACAAGAAGCTAAACTTTCTAATTCTAAACATATTTGATGTTTGTTTCATTTGTTTCCAAAAACTTTTACTTTTATACTTCAAAATAATAATCAACTTCTCTTGGGCCCGGCATTGTACTACTTTGGTATTTTACCAATTTGCGCGCATCCTTAATAAGAGTCGAGGTAGCTAATCCCGAAACTACTAAGGTACTTCTAGGCCTTGTGCCTAGGGGCATCTTGGAGCCCATCCCTTGGACCTTGTGTCCGGTACATGCCCTTTAAAAGTAAAATACTTTTTATCTTTAAATACTTCTTATAATAAAATGTCTTGGCATTTTAATAAGCACCTTGTGTGCCAAAATCCCTAAAGTCTTGACTTCGGAATCTTACTTAAGGCTTTAGCCTTTTTCTTTCTTTTCTTTATCTTTCTTTTACTTATCTTTTGGTAATTTAGTAGAGGATCATAACTAAAACCAAAAGTAGATCTGTTCATGCTAAATGAGGTAGTAAAGAAACTTAAATCTAAACTGCATACTATCCTAAACAAATTCTGCATGCTTTGTTAACAAAATTCTAAAATACTATAAATACATGCTATCCATGTTCATTGCATATCTATAAAAACTAAAACTATATATTGAACACATGCTATTCAAGTTCATTGCATATATATACAGAAAACTAAGCAAAGCAATAAGAAAATCTGCTTGTCTAACCGCAATAAGAAAATATGCTTGTCTAATAGCAATGGAAGCTACTGGTGAAGTAAACAAAACATGTTTCAAAATCAAGCAAAACTGAAAGTCATGTTCTTCTTCTCTTGTTCATAATATAGGCAAATATTGATTGACTTTGCATGACCCCTTGGACTTATTCCGTATACAAATCACACACGTGCTTGGAATTAATGACTTAAATGTTAAACAAGGAAGTATCCACCTCAGTAAACAAAACAAACTGATCATTGCTCATTAAGGTTGATACGGATCAAAGAAGATTCCAAGTTTTCAATATTAAAGCACTCTTCATAAACCAAAACTAGAATGCTGGCCTTAAACAAAAAAATCAGATATTTAAATACTATCATAAAAATTACTATTTCAATCAGTAAATACCATATTCCTTATAAACCTTTTAATTGAATCCAAACAGAGACATTATAACATCTTATAACCCTTTTAGCCATGGTTATCACCTTGAGGTTTGAGTTAATTTATATGCTCAGTTGCGAACTCTGTAGTTCAATCCTTAACTTGAGAATTGTACCAATGGTTCTCACAAGAAGGAATACATGATAGTACAAAATTGAGTAAACACTTAACCTTAAAATGCTATAGGATATTTCTTTTTTTTTCTTCCTAATGATCTTATCACCGTTGCCATCACGTTTCTAAACTCTCCATAGCCATCAATTTCATTATAAGCATCCTGATGGTATTCAACAGAATCTAGCCAGCATTACCAACATCAAGGGAGACATTTATTCCATTATTATCACAAAGCATGAAACTAAGTAGCATAGAATCCGATCAAAAATGCCAAGCACCCTCAAGCTGTCCAAAAGCTTTCGGGAACAAGGAAAAAAGAACAAGGAATAAATCTCGGAGCTATCCTACTGCAGGTGAGGAAGCACTTACCTTCGTTTTCTTGGACTTACAACCGAGAAAGAGAGGTTCTAGGGTTTCGGTAGCTCGACTTTCGGCTCCTCCTCGTGCCCACAACCTCTCCTCGACGAGAGGATCTCAACGGTGTGAAGAGCTCTTGGAGAAAAGTGCTCGCCGGCCGCCGGAGACGAAGCCCTAGCCGCGGCTTCGTTTCTGCCCGAGAGGAATCGCCGGCGCCGCGTGAGAAGAGGTGAGAAAGAAATTAGGTTTCGGGAAACCTAAATCCTCTTCTTATAACTAGAGTTATTTTTTGTTCCAACTATAGCTTATATATTTGCCGCTGCCTATTTAATTAGCAACGATCGCTAGTCCAGTTGGTCCGCTGGGCTTTGCTCGAAGCCAGAGGTTTGTGCTTCGATTCTCAGCCGCGTCCCTTTTATTTCCAATTTATTTTACTGTTCCTAACTACCAGTTAAATATACATCGCTCCATATATGATTAACAAAAAACCGTGCAGCTCAGCTGGTTGGGCCGGTTTTGCTTGGGTCAGTCCGGTCGGAGATCGTGGGTTCAAAACCTGGCTTCAACATATTTCTTTTCTTTTTTTTTTAAACTTCTTTCTCTTGGTAAAAATACCAAACGAACTCCAAAAATTACGTAAAAATATTCTAAAAATTTCTAAAAATCTCTAGAATATTTTAAAGGTATTTCCAAATATTTTTATGGACTTTTAGAACTTGAAATAGGGAAAATTGGGTCGTTACAATCCCCCATACCTTATAAAAAGTTCGTCCTCGAACTTAGAATAGCTCTGGATACTTCTGTCTCATACTGTCCTCCCGCTCCCAAGTGACTTCCTCGTGCTTCTGGTTCTGCCAGATAACCTTCCCTAGTGGCACTTCTTTGCTTCTTAGTCTCTTGACTGCTCTGTCTGTGTAGGTCTACTCTCATAACTAAGATCCTCTTGGATCTGCACTGACTGAGGCTAAATCACTTGGCTCGGGTCATGGAGACACTTCTTTAGCATGGAGACATGAAATACATTGTGTATTGTTGACATGTCTTGTGGTAAATCCAGCTTGTAAGCTACTTTCCTAATCCTTTCTGTGATCAGGTAAGGTCCTACACAACGAGGACTTAATTTGCCCTTCTTGCCAAATCTCATCACTCCCTTCATAGGAGCGACCTTAAGAAAGACTGGGTCTCCTACTTGGAATTCCAGTGGCCTACGGCGTGTCGATAACTCTTACATCCTGCAGCGGTCTCGATCCTCTGTCGATCTTACGGATGCCCGAGTAGTCTCATCTATCGGCTCTGTCTGAATGCCCAGTTCACTTCCATCTCTCTTTTCACCTTCTTGCCAGCAAATGGGTGATCTGCACTTCCTACAATGCCTCATAAGGAGCTATCTTGATGGTGGCCCGATAGTTGTTGAATTCAGCTAAGCACAAGTACTTGCACCAACTTCCCTTGAAATCTAGTGCACAAGCTCTGAGCATATCTTCTAGAATCTGATTTACTCGCTTTGTCTGTCCATCAGTCTGAGGATGGAAAGCTGTGCTGAACTTGAGTTTGGTGCCTAGTGCAGTCTGAATACACTCCCAAAAGTGAGAGGTGAAGCGCCCATCTCTATCAGAAACAATAGATTTAGGAACTCCGTGAAGTCTGATCACCTCTTTAACATACAGCTGTGCCAACTGCTCTATAGAGTGAGACACCCTGATGGCTAGAAAATGAGCAGACTTGGTCAATCTGTCCACTATCACCCATATCGCATCATATCCATTTGTGGTTCTTGGGAGACCTACTATAAAGTCTATGGATATGTCTTCCCACTTCCACTCTGGTATTGGAAGAGGTTGTAGAACTCCTCCTGGTCTCCGGTGTTCGCTGACCCTCTGACATGTCGACATGTAATCATATTTAGCTACATCTCTTTTGAGTCCGGACCTTTGTTTCACGTCTTGATACATCTTGGTAGAACCAGGATGCATGGAATAAGGTGTACTATGAGCTTCTTCCAAAATTTCCTTTCTCAGCTCTTCATCATTGAGAACAAAGAGATAAAGAATTCCATCGTCGAACTTAAACCTGAATTTCCTTCTTCCGTATCCCTTGCTTGATCTTTTGGATATCGGGATCTTCTTTGCTTTCTCTGTATATCCTCGAGTAGGGTTGACTCTAAGGTCAATGCAGAATTGCCCATAAATAATTTCAAGTCCAAATCGATAACTCATACATTGTGGCGGGGCTAATGATGAGCGGGGACATCGGGGATGCTTGGATTTTACCTTAGTGCATCGCCACTTTATTAGCTTTGCACAGGTGGTAGAGGATTTACGGTCGTAATCTTTGACCAACTCCGGCCACCTGCTGTCTCATGTTTAAGTCCTTCGGTGAAGAAGTACTTAAGACTCGATGGTCTGTGAAAATTCTGCGCCATACAAATAATGGCGCGAGTTTTAGTGCAAAGACCACCGCCTCAAGATCATAGGTGGGGTAGTTCTTTTCATAATATTTGAGTTGTCGAAAGCATAAGCTATCACTTTTCCTTCCTGCATGAGTACAGCTCTTAGGCCATCTTGGAAGCATCACTGTAGATGTCAAAACTCTTGTCACTTTGGAGCAGTCGGAATGGGAGCCTTGGTCGATCTCTTTTCGGCTCTTGGAAACTCGCTCACATTTGTCGACCATTCAAACTTCTTGTTCTTTCTAGTCGGGGCTATAAGTGGAGAGGTTATCCTAGAAAAGTCCTCCACGAATTTTCTGTAATACCTACAAGGGGCTTCGATCTCCTGGCGTTCTTGGGTCTGCTCCAGTTGTTGCTTCTATTTTGGTGGATCCACTTGAATGCCTTCTTTAGAAATTATGTGACCTAGAAATGCCACTGCTCCAGAATTCACACTTTGAGAATTTAGCATAGAGCTGCTTTTGTTGAAGGGTCTGCAGAACTATTCTCAAGTGCGTGTCATGCTCCTCTGGGGTCCTTGAATAGATTAGAATGTCGTCGATGAACACAATGACAAACTTGTCAAGGTATTCCCTGAACACTCTATTCATCAAGTCCATGAAGACTGTAGGTGCATTAGTCACACCAAAAGGCATGACTACGAATTCGTAGTGTCCGTATCTGGTCCTGAAAGCTGTTCTGGGTATATCACTCTCCTTCACTTTCAACTGATGGTACCCAGAGCGTAGGTCTATCTTGGAGAACACTGTTGCCCCTCTCAACTGATCAAATAAGTCGTCGATCCTGGGAAGGGATACTTGTTCTTGATGGTCACTTGATTCAGAGCCCTATAATCTATGCACATCCGCATAGATCCGTCCTTTTTCTTGACGAACAACACAGGAGCTCCCCATGGTGAATGACTAGGGCGGATGAAGCCTTTGTCAAGCAGCTCCTGAAGTTGTTCTTGTAACGGCACGGCCAAGGGTCGTCGGTCGACGACATGAGAGGTCGCCAAATGGGCCGATGACATAAGGGCCGACGGTCGACGACATGAGAGGTCGCCAAATGGGCCGCCAAATGGGCCAAGAGGGCCGGGTCGTTACAAGTTAAGCGCAGCGGAATAATAAAAAACTTAGGCAAATTGAACAAGGTGTTTTTTTACTTCGTTCGAAGCCTGTGACGACTCCTACTCGAAGGCCCGTACTCCTTAGTACTTTCGTTGGGCAATTCACTAGCAATTTGAAATACTATTACAAATTAAGGTACAGAAATGCTAATGGAAATAAAGTGATACCGACAAGAAAGTTAACCAAAGAAGAAGGAGCACTTTGTCGGAGCTTTGTTAGCGTCGCAGGAGCGTAGAGTAGCAGAGCAAGCAGTCGAAGAGTTCTCGGTTGTTATTGAAGCTCCACCCCTGGGGCTTCTTTTATATGTTGCTCCGGGCGCCTGGATCCCTTCCGGGCGCCCTGGTGCGACGTGGCAGGTCTAATCAGCGAACTCCACGTGGCGACGACTCGGCCTGGATAAAATTCACCTCCGGGCGCCCGGATCCCTTCCGGGTGCCCGAACCTCCTATTTCCAGAAACTTCCTTTCCTGCAGAGGCAAATTTATAATTATAACCTGCAAAACAGATTGTTAGTACAGTAATATGATTTAACAAGAAAAGAGTATGACTTAGATTCCGTCTTTCCGAGACCGGAATCTAGTCACGATCTCGACTTAGATATCCGAAATGGATCTAAGCCGGATCGACGCCTAATGTTTCCTTCCCGGGAACGCGTCCTCGCAGTCACTCCCCTCTAGTGACTTACCTTACTTACCTGCCAGACGTCCGGTCAGCCCGTCGACCCGTCTGGACTTCGTGCCAGCTATCCGGTCAGCCCGTCGACCTAGCTGGGCTTCGTGCCTAAGCGTCCGGTCAGCCCGTCGACCCGCTTGGACTTCGTGCCAGCTATCCGGTCAGCCCGTCGACCTAGCTGGGCTTCGTGCCAGACATCCGGTCAGCCCGTCGACCTGTCTGGACTTCTCCTGCACACTCGATCAAAGTGTCAGACAACAATAAACTAACTTAACCTGATTTGTCATTCATCAAAACCTGGGTTAAATCGTTAGTGCTAACTGCACCAACAGACAGTTCTTTATAAATTATAAACAGTTGCTCACGACTAAGATGGAAAGGAACAAACCATCGGAATAGTCGTAGTGTAATTAAGTATTAGTTTATCTTGATTAATAAATTAGACTGGTACACTCTAAGTGTATTGAGTAGGACCATTTAGGTAAGTTCTTTTTGTACTGACTTAATAAAAGAACTAGACCTTAGTTATTATGGAAGTCTGTGCTCTTAATCCTAATATAATAACAAGCACATATATTTAATATTTATTTCTTTGACTTATCAAAGGGTGAGGTTTAGCTCGATAAATCAATATGCCCGATAAGTTAGGAAATGATATTACTTATAGTGTGTGTTGTTGATTATAGAAGAAATCTGTGTCCTACTTATCTAGGTTGAAAATGTCCCCAAGAGGAGCTCATAAGGATTGTCATGTTAAACCCTGCAGCTGGACTTAGTCCGACATGACAATGAAGTTGAGTGGTACTACTCTTGGAGCTAGATATTAATTAAGTGAGTTGTCAGTAACTTACTTAATTAGTGGGCATTTGTTATCTTAAACACAGGGAGCACTACAAGAAAATTGGGATTGTACAACATTTAAACGACAACGCTTTTTATAAAAAGCGTTGTCTATTTTTTTTTAACAACGCTTTTAGTGAAAAGCGTTGTCTATTTCATTATTTTCTTATTAATAGACATCGCTTTTTTAAAAACCGTTGTCTATTAGTGATTTTTACGGGTCAAAGACAACGCTTCGTAAAAAGCGTTGTCTATTAGATTGATTTTTAGTGTCTACAACAACGTTTTATAAAAAGTGTTGTCTATGTTTAAAATCTCATCTAAATCTTGATTAATACAAACCGTTGGATCTAAATCTTGATTAATACAAACCGTTGGATTTAGGTAAGGAGTAGAAAACCCGAACCCTTCTCCCAACTTCTATCTTCCGATCATTTTTGATCCCGAACCCTTCTCCCAACTCCTCATCTCATGCGGCTTCTCCATCCAACTCCTCTCCGGCCTCCAGATCTGGGGCGTCAACAAGGCTGTGTACTCTTGGAGAAATTGATTGTCAGGGTTTCCGCGGAAGCAATTTGGAGTCAACTAGCGTGAAATACGATTTTTTTTCTCATACCCGCACGAAGCCACTGCCTTGGGTGATCTCGGCAGCGGCCAGGGAGTTAGGTTTGGCAGCTCGAGGAGGGAGGGTAGAGACGGGAGAGGTGGCGGCGAGCGGGCGGCGGAGGATGGTCGGTGAGCTCGGGAGGGACGTGCAGTGGCTCAGGGAGGGAAGGTGGTGGGATTGAGAAGCAAGGCGAGCCTCGGGGTGGCACAGGCGAGCTTCAGAGGGCAGTGTGCAGCAGAGGCCTTTTTCCTCCTTCCATTCTTTCCCTATTTTCATCCGAATACACAACTTTCTCCCTCTTTTTTCCTCTCCCTCCCTCTCCCTTCCCTCCTTTCTCTCCTCCCCTCATTTCTCTTCTTCCCCTTCTCTTCCTTTCTCCCTGAATGCACATTGTGTAAGCAACACTAAGTTCATCGCGGTCCTGATATTTTGTTTGTTAAAATTAGAAAATTGAATAGACAAATTATCTCTCTGTTTTCAGCCTTTACAATCGTTTCTTTGATGAATCAATATAATTTGGCTTACTTCTTTTTCCATCTTCTAGATACTGAAAATGGAAAAGGATTCAAGTTTCTCACGAGGAAGTGAAATGTCTCTACTGGAGCAATTTGAAGGTATATTGGAAGGAGATAAACTCATGTGAGCCTGCTAAGTTCCATTTTCCTTTATGAAAATATATGCATTTTGTAGTTTCCTTTTTGTTTTTCCCATACCAAATTATGTTCCCAATTATATCATGATTCATGAAGATTCTTCACACAGGCACATATTAAAGTTCTCTAACTGATGGAGGAGGTAGTTTGATTACATTAGAGCCAATAAGGGCTTCCTAAGACGAGAGAAAAATTCTGGAATAGCTCTCTGAATGTTTTACAGATCCAATTCTACAAGATATGCTTCATTGCCCACTGATTTAGTAAGTTGTTTAAGATACAGCAGCACCCATATGGCTATATGAAAGATTTAAAAAAAAGGCTACTAGAATGAGTAATTCTTTTATTGAAACTAGGTTCTGCATGAGCAACTTTACCATGATAGAAAAGCTCACCTCAGCATCACCATTGAAATATTTGCTTTTCTTTGATCTTGCAACCATCTTTTCATTTCTTTAAATATTTTTTCTTTTAATTTTAAAACAATATTTTTGTAAGAAAGGCTCATGGGATATTGGTTTGTGTATCATATAATGACTATTCAAGCTCTTTGGTTTCTCATATGCTTCTTAATTTGTGTCATTTAAAGCAATAATAAATAATTATTCTTCTATTCATTTAAGTTATGATCTGACTTTTAAATGATCTCGCTTTTTGGATTTTCTATTTATTGCAGTGATGAAATAGGTTTCTTGGGCCCATCTCAGTTTGCTTCACTAGATCAGGATTTAAGTGGTTCTTCTCTTGACCAGTGCACTCCTATTCAGTTGGCTGATGTTAGTCTAGAGACTAATATAGTAGATTTGAATACAGTTCAATATGACAAAAAAAATTTCTGGAACAGAAATAATAAATTGGCAATCTCCACTGATGTGCTATCTCATTTGTACATTGCTGCTCGCATGCATATATGTACGCATCTAGAAGATATAAACCATCTATCAACTTAACACTGAACAAAGGTGCCTTTTGCAGTGCATCTGCTCAGGAAAACTCTGATCACCTTCTTGAAGATGAAATTCTAAAACACACGAAGGCCTTACTGATTTTAAGCTGCAACTTCAGCAGTGCTTGGAATGACAGGTCAGTTCTAGTTTAAAGCTACCCTTTTGAATCAGGCTCTAACGATCACTATGTCTATAGCATTTTCTTCCATGAGTTTGGATTGATTTAAGTTTGAAAGCACTGAAATCACTCTTTTAATAAATTTTCATCAAATTTCTTGAATAACTGAATGCATTTTAGAATGGAGAAATACTGAGATGTGCTTTATTTTTATTTTATCTTTTTAACAATCTACATGTTTATTTTAGTACTCTTTCTATGTACTTTACGTGTCTATTGTTTCCTAATGTTGCTTTGCATATTTTCTTCGATGGTTCTATGGGCATTTAGACTAACAGAAATATTAGGAAAAGCCACCAGTAATCTTCATTTTAGCACTAACTGCACAAAATAGCTACAGAAAATCTTCATTAAGATATTGCGTGTGTTTGGTAGGTAGAAAGTCATGATGATTGTTTTGTTTTGTTTCATTAAGATATTGCGTGTGTTTGTTTCTTCATTAAGATATTTCAGTAATGCTCATGTATGGACTTGAAACATATTATTGCTACTTTTGTAGGTGGATACAAGACAGTCGATATTAGTACACTAAGGAGCGTCTGGATTCAGTAATTGATCAGTACACTAAGCGTCTGGATTCAGTAACTACTGTACTATTTTGAATAAACAGATTGTTGGCTACTTCAGTATTCAGTATTCAGTAAACTGATTGTTAGCTAAACAGATTGTAGCTGTTCAAAATAGATTTTTTGTGCTCTTTTGTTTTATATGTGAATATCACTATATACTTTGAAACAGAATTAGTGTTAATTTTGATATTTACTAGCTTCTCATGTAATTAATTACTAATATTACTTCAACGTCATATTTCTATTATTTTGATGAGTTTGAAATCATTAACTGAGTTGATTATATGTAAAATTCTAATCTAGACATGGTAAAAGAAAAATAATAGTTTCGTAAATATAAAAATAATGATTTTTAAATAATTTTTTTCTTTAAAACGACAACGCTTTTAAAGCGTTGCAAAAAGTGTTGTCTTTGTAAAAAAATAACAACGCTTTAAAAGCGTTGCAAAACGTTGCCTTTGCATAAAACGACAACGCTTTTAAAGCGTTGTCTTTGGTACAAACGACAACGCTTTAAAAGCGTTGTCGTTGAGCAGACTTTTAACAACAGTGCCTTTAACAACGCTTTTTCAGGCACAAAGATAACGCTTTAAAAGCGTTGTCTATTAGCTTTTTTGTTGTAGTGGAGACTAACACACTCATGATAAGAAGGAGCCCATAATGTAATTTGGGATTAGTGCGGTAGTGCGATAATAACTCTCTAGTGGAATGAGTTATTATCGATGAACTTGAGTTGTGTGTTCGGGGCGAGCACGGGATACTCAAGCTTATCGGAAGGCCAAAACCAATTTCTCCTCTAGGTCCCTGTCGTAGCCTCATTATAGCCTCAAATCCATCCAAATATAAGCTCATCTTGGTGTCCAAGAAGGGGGCCAGTCCAATGCTTGGTGACCAAGCAAGGGCCGGCCACATTCTCTTCCAAGGGGTCGACCCTATTGCTTGGTGATTAAGCTAGTAGGGGCCGACCACAATAATTCAAACAAGGAGGGTTGTTTTGAATTTTTAAAATCTTCTCTTTGTAGAAAACTATAAGTTTTAAAAGAGAGATTTTAATTTTTAAAACTTTCCTTATTTGAATTAGGGCACATGTTTTAATAGAGAGTTTTAAAAGTTTTAAAACTTTCCTTTTTTAACCATCCTTATGGTTTAAGAAAAAAAAGGAAGATAAGTTTTAAAATTTAAATTTTCTATAATCATGTTAAAAAAGGAAATTTTATAAGAGAAGTTTTAAATTTTAAAACATGGTTTTAATTTTTAGAACTTTCCTTTTTTAACTCCTACTTTAGGAAAGAGAGCTTGTAAAATTTTATAAGAGTGTTTCTTCTTGTAAAATTTTATAAAAATAAATATTCCTTTCCTCTTATGGGGGCCGGCCACCCTTGCTTGGTGCCCAAGCAAGGTGGCCGGCCATGTTTAAAAAAATAAAATCATCAAATTTATTTTTGATGATTGATTCAATCAAGAGGAAAGAAAAAGAATAATTAAAAGGGAAAAGGAAAAACTCTTGGAAGATTTTAATTTTTGTAAAAATTCTTCCCTTATTTGCCTTGGGAAAGTATTATAAAAGAAGAGGTGAGGAGGCTTCATGAGACACAATTCTTATTCTCTTGGAGGAGTCTCTCTTGGTGGTGGCCGACCCTTCTTCTTCTCCTTTTCCCTTTGCTCTCTTTTCCTTGGTGGTGGCGGTGGCCGGATTTTAGAGGAAGAGGAAGGAAGCTTTTGGGTGGTGTTCATCTTGGAGGATCGTCGCCCACACGACATCCAAGGCGAGGCGAGGAATACAGCAGAAGATCTCGAGGTCGTTAGTTTACAAAGAGAAGGTATAATTAGCAATTATTTTCCGCATCATGCTAGTTATTTTTCTTTGTATGAATTCCAAACACAAAAGGCATTAGATCTAGTTTTTCAAATTAGTTTTTCGAGTTTGTGTTTTCTTCTTTTTTGAATTTGTGATTCGATTGTTCTTTTTGGTTAACCTAGAGTTATTTAAGAAAATTAAATATTAACTTTCCTTAAAGGCTTTGTCTAGGCGGTGGTGGTTGCTCCCATATCCAAGAAGGCTATGTGCCTCGCTATGCGGTCCTAGAAGTCAATTTTAGAAATTAATATTTAATGGAATTAATAACATAGGTGGATTTGAATCAATAGTGTTAAGTTTCGCTTGCGATTCAAATCTAAACCATTAAGAACAGATAAGTTAAATTTGGAATCAATGATGTTAAGTTCCGTCTGCGATTCCTAATTTAACTTCTAAATAACACAATAGGTTATTTAAGGAAAAGGTTCGACACTTGTACAAAAAATTTTATACAGTGAAATCGGTACGTTTTCCTAGAACTAACCAACAATTAATATCAGAGCTAGGGTTTGCCTCTGTGTGTTTTGGTTTTCAAATTAATTATGCACATGTCATACATAATTTAGGCAGGATAATAGTAGGATGTGCTAACTTTGTAGTTGCAGGCTCCAACTATTATGACATTTAGATATTGTGTGTGATTGGATCCTTGGACATGTCAAGGGCATTATTTTGTGTGCATGATTGTATGTATCAAATACAGCAAGAGTTGTATTATTTTTAGAATTTTATTTTTTTGTTCGATCTAGAATACATGTACATTCCTTTATGGAATATAGGATCGATATTTGTAAAATTCTATATTTGTCGCGGATCATATCTTTGTGAGGCGTGGTACTATTGGAGTACCAGAGGCGCAGCAGAATAAGAAGCAAGATAGATGCGACAACTCGACCCGATGGCGATGGCTAAAGATGACAGCAGCTAGGGTTGGAGCATACTAAAGACAGTGAAGGAAAAGGTCATAATAGTTGGAAAATTAATTTCCAAATTTATTACTTTTATTTACTGTGATGTTTATGTGCATGTGATGTATGCTAGCGTAGGTTAAAATCCTCATTTTTAAATAACTAAGTGGGAGAGGGATTTTAATAAATCTCATGGTCTCCATTACTGGTTTGTAAGTGATGCAACAAGTTTGCGTGTTGGCTATGAGTGCCTCCCTCCACAACGGATGGGTTTGTTGCGGATCACTAGATCAAACTTCCTTTATGGATGGTTATAGGAAATTATTTAGGAGCGTGTGATCTTCTCCAACTGAAGGGGCACAATCCTATTTAATGGACTTAGTATCAAGTAATGGTATACACTTAGACGCATTCAATAGTATCCTCTCCAACGGAGTCACTGCCATTGTTTTGTGTGACCAAAGTGAAACCAACTATTAATTTTATTTATCATAAAGTTAAGATGACAAGATAATAAAATTGATGGGTCACACCCTCCTCTTACAAATGTTGAATTTGTATACGTCCACACTAACGTGGCATGCAATATTCACGGTGATTTGAGGTGTTGGTTAATTTAAAATAGTATTGTTTGAGGAATCAATATTATTCTAAATTTAGAGTCTTGACTAAAGTTTATTTTTGTGATTCTTAGGATGACTTTCAACCCAGTAGTCATTATACTGAAAGAGAACAAACTTACTGGTCCCAACTATATTGATTGGAAAAGAAACTTGGACATTGTTATTACTGCTGAAAGCTATAAGTTCGTATCTTGAGGTCTGTCCTGCATGCCGGTGACTCTACCCCAGAGGAGATTGAGTATCATAAGAAATAGGTAAAAGCTGATGAGATGGTGCGGTGTTACATTTTGGCTTCAATGTCAATGTATTGCAACAGCATCAAGATTTACCAACAACTTATGATATAATGAACAATCTCGAAGAACTCTTTGGGCACCAGTCGGAGCTAGGCAAGAGGCAATGAGAAGGCTAATGACCACCGTATGAGGGGGACACCGTGAGGATCATATCCTCAAAATGATGGCTATCTGAACGAAATACAAGTTCTTAGAGGAGAAATTGATGGGAAACCGGTCGATATAATTCTCCAAACGCTACCCGAAGTTTTGAGCAGTTCCCTGAACTATAACATGAACAAAAATGAGTATCGTTGGCGGAACTTACAGGCAGTAGAAGGAATATTTCACAGTTCTCAGATTCACTATCTTGAAAATGGTTCTACTTCCAAGTCGAAAGGCAAGAAGAAGAAGAAGCAGTGTTTACAAAGAAGGTGAATAAACCTTAGGGTATTGGACAAAAGCTTAAATGAAGAAGGAAGGCACAAACCCTGTATGACGGCGGACTGTCCTCGTAGGAATCAGAACAATAAAGGTATATCTCATGCTCTAGTAGTTGAAACATGTTTAGCGGTGTTATCTATCAGTACCTAGTGTGTAGATACGGGAGCCACTGATCATGTCTGTAATTCTTTGCAAGGGTTCCAGGAAACCCGACGACAATTTGAATGAGAGATAACCGTCTACATGGACAATGCTACTAAGGTGGCGGCTATTGCAGTGGGAGACGTCTACTTATCTTTTGATAGGAATAGAAATTTGATTTTAAGAAATTATCTTTATGTACCCAGTTTTAGAAAGAATTTAATTTCAGTTTCTAAACTGTATTTGGATGAATATTCAATTTCTTTTAGTAACAATGTGGCTATAAAGAGAAATAAAGTGATTATCTGTTCTGGTGTATTGGTTGTCAATTTATATACTTTAAATCCAATTTCTTCCACAAAGTAAAATATGGAAATTAATAACACATCTTCTAACTCTAATAAGATAAAAGAACCTTCGAAAATGAACCAAACGTATCTTTGGCATCTAAGACTTGGTCATATTAACTTAAGTAGGATTCAAAGGCTTATAGCTGATGGACTCTTGGGTTCATTAGAGTTGGAAAACTTTCCAACATGTGAATCTGTTGGAGTGTATACTGAAAGTCTAAGCTTTTGTAAACATTTGTTTTGAATAAAGAATCACATTTGGTCAAATTGTCTACATTTGTTTGTAGTTGTTCAATTAATTTATATTGTAGATAACATAGTATGTGGTGTCACATACAGAAGATGATGTTATCAGTACCTTATAAATTATAAACAGTGGCTCACGACCAAAATGGAAAGGAACAAACCATTAGAAGGTCGTAGTGTAATTAAGTATCAGTTTATCTTGATTGTATAATTACACTAGTAAACTCAGAGTGTATTGAGTAGGACCATTTGAGGTCGTTTCTTTTATACTGACTTTATAAAGAAACAAAGACCTCAGTTATTATGGAAGTGTGTGCTCTTAATCCTAATGTAATAACAAGAACATATATTTGATATTTATTTCTTTAATTTATCAATGGGTGAGATTTAGTTCGTTGAATCAATAAACCCGATAAGTTGGGAAATGGTATCACTGATAGTGTGTGTTGTTGATTATAGAAGGAAACTATGTCCTAGAGATACTAGGTTGATAATGTCCTCAAGAGGAGCTCATAAAGATTGTCATGTTAAACCCTGCAGGTGGACTTAGTCCGACATGATAATAAGGTTGAGTGGTACTACTCTTGGACTTAGATATTAATTAAATGAGTTGTCAGTAACTCACTTAATTAGTGGACATTCGATATCTTAAACACAGGGAGACTAACACACTCATAATAAGAAGGAGCCCAAAAATGTAATTTGGGATTGGTGCGGTAGTTCAATGATAGTTCTCTAGTGGAATGAATTATCATTGATAAAATTAAGTTGTGTGTTGGGCGAACACGGGATGTAATTTTATCGGGAGACAAAACCAATTCCTCCTCTGGTCCCTATCGTAGCCTCTTATTTATAGAGTTATATACCCACCTATACCCACCTACATACCCATGATGACTAGGCTAGCTTGGGAACCAAGCTAGGGGCCTAGGTATATTATTGGGTGGTCGCCTAGCTGAACCCAAGCTAGTGGGGCCCAAATTAAATTAAAAGGATTTTAATTTTAGTTTTATTATGTGGAAGAAATAATTTTTTAAAGAGAATTAAAATTAAAATATCTCTCTTGTAAAAGATCTACAAAAGATTAAAGAAAGAGATTAGATCTCTTTCCTTATTTGTAGATTGATGAGTTATTTTATTTTCTCTTTAAAAATTATCCACATGTTGATAAAATTAAAATTATAAAAATTTCCTTTATCAACCATGAAGAGATTTTTAAAGAGAAATTTTATTTTTAAAATTTCCGGAAACAAATTAGGAAGTTTTAATTTGTTGATTAAAACTTGCCTAATTTATTTCCTCTAGAAGTGGTCGGCCATTAGAGATTAATTGGGGAAATATTATTTTATTTTTCTCAATTAAATCATGTCAAGGGAATTAAGGAAATTTTATTGTAATTAAATTTCCTAATTTGCCTAGGCCAAGGAATATAAAAGAAGGGGTGAGGGTGCCTTCACAAGACACAACCTCTATTATTTTCTCTCCCTCTTTTGTTCCTTGGTGTGGCCGGCCATCCTCTCCATCTCTTCCTCTTGTGGTGGCCGAATCTCCTTCTTCCATTGGAGCTCTTGTGGTGGCCGGATACTACTCGGAGAAGAAGAAGAAGAAGGAGAGAAAGCTAGCATCTCTCGGAGCTTGGTTAGTATTTTGGTTTTCCTCCTTGGTGAAGTTTTTCCTTTGTGGCCGAACCTTGCTTGGAGGAGAAGAAGGTGGTTGGTGGTTTCTCATCTCGGTAGATCGTTTCCCACACAACGTCCGAGGTTAGAAGAGGAATACGGTAGAAGATCAAGAGGTTTTTCTACAAGGTATAACTAGTAATTTTTCTTTCCGCATCATGCTAGTTATTTATGGAAATAATACCAAATACAAGAGGCTTACGTTCTAGAATTTCGAATATATTTTTCGAAGTTGTGTTCTTTTGTTTTTTCTTTTCCTTGTGATTTGATTGTTCTCTTTGGTTAACCTAAAGTTATTTTAGGAAATTAAATATTAGCTTTCTATAAGAGGTTTTGTCTAGTCGGTGGTGGTTGCTCCCATATCCAAGAAGGTCATGTGCCTTGCCACGTCAGTACTGGGAACCAATTATGGAAATTAATATTTAATGGAATTAATAACTTAAGGAGACTTGGGTCGAGCGTGTTAAGTTCCGCAGGAGATCCAAGTCAAACCTAAAAGAACAAATAGATTAAGTTTTGGATCAAACGTGTTAAGTTCATGAGCGATCCAAAATTTAATTTAAAAGAACACATGGTAGCTAGGAAAGGTTCGACACTTGTCTAAAATTTGTACAGTGGAACCTATAGGTTTTCAGAAACCAACAATTGGTATCGAGCTAGGGTTTGCCTCTGTATTTGGTATTTAGTTTAATTATGCACATGTACATACATAATTTAGGCGGGTTAATAGTAGGATGTGCTAACTTTGTGAATGGAGGATCCAACTATTATGGCTTTTAGTTATTATGTGTGTGATTGGACCATGGACATGTCAAGGGCATTTATATGTGTGTGCGTGATTGTATTAAAATACGAGGTGTATTTAGTTTTATTAGGATTTTATTTTGATCTAGATACATGTACATTCCTTTTATGGAATATAGGATCAAAAATGTAAAATTCTATTTATGTCGCGGATCGAATCTTGCAAAGCGTGGAACCTTCTAGGAACCAGAGGCGCAGCGGAACTAAGGGCAAGATGGATGCAACAGCTAGACCCGGTGGCGGTGGCCAAATATGGCAGCAGCTTGGGATGACAACACACGGAGAACAACTAGAGATAAAAGCCATAATAGTTGAAAATTAAATTTTCTATTTATTGATTTTATATTGTGCTGTGTGTGCATATTAGTTTACAAGTTTAGTAGGCTAGCATAGTTAAAATTCCTCAATTATAAATAACTAAGTGGGAGAGAGATTTTAAATAAATCCCATGGTCTCCATTACTGGTTTGTAAGTGATACAAACAAGCTTGCGCGTTGGCTCTGAGTGCCTTCCTCCATAACGGATGAGCTTGTTTGTGGATCACTAGAACAGACTTCCATTTTTGGATGACTATAGGAAATTAATTAAGAGCGTGTGATCTTCCCCAACGGAAGGGGCATAATCTTATTAATGGACTTAGTGTCAAGTAATGATATACACTTAGACACATCTAATAGTATCCTCCCCAACGGAGTCACTACTATTATTTGTGTGACCAAATAATACCAACTATTAATTTTATTTGTCAAAAAGATAGGTTGACAAGATAATAAAATTAATGGGTTAAAACCCTCCTTTTACAAATGTTGAATTTGTATACGTCCACACTAACGTGGCATACAAAATTCACGGTGTTATGAGGTGTTGGTTAATTTAAAATAGTATTGTTTGAGGAATCAATATTATTCTAAATTTAGAGTTCTGACCAAAAGTTAATTGTGATTCTTAGGATGACTTTCAACCCATCTTCATACTTCAACAGAATAGACTTACTGGACCAAACTACATAGATTGGAAAAGGAACACGAACATTGTTCTTAGCTATAAATTTATATTGATGAGCGTTGCCCTGAAGCACCCATCGGTGAATCTACCCAAGAGGAGATTGAATTTCATAGGAAATGGGTAAGGCAGATGAGATGGCGGTGTTACATTTTGGCTTCAATGTCGAATGTATTGCAACATCAACATTTACCAACAGACTATGATATTATGAACAATCTCAAGGAACTCTTTAGTCATCGGGATGGGCTTCCAGGCAAGAAGCCATGAGAAAGATAATGACGCCACCATGCGAGAGGGTACTCCTGTGAAGGATCATATCCTAAAGATGATGGCTTATCCGAGCAGATACTGATCCTTGGAGGAGAAATTGATGGAAACCCGGATCGATATGATCCTCCAAATGCTACCTAGAAGTTTTGAGCGATTCCGTTTGAACTATAATATAAATAAAAGGATTTATTCATTAGGGGAACTATTGACGGAACTTCAGCAGAAGGATTATTTCGTCACAATTCTCAAATTCACTTTCGAAAATGGTTCTACTTCTAAACCGAGAGGAAAGAAGAAGAAGAAACAAGTGGCTCAGGAAAGAAAGTGAATAAATCTCAGTCACAGGATTTAAAGTTGGGTGAAGAAGTCAAGGCAATGCTTCATCTGACGAGTGGGACATTGGAAGGTATCCTCGTAGGAACCAAAACAAAGGTATATCTCATGCTCTAGTTGTTGAAACATGTTTAGCGGTGTTATCTACCAGCACCTGGTGTGTAGATACGGGAGCCACTGATCATGTCTGCAATTCCTTGCAGGGGTTCCAGGAAACCCGACGACTATCTGAAGGGGAGATTACCGTCTACATGGGCAATGCTACTATTGTAGTGGGAGACGTCTACTTATCTTTTAGTAGAAATAGAAATTTGGTTTTAAGAAATTGTCTTTATGTACCAGTTTTAGAAAGAATTTAATTTCAGTTTCTAAACTGTTTTTAGATGGATATTCAGTTTCTTTCAGTAACGATGTAGTTATTAAAAGAAATAAAGTGATTATCTGTTCTGGTGTATTAGTTGGCAATTTGTATATTTTAAATCCAAATTCTTCCACAAAGCAAAACATGGAAATTTATAATTCATCTTCTAATTCTAATAAGAGAAAAGAACCTTCAGAAATGAACCAAGCATATCTTTGGCATCTAAGGCTTGGTCATATTAACTTAAGTAGGATTCAGAGGCTTATAGCCGATGGACTTTTAAGTTCATTAGAGTTGGAAAATTTTCCAACTTGTGAATCTTGCTTAGAAGGTAAAATGACCAAGAGGCCGTTCAAGACCAAGGGGTATAGAGCCAAAGAAGTGTTAGAATTGGTTCACTCTGATTTGTGTGGTCCTATGTCTGTCCAGGCAAGAGGAGGTTTTGAATATTTTGTCTCTTTTATAGATGATTATTCAAGATATGGATATATTTACCTAATGCGTAAGTCCGAGTGCTTTGATAAGTTCAAAGAATACAAGGTGATGGAAAAACGATTAGGTAAAGTATCAAGACACTACGATCGATCGTGGTGGCGAATACCTCTTAGGAGAGTTTAGGAATTACTTATCGAAGGATTCAATCCCAATTGTGCGCACTGGAACACCCCAAGAATGGTGTGGCAGAGCGAAGGAATAGGACTCTTATGGAGATGGTCGGATCAATGATGAGTTATTGAATTACCAAATTCGTTTTGGGATATGCTCTGAAACAGAAGTATACGTTCCGAACTTAGTACCTTCTAAATCGGTTTCTTCTACTCCGTAGAATTGTGGAATGGGCGAAAACCTAGTCTAAGACATATTCGATTTGGGGTAGTCCAGCACATGTGCTGAAACCAGATCTTGATAAGTTAGAATCTCGTCTGAAGTTCGCGTGTTTGTGGGATATCCCAGAAAGGAACGAAAGGAGGTTTATTTTATAGTCCTAAAGACGGAAGGTCATTGTTAGCACCAATGCCCGCTTTTAGAAGAAGACTATATAATGGATCCCAACATGAGTAAAATTGTTTTAGAAGAACTTAGAAAGGACACGTCTACTTGACAGAAACAATGCAAGATGAAGTACCACAAGAGGCAACACGTGTCACATGATACACAACCACAGACGATTGCCTCGTCGTAGTGGGAGGGTTGTGAGCACTGAGAGATTCATGTTTTGGGAGAGTCTTGGACTTGATCCGGGTAAACATGAACCCGATCCCGGTCGTATAATGAGCACTCCAAGATCGGATGCAAGATCTTGGCAAAGGCGATGAATTCGAAATAGAGTCTATGTACTCTAATAAGGTGGGAGCTTGTAGAACCACTGATGGTGTAAAAGCCGTTGGATGCAAGTGGATCTAAAAAAAGAGGGACAGGCGGGAAGGTAGAAACCTTCAAAGCTAGGCTTGTTGCGAAAAGGTACGCTAAAAGAGGGAATCGATTATAAGGAAACCTTTTCACGGAGCCATGCTTAAGTCTATCCGGATACTCTTATCCATTCTTTGCTCATATGGATTATGAGATTTGGCAAATGGATGTCAAGACGACTTTCCTTAATGGAAGTCTTGAAGAGAACATCCATATGAAGCAACCGAAGGGTTCATTGAAAAAGGCAAAGAGCATCTAGTGTGCAAGCTCAATCGGTCCATTTATGGTGAAGCAAGCTTCAAGGTCTTGGAACATCCGGTTTAATGAAGTAATCGATCATATGGATTTATTCAAAGTCCGGATGAGTCTTGTGTATATAAGAAGTGTAACGGAAACGTGGTGGTATTTCTTGTACTATCGTAGATGATATTTTGTTAATTGGCAACAATGTCAAGGTATTATCGACGTAAGGGTATGGTTGTCCAAATAATTTGATATGAAGGACTTAGGAGATTGTGCACATATTCTTGGGATCAAAGTTATAAGGGATCGTAAGAAAAGAATGTTGTGTCTGTCCCAAGCTTCGTATATAGATACAATCCTTGCTCGTTTTAGTACGCAGGATTCCAAGAAAGGTTTCTTACCTTTTAGACATGGAGTAGCTCTATCTAAAGAGATGTCTCCAAAGACGTCGAAAGAGATAGAGGACATGAAAGCAGTTCCTTATGCTTGGTGTAGGAAGCCTAATGTATGCAATGCTATATACGAGACCGATATCTGTTTTGCGTGGGCATGGTCAGCAGATATCGAGTAACTCTGGACAAGGACATTGGATTGCGGTAAAGCATATATTAAAGTACCGAGAAGGACTAGAGATTATATGCTAGTTTACCAAGCAGACGATCTGCTCCCTGTGGGTTATACGGATTTTTCCAGATAGGGATATGATGAAGTCTACATCAGGCTATGTGTTTACTTTAGGAGGTGGAGCCATTTCATGGAGGAGTGTTAAGCAGAAATGCGTTTCGGACTCAACTATGGAAGCTGAGTATGTAGTAGCCTCTGAGGCAGCTAATGAAGCAGTATGGCTCAGGAACTTTCTAATGGACTTAGATGTGATTCCTGGTTTGCCCAAAATCATCACAATTTATTGTGACAATAGCGGTGCAGTTGCAAACTCGAAGGAACCACGAGCCCATAAGGCAAGTAAACATATAGAGCGCAAGTACCACCTGATACGAGATATTGTGAAGCGAGGAGAAGTTGTCATCGCCAAGATTGCATCAGCAGATAACCTGGCAGATCCTTTCACTAAGGCCCTTCCGGCGAAAGCTTTCGATTGGCATGTGGAGGGAATGTGAATCAGATGTATGGTAGAAGATATGGCAGCTTAGTCATTAGTATAAGTAGGAGATTGTTGGAGTGTATACTGAAAGCCTAAGCTTTTGTAAACATTTGTTTTGAATAAAGAATCACATTTGGTCAAATTGTCTACATTTGTTTGTAGTTGTTCAATTAATTTATATTGTAGATAACATAGTATGTGGTGTCACATACAGAAGATGATGTTATCAGTACCTTATAAATTATAAACAGTGGCTCACGACCAAAATGGAAAGGAACAAACCATTAGAAGGTCATAGTGTAATTAAGTATCAGTTTATCTTGATTGTATAATTACACTAGTACACTCAGAGTGTATTGAGTAGGACCATTTGAGGTCGTTTCTTTTATACTGACTTTATAAAGAAACAAAGACCTCAGTTATTATGGAAGTGTGTGCTCTTAATCCTAATGTAATAACAAGCACATATATTTGATATTTATTTCTTTAATTTATCAATGGGTGAGATTTAGTTCGTTGAATCAATAAACCCGATAAGTTGGGAAATGGTATCACTTATAGTGTGTGTTGTTGATTATAGAAGGAAACTGTGTCCTAGAGATACTAGGTTGATAATGTCCTCAAGAGGAGCTCATAAAGATTGTCATGTTAAACCCTGCAGGTGGACTTAGTCCGACATGATAATAAGGTTGAGTGGTACTACTCTTGGACTTAGATATTAATTAAATGAGTTGTCAGTAACTCACTTAATTAGTGGACATTCGATATCTTAAACACAGGGAGACTAACACACTCATAATAAGAAGGAGCCCAAAAATGTAATTTGGGATTAGTGCGGTAGTTCAATGATAGTTCTCTAGTGGAATGAATTATCATTGATAAAATTAAGTTGTGTGTTGGCGAACACGGGATGTAATTTTATCGGGAGACCAAACCAATTCCTCCTCTCGGTCCCTATCGTAGCCTCTTATTTATAGAGTTCTATACCCACTATACCCACCTTCTATACCCACCAATGGGGGCGGCCAAGCTAGCTTGGGAACAAGCTAGGGCCGGCCTAGGTATATTTTGAGCCCTAGCTTGAACCCAAGCTAGTGGGGCCAAATTAAATTAAAAAGGGATTTTAATTTTAGTTTTATTATGTGGAAGAAATAATTTTTTAAAGAGAATTAAAATTAAAATATCTCTCTTGTAAAAGATCTACAAAAGATTAAAGAAAGAGATTAGATCTCTTTCCTTATTTGTAGATTGATGAGTTATTTTATTTTCTCTTTAAAAATTATCCACATGTTGATAAAATTAAAATTATAGAAATTTCCTTTATCAACCATGAAGAGATTTTTAAAGAGAAATTTTATTTTTAAAATTTCCGGAAACAAATTAGAAAGTTTTAATTTGTTGATTAAAACTTGTCTAATTTATTTCCTCTAGAAGTGGCCGGCCATTAGAGATTAATTGGGGAAATATTATTTTATTTTTCTCAATTAAATCATGTCAAGGGAATTAAGGAAATTTTATTGTAATTAAATTTCCTAATTTGCCTAGGCCAAGGAATATAAAAGAAGGGGTGAGGGTGCCTTCACAAGACACAACCTCTATTATTTTCTCTCCCTCTTTTGTTCCTTGGTGTGGCCGGCCATCCTCTCCATCTCTTCCTCTTGTGGTGGCCGAATCTCCTTCTTCCATTGGAGCTCTTGTGGTGGCCGGATACTACTCGGAGAAGAAGAAGAAGAAGGAGAGAAAGCTAGCATCTCTCGGAGCTTGGTTAGTATTTTGGTTTTCCTCCTTGGTGAAGTTTTTCCTTTGTGGCCGAACCTTGCTTGGAGGAGAAGAAGGTGGTTGGTGGTTTCTCATCTCGGTAGATCGTTGCCCACACAACGTCCGAGGTTAGAAGAGGAATACGGTAGAAGATCAAGAGGTTTTTCTACAAGGTATAACTAGTAATTTTTCTTTCCGCATCATGCTAGTTATTTATGGAAATAATACCAAATACAAGAGGCTTACGTTCTAGAATTTCGAATATGTTTTTCGAAGTTGTGTTCTTTTGTTTTTTCTTTTCCTTGTGATTTGATTGTTCTCTTTGGTTAACCTAAAATTATTTTAGGAAATTAAATATTAGCTTTCTATAAGAGGTTTTGTCTAGTCGGTGGTGGTTGCTCCCATATCCAAGAAGGTCATGTGCCTCGCCACGTCAGTACTGGGAACCAATTATGGAAATTAATATTTAATGGAATTAATAACTTAAGGAGACTTGGGTCGAACGTGTTAAGTTCCGCAGGAGATCCAAGTCAAAACCTAAAAGAACAAATAGATTAAGTTTTGGATCAAACGTGTTAAGTTCCGCAGGCGATCCAAAATTTAATTTAAAAGAACACATGGTAGCTAGGAAAAGGTTCAGACCTTTGTACAAAATTTTTGTACAGTGGAACCTATAGGTTTTCCGAGTAGCAACCAACAGAATCCTGCTTGGAAGGTAAAATGATCAAGAGACCTTTTAAGGCCAAGGGGTATAGAGCCAAAGATGCGTTAGAACTGGTTCATTCTGATTTGTGTGGTCCTATGTCTATCCGGGCAAGAGGTGGTTATGAATACTTCGTCTCCTTTATAGACGATTATTCAAGATACGGATACATTTACCTGATGCGTCGCAAGTCTGAATGCTTTGACAAGTTCAAAGAATATATGGCTGATGTGGAGAAACGTCTTGGTAAAAGTATCAAGACACTACGGTCTGACCATGGTGGCGAATACCTCTTTGGAGAGTTTAGGAATTACTTATCAGAAGTCGGGATTCAATCCCAATTGTCTGCACTTGGTACACCCTAACAGAATGGTATGGCAGAACGAAGGAATAGGACTCTTATGGAAATGGTTAGATCGATGTTGAGTTATTCAGAATTACCAAATTCATTTTGGGGATATGCTTTAGAAATAACAGTGTACATTCTGAATATGGTACGTTCTAAAACAGTTCCTTCTACTCCCATGGAATTATGGAATGAGCGTAAGCCTAGTTTGAATCATATCCGGATATGGGGTAGTCCAGCACATGTGCTGAAGGGAGATACTGACAAATTGGAATCACGTACAAAAGTTTGCCTGTTTGTGGGATATCCTGAGGGAACGAAAGGTGGTTTGTTTTATAATCCTAAAAATCAAAAAATCATTGTTAGCACCAATACTCGATTTTTAGAAGAAGATTATGTAATGAACCATAAGCCCATGAGTGAAATAGTTCTAGAAGAAATAAGAGATGACACGTCTACTTTAGTACCAATAGTACAAGATGAAGTACTACTAGAAACTGCAACACGTGTCACACAGGATACACAACCAGAGACAGTGCCTCGTCGTAGTGGGAGGGTTGTAAGGCAACCTGAAAGATTCATGTTTTTGGGAGAGTCTTCAGACTTGATCCCGGGTAAACATGAACCTGATCCCCGAACATATGATGAAGCACTCCAAGATATAGATGCAGTATCTTGGCAAAAGGCAATGAATTCTGAAATAGAATCTATGTATTCTAATAAAGTCTGGGGGCTTGTAGAACCACCTGATGGTGTAAAAGCCATTGGATGCAAGTGGATCTATAAAAAGAAAAGAGGGATAGACGGGAAGGTGGAAACCTTCAAAGCAAGGCTTATTGCGAAAGGGTATAATCAGAAAGAGAGAATCGATTATGAGGAGACTTTTTCGCCGGTAGCCATGCTTAAGTGTATTCGGATACTCTTATCCATTGCCGCTCATATGAATTATGAGATTTGGCAAATGGATGTCAAGACAGCATTCCTTAATGGAAGTCTTGAAGAAAACATCCATATGAAGCAACCAGAGGGATTCATTGAAAAAGGCAAAGAGCATCTAGTGTGCAAGCTCAATCGGTCCATTTATGGACTGAAACAAGCTTCAAGATCTTGGAACATCCGATTTAATGAAGTAATCCAATCATATGGATTTATTCAGTGTCCGGATGAGTCTTGTGTATACAAGAAGTGTAACGGAAACGTGATGGTATTTCTTGTACTATACGTAGATGATATTTTGTTAATTGGCAACAATGTTAAGGTATTATCGGACGTAAGGGTATGGTTGTCCAAACAATTTGATATGAAGGACTTAGGAGAATGTGCACACATTCTTGGGATCAAAGTTATAAGGGATCGCAAGAAAAGAATGTTGTGTCTATCTCAAACTTCATATATAGACACGATCCTTGCTCGTTTTAGCATGCAGAACTCCAAGAAAAGTTTCTTACCATTTAGGCATGGAGTAGCCTTATCTAAAGAGATGTCTCCAAAGACATCAAAGGAGATGGAGGATATGAAGACAGTTCCTTATGTTTCGACTGTAGGAAGCCTTATGTATGCAATGCTGTGTACGAGACCTGATATATGTTTTGCCGTGGGCATGGTTAGCAGATATCAGAGTAACCCTGGACAAGGATATTGGACTGCTGTAAAGCATATATTGAAGTACCTGAGAAGGACTAGAGATTATATGCTAGTCTACCAAGCAGACGATTTGCTCCCTGTGGGTTACACGGATTCAGACTTCCAATCAGATAGGGACAATAGTAGGTCTACGTCAGGCTATGGGTTTACTCTAGGAGGTGGAGTCATTGCATGGAGGAGTGTTAAGCGGAAATATGTCTCAGACTCAACCATGGAAGCTGAGTATGTGGCAGTCTTTGAGGCAACCAAAGAAATTGTATGGCTCAGGAACTTTCTAATGGACTTAGATGTGATTCCTGGTTTGCCCAAGATCATCACAATTTATTGTGATAATAGCGGTGCAGTTGCAAACTCGAAGGAACCGCGAGCCCATAAGGCAAGTAAACATATAAAGCGCAAGTACCACCTGATACAAGACATCGTCAAGCGAGGAGAAGTTGTTGTCGCCAAGATTGCATCAGCAGATAACCTGGCAGATCCTTTCACTAAGGCCCTTCCGGCGAAAGTTTTTGATCGGCATGTGGAGGGGATGAGAATCACATGTATAGCAACAGATATGGCAGCTTAGTCTTTTAGTATAAGTGGGAGATTGTTGGAGTGTATACTAAAAGCCTAGCTTTTGTAAACATTTATTTTTGAAATAAAAGAATCACATTGGTCAATATCTACATTTATTTGTTAAATGTAATTGTTCAATTAATTTATATAGTAGACAACATGGTGTGTGGTGTCACACACAGAAGATCATGTTGTCGGTTCTTTATAAATTATAAACAGTTGCTCACGACTAAGATGGAAAGGAACAAACCATCGGAATAGTCGTAGTGTAATTAAGTATTAGTTTATCTTGATTAATAAATTACACTAGTACACTTTAAGTGTATTGAGTAGGACCATTTAGGTAAGTTCTTTTTGTACTGACTTAATAAAAGAACTAGACCTTAGTTATTATGGAAGTGTGTGCTCTTAATCCTAATATAATAACAAGCACATATATTTAATATTTATTTCTTTGACTTATCAAAGGGTGAGGTTTAGCTCGATAAATCAATATGCCCGATAAGTTGGGAAATGATATTACTTATAGTGTGTGTTGTTGATTATAGAAGGAAACTGTGTCCTAGAGATACTAGGTTGAGAATGTCCTCAAGAGGAGCTCATAAGGATTGTCATGTTAAACCCTGCAGGTGGACTTAGTCCGACATGACGATGAAGTTGAGTGGTACTACTCTTGGAGCTAGATATTAATTAAGTGAGTTGTCAGTAACTTACTTAATTAGTGGACATTTGTTATCTTAAACACAGGGAGACTAACACACTCATGATAAGAAGGAGCCCATAATGTAATTTGGGATTGGTGTGGTAGTGCGATAATAACTCTCTAGTGGAATGAGTTATTATCGATGAACTTGAGTTGTGTGTTCAGGGCGAGCACGGGATACTCAAGCTCATCGGAAGACCAAAATCAATTTCTCCTCTAGGTCCCTGTCGTAGCCTCATTATAGCCTCAAGTCCATCCAAATATAAGCCCATCTTGGTGTCCAAGAAGGGGGTCGGTTCAATGCTTGGTGACCAAGTAAGGGCCGACCACATTATCTTCCAAGGGGCCGACCCTATTGCTTGGTGATCAAGCTAGTAGGGGTCGACCATAATAATTCAAAAAAGGAGGGTTGTTTTGAATTTTTAAAATCTTCTCTTTGTAAAAAATTATAAGTTTTAAAAGAGAGATTTTAATTTTTAAAACTTTCCTTATTTGAATTAAGCAACATGTTTTAATAGAGAGTTTTAAAAGTTTTAAAACTTTCCTTTTTTAACCATCCTCATGATTTAAGAAAAAAATGGAAGATAAGTTTTAAAATTTAAATTTTCTATCATCATGTTAAAAAAGAAAATTTTATAAAAGAAGTTTTAAATTTTAAAACATGGTTTTAATTTTTAGAACTTTCCTTTTTTAACTCTTACTTTAGGAAAGAGAGTTTGTAAAATTTTATAAGAGTTTTCTTCTTGTAAAATTTTATAAAAATAAATATTCCTTTCCTCTTATGGGAGCCAGCCACCCTTGCTTGGTGCCCAAGTAAGGTGGCCGGCCATGTTTAAAAAAATAAAATCATCAAATTTATTTTTGATGATTGATTCAATCAAGAGGAAAGAAAAGGAATAATTAAAAGGGAAAAGGAAAAACTCTTGGAAGATTTTAATTTTTGTAAAAAATTTTCCCTTATTTACCTTGAGCAAGTATTATAAAAGAAGATGTGAGGAGGCTTCATGAGACACAATTCTTATTCTCTTGGAGGAGTCTCTCTTGGTGGTGGCCGACCCTTCTTCTTCTCCTTTTCCCTTTGCTCTCTTTTCCTTGGTGGTGGCGGTGGCCGGATTTTAGAGGAAGAGGAAGGAAGTTTTTGGGTGGTGTTCATCTTGGAGGATCGGCGCCCACACGACATCCAAGGCGAGGCGAGGAATACAGCAGAAGATCTCGAGGTCGTTAGTTTACAAAGAGAAGGTATAATTAGCAATTATTTTCCGCATCATGCTAGTTATTTTTCTTTGTATGAATTCCAAACACAAAAGACATTAGATCTAGTTTTTCAAATTAGTTTTTCGAGTTTGTGTTTTCTTCTTTTTTGAATTTGTGATTCGATTGTTCTTTTTGGTTAACCTAGAGTTATTTAAGGAAATTAAATATTAACTTTCCTTAAAGGCTTTGTCTAAGCGGTGGTGGTTGCTCCCATATCCAAGAAGGCTATGTGCCTCGCTATGCGGTCCTAGAAGTCAATTTTAGAAATTAATATTTAATGGAATTAATAACATAGGTGGATTTGAATCAATAGTGTTAAGTTTCGCTTGCGATTCAAATCTAAACCATTAAGAACAGATAAGTTAAATTTGGAATCAATGATGTTAAGTTCCGTCTGCGATTCCTAATTTAACTTCTAAATAACACAATAGGTTATTTAAGGAAAGGTTCGACACCTGTACAAAATTTTTGTACAGTGGAACCGGTACATTTTCCTAGGACTAACCAACAATTATTACTGCTTAATTTTATTGTATTAACTTTATCTTGTAGGGTATATTTTATTTGTGTTAAATTAACACATTTTGTTGGGTAAAAGAGAACAAAATACCTTGGGTGAACTGTACCCGAGGCGCCTTCCAGGCGACGGAAGGCACCTTGAGTATTGTTTATAGAAGACGCCTTCAAATGTTTGGAAGGCACCTTCTGTTGGTGTGGATTATACTAACGGTCTAACTCAGGTTTTAATGAATGATAAATGAATTAAGTTAGGTGTTTTATGATCTATTTTTTTTACCGAGTGTGCAAGAATTGACGAGTCCAACGGACTAGACACCAGGCTGAAACCCAGCTAGATCCGCGGGACTAGATAGCTGGTGCGAAGTTCAGATAGGTTAATGGGCCAACCGGATATTTGGAAGGAAATCCGGTTAGGTCCGCGGGATCAGACAACCGACAGAAGTTCAGTTGGGTGTGCGGACCAGACAACTGACATGAAGACCTGGTGGATCAGAAGACTAGTCAAAAAAATTGCAAGATGGTAAGTAAAGATAAGTCACTAGAGGAGAGTGACTTTGTGAGGACGCGTCCCGATTGAGGGACAGTAGGCGTCGGTCCAAGTTAGGTCTATTTTTTATCACTAATCTGAGACCTTGACTAATTCTTGGTCTTGGGAGGACAAGAACTAATTACTACTTCTTATTTTTCACCGTGCTAACTTTGTTTTGCATGTTAGATGTTTTAGTTTTGGACTAACACAACTTGCAGGGCAAAAGGAGCAAAAAGCCTTCGGATGGATGGTACTCGAAGGCGTCTTCAATGGCTATGGAAGGCATCTTCGCACTGTTCATGGAAGGCATCTTCAATGGCTTCAAGGCACCTTCCGTAGGATAGAATTCAGACCTCATCACGAATAGAAGCCAGGTTGCTCGGGATCAGATTACTTAGGTTGGAGACGCCTTCAATGATTATGGAAGGCGCCTTCCAAGCTCTTTATAAGGATGCTCGCCTAAAGCTTTAAACACAACTTCTATACGAGCTTCCACGCGATCCTTTGGGCTTCCAAGTGCTGCTACTTCGTCCTCCTGCTGTGCTGTAAAGCTGCTGTACCTGACAACCATTCTGAGGACTTTCGATCGCGGACGATAGACCGACATCGACAAACAAGCGTTCAAAATTTAATGTTTACTTGTCGGTAACAAAGCTACTTTATTATATTTAATTCTGCGTAAAGGAAAATGTAGCCTATTACATTTTTCTATTTCTTATCCTTGTACTCGATTCCCTCTTCCAAAGGTACTGGAAGAGATATTTTAGTGGATTACCCGTCGATAGGTCCTCGGAACCTGGGTCTTAGAGTAGGAGTCGTCGAATGCTCCAAACCAAGTAAATTGACCGTGTTTTCTTGTGTTCTCCTTTTTTTACTTAATTTTCGTCATGCGTAATTTTGATTTCAAAATTGAAAAGATGAATTTTCAAAACCACGCAATTCACCCCCCCCCCCCTCACGTGCGACTCAATCCAACAACAAGTGATATCAGAACAGGTACTGCTCTGAATCGGTGCAACCACCAATCAAGCAAGGGGTATTTTTTTTCTCTTTCGGATTTTGAGCTTATTCGGTATAGACTGATACAATTATCTTTTTGGATAATTTTTTTTTCTTCGTTGCAAACAACTCTGAATTGGTGAAACACCAATCGAGTCTTAATATTTTTTTTTCTCTTCTCCCACACTATTAATCCAAGACCTAGTCTTGGGATTTTTTTTGCCTTTTCCTATTTTGCGTGCAAGGTTCATAGCCTAAAATAAGGGATACTCTACCTTACGTCCTCCCCTCTTTAACGGTGATGACTTTCCATATTAGAAGAAATAGATGGAGGTGTACCTGAAGACCGACTTCAACCAATGGTTCAGGGTCACCAAAGGATACAAGGTGCCCGCTGACAACGCCGAAATTCCAATGGACCAAGAAAATTGGAATCCGAAAATAAAGAAGAAGACCCAGATTGATTATAAGACCCTCAACACAATCCAATGTAAGCTAACGAAGGAAGAACTGAACCGCATCGACCCACATGAAAACGTGAAGGAGCTATGGGGCAAACTCAAAACTGCACGAGAGAACCAATGATGCAAAAGTAACAAAAAGGGATCTATTTTTAAATAAACTATTTAACATAAAAATACAGGAAGGAAAATCTACGAGTCAACTACATGCGAGGATAAAGGACATCCTCAACTGACTTCACACAATCGGCTACCAGATGGAGAATCGGGATCTTATAAGATATGCTCTTGTTGGTTGCTACTCGGAAAGCCTAGAGGTTCCACTGTACAAAAATTTTGTACAAAGGTCTGAACCTTTTCCTAGCTACCATGTGTTCTTTTAAATTAAATTTTGGATCGCCTGCGGAACTTAACACGTTTGATCCAAAACTTAATCTATTTGTTCTTTTAGGTTTTGACTTGGATCTCCTGCGGAACTTAACACGTTCGACCCAAGTCACCTTAAGTTATTAACTCCATTAAATATTAATTTCCATAATCGATTCCCAGTACTGACGTGGCGAGGCACATGGCCTTCTTGGATATGGGAGCAACCACCACCGACTAGACAAAACCTTTTATAGAAAGCTAATATTTAATTTCCTAAAATAACTTTAGGTTAACCGAAAAGAACAATCAAATCACAAGGACAAGAAAAACAAAAGAACACTATATCGAAAATAAATTTGAAACTCTAGAATCGTATGCCTCTTGTATTTAGTATTATTTCCAAAAATAACTAGTATGATGCGGAAAGAAAAATTAATAGTTATACCTTTTAGAAAAACCTCTTGATCTTCTACCGTATTCCTCTTCTAACCTCGGACGTTGTGTGGACAACGATCTTCCGAGATGAGAACCACCAAGCACCTTCTTCTTCCTTACAAGTTTCGGCCACCACAATTCTCCAAGAGAAGTAGAGGTCCGGCCACCACCACCAAGCTCCAAGGGATGCAAGAAACAAAACCACCTTTCTCTCCTTCTTCTCCTAGCTAGAACCGGCCACCATCAAGAGCTCCAAAAGAGAGGTTGCCGCCGGCCATAAGAAGAAGAGAAGAGGAAGAAGCTAGGGCCGGCCACCAAGGAGGAAAAAAGAGGAGAAGAAATAATAGAGGTTGTTCTTCTTGAAGCCTTCTCTACCCTCTCTTTTATAATCCTTGGTCTTGGCAAATAAGGAAATTTAATTAAAAACTTCCTTAATTATTTTGCCATGAAAAAGAAAATTTTATTTAATTAAAAATAATTTCCTTTTTACAAATACAATGGCCGGCCACACCATTCCACAAATCAAGGAAATTTTAATTCACACAAGAATTAAAACTTCCTAATTTGCTTTCAGAAATTTATAAAAATTTCTCAAATAATTTTTCCCTTCATGGTGGTTAATAAAAAGGAAATTTTATAAATTAAAATATTTCTTTTAAACATGTGGATAAAAAGAAAGTTATCTCTAAAAATTAAAATCTCTTTTAATCTACAAATAAGGAAAGATATCAAATCTTTTCTTAATCTTTTGTAGAAACTTATAAAAGAGAATATTTAATTTTAAACTCTCTTTTAAATCATGAACATGATTAAAATTGAAAGTTTTCTTAAAATTTAAAATCCTCCTTTAATCAACAAATAAGGAAAGATTTCAAATTTTAAACTCTCTTTTAAACATGTAGATGATTTACAAATAAGGAAAGTTTTTACCAAAATTAAAACCATCCTTTAATCTACAAATAAGGAAAGAGATTAATCTCTTCTCTTAATCTTTTGTAGAAAGTTATAAAAGGAAATTTTAATTTTTTAAACTCTCTTTAAAAACATGATATCCACATAAGAAATAATTTTAATAAAAAATCCCTTTTTAATATGATGTGGCCGGCCACCTAAGCTTGGCTTCAAGCTAGGGCCGGCCACCTTATGTGCACATGAACCATGCCTTTGGCCGGCCCTAGCTTGGACTCCAAGCTATCTTGGTCGGCCCCTAAAGAATGGGTAAGAAGGTGGGTATGTGGTGGGTATAAATCTCTATATACAAGAGGCTACGAGAGGGACCGAGAGGAGGAATTGGTTTTGGTCTCCCGATGAAATTAAGCATCCCGTGTTCGTCCCGAACACACAACTTAATTTCATCAATAATAATTCATTCCACTAAAGAACTATTATTGAACTACCGTATCAATCTCAAATTACATTTTGGGCTCCTTCTTATTATGAGTGTGTTAGTCTCCCTGTGTTTAAGATAACAAATGTCCACTAATTAAGTAAGTTACTGACAACTCACTTAATTAATATCTAGTTCCAAGAGTAGTACAACTCAACTTCATCGTCATGTCGGACTAAGTCCACCTGCAGGGTTTAACATGACAATCCTTATGAGCTCCTCTTGAGGACATTCTCAACCTAGTATCTCTAGGACACAGTTTCCTTCTATAATTAACAACACACACTATAAGTAATACCATTTCCCAACTTATCGGGCTTATTGATTCATCGAACTAAATCTCACCCATTGATAAATTAAAGAAATAAATATCAAATATATGTGCTTGTTATTATATCAGGATTAAGAGCACACACTTCCATAATAACCGAGGTCTTTGTTTCTTTATAAAATCAGTATAAAAGAAACGACCTCAAATGGTCCTACTCAATACACTCTAAGTGTACTAGTGTAATTATACAGTCAAGATAAACTGATACCTAATTACACTACGACCTTCTAATGGTTTGTTCCTTTCCATTTTGGTCGTGAGCTATTGTTTATAATTTATAAGGTACTGATAACATGATCCTCTGTGTGTGACACCACACACCATGTTATCTACAATATAAATTAATTGAACAACTACATTTATCACAAATGTAGACATTTGACCAATGTGATTCTTATTTCTAGATAAATGTTTATACCAAAAGCTAGGCTTTTAGTATACACTCTAACAATCTCCCACTTATACTAAAAGACTAAGCTGCTATATGCTGCCATACATCTGATTCCTAACCCTTCAACATGTCCATCAAAAGCTCTTGCCTTAAGGACCTCGGTGGAAGGATCTATAGGTCATCACTGATGCAATCTGGCGAGAACAACTTCTCCTCGTTTATACGATTTCGTATTGGGTGGTACTTGCTCTTTTGTGTTTACTTGCCTTTATAGACTTATGGTTTCTTGAGTTTACTATCGCACCAATATTATTACAATAAATCGTAATAATATTTGGACAAACCAAATCATATCTAAGTCTATCTTGAGATTATTGAGTCATTCACTTTTATAGCTACCTCGAGGCTTGCCATATACTAAGCTTCTATGGTGGAGTCCAGAAAAACACCTATGCTTATCACTCTTCCATAGTTATGACTTTACCTCCTAAAGTAAACACAAAACCCGAGGTTGACTTATTATTGTCCCTATCCGATTGGAAGTCAAAATCCATGCAACCCACAAGGACCAAATTAAGTGTCTTGTAAGCTAGCATATAATCTCTAGTGCCTCTAAGGTACTACAATATATGCTTTTCTGCAATCCATTGTCCTTGTCCAGGTTACTTTGATATCTGCTAACTATGCCTTATTTCTGATCTCGTGCATAGCATACATTAGGCTTTCAACAGCCGTAGCATAAAGAATTGCCTATATTTCCTTTATCTCCTTTGATGTCTACAGAGACATATCTTTAGATAAAGTTACTCCATCCTGAAAAGGTAAGAAACTTTTCTTGGAGTTTTGTATGCTTAAAACGAACAAGGATTTCTCCGATGTATGAAGCTTGGGATAAGTAAAATATTCTTTTCTTGCGATCTCTTATTACTTTGATCTCAAGAATATATATTTTCTCCCAAGTCCTTTATATCGAATTGTTTGGACAACCATACCCTTACTTCTGACAACATTTTGATATTGTTTCCAACTACCAAAAATGTTATCTAAGTATAGTACAAAAATTACCACCACGTTTCCATCACATCTTTTGTATACACAAGACTTATCCGGTTACTAAATCCATAGATCTGGATTACTTTGATAAACCGGATATTCCAAGACCTTGAAGCTTTGCCTCAGTCCATAGACTGATTGAGCTTACACACAAGATGCTCTTAGCCCTTTGCAATGAACCCTTCTAGTTGCTTTATATGGATGTTTTCTTCAAGACTTCCATTAAGGAATGCTGTCTTGACATCCACTTGCCAAATAGATAAAAGAATCCGGATAGACTTAAGCATGACTACCAGTGAAAAAGTTTCCTTTTTCATCAAGCCTTGCTTTGAAAGTTACTACCTTCCTGTCTATCCCTCTTTTCCTATTATAGACCTTTTTACACCCAACGGCTTTTACACCATTTGGTGATTCTACAAGCTTCCAGATTTTATTAGAATACATATATTCTAATTCTTTTATTCATTACTCTTTGCCAAGATGCTGCATCTTTATCTTGGAGTGCTTCATCATATGACCGGAGATCAGGTTCATGTCCTCCAGGGATCGAGTCTAAAAACTCTCCCAAAACATAAATCTTTTTAGGTTGCCTAACAACCCTCCCACTACGATGAGGCACTTTCTGCAATTGTGTATCATTTGTGATACGTGTTGCAGTTTCTTGTGATATTTCATCTTGTATAGTTGGTACTAGATTAGACATGTCCTTTATTATTTCCTTAAGAACAAATTTACTTATGGGCATGAGGTTTATTACATAGTCCTTTTCTAAAAATCGGTTATTGATGCTAACAATAACCTTCTGATTTTTAAGACTATAAACCTACTTTCATTTCTCTAGGATAACCCACAAACAAGTGAATTCCTGTCCAACTTATCATTGTCTCTCTTCAGCATATGTGCTGGACTATCCGAATCCGAATATGCTTCAAAATAGGCTTACACCTATTCAGCAATTCTATATGAGTAGAGAGTTCTAACTTGGAAGGTACTATGTTCACTTTCGTTATCAGAGTTTATCCTTAAAACAAATTTGGTAATTTTCTAAATAACTCATCATCTATCTAATTATTTCATAAGAGTCCTTTACCTTCTTTCTACTACACCATTCTGTTGGGGTGTACCAGGTGCAGTTAGTTGGGATTGAATCCCTACTTTTGATAAGTGACTCCTAAATTCTCCCAAGAGGTACTTGCCACTACGATCTTACCATAGTGACATTTACTTTAACATTTCTCCGCATCAACCTTGTACTCTTTGAACTAATCAAAGTACTTAGTATTGCGGTACATTAAGTAAATTTATTTGTATATTGAATAGTTGTCTATAAAATAGACAAAATATTCAATACTACCTCTTGTCTGGATAGTCATAGGATCACACAAATCAGAATGAACCGATTTCAACATATCTTTGACTCCATGCCCCTTGGATTTAAAAGCTTCTTGGTTATTTTCCTTCCAAGTAAGACTCGCAGGTTGGAAATATTTCCACTACCAATGAACCCAAAAGTTCATTAGCTACCAATGAATCCTACTTAAGTTAATATAACCTAGCCTTAGATGTCAAAGATATAATTGGTTCATTTTTGAAGGTTGTTTTCTCTTAAGTTAGAAGATGTGTTATTAATTTCCATTTGTTGCATCATGGGAGTTATTGGATTATAAATTGTCAACCAATCATACCAGAATAGATAACTTGCCTATTTTTCTTGATAACAACTTTGTTATCAAAATAGACACAATATCTATTCTATCAGGTTCTTTCTAAACTTAGTATGTAAAGACAATTCCTAATAATCCAAATTTTATTCCTATTAGAGAATAAACCTCTCCCACTGCAACAGCTGCTACTTTTGCAGTAGTGCCCATGTGGACGGTGTTTTTTATTTTCATTTAGTTGTTGGGTATCCTGGAACCCTGCAATGAATTGCAGACATGATTAGTGGCTCCCATATCTACACACCAGGTACCGGTAGATAACTCCACTAAACATGTATCAACTAATGAATAAAATACACCTATATTGTTCTTAGTTCTAAGAGGACAGTCTACCTTAATGTCCAAATTCTATTTCCAATCAATTATAATTGGGACCACTAAGTCTATCCTAAAGTATATCAGCTAGGGATTGACCATCTTCCTAAGAATCACAAAAATATTTGGTTAAGACCAACTCCTTAAAAATCCCCATGAATTTTGTATGCCACGTTAGTGTATACAAATTCAAAGAGGAAATTTTATTTAATTTTATTATCTCGTCAACCTTACTTTATGACGAATAAAATTAATAGTTGGTCTATCTTTAATCAAATATTTGGTCAAGACTCTAAATTTAAAATAATATTGATTCCTCTAACAATACTATTTAAATTTACCAACACCTCAAAACACCGTGAATTTTGCATGCCACGTTAGTGTATACAAAATCAACATTTGTAAGAGGAGGGTTTTACCCATTAACTATCTTGTCAACGTAACTTTATGACAAATAAAATTATCTCAAACACCGTTAATTTTGTATGCCACGTTAGTGTGGACGTATACAAAATCAATCATTTGTAAGAGGGGTTTTAACCCTTTAATTTTATTATCTTGTCAACCTAGTTTTATGACAAATTAATAGTTGGTTTCATTTGGTCACACAAATAATAACAGTGACTCCGATGGGGAGGATACTATTAGATGTATCTAAGTGTATACCATTACTTGACACTAAGTCCATTAATAAGATTATGCCCCTTCCGTTGGGGAAGATCACACGCTCTTAATTAACTTCCTATAGTCATCCAAAAATGGAAGTCTGTTCTAGTGATCCGCAAACAAGCTCATCCGTTATGGAGGAAGGCACTCAGAGCCAACGCGCAAGCTTGTTTGCATCACTTACAAACCAGTCATGGAGACCATGGGATTTACTTAAAAATCCCTCTCCCACTTAGTTATTTATTAATGAGGAATTTTAACTATGCTAGCCTACTAAACTTGTAAACTAACATGCACACGACAATATAAAAGCAATAAATAGAAAATCTAATTTTCAACTATTATGGCTTTTATCTCTAGTTGTCCTCCGTGTTGTCATCCCAAGCTTGTCATATTTGGCCACCGCTATGGGTCTAGCTGTCCATCTTGCTCCTAGTTGCGCCTCTGGTCCTCGAAGGTTCCACGCTTTGCAAGATTAGATCCGGACATAAATAGAATTTTACATTTTTATCCTATATTCCATAAAAGGAAAGTACATGTATCTAGATCAAAAATAAAATCCTAATAAAACTAAATACGACTCCTGCTGTATTTTATAATACAATCATGCACACACAATAAAATGCCCTTGACATGTCCAGGGTCCAATCACACATAATAACTATAAGCCATAATAGTTGGATCCATCCACAAAGTTAGCACATCCTACTATTAACCGCCTAAATTATGTATGACATGCATAATTAAACTAATACCAAATACAGGGCAAAACCCTAGCTCGATACCAATTGTTGGTTGCTACTCGGAAAGCCTAGAGGTTCCACTTTTTGTACAAAGGTCTGAACCTTTTCCTAGCTACCATGTGTTCTTTTAAATTAAATTTTGGATCGTCTGCGGAACTTAACACGTTTGATCCAAAACTTAATCTATTTGTTCTTTTAGGTTTTGACTTGGATCTCCTGCGGAACTTAACACGTTCGACCCAAGTCACCTTAAGTCATTAACTCCATTAAATATTAATTTCCATAATCGGTTCTGACGTGGCGAGGCACATGGCCTTCTTGGATATGGGAGCAACCACCACCGACTAGACAAAACCTTTTATAGAAAGCTAATATTTAATTTCCTAAAATAACTTTAGGTTAACCGAAAAGAACAATCAAATCACAAGGACAAGAAAAACAAAAGAACACTATATCGAAAATAAATTTGAAACTCTAGAATCGTATGCCTCTTGTATTTAGTATTATTTCCAAAAATAACTAGTATGATGCGGAAAGAAAAATTACTAGTTATACCTTTTAGAAAAACCTCTTGATCTTCTACCGTATTCCTCTTCTAACCTCGGACGTTGTGTGGACAACGATCTTCCGAGATGAGAACCACCAAGCACCTTCTTCTTCCTTACAAGTTTCGGCCACCACAATTCTCCAAGAGAAGTAGAGGTCCGGCCACCACCACCAAGCTCCAAGGGATGCAAGAAACAAAACCACCTTTCTCTCCTTCTTCTCCTAGCTAGAACCGGCCACCATCAAGAGCTCCAAAAGAGAGGTTGCCGCCGGCCATAAGAAGAAGAGAAGAGGAAGAAGCTAGGGCCGGCCACCAAGGAGGAAAAAAGAGGAGAAGAAATAATAGAGGTTGTTCTTCTTGAAGCCTTCTCTACCCCCTCTTTTATAATCCTTGGTCTTGGCAAATAAGGAAATTTAATTAAAAACTTCCTTAATTCTTTTGCCATGAAAAAAGAAAAATTTATTTAATTTAAAATAATTTTCCTTTTACAAATACAATGGCCGGCCACACCATTCCACAAATCAAGGAAATTTTAATTCACACAAGAATTAAAACTTCCTAATTTGCTTTCAGAAATTTATAAAAATTTCTCAAATAATTTTTCCTTTCATGGTGGTTAATAAAAAGGAAATTTTATAAATTAAAATATTTCTTTTAAACATGTGGATAAAAAGAAAGTTATCTCTAAAAATTAAAATCTCTTTTAATCTACAAATAAGGAAAGATATCAAATCTTTTCTTAATCTTTTGTAGAAACTTATAAAAGAGAATATTTAATTTTAAACTCTCTTTTAAATCATGAACATGATTAAAATTGAAAGTTTTCTTAAAATTTAAAATCCTCCTTTAATCAGCAAATAAGGAAAGATTTCAAATTTTAAACTCTCTTTTAAACATGTAGATGATTTACAAATAAGGAAAGTTTTTACCAAAAATTAAAACCATCCTTTTAATCTACAAATAAGGAAAGAGATTAATCTCTTCTCTTAATCTTTTGTAGAAAGTTATAAAAGGAAATTTTTAATTTTTAAACTCTCTTTTAAAATCATGATATCCACATAAGAAATAATTTTAATAAAAATCCTTTTAATATTCTAGTGGCCGGCCACCTACATGACTCATCCACTTGGTCTTGGCCGGCCCTAGCTTGGGTTCCAAGCTAGCTTGGCCGGCCCCATTGGATGGGTAAGAAGGTGGGTATGCGGTGGGTATAAATCTCTATATACTAGAGGCTACGATAGGGACCGAGAGGAGGAATTGGTTTTGGTCTCCCGATGAAATTAAGCATCCCGTGTTCGCCCCGAACACACAACTTAATTTCATCAATAATAATTCATTCCACTAAAGAACTATTATTGAACTACAGCACCAATCCCAAATTACATTTTGGGCTCCTTCTTATTATGAGTGTGTTAGTCTCCCTGTGTTTAAGATAACAAATGTCCACTAATTAAGTAAGTTACTGACAACTCACTTAATTAATATCTAGTTCCAAGAGTAGTACCACTCAACTTCATCGTCATGTCGGACTAAGTCCACCTGCAGGGTTTAACATGACAATCCTTATGAGCTCCTCTTGAGGACATTCTCAACCTAGTATCTCTAGGACACAGTTTCCTTCTATAATCAACAACACACACTATAAGTGATACCATTTCCCAACTTATCGGGCTTATTGATTCATCGAACTAAATCTCACCCATTGATAAATTAAAGAAATAAATATCAAATATATGTGCTTGTTATTATATCAGGATTAAGAGCACACACTTCCATAATAACCGAGGTCTTTGTTTCTTTATAAAATCAGTATAAAAGAAACGACCTCAAATGGTCTTACTCAATACACTCTAAGTGTACTAGTGTAATTATACAGTCAAGATAAACTGATACATAATTACACTACGACCTTCTAATGGTTTGTTCCTTTCCATTTTGATCGTGAGCTATTGTTTATAATTTATAAGGTACTGATAACATGATCCTCTGTGTGTGACACCACACACCATGTTATCTACAATATAAATTAATTGAACAACTACATTTATCACAAATGTAGACATTTGACCAATGTGATTCTTATTTCTAGATAAATGTTTATACCAAAAGCTAGGCTTTTAGTATACACTCTAACAGCTCTAAATGCATTTCCTCGAAATGCATCATGGGCATCCATTGTGGATGCCTATAAGATTTCGAGGAATTTGTCCAAGTTAAAGTTAGATGAACTTTTTTGTGAATTAGAGCTACACAAACAGATTAACTGTTGGAACCCCATGGTAGTTTTCATGTGATCAACCAGGTTAAGTTAGGTCATGTTGTGTTTGACCCTTGTGTCTAAGTGTGCAGGAGCTTAGGAACACAAGATGTTGAGTAGAAGATGCAACTAGCGAGAAGGATAGCACGGGAAGGGAGACGACGAGCTCGGTGCATCCGAGGGACAAGGTGCTGCGAAAGAGTACACCGGTGGACGAGAAGGACGTGCACGACGTTCCAAGGGACGAGAAGCCAGAGCGGAAGCCTGCTCGAGGAGAAGGCCAAAAAATAGGCCCGGGTGAGCCTATTTCAGATGACCGCGATCACCCAGGTGATCGGAGTAGCAGAAGAGCGAAAGGAGGCTGGAATTACTGCTGGAGGCACCTTCAAAGTGAATTGAAGGCGCCCTCGCGCCTTCACTGTGGAAGGCACCTTCGATGAACAGTATGAAGGCGCCTTCCAGCCATATGGAAGACACCTTCGACCAGGTTAATTTTACCGTTGCCAAGGGATAAAGCTTTATCCTTTGGCCCCTCGCTGAAGGTGTCTTCCAACTTGTTTGAGACGCCTTCCACCCACGAATAGGATTTCCTGGAGCTATAAAAAGGCCCCTGAAGCTAGGAAATAGATAACAACTTTAGTATCAACTCCTATATTCTTTTCCAAGCAATTGTTTGAGCGTCTAACGATTGTAAGAGGCTTTTCCTCCTACACGAAGGAGATCTTTTAGAGCTTTTCATTGCCCTTAGATTAACAACCACTTAGGTTACAATCAAGTAAATAGTGTGCCTCATCTTTTTAGTTGTTAATTTAAGTTATTATTATTGTTGTTTTTAATTTGAGTTGAAAGAACAGGAAAGATATTGTTTTCTTTTTCAATTTATTTGCATCTCCCTCTTACCGGCCTCCAAGGGTCCTAACACTAACGTCAAACCCAAGAAAGGTGTTGCTTTTATTGTAGGAACATCAAAAGAAAAGACCAGAACCAAATCAGAACCCGAAATTGAGTTTGACCAAGACTTAGATGATGAAGAATACTTGGTAAGAAAAATGTTCACTGGGTGAAAGAAGAATTTCACAAAAAGGGATCTGCAGAAGATTAACTCAACCACAAACTCCAACAACAATAAGACGAGTGTCATATGCTTCAAATGCAATAAAAAGAGACACTACAAGAATGACTGCCCGAATCTGAAGAAAAAGAAGGCTCTCAAATCAACATGGGATGAATCGGACAACAAAGAACCAAATCACACCAACTACCTCACACTGATGACATACGGACCTGAATCAAAAAGCGAATAGGAAGACGGGTCCGAACCCGAATCAAGTCACGAGTCCACACTCGTTTCCGAAGGTTCCAACGAGGTACAATTTACTTTAAGCAATTTTTTTTAAAAAATTATCGGATGCTTAGATAAAAAAATTGACTTGGACTGAAAATAAAATAAATGAACTAAACGTGCTAGTGGCCAATAGCCAACCGCGTGCTATGCTGGCCGCCTGTCGCTACCGGTGTCAAGAAGAGGGAGAGAGAAGGGAGAGAACTCACCAAAAATCGTCAAAGGAGTAGATTGGGATTGGGGATCAAACGCGAGCATGAAAAAAATTGAGGTTGTGCCCCAAAATTTTATGCAGACTTATCAACGGAATTATTTTCATTAGAAATCCATCGGTAATTACCGATGGAACTTGATATCCGTTGGTAATACCAAAAAGGTATTACCAACAAAATATATGTTCTATCGATAAACACCGACGGAAGACACATTCTATTGGTAATACATTTTTGGTATTACCAACAGATATCAAGTTCCGTCGATAATACCTATTTGGTACTACCGACGAAATGTGTGCCCGTCGATAATACCTAATAGGTATTACCAATGAAATGTTGGTTGCTACTCGGAAAACCTAATGGTTCCAATGTATAAAAACTTTGTACAAAGGTCTGAATCTTTTCCTAGCTACCATGTGTTCTTTTAAATTAAACTTGGATCGTCTGCGGAACTTAACACGTTTGATCCAAAGTTTAATCTATTTGTTCTTTTAGGTTTTGACTTGGATCTCCTGCGGAACTTAACACGTTCGATCCAAATCTCCTAGGTTATTAATTCCATTAAATATTAATTTCCAAAATTGGCTTCCAGTACTGACGTGGCGAGGCACATGGCCTTCTTGGATATGGGAGCAACCACCACCGACTAGGCAAAGCCTTTTAAGGAAAACTAATATTTAATTTCCTTAAATAACTTTAGGTCAACCGAAAAGAACAATCAAATCACAAGGGAAAAATAAATAAAAGAACACAACATCGAAAGTAAATTCGAAATACTAGAATTGCATGCCTCTTATATTTGGTATTATTTCCAAAAATAACTAGTATGATGCGAAAAGAAAAAATACTAGTTATAACTTTTAGAAAGACCTCTTAATCTTCTACCGTATTCCTCTTCTAACCTCAGACGTTGTGTGGGCAACGATCTTCCAAGATGAGGACCACCTAGCACCTTCTTCTTCTTCCTTTAAGTTTCGGCCAAGCACCAAAATCCAAGGATGAAGAACTTTTTCCACCAACTAAGCTCCAAGGGATGCAAGCTTTCTCTCCTTCTTATTCTTCTTCTCCAAGTAGTATCCGGCCACCACAAAAGCTCCAAGCAATGAAGAGTTTCGGCCACCACAAAGAGGAAGAGAGGGAGAAAGGATGGCCGGCCACAACACCAAGGAAAAAGAGGGAGAGAATAATAGAGGTTGTCACTCATGAAGGCACCCCAACCCCCCTCTTTTATATTCCTTAGCTTTGGTAAATAAGGAAATTAATTACAATAAAATTTCCTTAACTTTCCTTGACAACAATTAATTAAGAAAAATTAAATAAAATTTCCTAATCAATTTCATCATGGTCGGCCACCTTAATAGGAGCAAACAAGGCAATTTCAATCAACAATTAAAATTCCTTATTTGTCTTCAGAAATTTTTAAAAAATAAAATTTCCCTTTAAAATCCCTTCATGGTTGATAAAAAGAAATTTCTATAATTTTAATTTTTCTACATGTGAATAATTTATAAAGAATAAAAATAAAATATCTTTCCAATCTACAAATAAGGAAAGAGATCTAATTTCTTTCTTTAATCTTTTGTAGATCCTTTTAAAAGAGATATTTTAATTTTTAATCTCTCCAACAAATTATATCTTTCACATAAGAAATATTTAAAATTAAAATTCCTTTTAATTTAATGGGGGCCGGCCACCTAAGCTTGGGTTCAAGCTAGGGCTGGCCACCCATGAACTCCCTAGCTTGATCCACAAGCTAGCTTGGCCGGCCCCTATATCATGGGTATGAAGGTGGGTATAGTACTCTATAAATAAGAGGCTACGATAGGGACCGAGAGGAGGAATTGGTTTTGGTCTCCCGATAAAATTAAGCATCCCGTGTTCGCCCCGAACACACAACTTAATTTTATCAATAATAATTCATTCAACTAGAGAACTATTATTGAACTACCGCACCAATCCCAAATTATATTTTTGGGCTCCTTCTTATTATGAGTGTGTTAGTCTCCCTGTGTTTAAGATGTCAAATGTCCACTAATTAAGTGAGTTACTGACAACTCATTTAATTAATATCTTAATCCAAGAATAGTACCACTCAACCTTATCATCATGTCGGACTAAGTCCACTTGCAGGGTTTAACATGACAATCTTTATGAGCTCATCTTGAGGACATTATCAACCTAGATTATTAGGACACAGTTTCCTTCTATAATCAACAACACACACTATAAGTGATATCATTTCCCAACTTATCGGGCTTATTGATTTATCGAACTAAATCTCACCCATTGATAAATTAAAGAAATAAATATCAAATATATGTGCTTGTTATTATATTAGGATTAAGAGCACACACTTCCATAATAACTGAGGTCTTTGTTCCTTTATAAAGTCAGTATAAAAGAAAACGACCTCTAATGGTCATACTCAATACACTCTAAGTGTACTAGTATAATTATATAGTTAAGATAAACTAATTCCTAATTACACTACGACCTTCCAATGGTTTGTTCCTTTCCATTTTGGTCGTGAGCTGCTGTTTATAATTTATATGGTACTGATAACATCATCTTCTGTATGTGGCACCACATACTATGTTATCTACAATATAAATTAATTGAACAACTACAACTAAATATAGACAATTTGACCAAATGTGATTCTTTATTCAAAATAAATGTTTACAAAAGCTTAGGCTTTCAGTATACACTCTAACACGAAATGTGTCTTCCGTCGGTGTTTACTGACGTAACACATATTCTTTCGGTAATTTTGTCGGTAAGGCTAGGGTTTTCGAGTTATGATTAATCCTATCGATGAAAATAATATTCTATCAGTAATTATCGATGGACATAATATTACTATTTTCGTCGGTAATTATCGACGGATTAATTCTGTCAATAATTCTGTCACTATTCTATGGTATTTTTTAGTGATGATTTATTGATATCCATGTAAGACGAATCATTGATGATGTTCAAACTAATAAAATTATTCTTTAATCATATTGATAATTTTTTCAATTAATTCCTAATCCTTACCTCTTTCACTCTAATTATTGGGTACTTTCGATGTGTTAATATCATATCAACTTACATATGATAGGATGAAGAGATACTGGTCTTAATGTAGATCATTTTCTTTCTCATGTGCAGAGAATTTAACATCATATTCTTATTTTAGCATCCAATTTTTTATGGAAAAAATAGAGGAAATTACACTATCAAGTATATAAGATTATCTTTAACTAGGGTATGACAAACATGACTAAGGAGATGAATAAGTATTAACTAGGATTGCCCTTTGGATTAAAGGCTAAAGACAGTTTAGATTCTCTGGTACATAATCCCTGATCTTTCCTTATCCCTTCTCTTATTTACATTTCAGATACAATTTCATTTACGCTCAAACTTCTTTGAAAGACTACCTAACTCATTAGTGACACCCTTAGAATGAAATTCATTCTATTAATGTTCAAATCGACAAAATTTAGTCAAAATATTCTCACTTGCATAAAAAAAAACAATGAATTCATCTGGAAAAAAGGTAAAAATGGATAGACTTTAACTACAAATTATCTAAGTGTGTCACTAATGAATTAAATGATCGTTCAAAGAAATTTGAGCTTAAATGAAATAGTATTCAAAGTGTAAACGAGAGAAGAGAACAAGAAAGGACTAGAGATTGTGGACCAAAGGATCTGTAATTTCTGATCCCCTCCTAGTCCATTCTCTCATTTACACTTCGGATATTATTTCATTTACGCTAAAACTTCTTTGAAAAACTATCTAATTTATTAGTGACACACTTAGAATAAAATTCACTCTATCCATGCTCAAATCGATAAAATTTAACTAAAATATTCTCACTTGTATAAAAATAATGAATTAGTCCGAAAAAGGTAAAAATAGATCGACTTTAATTATAAACTATCTAAATGTACTGATGAGTTAGATAGTCTTTTGGAAAATTTTAAATATAAATAAAATAGCATCCGGGATCAGAGGCGACAAAAGATCTGAATTCTGAACGGGGTCGGAATCTCCATTTTGCTCCCCGCAGTTTTTTTATTTATGCCTATAATTTAAATTATTATGTTTTACTCACAAGGGGCATAACAAAAATATTGATAAAATATCAGCGGCAAAATAAAATTTTCTACGACTGGCATTTGGGCTTCACCTAGCCCAAGCCTAATTCTATATTATGTCGAAGTATCAGGCCCACCACAGCCCATATATAACTTGCCCTAGGTCAATCTTTTGTAATTCTTTCCCACTCTTCCATTGTTTTGCCGCCGACTCTTCAGGTGCTGTGGTTCGTCGGCGACAAAGGCATGGAGGTGGAGAAATTGGAAGCGAAGACAGCAGTTGCGACGGCCATGGAGGTAGAGAAAGCGGCCTCCTCCGCGGCAGCGCCTCGCCCCCAATTCAAGCCGTTGAAGCCGCATGAGATGTCGGACAGGAAAATTGAGTTCCGGAAGGTATCGGTGCCGCAGCACCGCTTTGCGCCTCTCAAACGATGCTGGATGGAGATCTACACCCCTGTCTATGAGCAGATGAAGATAGATATAAGGATGAACCTCAAGGTTTGATCGGTGTCTTCTTTTCCACCTCTTAGTTATTTTTCGTTGGAATTAGAGTTTGTCCTATGATCTGAGAATATTGGCATCCACAATTACGATTTTTATCATGGTTAGGATTTTAGATTCTTCACATTTGTGAACTTTAAGAGTTAGATTGGAGGAGAGTTTAAGAGTTATCAGTTGTTGATGAGGCTTGCTATGTTCTCTGCTTATATTATTAGGACTTCATGATTTTATCTTATGCATATATGTATGTTTTGATTGTTTGGCTTCTGCATGTGCTCATTTATTCTTTGTTGGTCGCATATTGCATGTTGACACTTTAAGTGGAGCAATTTATTATTTATCTTGAATTGTTAGAATAATGGAAATGCTTCTTTTGATTGGTTAAAACCTTTTAGCTGTAAATCTGTTGAATAAATACAAACTTGTGAAAGTATTGGCAAGTATTTTGAAATGTAAATATTTTGGTTGATTATTCCTGTTTAGATTTAGGATTCTCACTAATGAATTAAAAGCCTGTTGTTTTTAGTTGAGTTAAGTGCATCAAGCAAGATTAGTTTCTGTTCTATTTCTGATTTCCTTTACTTTTTTAGCACTACGAAATCGGTTTATGAGATTCCTCTTGAATATTTTTGGTATATACATTCTAGCTTTCTGATTGAGGCTGTTATATCATGTAGACAAAGAAGGTGGAGCTTAAAAATAGAGCAGATACTCCAGACATCTCTAATTTGCAGAAGAGTGCAGACTTCGTTCATGCTTTCATGCTTGGATTTGATGTTGCAGACGCCGTTGCTCTGTTGCGTCTGGACGATCTTTATGTTGATACTTTTGAAATCAAGGACGTGAAGACCCTACGAGGGGAACACCTTTCTCGAGCTATCGGTCGGTTGTCAGGAAAGGGAGGCAAGACAAAATTTGCTATTGAAAATTCTACAAGAACTCGGATTGTGATCGCAGACAGTAAGATTCACATCCTGGGATCTTTCTTGAACATCAAGATTGCTCGAGATTCACTTTGCAGTCTTATATTAGGATCACCAGCAGGAAAGGTATACTCGAAACTTAGAACAGTTAGTGCTCGATTAGCCGAAAAGTATTAAAGAGTGTTTTACTTTCGGTATTTTGAAAATGAGAGTTATTTTGTTTTGATTGTGTGACTAATGATGTACTGTCGAGATTTTACAGTCCGTTTCCTTGGATAACTAAAGTTAAATTGGTGTGTTAAGATCACAGTGTTGAGAATATTTAACTCAATAATGTGACTAAATGAGTTATCAGCCTACAAAATACTTTCATTTTAGCAAAGAAAGAAACAGATAGGCAAACAAAGATCGAACGCATAATAGGAGTGACTTTTTTTCCATCTCTAACCTATTTGTAAGAAGTTACTACACTATTATATCAGACTAAGTGCTGCTTATGGCAGCTCATATTGTCATTTGATAATTTGTATTCCACTAACATGATAAAACAAATAAATGTATTTCAAGGAGTAGGTTCGATATCCTCCTCTTCTTCCTCTTCTAGGGGCTGCTCTACGATCTGGATGATATTCTTGCGTCGTGTGTTCTTGAACTCTGCCAGCATTGGCTTCAGCCTCTCGCCGGTCTTTACACTGAGAAAAAACAAGACTCTGTACGAGATCATCATAGCTAATAAAATGGTGAGATCCACCCACTTGGAGTACCCTGCCTCCATCTGCCAATAACTCCTCACCACCCAGTCCCCAGTTAGCGTCCCGTCACCGGTGCTATTCGGAAACACCAACCCTAAGAACTCATTCTTGTAATATCCCTGGTTAGCATACTTGTGGAAGGCAATGTGATACATTGGATACTTCCACAATGGCTTTGGTAAGTCATCAGGCAACCTAAAAAAGCCACTGGAGATGATCATGATGGCCTGGATTCCGGCGCCGGTGATGATGCCCATCAGGAAGTTGGGGACTAGGCTGGCGACAATCATCATAAGACCCTCCACGAGAAGCATGCACATGTAAAGAACCAAGCAGAAGAAGATGAAGTGGATGAAGCCTTTTTGGAGGCCAGTGAGGTAGTAGGCGATGGCCCCCGGAATAAAGGAGATAAGAGCCAGGAAGGGAGCTGAAGAAAGAGTGTTGCTGATTGCGAAAGCAGCAACACCATAATGCCCGTTTAGTCGCTCCCGCCTAAAAATCTTTTAGTTGGAGGAAACAAAAAAGAATGAGTTGTCAGTTGTAATTCTAGCATAGTTGGAGAAAAAATGATTGAATTTTGTCAAGACATTATTCTAGCAGAATTTGAAGAATATATCCAAAATGCAGCAGAGTTAATTCAAAAGATGCCAATATTTGAAATTCATTTAGTCAACCAATACATAGGTTAGCACTGACATGCAATTTAAAACAAACACTGTTTTTAGGAAGCATAAATATATATTTTTCTTCAAAGATTCTTGGTTCTTGAAACATTGTCAATGCAAAATATATATAAAGGGAAACAAAATCAATGTGTTTTACCTTCATATCTTCAACAAATGACGGGAATCCTCCAATTGCCATGAAGGTGAGAAATCCAGCTATAAACATTAGCATTGAACCCCTGGCCTGAAGATTAACAACTCCAATTCAGCTTCTCATACCATGGAAGATCTTAAAAAGAGCTAATTTTGCATATGATCTTATTCACCTAAAGGCCTTTTGTTGCAGTTAATCTGTGGTTTTTTGTGTTTGCTAAATTGCTTGCAAAAATTTTATTCTTTAAAGGAATCTTAACTTGACTAATCTTTACCTGAATTGATCCATAACTGTGTCCAACATCATAGAAGATAGTGCCAATGCAGAGACCAAGCAAAATATAAATTGCAAGTCTCAACCAGTAATAACCCAGATCCCTGAACATGTTAACAAAGGATCTCTTTGTGAGAACAATGCACTGGTCAACAAAACTTGCCTGTCTCTTGTTCTTCACCAGAGCCCCATCCTACACGAGAAATTAATATCAGTAATCGAATCAAAATTGATGGTAAAACCAATGAATAACTCACCATTGCACATATCTCGGCTACTCTTCTTACTGTATCTTGACATTCTTGGGACTGTTTGTAAGAATTTGTTAGTATATCAATGGCTGCACTTGCTTGGGTGTCCTCCATACTGGTACCTTCAGACACCTGTTCATTATGAAGTTTCAGATTCAAAGAAGAGGTTACAAGTACAATCGATTCAAAAACTTTGTATGTATAAGAACAATTTATCTCACCATGTCAAAGTCCTTGTTTATTGTTCTTAGGTAGTGGTCAGATGGATTTCTGAAGGTTGGGCATGGAAAGCCATGGAGAGCAAAGAACTGCAGAATAGCATCGACAGTAAATAGTATGATCATTTAAAGTATTTGAAGCAAACAATTCCGACTTAAACCTTTACAGTCTAGACATCATGCATGTTTATAGAATTGATACTTATCTGTTGTATAAACCATTCTTGTAACTTCAACAGCCCTTATCATGAAAAATTCTACATGGCTCTGTAACTAAGATGTAGCTGGATTACTAACACTCCATCAAAACTCTTAGCTGGATTACTAAGAGTAAGCTCACAAATTAGAGTGAGAATGAACAATATGACCTGAGTGGATTAGGGAGGCTATCAGTTTCATAAACAATTAGGAACAGGTTCAATCTACACTTGGTATTCTTGATACGACTGAGTAGATATTTTATCGATAACTTTCATGTCACATGCATATTGAACATGAATGAACAACGTCCCTCATATAACCTGGGGACTATGAGGGGTGTGTGAGCGTAGTCACCTTTTGCTACAATGAATGAACAACATCCCCTCCATTAGGGCTGAAGGAGAGGATATTGTGTTCCTAGTTTACAAACTATGAGGGACAAAAGGATTCACCGAGATTGATAAATCGAACCAACAAAATTCCTTCTTCATGCTAAGATTATACTAAACTTACTAAATTTTCAGCAAATAAGGGGGAAAAAACAACAGCAAAAAACAAAACTGAATCTATATATACTTTGTATTCTTGATACAACATTGTGTTTTTCTTTTTGAACTAGACAATAAAATTGTTGAATTATTCAATAAAAACGCATACTTTGTTTTAGGAACGTACTAAGTTCACCAAATTCTAAGCAAATTAGAAGAGAAAAAAAAACAAAAATGGCAGAACTGAATCATTGGATTCCCAAATACCTCATTGGTCCTGGCAGTAGGACCGAAGTAGACAGTCTTCCCGGCGGAGAGGAGACACAGCTGATCGAAGAGCTCGAAAACCTCGCTGCTGGGCTGGTGGATGGAGGCGAGGATGGTGCGGCCGTCCTGGCGGGCGAGCTTGACGATCCGGTCCATGACGTGGAATGAGGCGGCGCTGTCGAGGCCGCTGGTGGGCTCGTCGAGGAAGAGTAGCTTAGGGCGGGTGAGTATTTCGATGCAGATGCTGACCCGCCGCCGCTGGCCGCCGCTGATGCCCTTTGAGGCGTAGCCGCCGATGCGGGTGTCGACGGCGTCCTGGAGCCCCATGTCGCGGATCGTGTCCTCGGCCCGAGCCCGCTTCTGGGCCAGGCTCATCGATTTAGGCAGCTGCAATTGGGCCGAATAATAAACCGCCTCACGGACCGTCAGCGTCGTCATCAGGATATCGTCTTGGGTCACGTAGGCCTGCACCAATTGAACCGGACCAGATCAACCCTCTCCGTTCCAATTTTTTTTTTAACCAAATCGCACCCCGTTTTTTAAAAAAATACGGATTCATTTGCTACATTTCACTAAATTAAAATTTTGTTCTTTCACCCACATAATTTATTCTTTTTTTTGCCTCCAAGAATCTTTTTAAAAAATGGGGGAAAAATAGGAAAAAAAAAATTCCTTGTTTAACCCCTTAAATTTTAAAAATAGATATAATTTTAATAGAAATCATAGAGTAGCAATATAATAGAGCACTTTTATAAAAAAAAAAAACATATTTATCTATTTAGTTAATATTATTTAAATTTAATTAATATCATGTTGAAAACTCAAAATCATTATAGTAATTATTTAATATCTGTTACAAGTGTAATAATACTTAACGGCTAATGGCCAGATGATTTTGAACATATTTAAATAATTTTGTCAAATTAATTAATTAATTTATTTTAACAGAATAACTATTACAACGATATTACAATAAGAATATTTTAAAATAAAAAATATATTAGGAAAAAAAAACGAAAAACTCACAGAAGTCCCGAACGACAACCGTTGCTTCCTTCCGTTTACCAAGATGCGCCCTGATTGTCTCACACTTGATCCAAGTCTCCCTAAAAAATAATTAATTATCATAATTCCCACTAATTCATTGAAGTATTCAATGATGAATTATATGTTAACAAAGAAAAATTGCAAAAAAAAAGAAAGAAAGAAAATCTATAGATTGTGATCTTCCCTACCTGCTAACGTATCGAGAAGGGTCGATTTGCCACACCCTGATGGGCCCATGATCGCCAACACCTCGCCGGGTTGCACGAACCCAGTCAGGCCGGACAATATCGCTCGCATTGCGCCCGCCTTGGTGGATGCCGTCACCCATAAATCCTCCCATGTTAAAAAGATCCCGCTCCGGTTCGACTCGAGTACTGGAATTATATGACTAGGCGATTGGTTCGCTTGTTCGACCGAGGCCTCCGGCCGTATCTCCTGAGCTATCTCTACCTCCATGGAGCTTGAGGAAGGTGGTGTTTGTATAATTGTATTGCCTTCCTCCTCCTTTTATAAGTGAAGGAAGAAAAGTCGGGACAAAATTTATAAAATGTTTTTAATAATATTATTTAAAATTAATGTGGACTACGAAATTGGGGAAAAATAATGTTAAAATAGCAATCGTTGTAAGTTGGCGTCAATTGACTAATTTGTGTGCCAGAAATTAACTTCAAATTGATTTGCTTGTTTATTTGTTTATTTATTTATTATTATTATTATTTATTATTATTATTTTTTTTATTATATTGGTTGAGCCCAGCATAAGGTTATGATTGTGTTAATTTTTAATTCCTAAATATTAAAAAAAAAATTAATCCAGGAACATTTGGAAGCCATTATATTCACAGCCCGTGTCCTTTTAGCTGCAGTAGTCAAGATGGGAAGTGACTCATTAAACTCATACAGTTGGCTTGTCCCATACTACAGTACATTAGAAATGAACACATCTCTTGGTGAAATAAAAAAAAAAGTTAATGAAAAGTTTTAAATTATTATAAAGGTGAAATTTGAGGTTTATGGTTTACGTGGCATTGGGAGGTTTTTTTTTTAAATTTGAAATTGATGTAATATGAATGTAGTTACACAACTCATTCTATTAATCGGATCAAACAAAATTTATATAGAGTTCTCACAATCGAAAATGTTTTAATAAATTTTATGTTAATAATGTGGCATATTAGGTTTATAAAAAAATTATTTAGAACTTTAATTATTAAAGTTATTTTTACAGTGTTAACTCAGCATGTACAAATTTGAGAAGAATTTTTTTTTAAAATTTTTTTTATTAACATCAGCTATCTAATTTCTGAGATCGATTAATTTTAAGATGGTCGATTTGATTTTACCGTTTAACACTAAATTTAATAACTATTTTCACACTGGAGTTACATCCCTTTGTAACTATTATATTGCCGTCAAGCTCCCAAAGCCCTCTTTAATCTTTATTAGAAATAGGACTTGCACTTTTGTTACCGTTCACATTTACGAAGGTTTATTATTTTGTTCTTATAGACTTATAACTACAGAAGTCGAGATGGAAAATGACTCTAAACATCATGCAGCTGCCCATGCTAGAAATGAATGTTTTTTTTTAAGCACCCATTATTTAATTTTTTAAACCGATTAATTTTAGAATGATGATATAGATATTTTATCAATTATTAAAATAAATCTAAAAGTATTTACAACGCTAGTCTAACAGTCCAACATCGCAAGTTAATTTATCATCCCCTAAATTATTAATAAATTATAACCACGTATTAATTGATAAATTATGTGATAAAAGATGATTCATTTACTTTTGATATTTTTGTGAATTCGTTCCTATATTAATACAGTGAAGATAAATTAAATGATTAAGGCATGAAAAAGAGCATACTTAGATACATCGAGTTTTAACCCCAAGACCTCATGTGATAATACTCTATATCTCAAGCACTGTATCATTCTAAGAAAACATCAATTGATAAATTATGACAATTCTATTAGATTATCTTGGGGTGACCGGTTCGATTTTATGAAAATTTTCTATTAGTCATCAGGATAAATCAAGAAATACACATAATAATCAATTTAAAAATTCAACATCTTTTGATTATAAATTTTATTCGAAAAAAAAATCTATAAATATATATGATATAATTAAAAATTAAATCATAAACTGAATATCAATCTAAATATTCCATCGATATCATAACTCTGAAGACTTCTAGAATATGAACATGTGGAACGTGTATCATGCAAAGTCAACCGAACAAATTGGACATACAAAAATGCGAACAGATGAAGCGGAAAAAAAACGTTAGAACAGATAATTAAGAAGTATGTTATATTATTTTTCACGTGAACAAACGTGCCCTTGTTTTATAATTCACGTGCTTTAAAATGAATAGTAGTTTCCGTCTCTTAAATATTATTTTTGTTTATTGATAGTGAATAAAATCGTGGTTTTTTTTTGGTTTTTTTTTTTAAAAAGGTAAGTTTGATAGACCAAGGTTTTCAATATGGCATGTAACATGTGTAAAATGACGGGTAACTAATTATATAATAATATGTTAACTATGAGGGATATGAACAAACTTGGTGTTGTCAATAATATAAATATCTGTTCATATTCATCAATTAGTGAATGAATATAAAAAATAACAAAAAATTGATGTCCGTGAACAAACTTATTTATTAAACTATATAAATTTAAATTATGAGTTTATTTTATAAATTTTTATTTATATATATAGATAAATAAAAATTTATAAAATAAATTTATATATCCCTCAAACTTGGTGTCGTCAATAATATAAATATCTATCATATTCATCAATCAGTGAAAGAATATAAAAAATAACAAAAAATTGATGTCCATGAACAAACTTATTTATTAAACTATATAAATTTAAATAACAAAATTATTTTATAAATTTTTATTTATATATATAGATAAATAAAAATTTATAATTTAAATCTATATAGTTTTTTATAAACTTGTTTTATAAATAAGTTTGTTCATGAACATAATTTAAGTTAGGTAGATACTAGCGCAACATCTCCTATTCATAAACTCATACATCCGTTTTCATAGATCAGTTGGATATAAAATTCTCAATGTTTGAAACATGAATCAAAATAGTGGATCTTTTATTATACAAAAATTGAAATGTTTGTCCCTAGCATCTCTACCAACCGATTTCATGCCCAACACAAAGGAGATAAATTATAGATAGCGAATGTATGAAAGAATCTTTTGTCGAGAATCGACCCGGACTTTATTGTGTAAACTCCCATATATTAAATAATTCTTTTTTAAAAAAAAAGAGATAAATATATTTAATTTAATGAGTAATTATTTTTAAAGGATAAAATTAATCCAATTTGGGTAATTTAATCCGGCCACTTCTTTTTACTAAATTAACTAAATTTAACTAATTGTGTTTAAAATTAATACATAAATTTACTAATAAAATTAAATAAATAGTTACTTATTTCCTTTTTATATATTAATTTTTTTCTTCGCACCAAATTAACATTTCTCCATTAATGATATATCAATTAATTTTTTTTTTAAAAAAACTATTTTAAATTTAATATTCAATGTTAAACTCATGATTACAATAGGTGTCTAATTTTCTTTCTAATTTTTTTCTTCAATAGGTCAAAATATAAATAAAGCTTTAAGCACATCTTTTATACTTATGGGCAATATTATTTGTCCTCGTAAGGGTATCTAATTCAATAGAAGGTGATAAATTTATTATAATTGAATAAAGATCAATTCTCGATAGATGTATGATCTTGAGAAAAAAAATCCTCTTATTATAGGCTATTGCGGCCAATTATAAGTTGATCCCATGATTTATATCCCTTCATATAATGTGGAGACAGACTGTGAAAACATGTGAAGTGACCATAATCATCTTTTACTATCATTATAGACCAAATTAAACTAATCTATCTCTTTCCATTTTAGATGTCACATTAAGAGAGTTCATTGAACAAATCACAATCCAAATATGGAAGTTATTATGGCATAGGCGTTGATAATAACTCAAATGAAGGACAAGAATAAATTTCTTTTGGATTCAAACTGGATACAAGAAAATTGAGTCTCAAGTTCCAATCAGATGGGAAAGAGACAAAGAAAAAAATTAGTGAAACTTGTGGTTCATGCTAAGTAGGTAAAGTGTTCACATCATTTTGTATACAAACTTAAGGTATCATCAATTGTAGAATGAATGACAATAGTCAAATTTAAGATTTGTCAAAGTAAAAGAAACAAATATTTCAAGATCTATTTATTAATTAATGTGACGTTTTTCTTAGAGTGAATTGTAAGTAATCATTCTGTCGAATGGAAGAGGTCTCACATTCATGGATGATATGGGAGGGATAGCGACTTTTGGTTTGCATTTTATTTTAATGTGAGTGGAAATTTATTAAGAAAATTTCAAATAATTATAAATAAATAAATTGAGAATGCTTCAAATTGCTAATCGAACTTAAATCAATTGATTAAGGACATGAATAAATATTATACAAGTAAATTGCAATAATTGAATATAATAATATTACCTTTTCTAATTGTAAAGTTTCATGTTAATTAAGGCTATGTTTACTTCAAAGTGTGGATTGAGAAATAAAGAAATACCAAGTGAAAGAATCACTTGGGAAAGGAAAGGAATTATTCATTGGGTGTGCTTATTTAATTACTTGAATTAAGGAAGATGAATGAAATCGATCCATTACATTGTTTACTTAAACAAAAGAAAGAAAGCTAAATAATACATGCATGGTCTAAAATATCCTAGCTCTTTTTTCCATTTGTAGATAAAAAAAATTAAAAATTCTTTATTGAACTAAAAAATATTTAAAATATTTGTAATTATGTTCTTCAATAACCAATGTTTGTGTTTTATTTTTATTTTTTTTATATTATCATATTATTGTAGACGCAACAAGGACACGTGATGCACTTTAAATATTCACGTGATACAAGAGTTTCACGAAACAAATAGAAAAACACGACATAGAAATAGAATTAAAGTGTTTGAAAAACATTGCATAGATATGGAATAAAATGTTGGTCCATTCAATGGTAAAGATAGATATCTTGAGAATATTGTCATATATATATTAAAATCAAAATACTTGTATCATTATCATATATTAAATCAAAATTTGTCAATAATAAATTAATATTATTTAGAAATAATCCATAATTATTACAAAATTATTACCAACTAAAAAATTAAACTTACTTTCATATGCTAATTATTACTAATAAGTCTATATAATCCTATACTTTGAATACCCATCCAAACCTTGCAAATTACAATTATTCATAACAGGGACATCAACTGAACTAAATCTTTGTACAGTTTCTCATTTATCTTTTATTGACGAAATGGCTTATTGCGAGTAAATATTGGTAAATTCGACTATTGTGAAACTTAAATATGAAATATATAATTTATCTTGTAATTTTTTTTTTGTTGAGTAATCCATAGAAAAGTTGCTTATTTAAAAATAAGTGTACACAGAACTATTAAATTGGAGAGCATATATTTAAAAAATAATAAATAAAAACAAAATTTGCTAGAGATTTGAATTTATTTGAAGTCATATACACACGCAAGGTGCTTGCAAAAATGACTGAACGATATCAGAAGCCGCAGAACTCGTTGGGGTTGGGTTGGCCGGGGACACCTGAATTCCGGCAGCCCCTGTCACACGAGCCGGCGCAGATCTCCTTCGTCACACCCGGGATGACCATACACTGATCCTTCATGCAGGGGCAGAAACACGGCCAGGGGTCCTCCGACGGCAAGGAGTCCACCGCCGCCACCAACAACAATAACCATACGGCCGATGCTACCTTGCCGGTTACACCCATATTTGTATGTACCTGGTTGATAATCAGTAGGAGGATGGAGATGTGTGCATGAGATTGGGTTGTATATAGGTAAGCATTTTGTCGAACAGCTGGTGGTGAGTGAGATGCGGCATGGGTTGTGTGAAGAAAATTAACCGTTCGAGATTTACTTAATTTTTATGTTTAGAATTTCAGCGAAGATTAATTAGAAATTCATTTAAACGGATTTAATTTTTCAAACATAACAAAAAGGGAAGTTCAAGCATTTAGAAATATTAACGTAATTTCTCAATAAATTAGCATATATAGAAGGCCGCACAAAGTTTCAGTTAATATGGATCATATTTTACAAGAAGTTATTTCTAATACTTGAATTCCTGACCCCAATACCACATGACAATAATTCTACCGTTATGCTAAAATTCCCCTTCAGCAATATCATATCATCAAAGATTATGCATATAACCAATTGATAGAAACACTATTATTAACTTAATTTCTCAATGAATTAACACGTATAAAAGACAATTTAATACACAAAGCTCTAATCAATACGGAGTCATGAGGAAAGATCTATTATACATAATCTTATCTCGTTTATAAGAGATTATTTCCATGACTCCCAAATCACACAATAATAACTCACAATAATAACTCTGATGTAAAAAGACACGTATAAAAGACAGTTTGATACACAAAGCTCTAATTAATATGGAGTCACGAGAAAAGATCTATTATACATAATCTTGTCTCTTTTATAAGAGATTATTTCTACAACTTAAATCCATGACTCCCAAATCACACAATAATAACTGTGATGTACCTGCAACATCATATCATCAAAGATTATGCATGTGACCAATTGGTGAAAACACTATTATTAACTACAACCAATACATTTCATTTTACTTGCAAAATTTTGAATCAAGTTACAAATTCCAACACGATAATGCATGCAAATAATATTTTCTTTTATCATTGTAAGGTGGGCAGCTAGAACAAATATATAGTATCCAGATTGGAAGACTCACTTTCCATGGCTTAAGGTATCAAAAAGTAAATTGCTTTATTCTATTAGGGGGGAAAAATAAATAAATGCCTTCTCACCAATTAGGCATCTGAATCCTACCAAGAAAAAATTGGTCCAGATGTTAATTTGATTCTATGCCTTGGCTCATCTACCATGCAAATCCAGGCATTTGCTTAGCTTTAGCACGCTCGATCAGGACTTCCTCCAAATGCTTAACGGCGCCTGATAGTTTGGGCCATGCATCAGCCCCTTCAGCTCAAGCTTTTTCTCACCAGTAAGTTAAGCAACATGAGAAAGGCAATGCCGAGCATGAACCTGGGATCGCTCACACAATTCACGACTTGCTGCCACCTGTAATTTCAACCAGTAGAGAGCTGCTGGTAAATCCTGTTGGTCATATCGGAAATCTCCATTATGTTCCGGTTAAAACCGTATGCTTTTTAATGTGAAAGACTTGAAATAAGAGGACAGTCTCAGTATTCTTGCAGATTCAACACGAAATGGACCAAAACAAAGTGAGTTCTAATTGAGAATGACTACTGCTTGTAAAGGCAGGAGTATAACAAAGTAGCTAAACTGAGGGGGAAAATCTGTCGAGTATAACAAAGTTTCCGATATCTGGCAAATTCTATAGCTACAACAGAGAAGGATTTTAACAGGATTACTAAAATATAAAACAAGAATTAGGTAGCATTATATGAATAAGAGATGAACCACCAAATATTGTTGTTGATAAAAAATGAAGATTAAAAATGTTTCTATAAATTAATTAACAACACGACTAGGAATAAAAAAATCATATATGAATTTCTTTAAGAAAAATGAAGGTGGGTAAAACTTCAGGTCGTGATGGCATTCTCTGTAGAAGCTTGCATAATACTTTCTTTTTTAAATATGATATTATATCAATATATAAAGCAAGAAGAATCAAAGACAAAGTGCGATCAATATTATTAAAATTGTAATCGGATTAAATTGAAAAGTAAAATTCGGTGAAAGAATGATCAAAAGAAGAACAAGGGGCGGAACATAAATTGAATAAATTATAGGTTGAGTAAACTATAGCCAAAGGTGCAGAAGGTAGAGGGAGACAAAAGGAAGATCTATTTAACACAATTAAAAGTAAATTAAAATATTTTAGCATAGCGTACGAAAATTTTTATAAGATTTTAGACAGACCATCATGCATCATGGATGGAAGTGCAGTATTGTCAAAAGGCAACACATCAAAAGGTTAATGCAGCCCAAGTGAAAATGCTAACATAGATACAAGAAGTTATCAGAAAGGATAAAATAGAAAATAATGAAATTCATGTAATTCCAATAAATGATCAAATGAGAGAAAATAAATTACGATGGTATTAAAAAGTTTGAAGGTGACTAATAGATTTTATATCTAGAGAATATTTATAAATTAGAATAGAAGGCGTAAAGGATAAAGGGAGATAAAAAAAATTAACATAACATAAGATAATTTATCAATCTTACTGTTGATATAGCCTCTTCATAGAGCTTCAACTAGGTCATAGAAATAAAACAGCAGTTATTATTGGCAAGATCAACCACACCTTCCATAAAATCGTCATCGTCATCAAGTCGTGTTTATCCCTACATCGATCTTATCACTCAATTGAGCTCTGCAAGGCAATATCACTAATAATATTCAAATTCCTCTACCCATTATATCTTCCGGTCTAACAAATTCAACTCTTTCAACTATAAAAATCTATTAATTATCTTAAAACAAGTCTATATCATCTCAACCTATTTTTTCTTATTGTATAATCTATTCAAGGCTTGAAGCTATACCTAGTTGCTTTCCAGTAGATCTTCCATAAAATGAGTTTGTTTCTAAGAAAAAATTTGCTTCTAGAATGTAAAAAAGCACAAGATAAACACTAAATGAAGATTAAATTTTTACTAACTAATTATTCAAAAACACTTAGATTAAAAATCAAGTTCTTAGCATTGTTATTTTGTGTTGTATGACTGAAAAACTGAAAGTCATTTTAACAAGATGATTAATAATGTCCTATTCTCAAATATTTTATTCTACCTTGAGAAGGAGAGTGGGTATAGACATACCAGTTTCCATTAGCGAACACATAGCTTTCCTGTTCCGCCTCCTCTTTAGCAAATTCTTCCAACAATTCTCGTTGGCGTACTGTTACAGATCTGGTAAATGTCCAAAAGATAGATCAGTTACAAATTGCACACCAAATGCAATTTCAAATCGGGTATCATTTCAAATGTTTAATAAAATTAACCAAGGATCAGTTTTCTCAAAATCAATAACTGAAATATTGGAACTCAAGTTTGGAAAAATATTTCCTTCATGCGTGCATAATCATAGCTCCAGAGCTGATGACAAGAGCATCAAATATAAGTGGTCAATTGGAGACTTAGAAGAAAATGTTTCCATCAAATTTCTATTATTTCCTTTCCCAAATTGCCGAGTTGTAATGTATCATTAAAATGTCAACTACAGACAGGAACTTCCATTTATTGTACACAATCTTTTAAATACTCAAGTTGATCCATACATATAAGAAAGGGATGCATAGGAAGCTGTGTGTTGCAATATGATTATAACATTTTTTTCTTTTTAATTATCCCACAAAGCCATGTAGCAATCATTTTTTTCTCTAGATCGTACAATCATGTCACAGTGGATTCAGTCCAGCAGAGGTGTTGATAGACATGCACACATGGAGCTATCTGTTTCATCTGAATTCCTAAAAGCCAGGGAAGATAGTTAATAAACAAGTCTGCTAAGTTCTGAGATAGCAGATAGAACTAGATCTTCTCAGATAAATAAAATTCAATTGCATCTATGAGTAAAAAGAAGAACTTGAAAGATCCTGTGCTGATTCTTCTGCAAAGAAGAGCTTACGAAGGAAAATGCACACGGAATCGCACATATTGGTCGCCATGATCGACTAGGCCAACTTGCTTTGGCAAACCTGACATTTTATCCTATGTTCAGTATTAAAAACACAAATCTGCATCAAAGAAAAACGATTTTCTTTTGTACCTCTACCCCTTAGAACTAACAATTGTCCTGGCTGCACTCCTTTTGGTATCTGAACAAAATTTAAATGAAATGAAGTTAACTGAAATTTCCAGTAAGCATATTTACTTGGAAAAAAATTCCAAGCGAAAGGCAGTTGAAGCAGTATGATTAAAGAGTGAAGTGCAAATCAAAGTATGGCATGAGACACACACATGTCAATGCTCGTAAGTCGTAAATGCAATATTTGCTGGTGACATACTGTCATCTAAGAAAACCACTAAGACGAAGAGGCATCTTGACATGATAGAGAAAGTCTCTAAGACAGACCGGGATTACAGTATAGTATGAAATCTGGATTTGTCTCTCAATGTGGAGCAAGTCCCCCTTTGCTGGATTAATACACTTGGCTTTTTGTTGCAAATGATTGGAGTAACACCACAATGCATCATAGGTGATGCTCTCGATCAAGTTAATGTGACCGTGTTCGAGATGAAAACAATTCAATGATAGACTGGTTTGTTTGTGTATGTTGTATGTGTGTTGATGAAGATGTAGAGATATGAATTAACATTATAATAGCACTAATGGTGGCATGTGCCCACTAAAATTAGGGTAATATAGTCATAACTTTAGTAACATTTGATATTTCTCCTCATGGGCATTAGTTTGTGATTAAGCTGATACATGATATTTTGCCAAACTATTATAGTTGATCATGTGACTTGAAGGGAATAAACTCGAGTAGAAAATCTAGAATGTTTATGTTTTCTCTATTTTAATCATTATCTTAAATGGATTTCCTTTGTTACATCCTCATTTTCTTTTAAATTAGTCAAAAATAATGTTGGTACTCCACCTATACTTGTAAAAAAAAATTGCTGAACCAGATAACACCGAACATAGGCCGACTGGCCTTATGAAAGTTTTCCATCAGCCGCCGCCAGAGGAAAATATACTTGTAGTTACTCCACCTATACGTGTAGTTGCCCCACAATGATGATGAACTCTTATCATTTAACTAATATCACCAAGAACAATGTTTCCTTCTATCAAGATTATGCCCAATCATCCTTCCCCAAACAAAAGATTATGCCCAATCATCCACAGATACAAAAAAATCTCAAATTCTATAATTCACCACAACTCCACACGTCACCCTTAGTGTTCGCCCCAATTGTCATACGTAGAAATAAGTTGCTACCTAATTGAACAAGGTCAGTTTTTTGCTTAATTTTGCCAAGTTTATTCATATTAGATATCTTGTATGGGGAAGTGTCAAATAACTCATTTGTGAATAAAATTCTAATCTTTCATAGGCTCTAGAAACATATCATGGAGAGACAGCTAAATTTTACAGAGAAAACTTCTCGCAGAAAGTTTCACATACACATAAAAAGGAAAGATGAGTCATGGACACATTATAAAGAAAGCACTATACATGTAAGAATACACACCTTCAATTCTGCTTTGCCAGTCAAAGTGGGAACTTCAACCTTACCACCAAGAATAGCCTGTTCAAGCAAAATACACTATACATGCATGAATCTCATCATTTCAAATGTTTGAGACATGAAAAGCTCCACCAGGAGCATATAGTATAAATTGTATAAAAATCAATTTTATTATTATACAAAAACTATTAGTGAAAGAATAAAGAATTATTACCTGAGTGAAACTTATATGGGTGTCAACATATACATCAGCACCATCTCGTGTGAAAACAGGGTCCTTTCCTACCTGAATCATCACAGTAGTGATGGATTAACATTAAACAAGTTCAGAATAATGATTGGAAATAATTGAAAATAATGTGCATAATTCACCATTTCCTTCATCGGCATAACCCTAAGGCTTTGTTTGGGAGTTTTAAATTGGAGAGAAAGGAAAAGATTTGTTTTATGTAAAGGAAAAGAAAGTGAGGGAAGGGAAAGTTTTCCTTTCATAATTAAAAGATTTTCCACCCAAAAATGGGAGAAAATGGAGGGAAACTTTTGTTGAAGGGAAAATCATTAATTTTTATTCCAAATATACCCTTCAAAAGTAATTTCCTTTCTTTTCTTTCCTCCACTCCCAAATAAAATAACACATCATTTCTCTTCTCTTCCTTTCTCTCTCCTTCCTTTCTTTTCTCTTCTTTTCAATTCCCTTCCAACTTCCAACTTCCAAACTAAGCCTAAGGGTGCGTTTGGTTCAAGTTATCATATATAACGTTAGTATGTGATTACCAAGTAATCACATACTAACGTTATACATGATAAAATATAACCAAATGTTGTTTGGTTCAACCTAGGTAATACAACAAAAACTTGCTTGTTTGAAGATTTTAATGAATAACCTAGTTTAATATTTTACTATATTAGCCTTAGTTATAAAACCAACCATATATATATATATATATATTATTATTATTTAAACTACATTTTTTTATTTTTCAAGTTTTTCTTTATTTTTAGGTATTTTTATTTCTTTTCGTTTTTTATTTTTTTTAAAGGTTTTTAAATTTTTTTTACGTTTTTTATTTTTTTTACATTTTTTTATTATTTCTATTTTTATTTTTTTAATGTCTTTTAATTTTTTTACGTTTTTTCTATTTTTAAATTTTTTATATATATTTTTAATTTTTGTTACATTTTTATGTGTTTTTTTTATTTTTTATATTTTTAATTATTTTTTAATGTTTTTCTATTTTTTTAAGTTTTTTATTTTATTTTTTATTTTTAATATTTTATATTTTTTTCTTTATATTTTTCTTTTTTATCACATTCTTCTCTTATTCGAGGGTATTTTAGGTAAAAAAATTTCGTTAACCCCGAAATCAAGAAAAACCTCAATTTTTCAAGATTTTTCGATTCCGGGTTGCATGCCCCTTTTGCTGACGTGTCGGACATGGAACATTACTCGGGAATCATCAATTACCTAAACCAAACAGGGTTTTCGTTGATAACCTTGGATGGATAACCGAGATTATCAAGGATAACCCCCAACCAAACGCACCCTAAGATGTTTAAGAAATAAAATAACAGAATCATAAAAACAATGGGAAAAGGAGACACGGCAGTAACAGCATTGAGGGCATCCTTCTTAAAAAGAGCTGATAGTTATAAAAAATTTACACATCACAATTTCTGTCCTATGTAAAACAAAAAACAGATATTATAAATTTCCACATACATTGAAATTGTGGGCTCGTTGAAGCTTGAAGGTGGTAGAACCCCACAGATCTTGAAGAGAGGGAAAAACAAAGAAGATAAATGATGTTGAGATTGTAACCTGCTTTTCTTTCAATCTTTCCAGTAATTTTATGTAGGGAGTAAAGAAGCTATATTATCTTACTTCTACTTACTTAACTAATCAAACAATTCCTACAAATAACTACACACTAAGATCTTCGAGTTAATAATTAGTCCATCCTTAAACAACCGGTGCCACATATAACACTCTCAAAGAGCTTCATATCCAAGGAAGCATCAATTGTATCCACAAATTCAACAGTAGAAAAATACTCACACAGTATATATCACTTACTAAAAAAACATCGATGAAGAAAATTAGATGCCTTCTGCACATTAAAAACATGATACATTTTGACATAAAAAAACATTAGTAAATGTACTTGATTAGTATTATTGGCTTGTTTTGAAAATATTATTTCAATCTGTTTCCAATGGTGATCACAAAGCTAAATGATATATGAAAACTGAGGTCTCCATCAAATGCAAGCATTGCATAAGACTTTAATGTTGAATATAATATTTTAGGCTATCAGAATCATTATTATAAGCAGATGCTAAGAAAAGATAAAAATGTCAAAGGAGAAAAAACCTTCAATTTAATGTTTAGATCGCCAGGATGGGCGCCCCGTCCTCCTTGATTTCCAGCATTTGGCACACAAATAGTATCCCCAGAATCAACCCCTTTATAAAAAAAAATGGAGTCAACAAAAAAGTGTAAATACAATATATGTATATATGCAGTGACAGTGAAGAGCAAGTAGTTGGGATAAACATGGTTGATGATGACAACAGTGACCTGTGAGTAATGGTATTAAGTGGAACCAAGTATTTTAATTATAAAGATTATCATAATTCAGCTTTATTTTTTATTCACCAAAATGATCCACTAATGAGGGGTGATAAGTAGCAGATACTACGGCCTATGGTTAGCTCATTCTGAAGTGTTGGTCATAGACCGAACTGATACAGTTTCAATAGTGTACCATTCAATTTTGGCCTACTGTTGGTTGCTCCAAGGAGGAGGAAGGAAAAGAAAGAGAAGAGGAGGTGGAGGAAGGAGAAGCTTACTCAAGAATTTGGGGCTTAGGAGGGCAATTATGGAAGGAGTTCCAGACTCATTGGAACTCATGAAGAAAGAAGATGCTTATGCAAGGAGCTTGCGAGTCGACGGCTTGGGTATAGCTCATAACAAAGGCTTGAATGAATATCGCAAGTTTCATTCTTGCAAAAGACTCACGATGAAGGTTCAGCATAGTTAGCAATGAAAGAGGAAGCTCAAGTGAAGATCATGATGAATGTGGAAGCTTGATGGACCTTGTGAAGCAAGCAAAAGGCTCATGACAATGAAGGCTCAATCAAAGCTCAAGATGAAGGCAGAAGGATCACAACAAAGACAGAAGGTTCGGAAGAACTCATCTCAAGTGTACCAAGATATCGGAAGTTTTTACGAGTTGATCAGCTAGAGGAACGAAAATTTTAGCACATATTGGCTGGCACGACCCAAAATTTGGAACATTGTTCCAACCATGGATAGGCTTAGCACATGTTTATAAGAAAACTTTCATTTCTCTCACCCAAATCTACCAATTGTTTGCAAAATCCACCATGTATTCAGATGAATGAATGAGTGTTAATACAAATAAGAAGAATCAAGTTCACTCGTCATGATAAACTTGTATGAGGATGCAACATCTTGCACAATAAGTATTTCTTGCATTCTCAGCAGTCTGATACAATTATTCCAATATTTTTTTTTCAAAATGTTGTTTATAGTCATACTATGAACAATTAAACAATCAATACATGCATTGGGATCTTGGAGTAGTTGTATAAAACTATCATGTCAAAAACAAGAAGGATTATTTTAATAATTTACATACGCCCATGGGCGGAATAAACATCTTAAGAGTTACATTAGATCTTATATAACCAGAAAGCAGAAACAAAAAACTCTTGTGCCAAAATTTAAGGAGATATATTTTTGGTGCAACTTCAGAGAGACAAAAAAATACATAACCTGCTGGAATATTTACATCAACATTCTTCACACCATCAACGAACCCTGACCCCCTGCAGGTTGCGCAATAATCCTGCAGGGATATGCTTGGCCTTTAACATAACTAGAACATAATATTCTGAACCATTCTTTTAAAATAACAACCCACCTTGATTATCTTCCCTGACCCTTTGCATGATCGGCATGTGGATGTAAAAGGAAACACTGAGACCTAGATTAAGATATGACAATTGCAAAAGAAGAAAATGAGTTGCATTTATTTTCTATCCTCAATTGAAGATATGGAAGATCACTACAGTCATATAGCCATGAACTAAATAAATGAGCTCACCCTTCCAACGCCATCACAGGTAGGGCATCTCACTGGCTTTGTATTAACTGGATGGCCTCTTCCATCTGCATCTCATTGCAAGCCACAAAAACATCAAATCACACGCAAAAAATAAGAATAAGGAACTTTACCAAAGAGAGGGAGAGTATTCATGGCCTCCTAGTTCATCACACAGTGAGCATTTGGTTCATTATTTTCTTATGAAATTCCTTTCAGCATTCTTAGTTCAACTTGGAAATCTACTCCAGAACTCCCGAATTCAAATGCAAAAATTCAACCATGATTAACAAAAACAAGGATAAATAGAACTGTCACCATTTAATATGCTTCACAACTATTTACAAAAGAAGCTATAAGAACTGTAATGGAAAATTCCAGATAAGAAGCTATAGGCAATGCATGCAAAATCAGGCAATAGGATATCTGGCTAGAAAGTGAACAGATGCACCACTGTATTTGAAACACCTATTCTCAGTTAAGAGAATAGGAGTGTCTTGCAACTAGAAGTCCATACAAAGAGTGTTTCTACTTACAGCATGAGTTACAGAGAACTTGTGCACCAACAGACACCTTCTTAATACAACCTTTAGCAGCTTCAGCAAATGAAAGATTTAGCTCCACCTATGCACCACAAGGTTTAAATTCATAGAGACAAACATGCTCGTAGAAAAAAAAACACGGTCCAAGAAAAGTAACCTCTACATCATCTGCATATGTTTCTCTCTCATTTTCAAAGACCTGAATCAAGAACAATAATTATAGAATTGGCCTGTAAATTATTATTATTATTAACTACTGAGAACAAAATACCTCCGAGAAAATTCTGTAAAATGAACTTGAGAAAGGACCACGGTTGGATTGGTGGAATTCTGAGAAAGGATCACGATAAGCTTCACGGAACTCCTCTGTACTATCTGCAGAGTACCTTGCCCTCTCTGGTCCTCTGGAGAAATTCTTCAATCACCATTATGAGAATAATTAAGTACATGACTTATAAAATTAGTTTAACAATAAAAGCAACACCAAAAAAAGCTAGGGTAAGACATCGCATGCATTATGCAGCTTCATATTGTGTAAGCATGAAATAATGACAGATAAAGAATATCCAATCTTGATAACACCATACCATTAAGAGCATATGCAAAAGATTGTATGCATTGTTGAAGTAGCTCTTAACGAGGCACTAAAGTGCATCAAACTCAAGTGTAACACTCAGTTCAGGGTTCCAAGCTTGCTAACCAGGCATGTTCCCGAATGCGGTTGAATACAGTGGATCATTTGTGTATTCATCATAGTCATTCAACTCATATAAGATCTCTGGAAAGCTACCTATATGGCTCCTGAAGCATAACAATATCCCCCAACAGAAGACTAATCTACTTCTAGCATGTCCATTGCCACAACTAAAAGGCAATTTAATATTTTGTCTAAACATTGTCAAACTTTAATTTTGTTTACACTATTTTGGTTTTAATGTACAATGCAATATTTAATTTCTTACTTCCAGAAAACCTAGTCTAATTTCTGACATAATACCAAAAAAAAATTTTGGAGATCCACTTTTCTCTCACACCAGTTACTGAAACATGCAAACCAGTGAGAGCACACAATCTATCTTGGTAAATAAAAGCATCAGCTGCTCTGCTACCTGAGCATAATCAGGCTAAGATGGGTTTCACAACTTAATCATAGGATTCATGTTAACAGTTTGAGATTCTTTACAAGTCATATCAAGGCCTGTTAATCCACCATATGGAAAGTTAGCATGATCAAGCATGTGCATACAGGATAACCTCAGCATGGAGAAAGGCAAAATAGGTTCAGCACGATAATGTGAAGGAAATGCAAGGCACAAAAACTTGAAGCCTTTGTATGATGAATTCAAGACAATATATGTAGCAAAAGGCAGGAATATAATCTAAACAATGTCCTCTGGTATATAAGATGTGCAAAAAGATAATTTAAAAAAATTCAAACAGATCAAGGATTGACCTTCCAATCATGTTGAGATATACCAAGGTACAATTGTGCTCATGTGAGCACTGTTAATGGATGTTGCACTGCCTCAGGAGTGTGAGTGCTCAAGCACACACACACACATGGCAATATGATTTTTTTTTCCCGGTTGCATTCAACACGAGGCATTGTAGGCCATATGGACTAAGATAGGAAGAATGACTATCCTTTCTTGTGATATTATTTCAGATGAATTAAATAAAATACACTCAAACTAAGGTACATGAACAAGAGCATTAAGAAATAACAAAAATTGTCAAACAATAACAGTTACCTTGTCATAATGTGCTCTCTTCTCGGGATCCCGCAATGTCTGTGGTAAGGAGTCCAAGTAAACAAACTGAGTGTTCTGTTAGAATACAATCAGAGTCTATAATAGGTTTTGAAAACTTGACCTCATATGCATCTCTTATCTCTTGAAACTTTCTCTTTGATGCAGGATTGTTCTTGTTTGCATCTGGATGGTACTTCTTAGCAAGCTTAAAAATTGGACAAGAAGAGGAAAAGGGCAAAAAAGGATCCTTAGCAAAGAACAAGGCAATTCAAGTTATAGATGGAGCTAAAATCCAGTAAGGACTAAATCAGCATGGAAGCATTACTAAACTAATTATGCTTCTTCCAACCAAGAAAGTGAAGGCAACCAAGAAAGTGAGGTCAACCAGAATTTGGATGAATTTATTCACAACAAAATTATTCTAGTCATTTTCATTAGCCATGAATTCATCTCTTTCACAATGACATGCGAAAGCATTACAATTCTCTCCTATAAGATCCATGAAAAGAAATTTTTCCCCGGGTAACCATGAGTTTTCTGATATTGATTTATGTTTATTCATCTATGAGCAATACAAATGCTTGCATTGTAAGCAAACAAGGTACATGCTATTCATGCACCACCAACAGATTGCAATGCCAGTTCCCATAGTTCAAACAAATTTCCTCTCAAAATTTCATTAATTACCAAACATTCAGTTCCAGCATGAAAAAAAGGAGCAAAATTCTGACAGTTAATATTTTTTCTACAACATAATTTTTAGTAGAATCAAGTGAAAACAAGTAATTAACAGTTGACCTAGACAAACTGATGATAAGATACCAACCTCATGAAAAGCCTTCTTGATGTCATCTAATGAAGCATTTTTTGGGACACTAAGGATTTCATAGTAGTCCTTCTCAATGGCATGACAAGGTCCTTACAAAACAAAGATTCACAAGAAAACTTCATCAACAAGTACCAAATTTGTTGTATATTATGATAGAAAACCATTTTTTTAATAATCAATCACCTGTTGCATGAAATGACTGGCTTAACAAAACTTTCTTCAATCTCAATAAGTCATGAGCTCTTCTAGCAATGCCAAGATTAGCTTCATAACCTAAAAAAAGGAATTGTAGATACATACATAAATATTAAATTAATCCATTTCAAACACAACCTCAAAATCATATTAGATAACTTCATATAGTCCAAAAGAAGATGAACATAGGAAACTTTCAGGGTCAAATTGACAATCATTATTAGAACTACTATATGGCTAATAAAAGTTTTTTACGGAGGAACAGATACCATAGCTGTAGCTGAACCACTCTTTGACACAGTCAGCAGTTGTGCCATAGGTTAATGGGCCAAGTGATAACAACTGAATTGGTATTGACATAAGGAGGATTGTCTAATCCCCAAGGCACGACTATGAATTGAACATGCATATATTGTGAAATTACAATGGTATCAAGATTTTCCATGCCATGTCAAAGGGCAAAACAGTTCGAAAAATTTTGTTTCATCCACGTGATATCAATCGATGAAATTCATCACAGTATCACAAGGTGAGAGGACAACTGAAGATAATGGCAACCAATATAAATGTCAGAAGAAGAACCATCAAAGAAACATAATCAATACTGATAATCACTTTGCTGATAAAAAAATCCACCAAATCTTGCTAAAGGCGCTCATAATAAATTAAGGCCCTTCAAATAACAACCTTTATCATAGGAACTTGTTTGCCTATATTTATATCAGAATAGCTATAGTCTATTGATTTCATCTAGAGGCAAACTCACCTTAGTAGTATTTACATTACAATATTTGTATCACTATGTATTTTCATATAAGAAACTCCCAAAAATTTGCACTAACCCACACATATTTCAGACTTTGGATCATTTGATTGGATATAGATAAGTTCTCTTTCCCACAGAAGAATCAAGAATCAGGAACAGTTTGTTTGTAGTAATTTTCGCAGCAATCTATATTTATACACCGATATTACAAAACTACATTCCATGTTATAGTAATTATTTTATTTGCTCAGTTTAGCAATTCATTCGTATGAGTTCTCGTGGGGCATCAAGAGTTAACCAAAGTCAAAACTGCACTGAATTTAACAAAATGATCAAGAGACAAGCTTAGTGAAATGATTACGCGTTGAAAGGTGAGAGATTGCTCTAACAAATGGCGAGATAGCGTCCCTTCCCCTGATAATATCAAACTGCGAACCTACTGCCGGAGAAGTCCAAGAGTGACCAGAAACCTAAAAAATGTAGAAAAAAAATGACCATTTCGAAAAATAAAAGAACTCGTTGATCCAGAATAGGAGCAATTTATTGAACCTAACCTTTCTAGAGAGGAAAAGGATCGAGTTTTTAGATGAACCCAGAAGTTTTAGTCTATTCATCGGAGGCGAGAGATGGTGGCGGCGCGGGAGATGGTGGCGGCGCGGTGCGAGTGGAGGAGAGATGGATGAGGTGGACTCGGGGCGGGGAGATTGAACGGGAGCGAATTGGAGATCGGAGGCGAAGATGGTGGCACTGTTGATGACTCGCCGTCGTACTCCAGAATTGTTCTAGAGCGGCTATGGGATTCTAGAGCGGCCATGGGCCTCATCTCGGTTTTTTTTTGGCGGTCCAATTTGGCCCTTTAGGTTCAAAGAAAAAGAGGGATGGAATTAAAAAAAAAAAGGAAAAATGGCCAATATGATTAATTATGAAAGTGATCAATCTGACCTATCAAAATTTACTAATGATTAATTCGTCTGGATAATGTCAAATCGGGGGTGATCGATCCGGTTCTATAGAAGTTTTTTATCGATCATCAGGGTAAATCGGGAAGCACACGTGGCGGCTAGCTCAGAAGCCCATTATCATTTGATTACGCTCCCCATTTGGAGGAAAAATTCCTACAAATACGTCATAACTGGGGTTCAAACCACGGGTATGTCTTACCACGCACCATGGCCCCGTGGACAAAATTTATCCATTAGAGCATCTTCAATGAGTTGTTAAATGGGCATTATTTAGAGCATCTGTAATGCTAATTCGTTATAACATCCATCATCTCATCAAAAAAATATAGGGTCCACTGTCACATACTCATTATAACAGCATATCTCTTTCACTCACATCCCTTTTAATATTAACACTCATTATTTATACGCTTCATCGTCTACTCACTCATCTCTTTTATTATTTTTTAAAAATAATATTAAAAATTTTACAATTTTAAAAAAATAAAGAAAAAAAAAATTGAGAGAGAACATTCTCTCTCCTCTCTCTTGTGGAGAAAGGGTGTTAAATGAGTATTATAATACTCATTTAACATCCCATTGAGGATACTCTAATGCTCATTTAACACCTCCCCCCTCCCCCCCTCTCTATTGTTATAATGCTCACTCATAATTTATCTCCTCCGTGTTGGTCCTAGGACGAGTTGGGGGGGCGCTGGGGGCGAGCGTATTCACCTTTTGCCATCGTAATGTTCACTCGCAAGAGAGAAGAAAGAGGGTGCTCAAAGGTTCTCTCAATTTTTTTTATTTTCTTTTTTTTTAATTGTAAAATTTTTAATATTATTTAAAAAATAGTAAAATTATTTTTTTATAAGTAAGATTATTATTAAAATAATAATAATAATAATTTAAATATTTTAAAATATGTGTATTCAATATGATATAATTTTAAGATAAATGAGTGGACGATAAACTCATAAATAATAAATGTTAATGTTAAAAGGGATGTGAGTGAAAGAGATATGTTGTTAATGAATATGTGATAGTGGACCCTATATTTTTGATGAGATGATGAATATTATAATGATAATACATTATGGATGCCCTTAGGAACTTCCTTGTGAGTTAGCCACTAGGGTTGTTAATCCAAGAAGCCACTAGGGTTGTTAATCCAAGAAGCCACAAGTGATCCAACACTCTAAGCCGAACTTCCTGAATTAATCACATGGGATAAATGCCCAGCCGAACTTTCTGAGAATTAATCACATCGGACAAATGCCCTTTAGGGAATTGATCCAGTTACTCCTGTTTGTGTCGCTCATGCCTTCCCGCTTGTCTGCCCCATTAGCAGCTCCTTCAAGACAGTCTCACAGAATAGAATAAATTATTGAGACATTTATCTAGCATAGCAACTCTTTATATGAAAAGGTCAAGTACCTGGTAAGATACTTTCGTATTCCCTAAAAATGGACCCTAAATTCTATTACATCAATCACACTCATGCAGAACAACATCTTACATCTCGCTAGACAAGGTGACCAATGGCTATTTCTTCAAATGACTAAAATGTGGTGCCTTTTGGAAAATAGTGAACTTTGAGCGTGCCAAACGGTAAAATACCATTCTAACAATGTATCTCTTTAATTTTAACTTCACTGGATTTTTAGATTGAATTTGATTTGATTAGTTCAACCATGCTAGCAAAAGGAAACTACGCCGCCCTCACAGTCCGTCCCATAATTATGCAACAGGAGTTCAACCAATACAATATAATTATGACATCATTGCAATATCATACATAAACATTGAATAAAATTGTAAAGTACTAAAAAAAATTGAAACAGAGAAACATTTAAAAGTAAACAACAAATAAAAACAATTAAGGCTATAGACTTAAACGAGCAAATGGCAGTCAAATCCAAACTTTACCCCCAGAAAACAACAAAATAAGTTTCAGCAACCAATTGCCAAGGTGTGATCCTTACAATATGAATTCAGTCATTTTGCAAACTATTGGAATAAGCAGCTGAAAGGCTGTTGGTGTATCAGTGAAAATATTTTTCAACGCCAAAAAATTAATACACAACAACATCCTTCTGTATACAATCGCGTTTTAGATAAGTTTCTTCTTTTGAAAGTATCTCTTCAAGTGCCACAACTGTAAGATGGAAACCGAGATGCAAACTCCAAGTGAGAAAATGCTATACCATGCAATTCTCGCATTGGTTCTCTCGCTCACCTCTCTCATGTCAGCTTCCCTGGGAAAAAAAAGAGGAAAAAAAAAATCATAAGAGTGTTAGATACATAAAATTTTAGGATTTTGAATGTAAAATGTCACTAAGATACAATGTCAGAGATTGGAGAGAAAAATGATTTCAGAATGTAACTTTTGAAGGAAAACAGACATCTTTAGAAGTTTGATAGACAAATTGCAGATTGTAACTTAGGGATATGACTGATTCAAAATGACTTAGCGAGTACCAAAAAAAGAAACTCAATGTGTGTAACTAGTTCATGAAAGTTACTGCAGGTTAAGAGAGGGAAGTGAATTTATTTGGGTAGCAAACTAACATTTTGGAAGTTTGACAAACAAATTGCAAATGTGAGGGAATTATGGGAAGCGATGGAAATTTTAGCAAACCATTATTCTTAGCAGTTCACAATTTGCACAAGCACTAGAAAGAAACATCAAGTTTCAGAATTACTTGGATTTGAGGTACAGCAAGTTCTCGTGGATTGCCTGCACAGCTGCTTCTAGTTTTGTAAGCTCTAGTTCAACACCCTGGAATTGAGGAGCCATGCCACACTTGTCACAAGAAGATTGCATATAAAATTGCCGTGGTTGACAATCTAACATTTTAGGTACTCACCTCAATTTTTTCCTTTTTGGCAACAGAATCCCAATCCTTGGCTGCAATTCCAATCTTCCAGTCAATGCTAATGCTTGTCTCTACACCTTGGTTGCTGCTATCTATCCAGAAACATGCCAAGTAGTTGCCAGCCTCAGAAGTGGTGAATGCAAACTGACCAGTTGTAACATGGTCTTTCTCGTGAAGTGTATTTCCATAAGGTGATGTAACCTGCATAAGGTCAACCCTATCAATAAAACCATATACTTCACAGCAACCTTAAAGTCAATGGGAAAATGGCATAGGATTTCATGCAATCTCCATTCATTCAACCTGTTGAATTATGAAGAATGAAGAACATAAACTGAGGGCTAATTAGCGTTTTGCAAAGCAAAACAATTTTGAAATTTCTTAACATAAACAAAAGGTGGAATCACAATAAAAAATATCAGTTCCTCAGTCAAAAGAATGTTGAGATGTGCAGCCATTGTCATTCATTTCCATCTCCCCGCATCACAATATACAAAAAAAAAACATAACAAAGTTTAGCACCACATATCTACATCCAGTGCTTTCAACTAAGGGTTGGATGCTTCAGAATCAGAAAGTGAGCTTATCTCAAATTGCCATTAATTCATACAAAGGGAATCAACTATCAGGCATGGACATTTCAATTGCTTGTCATCTCTGCATTATATATATCAAATGTGATCCTTGATAATGCAGATTATTTCCAACAGCATCTAACTTTTATTTAGGAAACCAAACATCGGGCAATTACAGGATACTATTTGACAATTCTTGCGATTGCTTTTCTTATGTGTTGCAAGATGCATATACCATTTTGTACATTATTTTGCATTCATTGTACTACACAAACCATGAAATAAGAAAGACCGTTTAGTTTCATATGTTGCTTTGCATTACTGATTAAACTAAAACAGACATTTTGCTTCAGGTTATGTTCTTAAAATAATTCATTCGAGGTGAATTGGTTAGCCAAGTTGAACTAAATAGTTAACATAATTAAAAATGGCCCAAAAGATCTAAAATATAATCAGAGATATAGCCTTGCATAGTTCAATACTGAGAACTGATTGATGTAGCAACCAAATAGTTCAGACTCATGGTTTGTTGTTTTAGTATCCCACATTTGACTCCAAGATTCAACGACATGAAAATTTGAAATGATTACTTCTTTAGATGAATACTCTTATTACAATATTTCTCCGCCTAAGTCACAAGCTATAATTGCTTTATTCCGACATTACTGACCAAAACATCAATTGATAAGTTACTTTTGTCTGCTAAAAAGAAAGATATTTCTGTCTTATGATTCATTACCATCTCTTACTTTCAAGTCTCAATACGAAATTCACCAAGATTTAGTTATCCCGGCTATTTAATTTACTTCCAGAGTTTGCAAATATGTGTACAAGCTGTGACATCAAGTGCTTGTGAAACTCACACATCGTTCACGAATGATTGATCTGAAGAATGATTTTGAAATAGTAAATTAGGATAGTGCATAACTAACATATATCATTTTGTACACAATTTCATCATAAATAGGTGTCACATTGATCTAGAGGCCCTCATTTTCAATTGGAATAAATTACCAGTTAAACCAAAACCAGAGCTATTCAAAATGTGACAATGGACAGTAATAAGGTTTTAATATTGGTAATTCAACCACAACTAAAATTGGCAGTTGATGATCATGAATAGCAAGGCACCTCGCCAATAGGCTATCATGAGGAGAACAACAATCCAATCAAATTTTCTGGAGATTCTTCTCAAACTAGATTAAAATGTCTTCAGGTCCAAGCACTCCCTAGCCTAATGATACAGAACATAGAATGCAGAGAAAGGTGTCTAGAGATCAATAAAGAAAATCATAGGATGTTTTAAAGGACATGGGTCTCAATATTGCACAGAATGTGAAGAGATTCAAACTCAAAGATAGTTAATAAGCAGATATCCTGATTCTAGACAATGCATCTAAGACATAATAGGATTTAACACTCGTGGTTTAAGATTTAAACAGCCAGGAAAAGGGTTGCTTGCATGAAGTAGATCCAATATTTATCAAAAGCATATGTGAACTATAGTGATAGAACACCTGCTAGAAGTTCTAATAAATGCGGAGTAAACCATAATCAGTTAAAAATCAAATGACTGTGGAGTAAGCCATAATCAATCAAAATTCAAGTCTGGTTATTTATACCATGAAAAATTTACATTAGAAGTTCTAATCACCAAGGTCTAAAAAGTGCATGCAAGCAGTATATGGAGGACCCACTATATGTAGTATGCAAGGGTGTATGTAATTAGTATTCAAAAATTTTAAACTATTTTATGGCAATAAAAATTACTAACACATACACAATTATGAATATTAATCAACATATATATAATCCATACTTTCACGTAGAAGAAAACTATGTTAATCAATAATCATACAACACAAAATACATAAAATATAATAACCAATACTAACAAACAATGTAGAATAAATGATATATAGTTAATATCTAAAGTGTTTGTCACTTGCGAAAAATAAGTGTATAAGTTATCAATTACAAGTTACAAAGTGCCAAATAGGGTAGCTCAGAATGTTTAAGTAAATTTGGCTTTGTCTAAACAAGTTCAAATGAACCAAATAGAAACCTTTTTTAAAAAGGGGGGAAAAAAAAGAAATAGCATATGAGGACAATATATGCCATATGCCTCTGTGGTCCCCTTCCAAATCCTCCTAAGGGATTGCTTCTGTACACTCAGATATTCACTTTTTTAAAAACCATGCCAATTACTTTCTAAAACAAAGCCCATGTACTCTTATATCTCCAATTCAGCTTAGGAGGTGATAGCGCCAAAAATTTGGTATAATCAATCTTGATGTTTACTGATACTTGTACCAGAAGTAGCATGATATGTCTAGATCAAGTAAAAAAAATTGTGGCACTGGCTGAAACTTTCTTTGTAGTGGGCATAGAAAAAGGTTCGTGCAAATGGTGAGATGGAATATATATCAACACCAAACAAACCATAATTTTTAGGAATCTTTCTGCTAGATCTACAAGAGCTGCATGTATCCTTAGGTGCTTCCTATTCATACAACTTCCACAAACCATCATGCATACTTACATAGTATCTCCAATCAAACCAAGTGTGTAAGCACCTATAATGGAAAAGAGATACCAACGGGAAAACGTATAACCATTATTTTACTAATCTAGATGATAGTGTTTTTTTTATCTAGTTAACATATCATGAAACCAACACTAAAACTCCCTTGTCACTTGCAGAAGAGATATGGAATTACATGCCGGCATTTCTGGATTAAACTAACATTTAATGCATCTATATATGCAAAGATGGAGTACCAAATACGCCTCAAGCTCATCTGTATGCTTTGAATGATTCAACAGTGATCAACTGAAAGCTCCAAACGGATGGATCTGTTTTCAGATATCTAAACTCATTCAAGAAAGTATAAATAAATAAATAAATAACAAGCTGGTCTCACTCTTTCTACTATATAATTCTTGCTTTCAGAATTAAAGCCCTCAAGAGACCTTATTCAAGCTCATCTCTATAATTTGTTCAACAATAAACAACTCAAAATCCAAACAAGAAAAGATCCAAGCTTTCGGATCCTTTTTAAAAGATATCTATGCCCCTTCACGCTACACCTTAGCTCCTGTGATGTGAAACAAATAAATGAACAAAAAACATACTGGTCTTAGTAATCCACTATGTACTTCTATGTTCTTCCCTCGGTACAAATGTTAATATAAAGATAAGATGGAAAATATTATGCTTTTCTAATAAATTTCGAACCTTTACCCCCCAAACAAGTCTAAATCATAAATACCACGCTGATCGCCGATCAAAACTAATCGATCTATGGTTTTGCAAGGAGCGATCGTACCTTGACGGAGATGGTGGTCAAGTTGTCGGTTTGGCCCTCGTGGATGACACCGTAGTCAGCTAGCACCACCACGTTTGGCTGTATCTCCTCCGACACGCACTTGGTGCCCGACGCAGGCAGGTTCAGCCAGACACCGGACGCGCCCGGAACAATCAGAATCAACGAGCACAGAAGGAGAAGCGGCGCCTCGGCGAGCACCGAGATCGCCTCGCCTTGACGCCTCATCTCGCCCCTCTCGTTGGAAGCTCCACGGATCTACAATTCGTTCGATGTAGCTAAAATTTAGTTCGGCATGATGTAGGTTAGACTTTTTGAAATGCCCCCCGTACTCTTTGAATTTATCATATTGACTTTCCGTATTTTTAAACTTTTACCAAACTGCCCCCTCCTCGCTTGCGTGGTCCAAACAAAATATACTCAAATCCGTTAATGTTTAAAAATTAAATATTTTAATCATTTTTAAGTTAGCAATAATATCAGAGATGTAAAAGCATTTTTTTTGGTAAAAATTAATTTTGATAATAAAAAATATCACAAATTACGCAAATCTATTTAGGATTAAAAAACTTGTCTAATACCGTTAAATTCTCCAATTTGGTTGAGTCCTCAAAATTGGTCGAGTCCTCCAACTTGGTCAAGCCACCACTTGATCGAGTTACTCTTGGTCAAGTCACTCTACCTAAGTCATTAGGCCGAATCAATCCGAGCTACTGAGTAATTCTAAGTCATTCTAAGCTGAGTCATTTTAATCGAGTCACCTGGTCAAATTCTTCTAGCTGACTCTCCAGAACCCAATTGATTAGAAGCTGATATGGGTCACAATCTTCAGTGATCTATCCATGATCATAAATTGACACTAATATTGGAAATTAATGGGAAAAATTATCCCCGCTTTTATCTCGCTGGTGGGGCACTAAGACGAATGGACATCTTTTGCCGTATAGATATTTATCTCTTGAGCACTCGTGATACGGTGAAAAGATATTAAGTTGTCATTTAGGTATATTTGGGTATATGTAGTTTCATTCTCAGTTACAGTGTGTTTGGGAAGATTTTTTCGTCAAATAGAATGTGAAATTTTTTGGATTTATTAATTCATCGCTGTTATAAGTATTTTTTGAGGATGAATATAAGTTAAGATCAGATGGATTCAAATTAAATATCTTGGCTCCATAATTTTTATTTTATATATATTTCTCTCTCGTTTTCACCCTCTCTCCCAAATAAGGCGGTGGGAAATCATGGCATGCCTGAGGGAGAGCAGATCCAACTACCCAGACTTAACAATAGATGCCCCACGCGGCACGGTTTGATGGAAAGAGATAAAGAATGATTTTCATTCGATAATGTTGAATAAGTTAATGGAGAAGAATTGATATAAGAAGGAGGTTGTATTATGAATGGGATTTTAGTTTTATATTAGAAGTTTATATTTTTGTTGATTTATATTAATTCATATATATTGGGGTTGTGAATAAATGTATAGAGAAAGACTTTCTCTCACATGTGAGTGCGTAGAGGGTGTAAATTCACGGTCCGGATTTACATTGAACCAAGTTGACTCATGTGCGAGCGTGACTTACGCACACGAATGCCGGACCGGTCGGGACAAAATTCGCCTAAGTGAGTAATGATCACAGGTAAAAGGAGGATGTGACTACAAGTAAAATGATAGCAATCGAGTGCCACTCAGTTCGCCGTGACCATCAGTACTTGGTCGGATTCATATTCTACTGTTGTATCCTGAGAAATAGATGACCCTTGTAAGCCTCGAAGCACAGCCGGAGGTGGGCGAATATGTTTCAAGGAAACTACGACTCTCGCATGCCTCGGTTAGTTTTCCTAGTCGGCCAATCTCCTCGCCCGATCTGTCTTTTGTCATATCAACTGCAGACCTGGTGTAACACCCCTAGAAAGCCTAGATAAAGTAAGGGCAATGAGAGTACGAATGTAATGAAAAGAATGTGTATATAGTCTACGTTGAATGTTACGATGGGAAGGATTTAGATGATTAAAAACTTTATGAAAGAAAATAAAGTTGAGAATATAAAGTTCTATACATGATTTATAATGCAAGGAATTAATGTAAACAAAAGAAATATGAGATATTACATATGCATGTATGAAATATTTATGCATAATGCATATACATGAATTATTTATGCATAATGCATATATATGAATTATTTTGTACAAAAATATGTTAGGAGAAGGATTTGATCCTTGGTTCTCTTGTGGATGCATGCATGTGTTAACCAAGTGTGATAGGAGTGAATATTGTAAGAGGAGAGATGAGAATTATAATTAAAGGAAAGAAAGGAGAGAAATTAAGAGAAAGAAAAGAGAGAAACTCAAGAAGCATTTCTCTAGCATATTCTTTCCCATTAAGAGGAGAAGTAAATGAGGAGGATGAATCAAGTCAAGAGCAACAACTCTCCCCCTTCTTTCTTTCTTTTTGTTGCCGAGCAACACAAGAGGAAGAAGCCTCCTCTTCTTCCTCCTCCTCTCCACCAAAAGACCTAGCCACTTCTTCCTCCATTGGTGCCGAGCAAAGCAAGCAAGGAAGAAAGGTCCACAAGCAAGTTCTCAACTCTAGGAAACTTAAGCAAAGAAGGTAAGCTTCCCCTCACCTGCGGTACAAGGCTTTCATGTGATTTTCGGATTCTTTTTCTATGCCTTGAAAGAAAGTTTTTATACATATATGATGCATGATCAGAGGTGTATGTAACCCTAGAATTTCAATCAAAAATATTGTAAATAGGTTAGGAAAATTATTGTCTAACCAAACTAGTGCAAGGTTCCCTCTATGAAATGCTAAGGACCTTCCTATGGTTTTCTTGCTTGGAAGTTGATTGGAACCAAAAGAACCCCACTCTCATGTTTCGGCCAAGAAAGAATTTAGGGTTAGGAGGACCTTGAATTTAAAATAACTATGCTTATATGACATGATATAAAGTTTTTAAGAGTTGTATACTTGTATGTTGAAAGAAACTCATGAACCTTACTCTTAATATTTCGGCCATGGTAAGGTGATGGTTTAGAGAAGCTTAAACAAAATTCTAATATGCTCAATGACCTCTGTGATATTATGTTATGAAAGATGATTAATGCTCTCATGTTTAATTGGAATGTAGAAAATTAGTTACATGATTTATGACATGTAAGATCACAAGAGTCCTAGCTTGTTTATGATCCAACTTTGTGTATGATGTTCTTAGTAAATCTTGCTATGAAATTTACTTAGGTTTCCCATGCTTTAGGCCACTTAAAGGAAGTTTATATTCTATGAATTTTGGCCAAGTAAGGTTTAAAGGACCTAGAGGCCTTGGAAATGAAACCTAAGGGGTTAAAAGTACTTCTTATGAAAACTTGATAATGTGTGAATGCGATACATGTTTGTATGACCTAAATGAATCATTATGTGTTCGGCCATGAAGGGATAGATGCCCTAGAAACCCTAGAACAAAAATTAAATATGTCTATGCCATGCTGTATGAAAATGATATGATAATAAGTTAGAATGCATGATTGCTTTAGTTACGAAATGATATGCATAATGAAGTTATATTATGAAATATGCCATGATGTGTTATAGCATAAAAAAATGCTATACATAATGAAAAGAAATGAAGTCATGTTATGATATGTGATAGCATAGAAAATGTTATACATAATGAAAAGAAATGAAGTCATGTTATGATATGTGATAGCATAGAAAATGTTATACATAATGAAAAGAAATGAAGTCATGTTATGATATGTGATAGCATAGAAAATGCTATACATAATGAAAAGAAATGAAAAGAATAAATGCATGAAAGATTGTTAAGGACATGATATGATAGTTATGCATGATAAGTTATTTTTATGGTTTGTACCAAGGGTGGGCTCCGTAAACGCCCCGGGGTCAATGGAGTAAGACTCGGGCCTCGTCAGTAATGGGCCTTTGAGTGCCCTAGGTCGATGGAGTAAGACTCGGGCCTAGTATGTATGCATGGTAGGGCTCAAGACTTGCTACCTTGGACCTACGCATTATGTATGTGGTACAAACCGGGATCCCAAATGATGATGATATTAATTTCAAGTACTATTAAGTATAAGTTTTCAAATTCACGATGCATTGCCTACATTCATATGTGCTTGAATTATATGATGATATGATATAATGTCATGTGATATTATGATATGAATATGATGCCCTTGTATGTCTTATGCTTGTGATTTATTTGTTTTATGATATGATATTCATGCTTCTATGAAATGATATGTGAATAAGAAATATGCATGATATGTTTAAATAGAATGATATGTTATGTTATGATTAGTTGAGACGATGATATGTTGATCCATTCTTGATATACGATGATTCTCGGTTTTAGTGAGTAGGAAAGGAACTTACTGAGCCATGAGTGCTCATAGCTTACTTTCATTGTACCCAATAGATAAAGAAGTGGATAGAACAATTGGTGGAGAGGAGGAGCAGATAGTGATGTGTGTGGTGGTGGCTCGGCTAGGACGATTCGGACAAATTAATATTTTTAGTTATAAGTTCAATATATGCACATTTGAACAAATCAGAATATGTGATATTATGCTTAATAAATTAAATTTTTTAAAGTTTTTATTCTTCCGCTGTTATAGTAAAACATGTACGTAAGTAGTATAAGAACGTAGCGCCGCCTTTGGTTGGGTAAGAAGGGCGGGCGTTACACCTGGTCTTCCGCTTTGCCGCTTTGGTCATCCGCTCTGCAGACTTGCACTGATGCTTTGGTTTGCCGCTGTGCAGACATGCGTTGCCTCTCTGATTTGCCGCTCTGGTCTTCCGCTCTGCAGACCTACGCTGTCTCTCTGATCTGCTGCTCTACATATCTACCCTGCTGCTCTGGTCTTCCGCATTGCAGCTCTGGTCTACCGCTCTGCAGACCTGTTCTGCCGCTCTGGTCTGCCGCTGTGTTGACCTAGTCTTCCGCTCTGCAGACCTGGTCTTTCACTCTGCACTTTACAGAAACCAGTCTCTGCTGGCAGCCTGAGATTATTCGCTCAAATCATTTCGACTGTAAGTTGAATTTAATTCAGTGTAACTTAAATTCAACTAATACCCATAAATCTCCGACATTAAATTATTTGTGTCCAACAGATAATTCAAATATCATACTGGCGGAGTTTGAACCATTGACGTTGGGTGTTGAGCATTATTATGTCTCCGTTTTTTTTTACTAAGGAGTCAATTTAGCATTTATCTCTCTCTGGACTTTGGCAGCTTCAAGCTTCCTCCCCTTGCAAAGGGGTTGGTAGGTTGAGATCAAGCTCTCCCCCTTTGAAGGGGTAACGAACGTATTCACGAGTTAACAAGTTGAATATTGTGAAACTTGAGCTTGATTTGTTTATCTTAACGAGCCTCATTAAACGAACTCAAACGAATTTTTATCGAATCGAGCTTCGAATAGCTCGCGAACGGCTTGGTTCATTTACATCCATAGGACTCTTAGATCAAGCTCCCCTCCCTTCGAAGGGGTTGACTCGGCCTACCTCTTCCATACCTAATCTGGTCTCGAGCAGTATTATCTCCCCTTCTCTAAAGAGTCAACTCGGTTTACCTCTCCTTAGCTTGATCTCGAGATTCAGCACTATCTCCCCCTGCTACAGAGGGATCGACTCCACTCATCTCTCCCCAATTTAGCTTGGTCTAAAGAATCGACTCGGCTTTTCTCTCCCCGACTTTACTTGAGATCAAGTATTATCTCCCCCTTCAGGCTACTTTAGCTCACTTCAACATCCTATTGATCTAAACATCTCATTCGAGTCTTTGTATAACTTAGCTTAAAGGGAGAGAGACTCATAAGATGGTTAATATTGACCCGCTCTGGGACATGTCTACGTGACCTTGTCTTAGTCTAACTAAGTCCTCCATTCTAGTTGAATGTTTAGTTTGGTTGAGTGCCCAGTCTCCTGAGTCTTCCAATTTGGTTGAGCGCCCAGTCTAATTAATTGCTCTATTTTGTTAAGTTCTCTAGTTTAACCAAATTCTCGAGACTAGTCCAGTCCCGTCCCCAACTTAGTAGAGTGACTCTAGCTTAGTCACAAGACCAAGGTCATTCTGAGTTGAGTCACCTTAGTTGAGTCATCTGGATTAATTGTCGAGGTAGGGCATCTAGATTATTATCCAGATATCTATAGTTCAATCCCTAATTATAGTATATTTGTAAAAAAAATATTCTCTAAATAGAAGGTACAATCAAAGGATGTTGGACTTCTGGACTGATCAACGCATGTGCTTCCTGATTTGCCCTGATGACGAGCGAAAAATTTTCTTAGGGTCGGACCGGTCACCTCTGAGGCTAACTAGATTTATCATTTAGGGTTGTTCATACAGGGATAGTCAATGAAGCTAACAGATTTATTATATTTTTCACCTGCGGTTTGATCCTCAACTATGACGTATTTATAGGAATTTTTTTTCTTCAAATGAGATGCACAATTAAAGAATATTGGATTCTTAGATTCTTCACCCCCATATACTTCTTGGTTTATCTGATTATCTATGAAAATAGTTCATGATTTATTTTAATTATCTGTGAAAAATTTAATAAAACCAAATTAATCACTCTAAAGATAGTTCGTTGGTCAAATTCCTCCAGTCAAGTCTTCTAGGTCGGTTAAATTTTTATCTCCAAGCTCAATAGACTATAAACAAACATGGATCATAATCCTCATCTCCATAATCACAAATGATATTCACATATTTCTCTTTTCCTCCCTCTGGATATAAATACACATGCATAACTCAATCAAAGGGGACTCTTCATTCAATTCTTTTTATTCTCTTTTCATTTTACTATTTTACAGTACCATGAATAAACATATTGGTGCTCCAAGGTAATGATTAAATCTTCAATCAAGGAATTTAAGATTTGAGTATTAAAGAGCTCTAGATTAAAAAAAAAAACATATTCACATATTCTATTCATTTTACTTTCATTTTCATTTACTATTATTTTTTCCATTATCTTTTCCTAACCGAATAAAAAACAATAAAAATACAAAAATAAAGGTGCACCAACCAAGCACCACCATATAAAAATAATGGTTGAAGGTTTGATTATCAAACTTAAATATTATCGCACATTTGTTTATAAAACTGCTAAAAACCAGAAAGAAAAAAAAAAACACCATGCAGTCTGTAGTCACTTTCATTATTACATCACACTAATTAAAAAAAAATGAGTGGGTTTGCTAGGAAGACCCGATTAATACCAAGAATTGATTTTATAAATAAAAATGTCACCTCAATAATATCCCCTAGCTAGTTGACCAAATTAATTAAATTATGCTCATGGATGTGATTTAATTTAAGGATGATCAATTTTGTTTTATAAAATTTTTTCATGTGTCACGGAGTGATGATTAATCAATCAAATATTTTTAGATCAACTATTTATTAAAAAAATTCGAATCTAAAACTCGATCCTTAAATATTTTAAAAATCAAATACAGACGTTCACTCCATTGCCCGAGGACTTGATTTTATAGCTCATGAACATTGCATTCTGTTTACTAATTCAGGATTGATCTAATCATTAATTAAGAGAAAGTTGGCTTAGCGGCTTGTAATCATACTTTAATTTGGATTTTTGTTTCATTCAATCAAGATTTCAAACAATTCCGTATTAATATAATAATCCATGCACTAGGAGAAACCTAAAATATTTTAGCATTTTTATTATATTACAGTTAAAGAATAAAAAATTGGCGCCCCCCTAATTATTAAAATAGTTAAGAAGAAGTTTTTTTTTTAAAGAAAGTTAAATCAATATCACACATATTTTTTTATTTTAAAAATATTCTTATTTCTACCCATGTAGCTATGTAAAAATAAATCTGTTCAATTTGATAAAAAAATCTATACATATTTTTTTTATATATAAAATCTCTTTATTATAGTAGTCAATTTTAAACTAACTAATGACTATTACAATAATATTATTGATAATTTTAATAAAATAAATTTAAATAATTTTAATTAAGTTGATAAAAAATATTTTTAATATAAAAGTATTTTATATATAATTTTTTACCAAGTTAAATCGATTTATTTTTTACCCATTATAAATAACTAATCCAATAACATTAAAATAAAAAAATAATAAAAAATAAAAAATATAATGGAATGTTCTTTTATTATTTTATTTAAAAAAGAAACGTCTATTAATATAGACCTATTTTAATGATTAAGGTCTGTTTTGATTGTACGTATTAAAGTAGGTAGGGAATGCTACCATAAATTCTTATTTGAGAATGTAGTTAAACTTGACAATTTTCTTGTTTATTTATTTAATATTTAGGGTTCTATTTAATTAGCCGGCAAATCGGTACGAGCCCACTCATTTGGCTACTCGTGGACTCCATTGCCGTGTCCACCCGCCCGCCTCGCTGATCTCGAGCGCCTTCGCAGGAGACCTTGGCGTTGGATTTGAGTCGAGGAAGACGAAGATGGGGTTGTCTCTATTCGAGGTCAATATTCAAGTTCAATTAACCGCTCTCGTTCCAGATTTGAGCTGGTGTTGCTTCTGTTCATGATCTGTGCTTCCGTGCTTTGTTTTGGTCAGGGTCTCACCAAATCGCTTGCCATGACTGTGCTATCGGAGATCGGCGACAAGACATTCTTCGCTGCCGCGGTTAATTTTGACGCTCTGTTTCTTTTTCTTCTTTTGGTGTTTGCTATAAGATCTTATATCTAGTGATATGAAGTTTTGGATGGCATTGGTTCTTCGATAAGGTAGGACTGCGTTGGCATTGTAATTTGACTTTTTAGTCCAGAATGGTGTTTCGTGGAAATTATGAAGGTAAATGAAGGATCGACGCTAAACATGTGGTAGTATAGTTCTCGTCCTGTTTTATTTATCTCGGAAAGAAGTTGAAGAACACAACAATATGCCAAGTTTTGTGATGGACGAGTAGCTACTTTTGCTGTTTTTGATGTAGTGCCCTAGGTCGACGCTAAACACTAGTTCGTTCTTTGTCTTTCACATTATTATATTCTATTGAGCATCTTCCATGCAAGAGCATATGGAATCCAGGATTGTGAATATTGATACTCTCCATATCACCTTTTCATAATGCTTAGCTGATGTCTATAATTGTCAATCTATTAGTTTTGAATTTTAGTGACTGTTGCAGTGGTCTTGGGTTCCATTTGAGACCCAAAATATGATTGCTGATTCACTTTGAAGAACACAACAAATTGAATATCTAGCCTTATTATACTTCGTTATTTTGATTCCTCCACTATGAGTAACAATTTAAGCTCAGTTTCAAATCAATCTTTCTTTAAATAATTTCTGGCCAAGTCTGTGAATCATCTGAGTAGATAGCTTTTCATTTGCATTTTGGCTATTTGCATTGTGATTGTGTCTAATCCTGCAATGCTATGCAGATTGGATAACTTCTCTTTGTGTTGCACAAACGTACAGAAGCATAATAGTGGTTACAATCTCAAGCAAAGAAATTTTCCTAATGTACAAAACATACTTAGGCTTTTCTCATCGTTTTGGTGTTTAGTTCTCTATGTTTGGCTGCAGTAACTTGAATCATAGGATATATGCTACAAGATGAGGTTAGATGGAAATACAAACGATGAAAGCCCAATGACATAAAGATGCAAAAATGTGCATGGTTTGCTGTAAAGGAAGAGTACTATCTCCTCACGTAAACAATAACTTAAAGTAGCACACACATGAGTACCATAGAATGACTATAACTAGCTTGAAGTTACAACCTTTTTTGGAGTCTGCCAAACTTCTTTAATGAGGAGGTTATACCTTCAAGTTGTCATGGGAGCATACAAACAATCATTTAATGATCAATTTGGTTGGAACTGCAAAAATCCATAAGGCACATATTAAATCACCACAAGATTCTACAAGAAGTCTTTGGAGAAACTAAATGTCTTCCCTTGGAGTTGCCACTATCACCAACAACTAAAACAAGACAGGAAGATCGCAGACTTCACCAACGTACGTTAATGCCTTATGGTTTCCAACACTGTGAGAACATTGTGATTGGATAATGTCCAGGTTATAATATTGAAGTGAAGTAATCAATATTTGATTTGTTGCCACAATTATGTAATCAATATTTGTTTTGTTACCACAATTATGGGACCAAATATGATACAATGATTTTTTTTTTCTTGAAAACAAACTTGTGAATTATCTTTTTGAGTTTTGGATAATTGATTCTGTTTTTCCATGGTATTCTAAACACCAATTTAACCTTGCATTCTCTTCTAAACACTGATTTAACTGACCATGGTATTCTAGAAACTGATTTAACTAACACTGCATATTTTTCATCATAAGATCTTAGCAATGCGGCATCCTCGCAAGATTGTGTTATCGGGATGTTTATCAGCCTTAATTGTGAGTTGCATGCGTTACATCTTTATTATGTCTTATTGTTTTTTTTTTGCCTTTACATCTGTTGCGCTTGTTGTTGTAGGTTATGACCATTTTGTCAGCCTCTCTTGGTTGGGCTGCACCTAATCTGGTAAGCTGTTCAAGATCAGCAAGAATCACCACTTTTTCTTTGCCATATGTGTTTACCGATTGAATTGATCTATCGACTGACAGATTTGCTCAAGTGTACATTTTGCAGTAATTTGTTCTCTTCTGGTATTACATGAATGAGATAACTCTTGGAGTCATATGTACACTGAAGTGATTTGGATAGATTAAATACAAGTACTAATAGTTGTAGTTAGTGTTGGTGCAGGGAGCACCAGATAATCGAACCTAAGTTTTGATTATGGCAAAAGGTTCAAAGTTAAGGTTACTTGTTGTCTAACAAGTGTGATTGAGCTTGTAGGAAAGTCCTAAGTGTTCTTAGGCAAAAGTCCTAGTTGACACTAGATAGGTGGAAAACCCTAGGGGAGGTAATCTTAGGTCCTAGGGGGTGGTAACCCTAGGTTATGGAAAACCCTAGGGGGAGGTAACCCTACGTCCTAGGGGGTGGTAACCTTAGGTTGTGGAAAGTCTTAACTGCAGTTAGGCAAGGTGAAGTCTTGGCGGGTTGAGTTCTTTGGGCGAAATCCTAAAGTCGGGGACTCTAGATGAAAATCCTGGTGGTCGCAGACTAGGTGAAAGTCTGTACGGGTCATGGAGCGGATGTTCAGCATGAAGACCTGAAGTCTCGGGCGTTGAGCAAAAGTCAAGTTGGTTTGGAGGACCGGTTTGGCAAAAGGTAAACTCTCCTGAGAGGAGTAGGTGAGGACGCATTCCCCGTTGAGGGAACAGTAGGCGTCGATTCGACCTAGGGCTTCCGGGAAATCTGAAAGTCAGAATCGGACAGTCCGGAGACTGTCAAAAGTTATCTTTTATAGTGGTTTATTATTTGCTATTACTCTAACTCTGTTTTGCAGGAGACTAACACTTTTCCAGGGTTAGTTTCGGCCTTGATCTTTTGCATTGGGCAAAATGTATATGCATGTCTTAAGTAAATAATCTTTTTTAACGTTCTGAATTTCAACTCCGAGATAAAGCACCTGGTTTGAATCTGCCAAATTATGAGGCAATATAGTAGATCTTTGTGGGGTCAATTGGTTTAGGTGATCTTCTTTAAGGAGACATTGGATCAGGAGACATCTTAGTTGATGCTGGAAATCATGTTGACTTTTGGTAGGATCAGCAAACTACTTAATCTAGTTAGATAATTTTTTCTCATCAACTAGATTACATTGCATTATTTATATACACTTCATTTAGATCACTTATCATAAGGTGGCTGAAGAAGGGGAGCCTTGGCGCAACGGTAAAGTTGTTGCCATGTGACCAAAAGGTCACGGGTTCAAATCCTGGAAACAACTTCTTGCAAAAAGCAAGGTAAGGCTGCGTACAATGGATCCTTCCCCGGGACCCCGCATGGTGGGAGCTTCGTGCACCGGGCTGCCCTTATCATAAGGTGGCTGAAATTATAAATTTGGGAATCAGAATAAATTAGTTAATAGATTTAAAAGCTTCCAACTGTCAAGTGCTATGTGGTAGGTTCTCATGATTTTCCTTGGTGGAACTCATATTCAAACCTCCTCAACTCTGACTTTTCTTATGCTTATCATTATGGCTCTGCCAGCATAATCTATGACCTCTTTAGCAGGTAGCATCTTAACTTTCTTTACATGTTAGCTTGAGTTGCCAAACTTCATGGAACATATCATATACACTATTGGTACTTGAACTATTTGATTGTCATTCTTTCTGTTTTTTAATATTCTTGTACGACCTTTTGTTAACTTGATTTAACCCTTTTCTAGCAGTTATATGGATAAATATACTGATTATACTCACAACTTGAATTTATAGAGCATTCAGATTCCAATTCAAGTTGACCATTGAACATATATTGCTTATGTTTTTTCTTATTTGCACACTTAAGAAAAGAAATTAAGCAGCAGATATGCTCTAGAGTCCAAAACCTGAAGAGAAAGTTATAACTATTTCTAGTCTTGTTAATGCCTTTTCCTTGCACTTATAATTACATTATAAGATAATCATACTCAGCTCTGGCATTTTGCCTTATACTCCAAGTTAGATTGGTACTTTTTCTGATGCAGATTTCTCGCAAATGGTCACACCATATAACAACCATACTGTTCTTTGGTTTCGGTTTTTGGTCGTTATGGGAAGGTTTTACAGAAGATGGGTAAATCTTTTAAATCCCTCCTTCAGTCTGTTTCAGTGTTATCTCGTCTTCACCTATATCAGGTGTTTTAGTATTATCTGACATTATATTTAATATTCGTGTAGTGAGGCTGAAGAATTAGCAGAAGTAGAAGCTAAATTGGTTAGTTAAAATTATCTTTAAGATTTGGTCTTCGACTAATATCATGGGTGGAACTTCATTAAGTTTCTTCAAATGTTCAGAGTGCCGATTGGAAGGCTGAAGGAGATAGCTCCAAAAGCAATTTCAAGGTTTTTTTTTTCTGTGCATAATTTCTGCATATAAGCTTTTAGGTTTTCCACATCCAAACTCTAGTGTCTTATTTCTCACTTTCCTATCATCTATACAAGACAACTGCAAGATCACAGGTAGAATAACTAGAACCAAAGTTGTCAGAACAAATTTAAGCTTACTAGATTTACTTACTGCCAATAATTCATCTAACTTGTTTAAAACTTTTATAATTTGTTATTTTTTTTAGAAAAGTAGCTAGAATTCTTTTTAAAATGTTTATTTTCTTAAGAAAAAGTCAATTAGAGGATTTATTAGGATAAGTTGAGTCATTATTTATAAAGATGAGATATTGTCAATTTATAAAGGGGTAAAGAACACATGCATCATGACAATTTTCAGTTAATAAAGTTTTTTTTTTTCTTTTTCAATTCCTTGTGTGAGATCTTCTTTCTCTATGTGAGGTTGTTATCCAAGATAAAGTGGGTTCATTCATAATGATGCGTGCTTTGGAACGCAAGTGTGTTCTTTTGAGCATTTATTCCAGCAATATCAACTACAGGTTTAGCTGCAGAAAAGACTAGAAGTAGGAGCTGATCTCAATCTATTCCTAAGCTAGCTTTTTCTGTCTTTTTCAGTCTGTGAAATGTCAAGGTCGCTTTTTCTGCTTCACAGATCTGCAAAACTTTATGCTATCAATCAGACAAGGATAGAATGACTCCAGAAATTATCTGACCTGTCCAAAAGTCATTCTCTTCTTAGAGCTCTAAAGTAAACAATAATCTTCTTCTGATGCAAGACTAGCGCTTGGCTGAAACTTGAATTAAATGGCCAATCTGCAAGCTGAAAAAATGGGAGGCCTTCTCTAACGCATATTTCTTTTCCACAAGGAAATCTGTGGATGCAAGGATCCATGTAGCCAATCTTATCTTGTTGCTTGAAGTTTCTTATTATTATTATGAGTAGGATCAGCTGGTTCTCTTGACTTCGAGTAATAGAATTGCAATCCTCTCAGCAATATTTTTTTTGATATTTTTCTCATAAATTTCAGACAAGGGCCTTACCAAATTAACTCATCCTATGCAAATATTTTGCATGTCACATTGCACAATTTTATATGTAAAAGATTTCATTTGAGCAGAATTTTGACTGGAACTTGCATTATTGATACTGTCATACGATTGTGTTTATCGATAGCAGAGTGATGATTTAAAGAAACAGCAGCGGCCATTTCTAACCCAATTCTTCTCCCCCATCTTCCTAAAGGTAGTGTCTCTAAAGAAACAAAATCTAAAATTATTCTAAATCCTCAGCATCATGTTAAGTGCTAATGCAGGCATTTTCCATCACTTTTTTTGGTGAATGGGGTGACAAGAGCCAGGTAAATCATGGTTGAAGCTAATAAATTCCTTCCCTTGTAGGATATTTTCACTGTCTTACGCTGATTTGTTTTTTGCAGATTGCTACAATTGGATTGGCCTCCGATGCTAATCCACTGGGTGTAGTTTTAGGTGGCATTATGTACAGCCTCAAACACTCGTCACTTTTTTTTCCTCCCATTTTCTGGGGAATAATACTAATATATGCGCATATATTTCTTTTTTATTTGGATGACAGCGGGCAAGCATTGTGCACGACAGCAGCAGTACTTGGAGGAAAGAGCTTGGCATCACAGATATCGGAAAAAATGGTGAGAAACCATTTATATTTGTCGCATAAAGTTCACAACTGAACCCATATTTTATAAAACTGGACCAGCGGCTTTTGCCAAGCCAAAATCTGGTTCAACAGGAACAGCTCGGTCTTGTCCAGTTTTTGAAACACTGGACTATCTCACTGGAATTGATGATGAACGTACCAGTGTTTCTTAACAGTGGGCCAGCTGATTTTCTGGATGTAAAATCTGGTTCCGAAAGGATTCTTCTATTCCATGAACTAGACCAGTCTTGCTTCTGATTCATGTTGGTTTAACCGCTCGGTCCAGTCCTGCTTCTGAAACACTGAAATATACTTTGCTAGAACTGATTTCATATATCTCACAAGTGGATTGGCGGTTTTTTGGTTCAACTGGGGTTCTTTTACTCCATGAACTTTATCACTTTTGCTTCATTGCTTGATCTGCCTGGTTCCAATTTTGAAAACACTGAACTTGCCGGAACTGATGCCAGATTAATCTGACTGCAGGTTGCGCTCTCCAGTGGCGTACTTTTCTTAATATTTGGTCTCCAGTCCTTCCTATCCGAAGCAGAAACATCGTGAAAGAAAAGAACTTAAAAGTGCATTTGATGCCTCCTTACTGGACGAAGCAAAAGTACCCATGGCAAAACACCCTGTTTCTCCTCTCTCATCTAAACCCAGAAAATCAATTTATTGGCTGCTGCCCATTTTGGAAGCAGGATGAACACTCTCTTTTATACATATGGTCTTTTAAACAAAAATCATATGTTTTATCAAGGATTCTCGTAAGAAAAAAAAACAAAAGCCAAAATCATGCAAGGATGTTTTTATTGCACTTAGATTTTTTTTTTTTTATGGTATTGCTGGTGAGCACTTATTTACTCTAAAATCGAAGCTATTTGTTCACTCTAGTATTTCTGTTAACTTATTTTTAAATCAATACGAAGGAGATAAATAACTATTAACTATTAGTATTTCTGTGAATAATTATTAATTATTAGTGTAAATCGTCAAGGTACAAGGTAGGATACATCAAGATCTTAAAATTTTATATGGTGATATCTTTTGTCTTCCATCATCTTGAACTTTGACACTGTTTACGTGCGGGAGGAGAGAGGGGAAGGATAAGACGTGAAGAGGGAAGGAAGGAATATGTTTATTTGGACTGGAAAATGGAGTCAGACCGAAGTGTTTTTTTTTTCGTGTTTATTTTGGATTTCAATAAAATTATGCTCTTATTTTCTTTGTACATAATTTTGTTTATCCACCCAAGTTAGTTTTAGTGATGTTTATATATATAAATTTTATAATAGACAGTGAAATCTTTTCGTCCTTCATATAAATCTTAAATCTTATAAATTTTATAATAGCACTGTAATTACTATATATATATATATATATATATATATGAAAAATACACAACTCATGCAATGATGCACATCTATATACATCCAATTTTCCTTCCACACTATCTTACAATTGGCTAGCTAAGCTCTATCTTTGCACATCTTTAACATTACGGAGGCATGGAATAAACGCCTCCTTGCCATATGCAATTAAAAATTTTATAAAGTAGTTAATAATCTAATATAAATTAGAAAGTAATTTTTGATGATAATATAATTGAAACTTTTAATTATATGTTATGCGCATATAGTTCAAGCTTTTCAATAGGTCAATGGAAAATTGTGTTACGTTTTATTTTTTAAAAAATTATAAGATCGTCCTTTAAAATATTTCAAAATATAGGGTGCCTTTTGATATATTGTATATATTTTAAATGGTATCTTTTTTATTTTCGCCCTAAATTTATCTGGTCGTATGGGGTAGGTACTCTACGTGGCATTATTTCATTGGAGATATGACCGGACGTGAGCTCTTTATATATATCGATGAAAGCGTCAAGGAGGTTAAATCCGAAGTCTAAAGAGGAGATCGAAGAGAGAGAGAGAGTCTTGCGCAGGGTTTTCCGCGTTGCTCCTCGACGAACTCAATCGCAAGGTGCCTTTCCTATCCGCTTCTGCTTCGATTTCTTCTCCTCGTCTCCATTTTTTCCCACTGAATCGGTCTTGTTCTTTGCGTGGCGAGGGTTAGGTTTTCTCCTTCGAATGGTTTTGTTTTTGATGATCTGCATTTTCTCGATTTTTAAATCGGTATTAACCGTGTTTTTTATCTTCTGCGGTGATGATTGCCTGGTTGGTTGGATTATTGTTTCTTTTCTTTTTTTTCCCCCCGAAAACATAATGAGGTTTTGATCTTAAGTTTCGTTTTTGTCGGTGGCCGTCTTCTTTTCTGGATCAAGATGATTTGGATTATTGGTGTAAGATTCAGTGTGCAATTTCGCAAATGCTTCAAATCCCTTTCTTTTTTTTTTTTTGCACATATCAATTAGGAAAGTATTGCTCTTTCTTGCCTTAGCTAGGTAGAATAATTTCCCTTTCTTTTTTTTCAAGATATTTTTTTTTCTATTTGAAGCTGAAAAACTAAAGAAAATCTCTCTCTCTCTCTCTCTCTCTCTCTCTCTTATTTTTTTTGGCTCAATCGTTTTGATTTATCTGTTAAACGAATCATTATGATCTGGTGTTTGGATATAAAATAGTTGGGGAAACATTATGTTCTTGTTCTGGATCTGTTTACTTGCAGGTTCTATAAGACAATAGTTCACTAGATTCATAAAGAGTAAGGAAGGATGTCGCAGGAATCATCCCGTGAGGACAATGTTTACTTGGCCAAGCTAGCCGAGCAAGCTGAACGCTATGAGGAAATGGTTGACTTCATGGAGAAGGTTGCAAAGACGGTTGACGTGAAAGAGCTTACAGTGGAGGAGCGCAATCTCCTTTCTGTGGCCTACAAAAATGTTATTGGGGCTCGCCGTGCGTCGTGGCGCATCATCTCCTCCATTGAACAGAAGGAAGAGAGCCGCGGGAATGAGGGGCATGTTTCCTCGATCAAGGAGTATCGTGGCAAGATTGAGACGGAGCTCAGCAAGATCTGCGATGGAATTCTGCAATTGCTTGATTCTCATCTCGTACCTTCTTCCACTGCTGCAGAGTCCAAGGTGTTTTACTTGAAGATGAAGGGGGATTACCACAGGTTCACCAATAACTGAGTTCATTTTTCTTCTTGTTTGATACATTTATATCAGAAGGGCTTAATTTTTCACTTCAAATAGGTACCTTGCGGAATTCAAGACTGGAGATGAGAGAAAGGAGGCTGCAGAGAGTACACTGCAAGCCTACAAGTCTGCTCAGGTTTGATCCTAATTGTCTCTTCACCATGAAAAATCAACTTGTTTCAATAGTCTAGACGTGTGTGAATCACCTACAGTCTGCTATTGGTTACATAATAATTTTATTTGTCAAGGATGCACTAGAATTGATTTTTGACTAGACTACATTTCTATTGTTATATTTTTTCTTAAATTCGTTTCCAAATTTTACAGGACATTGCCCTGGCTGAACTGGCTCCAACTCATCCTATTAGGCTAGGTCTGGCTCTTAATTTCTCAGTATTCTACTATGAAATTGTGAACTCTCCTGATCGGGCTTGCAGCCTGGCAAAACAGGTCTGACTTTCTAATATCCTTTTCTTAAGTGTGTAGACATTATTATCTTTAATTATAATTATATTGTGCACTAATTTAATATAATAAGTGATAAGTGACAATCTTATGTATGATTATATATTAAATTGGATGTTAAGGGCTTTCAGTCTATTTCTTTTACTACCTTGAAGTCTAATGAGGAAAGCAGACACATATACCACATTAAGTCAAGTGGAAGAAACATCAGCTGCCATCTTGATAGTTTTTATTTTGCTTACTCGTGGAACGTTCTTAAGAGTCAGATTGAGTCCATTTTGAATCCTAGTCACTTGACCAGGAGCAAGGTGATAGGCTATTCAAGTTTACTTGATCTTTGATTTGGCTTATCAGATTTTGCCAAGAGCCATGGATAATGGAAATTTTGCTATGGAACCCTCTCATTCATAGCTGATAGATTTTTTTTTTTTTTTTTTTAATTTATTGGTTGAGGCTGAAAGTTCAAATTTTCAACCTAGAGATGCGATAGCTTTTACAATGTTTAGTTCAGTGATACTTCATTCATTTCAGTTTGTGAATGTAGTCTGGAATTGCTTCTTCAAAAACTACATAGTTCCTAATCTTCTACAGGCTTTTGATGAGGCTATCTCAGAGTTGGACACTCTCAGTGAGGAATCTTACAAAGATAGCACATTGATCATGCAACTTCTTCGTGACAACCTAACCTTATGGACCTCTGATATTACTGTCAGTTCTTCCCCTTGATGTTTACTTTCCCTTCCTATTAATTTTGTCTTCCTCACATCTTTTTCACATTTATGCCTTGCTTTCAGGAGGATGTTGGAGATGAGATCAAAGAGGCCCCAAAGCGTGAATCCGGGGAAGGACAGTAACAGGAAGAGCAAGCTTGCCCTGAGATCGATGCTGCTTGATATTCTTGAGTTTGTGGTTTCTTTCATGTAGTCTTGGTGTGCTAGAATTTCTATTCGAACACTGTCGTTTGATCAAGAATGTGGAGGTGAACAGTAGCATGAAGTAGGTCTGTCGCTTTGTTTTCTTGAGTTTGTTCTCCTTTATTCTAGTTTTGATACGCTATGCTTTCTATTTGAATTATCGTCGTCTTTTGCTTGCGAATTTTGGCGCTTCGCTTTGAGCCTATCGTCTTCTAGGGCTTGATCATGTCATTATTTCACTGATACAAATTCATTTAGATATTTGGCTCATACATTTATTAGGAACATACTCCTTTGCATGTCTACCATTCAAGATGAATAGATATTTTGCTTAGCAAAGTCCGTACACGAATTGTAATATGGATAAATAGATTGTTTGCCATTTATAATATGGATACTAATGTATATTTTTTCCAAAAATTGATAAAATAGTGTTAGATTTATGTATAAACCCAATAATTAATACACCAAACACCTAATGCAATTGAAAACATAAGAGCATGATAAAGAAAATGGTAGCACATTGGATGAGCTATAAGTGGTGGTATGTTTGTCACATGAGGTCGTGGGATCGAATCGTAAGGTTGTCAGGACGTAAATTCCTGGATCCTGTGCAACTTATCTCACCATCATTTGTCTTCTCGGCTATCGTGATTTACCTCTTTCATGATGGCATGAGGTCGGGTGCGGCGGGGGCGTTGGAGGCGAGCGATTTCGTCTTTTGTTACATCTATACTTAAATAATTTTTTTCTTGTTTTATTGTTGCTAATCAAGTTTTTTTTTTTGTCTTCTCGTTTGATACGTGTGTTTGTCATAGTTTCACATCACCTAACTAGAGTATTTATTGGTCGTATAAAAATATATGTATGTACCATCTTAAACATCTTTCTAAGTTTTTCTTTAATAGTTGACTTTCTCTTTAATATTCTCATATTTTATTTTGTCTATCCTCGTATGTCCACACATTCACTTTAACATCCTTATCTCTGCAACTCTCATCTTTTGCTTATGTGCTCAAGTTATAGTCCAACATTCAACTCCATACAACATAACAGGTTTATCTGAGGTTTTGTAGAACTTTTTTTTAAGTTTTAGAGGTATTTCACAGTCACCTAACGCTCTTCTCCATCTCAACCTTCTTGTTTGTATTCTATGTAAGATATCTTTCTTCATTCCTCAATCTTTTACAAAATGATCTTAAATATTTAAAGTTCTTGGTTCTGAGTAACTCATCATCTCTTATTTTAACTGATTCTGTCTTAAAATTGTGGAGATGATGCGCTAGGCAGATGACTTTGTTGTTGATTGGGAGAAGACTCTGGAATAGAGAAGGAAATCAAGCCTAGCACTCCTCCGAGGTACTCCTTTCTGTGCACATAGCAAGGAGAGCAAAGAAACGTTAGCGCGAGAATCAGGGAGGGAGTCCTTAGTGTAGACCCTCTAAAGTGGAGAAGAAGATGAACAGTAAATGTGTGTACGTAATGTAAAACATGAGGATGTTTTTTCATACCTGGCCAATGGAGAGAATCCCTTTAAATGTTGTCTCACATAATCTTCCTAATAATGAGGCAATAGGGAATATTTGATGTCAAAATATGTCTGGTGATGGAAGATGTACAACTTGGAAGAGGTGTATGTTGGGGATCTTGTATGACCGGCTAGAAAGGGGGTTGAATAGTCGGTCCCCCCCAAATCGATCGCTTCCTACATATTTGTTAGTATAACGGAATACAAACAATACAAACACAAATACGAAAGCTAAAGACAAAGAAGAAACAAGCAAACCACTACATGTTGTTTAACGTGCTTAAGAGATAAGGCTCCTACTCCACGGCTGTCCGTAAGGTGGACGATCCCGATCCATCGATGGATGACTTCCCGGCAAACTCCGGCTAACTCACGTAGCTCCTTGTGGATGGAGAAATCTCACCACAACTCTCACAAGAACACTTGAGACGCTAGGGAAGAGGTAGACTACTAATAGGAGTTAACCACCTTTATTTTGTCAACCTTAACCAAGCTCTAAAGCCTTGGTTATATAGACCACGGGTTGGAAACCCCCGCTTACCAATCGACCGGTGAAAGTGTCAGTCGACTGTCCTCTGTGGAGATTCGACCGTTACAACCCAACGGCTCGATACCAATCGACTGATGAAAGTACCAGTCGACTGCTCTACACTAGCCGAGCGAACAGAAGCATTCTGTTCGCTCCCAGTCCAGTCAACTGCCATTTCCATCAGTCGACTGGTACCCCGAGTACAGTCTCTCAACACTCGGACCCTCACTCTTACGACTCACTTGACTCTTCTTCGTTGTAGCCTTGACCTCTTGCCTTCAAGCCTACTTCCTTTGGCTCTCGTCCTTCGGATGCATTCAAGCTCGCGGCTCGTCCTCAATGTCATCCTTCGCGTATGCCTCAAAGTCGTTTCCCTCGGCCTTTGTCCTTGCTGTCTTGTCCACAGTCCCTTGGATGCTCCATCCTTCACCGAACCTGAAGCCACCAAGCTGAGTCATATGTATATCCTGCAAACCTGCACACTCACATACACATATCAAATACAATGGTGAACATAACTTAAACCCTTTTCCCAAACACCAAAATACATGGTCGTACGGACCATTGAGATTGCTCCAACAATCTCCCCCTTTTTGATGTTTGACAATACATTTAAGTTAGGAAAAACATAATAGCAAATAAACATGCTAAAAAGAATGGACTTACGTTGTCAAGGCTATACACTTGGACTTATGCCGCCGAATGGACTTACGTTGCCAAGGCTATACACTTGAACTTACACCGTCGAATCAAAAATGTAAACATACATTGGAACCTATTACAAGGCTCCCCCTACACTTATGCTCCCCATTGAGCTAGGAATTTTACCACAGGGCTAACCTATCACAAGGCTCCCCCTGCACCTATGCTCCCCATTGAGCTAGGAATTTTACCACAGGGCTAACCTATTACAAGACTCCCCGTACACCTAAGCTCCCGAGCTAGGATTTTCACCATCGCAAAGGTATTTTCAGGTTTTTCCAACTAAACCTACCTTTGCCTAACATTAAAAAGCTCCAACAATATCTCAATTATTGAAACTAGTCATCTAAGCGTGTATTTATCCCCCATGAATCTCATACATTTATACGAGTTATTCCGGTCAAAACCCAATGCTGAAAAACAGTTTCAGGCTGGTATCAGTCGACTGTCAAAAGCACCAGCTGATTGTCAAAAGCACAAGTCGACTATCCTTATCGAAACAAACCCACAGAACCATTCTGTATTCGATAAACACTGTTACCAGTCGACTAGTAACTGTATCAGTCGACCGACACTCTGTTTTCAACCCATTTTGACATTCTGAACTCAACTTCAGAAATGCACCAGAAATTCCACAGACATCTAAAAATCCCTAAATTTTGTGGAGATATCTGTTTTACTCATCCTACTTGGAAAAAATACATTAAAAAATGTATCTATCACCAATCCCAAGATTGACACAAAACCTAAAACTAGCTAAATGGTTTAATTGAACCTTGACATAAAGTCCTAGTTTTGGCTTCCTTTTGGTGTAGTTGCTCATACTAAACCACAATGCATCCTTAGCATTGGTTTAAATGACATCTATACATCCACCAATTATCATGCTATATGACCCCAATGTCATATTTCTAAGCATAAAACACATCCTAATTATGTCAATTTCCTAAGGTTGAGACTCAAATCTGTCTCCAAATCACTTGGAACATTCCATGACCCAATCTAGACTCTCAAGCAAAACACACTTGAGATCCATTTGCCATGAGTCCCAAATTGACTCTTTGAGTTTCCACTAGAGTTCTTAACCTTGGTCGCCTCCCTAGGTGACTCATCCATAATTGCTAGGCCACATCGGTGCACCTTCGGTGACACTTGGTCTACAAATCTAACCTTCTTAACCTTGGATACCTTGTCTGTGGTTAGCTTCTTCTTACCATTAAATGATTTTTCCTTGCCATTTATTGGTTTCTCCTTACTATGTCATATGCAACCCTAGTGATCCTGTCCGAATCGCTGAATCAACGGACGCTGGGCACGTGGCGCTCTCCGAAGGGCTGAAGTAGATCCCCGACTGGTCGTGTGGACCTCCGGCGAACCTGCAAAGAAGTCGGGCCGGGGAGGGGTTCCCGGCGACGACCCTCCGACGCTCAAGTCAGGCAAGAGGAAATGCAGAAGTGGCTTCGAATACGGGAGAATGCGTACCTCCGGCGAAGTATGAAGGCTCTTATATAGAGCTGTGGGGAGGCTCGGGCACACCTACCGAGGCGTACACGTGTCCTGGTACCATACCTTAGCATGGGCTTGTCAGAGGAACATGCCTGACACCATACTATACAGTCTGATCACTTCTTTGATGGGACAGCAGGTCCTTCCGTCGTACGATTCTATGTATGGCCTGGTCGTCGAACATGCCTGCTGTCAGAAAATGATGTTCCCTAATGTCCCCTTTCCCTTGTCTCCTTTTTCCTGACGCCAAGCATTCATCCGCTCGGCAGGCATAGGTCCGACCGGGCGTAAGGATCGGTCCGACCGGGTGCTCAGCTGAGAGTGTTCCACAGCAACGATGCTTTATGCTTCGGCCGAGCGGGCTATCCGCTCGACCCGGTGACCCTTTTCACTATGAGCGTCGGAAACCCGCCCATGGTCGGGTTGCCTTCTGTCCGGCTCGGGAAGCTCCTGGCCGAATGTCAGGTCGGCCCGGCATGTTCCTCTGACAAGTCCATACGGAGGTATGGGCTGAGGACACGTAGTCGCCTCGGAATGTGTGCGTAAGCCCCTTCCCAGCTCTATATAAGGAGTCTCACACTTCGCCGGAGGTACGCGTTCTCTGAGTTTTAGAGCCACTGCTTTGCTGTCCACTTGCCTGACTTGAGCGTCGGAGGGTCGTCGCCGGGAACCCCTCCCCGGCCTGACTTCTTTGCAGGTTCGCCGGAGTGACGCACGACCGGTCAGGGATCTACGTCAACAACCAGGAGAGCGCCACGTGCCCAGCGTCCGTTGATTCAGCGATTCGGACAGGATCACCTAGTATAAGACTTTCCCTTAGCCTTGGAGATATTAGATCGATATCCTAACCCCGATCTATCATTGTTGGGTCGTTGGTTACCCAATACCATGCTTAACCCTCTAGATCCAACATTGAATCTATCTAGGGGTTTCTCCAAACGATCAAGCCTACTTCCTTTGGCTCTCATCCCTCAGATGCATTCAAGCCCGCGGCTCGTCCCTAATGTCATCCTTCATGTATGCCTCGAAGTCGCTTCCCTCAGCCTTTGTCCTTGTTGTCTTGTCCATGGTCCCTCGGATGCTCCATCCTTCACCAGACCCGAAGCTATCAAGCTGAGTCATATGTGTATCCTGCAAACCTGCACACTCACATACACATATCAAATACAAGGGTGAACCTAACTTAAATCCTTTGCCCAAACACCAAAATACATGGTCAAACGGACCATTGAGATTGCTCTAACAGTGTAGTCATCCTCCGAGGAATCTTCCATTACCAGTATATGAATCATTTCTTATAACCTCTGCCATCAATGAGGCAATTAAGAGAATATGATGTCAGAATGTCGGATAATGGAAGATGTATAGCCACCCTTCAAGAAAGGTTCCATGGTATGTATATGTTATAGTAGCAAAATATTCTATAACAAGTAGCTGTTATTCTCTGATGGTTTGTTGTGATTTCCTAACAATGTTGTCCCCTAGAGGCAATCCAACCGACCTATTAGTCGATCGGTTGTATGATGAGAGACTAGCAATAGAAATGAAGAACTAAGTCTCTTAAATATGACCGACTCTTAGACCAACCAAGTTTGTACTGAGAATTATCTCATACACTTACCTTATATATAAGTGGGGGCACTAAGCCTTGTAGACCTGACCAACATTGTGACCGATCAACCATAGTCTTGGAAGTCTGATCAGCTCTGGAACCGACTGACCATATGCTGAGAATTGCCTCAATGCTGCAAGATAGGGAACTATGCCCTGTAATCTCGACCGACCCTTGGACCAATCAGACATATATTGAGAGATAGGAAGCTAAGCCTAGTAAGCCTGACTGACCCTTGGGCCAACTAGATATATATTGAGAATTGTATTACATGTTCGACCATTGCGATAGCTGACCAGGTTTATTCTGTACGCCTTGGCACTAAGGTGTGGAGCGCTAAGACTTATGTGTATAAATTATATACACTTTTATGCATGCTGTGACGCACATTCACGTACTTAATGTGTACTTGATCTATGCATTTTTTACACCTTTTATTATAGTTTTAGCATAATTAGTATTCTTTATTGAAGATATGCTCTTTGTGTGTTTTTCTGCTGGCAGGATATAATTTTGTTGTAAAAATGACGCTCGTGGACGATTCGGAGAACAAACAAAGATAAAGAGGCTTGGCCATGTGAAATCCACACGGCCGTGCCACTTACTGGAAGTGGAGAGAACTTAGGCCGTGTGATCCCACACAACCGTGCCATGAAATAGAGAAGGAGACAACCTCGACCGTGTGAGGTCTTTAGAGTAATTGTTATATGGATTGATCTAAGAACTCATGGATATTCTAATTTCCTATCTATATGGCATTACTATGTCTTGTATCTATTTGATCTTATATCTATGTTGATTCTGTCTGAAAGCGGGAAGGTGGAAAGTTAGGGATATAGCGGATTCGCTGACCGGCTGTAGACCTTGTTTCACTCTGCAAACAAGTAACGTCAGTGTCGAACCAGGAAAGGGGTCCTCGGCATTGGCCCTTCGACGCTCAAGTCAGTCACTGGAACTGTAGAAGGAAAGCAGAGCTACAGTAACGTAGGCGCAAATAGTAATAATGCGTACCTCCGCCGGTGATGGACCCCCCTTTATATAGAGCCATGGTGGGCGACATGCACTCTCCTCGAGACATGGACACATTCTCCAATATGTCCCATGAAGGTGCCTGTCAGGAAAGTACCTCTTGTTGCCACAACGGGGCCGGCAAGAGAGGGTTGAATCGCCTGAAACAGAAAAATACACCCTTCTTCTATCCTTGGACTGAGATTAGTGAGGCAATTATAAACAGAAATAACAACTTAAAAAATAAGTAAAAGACCACTATTTACATGGTTACAACCTAGGTGGTTGTTAATCTAAGGCGATTGCAAAGCTCACTAAGAATCTTCTTCTCCGAAGGCAGAGAAGCCTTTTACACTCAATGAAAGCTCAGAAAACACTAGGAAAGTGATTACACAAGTTGTTATTCTATTTCCTAGCTCCATGAGCCTTTGTATAGCTCCTGGAAATCTATTCGTAGCTTGAGGGAGCCTCCAAAGGGGTTGGAGGGCGCCTCCAGCGAGGCGCAGTGGATAAAGATTTATCCACTGCCAACGGATAACTTTCTGGTCGAAGGCGCCTTCCATGCTCATGGAGGACGCCTTCCATACTCATGGAGACCACCTTCCATGCCCACGGAAGGCGCCTCCCGCCTGAAGGTTGCGGAGGCATGGGAGCGCCTCGGAGGAGCCTTCAATGTCTTTTGAAGGCGCCTCTAGCAGCAAGTATAGTCTTCATACACTCTTCTGCTGCTTCGATCGTCTGGTTGATTGCGGCCAACCGAAATAGGCTCACCTGAACCCAATTTCTGGCCTTCTTCTCAAGCAGACTTCCACTCTGGCTTCTCGCCCCTCGAACGTCGCATACGTATTCTCATTCACCGATATACTCTTCCGCAGCACCTCGTCCCTCGGATGCACAGAGCCTGTCGGCTCCCTTCACATGTCATCCTTCTCGCTAGTTGCATTTTCCACTCGACTTCCTGTGCTCCTAAGCTCATGCACACTTAGACACAGAGATCAAAATAATACAGGACCTAACTTATCTTGTTTGATCACACCAAAACAACCACGAGGTCCAACAATCTCCCCCTTTTTGATGTGCATCAACCCAAGTTCAAGTTAGGGTAATAATGAACAAGTTGCAATAAAAGAAATTGCAACATCAAGTATAATTCAAATTGATTTATCAAAATTCAGGGTGATAAAATAGAGTTAGCAAAATTATAAAAGTTAAAAAAAATCCTAACTCCCCCTAAACTTGTACCTATTCTTCCTCCTTTGATTACATAAAAAAATGGTACAATAAGAAAATAACTTGACATTTAAAAAAATGAAGTTCTCAAATAATTGTCAAACATTGAAAGCATTTCATTAATTTCACAAGCTTATCAGTTTGTCAATTAAATACTCAATTCAGTAATTGACTTCCAAGCTATGGCGAGACACTAAGTCTTCTTGGTTATTGGATCATCAACCACTTCTAGACAAAGTCTCTTAAAGAATTTAAACATTAACTTTTCTGAAAGCCTTATATAAAAAAAATATTTAATCTAAGTATGATTTTGGAACCCATTATAAGTTCCTTCCTACTGGGTTAGCTAAGAATCTGGGGGGTACATATTTTCTGGGAATTCTTCTAAGTTGTCTCTGATGTTTTCTAATATACCAGTTTAACTTTCCATAAATTTTAAGTTTTGACTTTTGAAAGTTATTTGGCTTCCGGCATGCATCTTTTTTTAAACTTTCGTTTCGTATTTTCAATTTATCATTTTCTAACTTTAAATTGTTAAATAATTCTAAGGGACATGTTTTTGCTAAGTTCAATTTTAACTCAACATTTTCCTTTTCTAATTTTACTAAATATTTATAAAGAATTTTAATAAAATTAAAAGACTGCTTAGGAGATAGAGCGCGTACCTTACTTACCTTAATTTCTGATGCTCCCCCTTCATCACTTCTTTCTTCTGATGACCCTCCCCCTTCATCGATGCTCATCTATGAGTTGGTTTCATCTTCTACTTGATGATTGGCCATTAGGGCTAGTCCTGAGAAGGTCTCAACCTCAGCTCAGAGGATGATGATTCATCCCATGTGGTCTTCAGGTTCTTGTGTTTGGAGAATACTGGTCTTTTGTACTTTTCCTTTTCCTTCTTCTTTAGTTTAGGGCATTCATCCTTAATGTGCTCTTCTTCGTTACAGTTGTAACAACGGACCTTCATTTTGCTTCGATAATCCTTATTCGTCTGCGATTTAAATTTATTAGATCGAATAAACTTATTGAACTTTCTTACCATTAGGGCAGCTTCGTCTTTATCAATTGATTTTTCGGAATCGGAATCGTTCATTCTTACCTTTAGGGCAATGTTCTGGCTCGGTCTCTTTTGTCCTGTACACCGAGATTCGTGTAATTCGAAAACGAAAAAGAGATTATCTAGTGTACTTACCTCAAGATCCTTTGAGATATAGTAGGAGTCTACTATAGATGTCCATTCCGGTGTTCTTGAGAATGCATTTAATGCATACCTTTGTGCGTCTCGATTCGTTATCGTTTCTCCGATGTTTGATAATCCGGTGATTAGCTCCTTGAGTCTTCCGTGTAGTTGTGCTACCGACTCTCCTTCTTCCATCGGAGGTTCGTTAGTTGATTCCGGAGCACGTCCCATCTCGCAAACTTTGTTTCGGAAGTTCCTTCGTGCAGTTCCAGGAACTTCTCCCAAAGTTCCTTTGCTGAGTTGTAATCTCCGATTCGATTTACTTCCTGGGGTGGAAGTACGCTGAAAGGTGAACTCGGCTTGTCCGTTTGCTACGAAGTCTGCTTGCTCCTTCTTGGTCCACTAATATTCTTCTTTTTCTTCTCCTTGGGGGGTTTTTGGAGCTATAAAACCGTATTTAATTATTAGTAGAATTTCGAAGTCAGTTTTGAAGAATTCCTCCATGCGTTTCTTCCATGACGTAAATTCTCCTTCAAATTTTGGGGATAAATCGTTGGTCCGACCATCATCTTGATCTTGATGCTCTAGTCGACGGTTAGTCCTTCTGAGGCGGTTGAGCTCTGATATCACTTATTGGCGGAGCGGGGTCGGCAAGAGAGGGTTGAATCGCTTGAAACAGAAAAGTACACCCTTCCTCTATCCTTGGACTGAGATTAGTGAGGTAATTATAAACAAAAATAACAACTTAAAAAATAAGTAAAAGGTCACTATTTATTTGGTTACAACCTAGGTGGTTGTTAATCCAAGGCGGTTACAAAGCTCACTGAGAATCTCCTTCTCTAAAGGATGAGAAGCCTTTTACACATAATGAAAGCTTAGAAAACACTAGGAAAGTGATTACAGTAGTTGTTATTCTATTTCCTCGCTCCAAGAGCCATTTTATAGCTCCTGAAAATCCTATCCGTAACTTGAGGGCGCCTCTAAAGGAGTTGGAGGGCGCCTCCAGCGAGGCACAGTGGATAAAGATTTATCCACTGCCAACAGCTAACTTTCTGGTCAAAGGCGCCTTCTATGCTCATGGAGGGCGCATTCCATACTATAGAGGGCGTCTTTCATGCCCATGGAAGGCGCCTCCCGCCTGAAGGTTGCGGAGACACGGGAGCGCCTCAGAGGCGCCTTCAATGTCTTTTGAAGGCGCCTCTAGCAGCAAGTATAGTCTCCACACACTGTTCTGTTGCTCCGATCGTCTGGGTGATTGTGGTCAATCGAAATAGGGCTCACTCGAACCCAATTTTTGACCGTCTCCTCGAGTAGGCTTCCGTTATGGCTTCTCGTCCCTTGAACATCACATACGTTCTTCTCATCACCAGTATACTCTTCTGCATCACCTCGTCCCTCGGATGCATCGAGCCTGTCGGCTCCCTTCACGTGTCATCCTTCTCGCTAGCTGCATCTTCCGCTTGACTTCCTGTTCTCCTAAGCTCTTGCACACTTAGAAACAGAGATCAAAACAATACAGGACCTAACTTATCTGGGTTAATCACATCAAAATAACCACGGGGTCCAACACCTCTGACACTATACCTTAACATGGCATGCATATCCCTGACAAGATAGTAGAAGCTTCCGTCGTACGATCCACCTATCGACCTCTTGTCAGCGGCACTATTTCCCAAAAGGATGTCGGGAGATACTACGGTGATCCCGTTTCTTGGCCGAGCGGGGTAGTCGCTTGGCCGGGACCCCTACGCTCCGTTCATGGCCAGGTCCTGTTGTTTGGCTGAGTGGGGTAGCCGCTTGGCCAGGACTCCTCCGTTCTATCAACGTTAGTTGCTCTTCCCTGCGGTGACTGTATAGCAGAGTATCCTCCCGTTCGGACAAGCTCTCCGATCTCCTTAGCGTCTTGTTGCTCCATACTTAGCGTCTGACTGTCTTCCTGTAGTATTCGAGCTGGACGGTTGGCCCGCTCGGACATATCTCCGCCGGTCAGGCACTGAATGCCCCAATCGGCCATTGTAATTGTCCTTCGTTCGACCCTTTGACATCCTGATGTTAACCGCCTTGACTTTGACCTCCACCTTGGCCATTGACCCCGTACTAAGTGGGCCTCCCCATATCACCGCATCATATGTATTGTGTTTGAGCTTAATTCACATGTTTTATTGAATATTTATATAGAATTGTTCATCCCGTAAAGAGAGTTCCCTAGATCGTATGACCGAGGGACCCTAGTGACAAGGGTATTCCGTTACCGAATGTTTAGAACATTACCTTGAAAGGAGAATGAATTCTCCACAAGGAAGTAGGTGTTGGATCGAAAGCGCTAGAGGGGGGGGGGGTGAATAGCGCTCGTGGCTTTCACTCGTTTCGGAATCGCAAAACTCGAGTAATAACGCAGCGGAAATAAAATAAACAATCACACAAGAACTCGAGGAGTTACTTGGTTCGGAGCCTGCGGCGACTCCTACTCCAAGGCCCGCGATTGTTGATCACTTTCGATGGGCAACAACTATAATATCGAAAATGAATTACAAGTTAAGTACAAGGAAAACAGTAAACTTATACCAACGACAGAAGGAAAATAATAATATTAAGTCTCCGGGTCGTCGGCGTCAAGTCGTAGCTTCGTCGGATCGTCTCGTTAGCAATTTGTCGCAAGAAGATGGCTCGTGAGTTGTTGTTGTTAGTGCTGCCTCGAGAGCCTCTTTTATACTCTACTGGAGGCGCCTTAAAGCTCATCCAAGGCGCCTCCAAGCCGCGAGTCAGTCACGTGGATCAGCTCTGATCCGGTCGCACCTCATCCACTTGAAGGCGCCTTCAAGGCTGGTCCAAGGTGCCTCCAAGGCCTGATCCAAGGTGCCTCCAGCCTATTCCAAGGCGCCTCTAGCTCCTCTGAATAGCTGGCTTCGGCTTGCACCCGAGGCGCCTCTAAGCTCCATGGAGGCGCCTCGGACACTGTTCATCCGAGGTATAAGTTGTTTTTTTGTTCCTGCAAAATGTGTTAGTTCTAAACACATACCCTGCACAACAAAGTTAGCACAGAATAGGTATACTAAATGAAATATTGATAGTCAACGGACTGTCCGGGTCTGATTTTGGATTTCCAACCGGAAACCCTAGGTCGACCTGACGCCTACTGTTCCCTCTACGGGGAACGCGTCCTCACCTACTCCCCTCAAGAGAAATTACCTGGTGCAGTTCGGTCCTCCAGACCGACTGGACTTTCTGCCTAGGGTTACCACCCCCTAGGACCTAAGGTTACCGCTCCCTAGGGTTTTTCTCCACCTAGGGTTACACCCCCAAGGAGCTAAGGTTACCCCCCTTAGGATTTTCACCACCTAGGGTTACCACCCCCTAGGACCTAAGGTTACCGCCCCTTAGGATTTTCCTTCACCTAGGGTTACCACCCCCTATGACCTAAGGTTACCACCCCTTAGGGTTTTCTACCACCTAGGCTTACCACCCCCTAGGACCTAGGGTTACCACCCCCTAGGGTTTTTCACCTGCATAACCGCAGTTAGGATTTTCCTGCAATCTCATTTAAGCACTTTAGATAACAAGGAATCTTAACTTTGAATCCCTTTGCCATTATCAAAACTTAGGTTCGATCGTCAGATGTTTCTCGCACCAACAATCTCCCCCTTTTTGATTATGGCAACCAAAATTCAAAGTTAAGAAAAAAGATGCAATAAAGAAAAACATAACTAGCATAAATTTAGCACAAGGAAAAAAATAAGTTAGTCCAAGAGTTTTATAAATTTTGTAAAATGCTCCCCCTTAATAAAAGCTCTCCTTAAATTTATAAAATTTCAAACTTTCTTTAATTTCCTTTGAATTTCTTCTACTCTCCCCCTTTGCCATATATCAAAAATAAATAAGAGAGTAAGAGTGAAAGAAACAATGATCAATGGCCTTAGCTTATTTTGAGAAACTTAACTTTTCAAAAAATGTTTAGAAAAGGCTTTTAAAATAGAGGGTTAACCAAATTTTGATAAACACTTAGCTTTTTTAGAATTAATATTCATTGTAAAACTTTTACCTAAGTGAGATCAAAATATTTGTCATAAATTTTGAAAACATAACTTTTTCTTTTAAAACTAGCTAAGATAGAATTATATTGACTTTGAAAAGTAACTTAGCTAATTTTGTGATATCAAAACATTTAGTTAAACTTTGAAAAAAAAACAAATGCTTAGCTAATCTTGAAAAAGCTTTTTGGAAAGATATTTAGTTAAATTTGAAAGCTTTTTGAAAATTGTTTAGTTGCTAAACTTGAAATGCTTTTGAAAATACTTAGTTTTGAAAGGTACTTAGATAAATTAAAAAACTTAGTAATTTTTCTAAAAATATTTCAAAAAAAACTTTATTTAGTTTTTTGAAAACAACTTGGTTTTAAGAAGAGATTGATACAGGCTTAGTTAAGTAAAATATGATGAAAAGTTTAAAGCTTAATTAAAGAACTTATTTTTCTAGAAAAATTGGATTTGCTTTAACTTTTCAAAGAGTTTAACTTTTAAAAATAATTAAAACCATAAAATTTATTTTAAAAGAAGCTTAACTTGACTCCACTCACTCCCTCTTAATTAATGTCAAAATAAATCCTTAGGGTCCTAGAGTCCAAGCATGTAAATTATCAAGCATGCAAATTAAAGAAAAATAATAATAGCTATTTTATATTTTCCTAATTTTTCATCTCACTCATTCTAGGTTATCAAGCATGTTCAGCTTATGAGTGAGTGTGAGACGGAGTTGTCTTTGTTTTAGAATAAGTTTGAGTTTGAATTTCAAATGAGTAATCATTTAAAATTATGAATATTTTTAAAAATTGAGTTTGAAATTGTAATTTGAACATATGATCAAGATTTAAAAATTAACTAACATTAAGACTCTGAATATAATTATGATTTGGAAATTATAATTTTGTAAATAATGAGCTTTGAATTTTCAAATTAAAATAATTTGAAAGTTATGATATTGAATTAAAAGGGAAAAATTAAATGATTTTTAAAATCATTTTTTAAAAGGTTTTTAAAATGATTTTTAAATGATTTTCAAATAATTTTTCAAAGATTTTGAAATTAAGTTTTAAAAGATTTTTAAAATGATTTTTGAATAATTTTTCAAAGATTTAGAAATTAATTTTTTAAAAGATTTTTAAAATGATTTTTAAATAAGTTTTCAAATATTTTGAAATTAATTTTTTAAAAGATTTTTAAAATAATTTTTAAATAAGTTTTCAAAAATTTTGAAATTAAGTTTTAAAAGATTTTTAAAATGATTTTTGAATAATTTTTCAAAGATTTTGAAATTAATTTTTTAAAATATTTTTAAAATGATTTTTGAATAATTTTTCAAAGATTTTGAAATTAATTTTTTAAAATATTTTTAAAATGATTTTTAAATAAGTTTTCAAAGATTTTGAAATTAATTTTTAAAAGATTTTTAAAATGATTTTTGAATAATTTTTCAAAGATTTTGAAATTAATTTTTTGAAAGATTTTTAAAATGATTTTTGAATAATTTTTCAATGATTTTGAAATTAAGTTTTAAAAGATCTTTAAAATGATTTTTGAATAATTTTTCAAAGATTTTGAAATTAATTTTTTAAAAGATTTTTAAAATGTTTTTTATATAATTTTTCAAAGATTTTGAAATTAATTTTTTAAAAGATTTTTAAAATGATTTTTAAAATAATTTTTCAAAGATTTTGAATTTAAGTTTTTAAAAGATTTTTAAAATGATTTTTGAATAATTTTTCAAAGATTTTGAAATTAAGTTTGAAAATGATTTTTAAATAAGTTTTAAATGATTTTAAAAAGATTTTTGAAATAATTTTTAAAGGATTTTAAAATGATTTTTCAAATAGTTTTAAAGATTTTAAAAATATTTTTGAAATAATTTTAAAGGATTTTTAAATGAGTTTTCAAATAATTTTTATAGATTTTAAAAAGATTTTTGAAATAATTTTAAGGGATTTTAAAATGATTTTTCAAATAATTTTTAAAGATTTTAAAAATATTTTGAAATAATTTTAAAGGATTTTAAAATGATTTTTGAAATAATTTTTAAATATTTTGAAAAGATTTTTGAAATAATATTTAATTGATTTAATTTGATTTTTAATTATTAATTTAATTTAATTTGATTATTAATCCTTAATTTAATTTAATTTGATTTTTAATCATTAACTTGATTTAATTTGATTTTTAATCCTTAGTCATCTCGCCCGATCTAAATTTTAAATCAGGGAATCTTATAATTTTTGTGAGATGAATTGGGTTCAGTTATTGGATTTGGTTTAACTTTGTGTTCGATTCAAGTTTAGTTTTGAGCTCAACAAATTGGCGTTTTTTGGATAAACTTCTGGGCTATGGTGAGTCACTTGGACATCATTAAAATAACCATTCCTTCGAGGTTTTCCAAATAGTCCTATCCACTGAACTTAATACAAAACCTTGGTCTAACTGGTTAGGATCCATAATGGGTAGCTTCGGTCAGTTCCACTTAGCCAAATGCACCAGGTCGAAGCCATATCTTCCTAGACATGCATAGACTAAGCTTCCCTAACGTACTATCATCCAATATTTCACCAGTACCGTGGGTCAAGTTAAACTTAGCCCTTTTTAATTAGTTCTAATTACCCTGCCGGGTAAGTTAGTTTTGGAGGTGTCAGCTATTCTGGATCCTCCTCCTACATTGTTGATAATTTTATTTAAATTTATAAATTAGATTTGAGTTATATTTAAATTAAGTTTAGTAAATAAAAGGTACTTGATTATAGCTTGGTATGTAGTGTTTAAGTTTTACTTTAGACTTATAACCCAAGTCTAGATTTCATGATTTGACTAAATTATTAACAATCTTCTCTAATTTATCAATTTTATCTTTTAAAATATTATTTTGTATTTCTAATTTTCTAAGAGTTAATTTATTATTTTTGTTTGAATTAATTTTATTCATTACATTATTAGCATGCATATCTAATTTTGAAGAGAAATCTTACTAGAGCAAGCAGGATTAGTTAAACTAGTGCAATCATGTGTTGCAAAAACTGGATTTTCATATAATGTAAATGTACTAACCTTGATTTCTCCCTCTGGATTCTTGGGTCTTCTTTCTGGGCATTGTCTTTTGCAGTGCTCCATTAGTATGCATTTTGAGCATTTAATGTGTTTCTTCCCTCTCCTGATCATTTTCTCCTTCTCCTCCGATTGTGTCGGTCGAGTCTTACGAGTGGGGCATTCGTTTCTATAGTGCCCTCTCTCCCTACACTTAAAACAGGTTATGAGAGATTTACAATTTGAATTTACAATTTTACCTTTTAGATCTGTGATAGGATCCTCCCCCTTGATTGTTGTCATTTCAAATTCTGACTCAGATTCAGATATCTCGTCTTTGACCATCAGTGCTATGAAATTGGTTTGCTCTGATTCTTCTGAGTCTGGTTCGGAGGTTGACTTTGGGGATTTAAATTCAGATTCGGACTCAAGTTCTATTCGATCTTCTGACTTTGAAGGGATCTCATAAAGCTTGAGCACTTTCTCCCAAAGCTCCTTAGCATTGTTGAACTTTCCAACTCGATCAAGATCTGAATTTGTTAGTCCGTATAGGAGAATGCAAGTTGCTTTTGCATTTGCCTCGAATGTCCTTATTGTTTGTGCATCCCACTTGTCACACGTGATGGGTACACCTTCTTCAGTGGGGAGAATAAATCCAATATGGACTATGGTCCATATTTATGCTTCGGTCTTCAGTTGGTGCTCCACCTGGTCTTTCCAGTATCTGAAGTTCTCGTCGGACAGAAGTGGTAGGCATGTGGAGCTGTACCCATCTTCGTAGGCTATTAAGAAGGAATCTTGCAAAAGTAAAAGCAATAAAACTTGTTCCAAGACTTGGTCTTGGATTAGTAGTGCGGGAAAAAGGTAGAAATAGAAATTCATGAATTTTGAGAAAAAATAATAAAATATTAAAAAAATATTATATCAAATTTTGCTTAATGTGATATTTTATCAATACTAATGAGTGGTGAAGAGATGAGAATGAATTTTTCGAAAATAATTTTGGAGGGAAAAAATGAAAGGCTATGATGAAAAAAAAAACAATTTTACCCTATACGAACGAGAAAGCGACGAAAAAAAATGCTCGAACGATAGTTGTACCAATTCAAAGCAACCCCGCTTTGATACCAATTGTTAGATCGAAAGCGCTAGAGGGGGGGGGGGGGGGGGGTGAATAGCGCTCGTGGTTTTCACTCGTTTCAGAATCGCAAAACTCGAGTAATAACGCAGCGGAAATAAAATAAACAATCACATAAGAACTCGAGGAGTTACTTGATTCGGAGCCTGTGACGACTTCTACTTATGATATTATTTTATGCCATGTCATCATCTCTTGCATTTATGATCAATTAAATTGATTTAAGGATAAAAACACAATTTGATATGGAGATCTAATTGTTGTTTAGAAAATGCATGAGAACTTAGCTTAAGATGACCTAAACCCATATCTCACATCAAAATTGACTTGGATGTGTTTGATACACCTTAGATGTGTGTGAGATATTAGGATGATGAGTTAGGATCAAGGTGCATAGTTCTTGTACTTAGATGAGCCTAATTTGAAATTGAGGATCATAGGGAAAACTTGCGTACAAGTCAGGTAGCCCTAAGATTGTGGTCCTAAATTGAATGGTTTAAAATCATTTCAAAATTGATTTGAAAAACCTTGATGAAGCTTTTCTAGTGATAGCATTTATCATTGAGCAAGTTGATACAAAGATGGATTTGTTGGTGCAACATCCCTCAGGTCAAGGTTGACCTGGTTGACCAAGCTGAGTCTTGGTTTGAGTTTAGATGTTTGACAATAAGATATTGATTGAAGAAGAGTCAAGTAGGTCAAGGGAGTGACCGGATACTTAACTGGGAAGTCCTAGTGAGTGAAGCTAGGCAGATGGAAAGTCCTAGTGAGTGAAGCTAGGCAGATGGAAAGTCCTAGTGAGTGAAGCTAGGCAGATGGAAAACCCTAGTGAGTGAAACTAGGTGAAAGTCCTGGTGAGTGAAGCCAGGCAAGGGAAAATTCAGATGGATCAAGGATGATCGGACATCTGGTATTGGGAAGTCCAAGTAGGTCAAAGGATTGACTGGATACTTGGCATGAGGAAATCCAGATGGGTCAAGGTTGACCAGACATCTGGTGGAAGTCCAAGTAGGTCAAGGGAGTGACCGGATACTTGGCACGACTAGAAAAGTCCAAGTGGGTCAAAGGGATTGACCAGACACTTGGTGGGAAGTCCTAGCAGGTCAAAGGAGTGACCAGATGCTAGGCATGATGTACCAACGGGTCAAGGTTGACCGGATGTTGGTTTGGGAGTCTTGGAACTTGGTTTTGGGCAAAAACCAAGTGCTGGATCGATCAGGGGATCGATCCAGGAGCTGGATCGATCCAGGCTTTTCCCAGCGAACAGAAAGCCTCTGGATCGATCCGTGGATCGATCCAGATGTCCCAATCGATCAGTGGATCGATTGGGACGCGGCTGCTTCGCGCGATAAGCGCTGGATCGATCCGTGGATCGATCCAGGCGTTTTTCCTAGAGCACAGAGGCGCTCTGGATCGATCTGTGGATCGATCCAAAGCCTCCCCGATCGATTGGGAACATTTGAATCGATCGGGTTCCGACCGTTGGCGTCGATTTAAGCTGCAGGCGTGCGATGGCTGCGGCATCTCTTCACCGATTCACTCCAGATCTCTCGCCAACTTCTCCACAGCGCTCTCAAAGATCAGATCGCCAGTTCTTGAAGGATCTTGGAAGCTTTCCAAGTCAAGAGGCGGATCAAAGGCAAGAAGAGAAGTTAGGGTTAGGGTTTTCTGTACTCATTGTAAGCTTTGCGCTTGTGTTTTGTTTCCCTTTCCTTTCTTCTTGTACTGAGAGTCTTGTAGGGCTTCTCCGCCCTCGGTAGTTACCGAAAAGGAGTGTTTTCATAGTGGAGGGTGCGTGCGTGGTGTGGATCCTTGGATTAGTCACCTCTTGTGAGGTGGATACCAAGTAAACCAACCTTGTTAGCGTTGTGTGATTGTTTCTGTTATTTTCCGCTGCATATCCTTGAAGAAACAAGCAACGCCGAGCAACGAGCGAGCAACGAGCTATTCACCCCCCTCTAGCTACTTTTGGTCCTAACAAGTGGTATCAGAGCGAGGTTGCTCTTCACCGGAATCATCGCCGGAAGGGTCAAGCATAACAAGAAAAGCTAGAGGGTGAAGAAGTTGGAGCAAATTCTTCAAGTTCAAGACTTTATCAAGCTCAACTTCAAGATGCAATTCCAAGATGGACTTGGATTTGAAACAAGGGTGGCTCCACCATACACTTCTACGAGTTTCGATTCTTGGAAATCAAGAATCGAAAATTTTCTTATGATGGAGATAGAGCAATGGTTTGCTCTAATGGAAGGCTTCAAGGCTCCAAGAAATTCAAAGGGTAAAGTTCTCAAGAGGAGCAAGTGGAGCCAAGAGCAAGTCCAAAGGTGCGAGGCTAATGACAAAGTGACCAAGCTTTTGGTCAATTTATTGCCAAGCACCATCCTTTTCAAAATTGGAGAATTTGAAGATGCAAAGGAATTATGGAGCAAATTGGACAAGCTTCATGAAGAGATCCCCTCCACTGTACAAGATCATGAAGAATCCAGAGAGGGTGACTCTTTGGAGCAAGACCAAGAAGAGGACTCCGAGGTTGAGAGATGCTCAACCTCCGAAGAAGAGGAAATCCAAGAAGCTTCATCCTCAAGGGAATGCAACGAAGGGAACAAGGAGGGAGCATACTCCTTGTTTCATGTTCAAGATGATGAAGCCTCCACCTCTAGGATTGAGGGGGAGCAATCCTTGGTGACACCGGATCAAGAAGAAGGAGAAGCTTCGACATCCGGGTCAAGTGAAGAAGAAGAAGGTGGTGCCACCTCCGAAATTCAAGAAATAACAAATGGAGGAGGAAGTGTCATCCCTACACAAGAAGGTATAAATGTTTCAATTAAAAATAAAAATCATATAATATGTTTTGAGTGTAGGGAAAGTGGGCACTACAAGAGCAAGTGTCCCAACTTGGCCAAGAAGAAGGACCAAGTGGCAAAAAAGGGCAAGGAGAAGCCCAAGGAGACCATCCCCGGAACAAAAAGGAGCAAGGAGCACATTGTGTGTTTTTCTTGCAACCAAAAAGGGCATTACCGAAGTCAATGCCCCAAGGGGAAGAAGATGGTCAAGGCTCAAGGAGGCATTAGTCAAGGGGGAGCCTCCAAGGTAAAGAAGAAGGTAACATTTATTGAGCCTACCCCTTTACATTATGGTAAAAAGCATGATAGTTCTAACTTTTATCATTTTAATGCAATTTACCATAAGAATAGGAAGCATGAGGGCTTTAAGGAAAAGCATGTGGCCCTACATGCCAAAACTACTACACCTAAGGCTAGGAATGTAGGTAAAAGTCTAGGCAAGAACTCTAAGGATTGTAGCTACAAGCCTAGAAACAAAAATGCTCATGAACTTAATGGAAAAACAAAAACTAAGGACTTAGTGATGGAAAATCAAGTCTTGAGGTCAAGACTTGATAAAATGGAAAAGACACTAAAAAGGATGGAAAATATCCTATTAGGGCAAAAAGAGCATAACCTAGGTTTAGGGGTACAAAAGCCATCCAATGGCCATAGAGGTTTGGGATACAAACCAAAGGCTAAGAAGGATGTGCCCTCTTACCATAGAGTTCCATATACTTATGGAACAAACCCTAGGTCTAGTGGTCAAGCCAAAAATACTAGGGAAGTCATCCCTAAGAGTATTTTTGTAATAAATGTGACTAAGGCTTCTAAGAAGTCTAAGAAAGTCACAAACAAGGTCACAAGGGAGGCTATCCCTAGAGTTGACCTAGAAAGTGTGACCAAGGCCTCCAAGAAGCCAAACAAGGTCACTAGGAAGGTATCTAGGGAAGTTATCCCTAGTGAATACCTAGAGCATCCAAGGAGCACCAATAGGTGTTGGGTTCCTAAGAGCATCTTCTCTACCCCATAGATGGGTTAGAGAGTGTCAACTCCGATTAGAATGGTAGTTAACCCAACTTTGAGGAAATTGACACTCAAGGAGCATTTTCAAGATTTTTGTTAACCTTTGAAAATGAAATGAAATTATTATTTACTCCTTGAAAGAGTAAAATGTGCCTAATGGTGGAAGAATTGATTTTAATCTTAAATGGCACATATTGGGAAATTCATAAGAACTACCAAGTTGGGATTTTGGTATGCTCTTAGGAAATTTAAGGCAATCCGGCCCTTAATTTAACTGTGCTACTCTTGTGGAAAAATGAAATATGCCAACATTTGAGGAATATGCTTAATTTCAATTGGCATAAATTAATCAAGGGAAGTAGAAATGCCAATTTAGGCTTTGACATTTTCATGAAGCACTTTAGGGCAATCTAGGTTTAAGTTGTAAGTTTAGCTAAGATTTCAAGGATACTTAGATAGTTAATCTAGGTATATTTTATTTAGGCTAAATCTTGCCATGATTGTTTGCCTATCATATGCCATGACATCATGTCTATTTTTGCATTCATGTTTTATTATGCAAAATCCAAAAATACCATGTCATGACATTCATACATCATGTAGTTATAGGAATCTTTCTTTTGAAAGTTATTTTATTTTGATGTATGCCATAACATTATCATGCATTAGTTTAATTCCTTGTAATTAAGGACAAATGGCATTTAACAACACTTATTAACGAGTGACATCCTAGGTGGATGTCTAATATCTCTAAAATGCCTAGATAGATATGCATGATCCCTAGTTCAGGGCAAAACCAAAATCTACATCTCACAAAGACTATAAGATGACTTGTATGTGGTTTAGTGCACATTAGATACAAGTGAGATGTTAGGATGATGAACAAAGCTTAAGATGTTGATTTAGTGCATTCTTTTGAGTTTTTAGGTTCATCAAAACACATAGTTATGTGTTTTTCCCATCATTGGGAAAGCTAATGTACAAGTCATGTGCATTATGCCCAAGGAACATGATGAGATATTGGTTTCGAAAATGTTTTTAAAATGTTTTTGGAAAACCTTGGTGAAGACTATCTTTTGATAGTAATCACCATTGAACAGTTAGACACAAACTTGAAGAAAACGCTAAAGTTTTTGCAAGTTTTCAAGTTTGTGTCAATCTTTGAAAATATGAAGTATTTTCATAGAAAACTATTTTTCCATGATTAAGTATGCCCTAAATAATGTCTACACGAAATTTCATGATTTTGGATTTTGTAGAATTTTCTAGGGGTTTCGAAGTTGGCTGAATTTAAAATTCAGCAACTATCGAGCTCCGATCGATCCATGGATCGATTGAGTGCTGAATCGATCCGTGGATCGATTGGGAACCTCAACTCTTGGCGAAGTCGGATCGATCAGCCGATCGATCCACACATCTCGAATCGATCGGTGGATCGATTCAAATAGGTTGAATCGATTGGAACCCAACTCAATCGATCCGGAATGCTGATTTTGGCTGGGAATGTCTGATTTCAGCACTCTAAACCTATTTTAGTCTAGGTAACCATTCCAAACCCTTAAAATATATTTGTATACATAAAAAGGGTATTTTCGTGTTGAAAACAAGGATGGAATGGTTAAGGAAGACTTCATTGAAGTTTAGGTTGAGGTTTGTTTCAAATTTTGAACATTTGAACCTCAAAACTTCTAAATCTGGGTTTCCTAAAGGTTTAGGGATTCCAAGTCATTGTTGGTGCAATGACAGAAGTTACCACCATGTCTTTAGGGGGAGGGACTCTTTAAAGGCATGAAAATTATTTTTCATGAACCTTGGAAGGTGGTTAACCTTTTTTTTTTTAAAGAAAATGCTCATGGACGAGCTTTTGAACTTGAAATGGGGAGTGGATATCCTCATTATTTCAAGTGGAAACTCAAGTGGTTAGAAAATGCTCAAGGTTGGGTATTTGTCTACATTGAGGGAGAAGTTAAGGATAAATGAAGGGTATGGGACCTTCATTGTCGTGTTGATCACAACGAGTGATGTTGTGAACAACGATGAGCAACTCTTCAGGGGGAGAGTTGTCAACAAATGAATTTGTTGATGTATACCCAAAATTGGGGCATGGGTTGATGTGTGCCCAAAGATGGGTTGATGTGTTTTATCAGTAGGGGGTTTGATGTGTGCCAATAGGGGGAGAATGAAAGGACTTGTGAATGGGAGTAAGTTAGGCTTTCATTACCTAGAGGGAGTTTGCCCTCTTAGGGGGAGAATGAAGAGTCTAACTTATGTGTTCATTACCTAGTGGCATGAAGAATGAGGCTATGGGATTAGCTTAACTTACATGTGGTATTGTAAGTGTTATTGTGGTATTGTCAAACATCAAAAAGGGGGAGATTGTTGGTGCAACATCCCTCAGGTCAAGGTTGACCTGGTTGACCAAGCTGAGTCTTGGTTTGAGTTTAGATGTTTGACAATAAGATATTGATTGAAGAAGAGTCAAGTAGGTCAAGGGAGTGACCGGATACTTGACTGGGAAGTCCTAGTGAGTGAAGCTAGGCAGATGGAAAGTCCTAGTGAGTGAAGCTAGGCAGATGGAAAGTCCTAGTGAGTGAAGCTAGGCAGATGGAAAATCCTAGTGAGTGAAACTAAGTGAAAGTCCTGGTGAGTGAAGCCAGGCAAGGGAAAATTCAGATGGATCAAGGATGATCGGACATCTGGTGTTGGGAAGTCCAAGTAGGTCAAAGGATTGACTGGATACTTGGCATGAGGAAATCCAGATGGGTCAAGGTTGACCAGACATCTGGTGGAAGTCCAAGTAGGTCAAGGGAGTGACCGGATACTTGGCACGACTAGAAAAGTCCAAGTGGGTCAAAGGGATTGACCAGACACTTGGTGGGAAGTCCTAGCAGGTCAAAGGAGTGACCAGATGCTAGGCATGATGTACCAACGGGTCAAGGTTGACCGGATGTTGGTTTGGGAGTCTTGGAACTTGGTTTTGGGCAAAAACCAAGTGCTGGATCGATCAGGGGATCGATCCAGGAGCTGGATCGATCAGTGGATCGATCCAGGCTTTTCCCAGCGAACAGAAAGCCTCTGGATCGATCCGTGGATCGATCCAGATGTCCCAATCGATCAGTGGATCGATTGGGACGCGGCTGCTTCGCGCGATAAGCGCTGGATCGATCGATGCTGCTTCGCGCGATAAGCGCTGGATCGATCTGTGGATCGATCCAAAGCCTCCCCGATCGATTGGGAACATTTGAATCGATCGGGTTCCGACCGTTGGCGTCGATTTAAGCTGCAGGCGTGCGATGGCTGCGGCATCTCTTCACCGATTCACTCCAGATCTCTCGCCAACTTCTCCACAGCGCTCTCAAAGATCAGATCGCCAGTTCTTGAAGGATCTTGGAAGCTTTCCAAGTCAAGAGGCGGATCAAAGGCAAGAAGAGAAGCTAGGGTTAGGGTTTTCTGTACTCATTGTAAGCTTTGCGCTTGTGTTTTGTTTCCCTTTCCTTTCTTCTTGTACTGAGAGTCTTGTAGGGCTTCTCCGCCCTCGGTAGTTACCGAAAAGGAGTGTTTTCATAGTGGAGGGTGCGTGCGTGGTGTGGATCCTTGGATTAGTCACCTCTTGTGAGGTGGATACCAAGTAAACCAACCTTGTTAGCGTTGTGTGATTGTTTCTGTTATTTTTCGCTGCATATCCTTGAAGAAACAAGCAACGCCGAGCAACGAGCGAGCAACGAGCTATTCACCCCCCCCCCCCCCCCCCCCCCTCTAGCTACTTTTGGTCCTAACAGGATTAACCTTGAGCTATTTCAAAGTCTTTCGAACTTTGTATCAAGATTTAAAAATGGGAGTTATTTTCATAGAAAACTATTTTTTCGTGATAATATATGTTATGAGGAATGTATCCTCAAAATTTTACAATTTTTGGAATTTTCTGTAATTTTTTAGGGGTTTCTGAATTTCGGGAGAAAAATCAGAAATTCTTATCAGAGAACTGTGGACCGATCAGAGAAGATCCTGATCGGTCCAGGGAAGTCTGGATCGGTCACTGGACCGATCCAGGGCAGTGTGGATCCAGTGGAGTCCTGATCGGTCTGGTGACCGATCAGAGCATGCCAAAATACTGATTTTCGACTGTTGTCTAAAATTTTAACTATGGAAGTTGGTGCTTTAGATTTCTAAAGGGTTGAAACTCTCTAAGACATTGTTGGTGTAATGGTCAAGGAGGAGTTGATCTTTAGGGGGAGTTTTACCTAATGGTCAAGGGGGAGTTGACTTTTAGGGGGAATTTTTGCTCGTCAAGTTTTTTTTGATAAGTGATTATCACTAAGTTGATTGTTGATTTTAGTATCAAGGGGGAAAATAAGGGTTTCAATGAAAGGTATGAGACTTTCATTAGGAAGAAACTCTTGACCTTGATTCACTCTTTTTGATGCGTGTCAAAAAGGGGGAGAATGTCCAGAGAATGTTCAAGGAAGAACATTGGAGTTTGGGGAGAATGTTCAAAGAATGTTCAAGGAAGAACATTGGAGAACTATTGGAAAACCTAAGTTAGGTTATCGGGTTAACCTAACTTGATTATGATTTTTGTCAAACATCAAAAAGGGGGAGATTGTTGGTGCAACCTTAGGTCAAGGTTGACCTGGGTGACCCGACTCGAGGTATATTTTGATGTTTGACAAGAATAGAGAAGTTGTATTTTGATGTTTGACAAGAATAGGAACTTGGGGGATTGTGGGTGCAACCTTTGGTCAAGGTTGACCTGGTTGACCCGACTTGAGTTGACCTGATTCGGGAAAAGTCCAAGTATGGAGACTTGGCACGGAAAAGTCCAAGCAGGGAGCTTGGCACGGGAAAAGTCCAAGCAGGGAGCTTGGCACGGGAAAAGTCCAAGCAGGGAGCTTGGCACGGGGAAAAGTCCAAGTATGGAAGCTTGGCATGGGAGGTCGGAGAGGGCTTGGTAGCTCATTCTCTGGACTGGATGAAGTCGGAGAGGGCTCGGTAGCTCGTTCTCTGGACTAGGTCAGAGAGGGCTCGGTAGCTCATTCTCTGGACCGGACGTGGGAGTCGGAGAGGGCTCGGTAGCTCGTTCTCCAGACTAGGTCAGAGAGGGCTCGATAACTCGTTCTCTAGATCAGGAAGGCTTTAGGTTTAAGGCTGGGAAATTGGATCGGTCTGCTGACCGATCTAGTGATACACTGATTCTCACTGTGAGTCATCTGATCGGTCGGGTGACCGATCAGTAACCAAACAGCTTGGGAGAAGATTGGGAGAAGGAATAGGAGGGATCAGTCTGTGGACCGATCCACCTATGGCCTGATCGGTCCCCAGACCGATCAGATCCGTCCTGGATCGATCAGGGTGGAGCCTGATCGATCCAGGTCTAGCCGTTGAGTCACAACGGCTAGATTTCTGTGTCTTCTTTGTCTTCTTCGCAGGTTCAGTATATAAATCGAGGTTGAAGGCCTCTACAGAAAAGGAAGGTGATAAGAAGTGCTGACTTCTTCTTGCTCCTGCGATCTGAGCTTTGCTGAGCTCTCCACTGCTGAAGCTTTGTGTGAGCTTCCCTCGGCTGAACTCCAACTGATCAGTTGCTGCTGTTGTTGGCATCCGTGAAGTGGTTGCTTCATCACCAGTCGATGAGAAGGCAAGCAAACTAGTGTTTTTACATTCATATTGTTCTTGGCTTCTTGCTTTATCTTTGTACTCCGATCTTGCTGTTGCAAGAGAGATTGTGGCGAGGTTTCTCCACCCAGAAGGAGTTTTTATTAGCCGATTTTTCGGGGTCTCATCCACCGACGGATTGATATGATTCGTCCACCTTACGGACACGCCGAGGAGTAGGAGTATCATCTCCGAACCTCGTTATATCATCGCGTTTGAGGTTTGATATTCTCCTGTTTCGTTTCTATCTTTTATTTCCGCTGCGCTAACAAAAATTGTAGGAAGAAACGTGAATTTAGGGTCGGCTATTCATACCCCCCTCTCTAGCCGCATCCGAAGGTCCTAACACTAGGGTTACCTTCCCCTAGGATCTAGGGTTACCACCCCCTAGCATTTTTCACCTACCTAATCGCAGTTAGGACTTTCCTGCAATCTTATTTAAGCACTTTAGATAACAAGGAATCTTAACTTTGAATCTCTTTGCCATTATCAAAACTTAGGTTCGATCGTCGGATGCTTCTCGCACCAACAGTATGGAATTGGATATGATTGTTGTTTCTATTTCTATGTTAATGAGTGTTAGTGTGTTCTTGTGATTTATTATCGAGGGGTCCTAGTGACATAGGTATCCCTTACTGGACTTCATAGGAATCACTTCCCTTCAGTAGTATAGAATATGAATCTAACTTCCTCAAGTGTATAGGAATAGAGGATAGGCGATAGGTGATCCATGATACATCGATTGATATCACAATGAAACCGAACCCTTAAAATGTTTCCCAAGCCAAGTTCTTCAACGCCTTTCCTCTTTCTCTTTTTCTTCTCACTTTATTTCTCTTCCCTTAGTGCATAACTCTTAGCCCTCGATTGTTTAGCTAATTCGTCATGAGTAATTACTAGTGCTTATAACCAATCCTCGTGGGATCGATAATCTTTTATTATTTGATGACACCCAAGCACTTGCGGGCTCACATCAAAGACCCTTAAGTTCGACTGGCTTGAAGGTGACCGACTCTGTGCTGAATGCGTTAGCGTTGAGGAGTGAGGAGATGATTCTCAGTGAGAGGGACTTGACCATCTGTTTATATTCTAACCCTGATTGTCACCTCACTTTGACTTTAACTGTCACCTCACCTTGACTTTGACTTTCGTCTCACTACTGGGTCCACTCATCACATATCGTATCATTAACAATTATCTCATTATGTCTATGATTGCTAAACTTAAATTTCATATATTCCGTCTTTATTCTACTAAGTCTAAAACCTTTCCCTTTCAGTGTTTCCCGCCAAGATTCTAGTTTAGCATTTACTTCTTCACTGTTTCATCTATTAAAACAAAATCATTTGCAAACAACATGCACTACAGTACTATGTCTTGAATGTATGTAATGAGTTCGTTCATAATTAGTGTAAAAATATAGAGACTTAGAGTTGATTTTTTGTGTAGCCCTATCTTTATTGGAAATACTTTAGTTATTCTGCTTGAAATATTTACTTTGATCATTACATTTTCGTATATATTTTGAATTAGTTTAATATATATTACGTCAACACATCTCTTTTCTAGAATTCTACATATAATTTCTCTTGAGACTCTATTATAAACTTTTTATAAGTCAATGAATACCATGTATACATCTTGTTTTTGCTCCCAATATTTTTCAATTAGTTGTATAAGAAAATGTATAACTTCTATTGCCGACCTTCCATGCATTAACCTAAATTGATTTTCGGTCATCATGATCTCCTTCCTTAATCTTTTTTCTATTACTTTTTCCCAAAGTTACTTATTAGTTTAATACTCCTATAGTTTGTATAATTTTGTACGTCTCCCTTATTTTGTACGTCTCCATTGATAAAATATTTTTTTATTTTTTATATCATGTTAAATAATTTTATAAGTTATTTAATACCTTGTTTCCCTAGACACTTCCATATCTCTATCAAAATATCATCTGGTCCAACAACTTTTCCATTGTGCATCCAATTTAAATCTTATTTTACTTCTAAAGTTTGAATTCTATGATAAAAATTTAAATTTTTAAACTTATTTGAGCTACTTAAATTACCTGAGTTAAGTTGATCACCTAAGCGTTGATTAAAAAGTTGATTAAAATATCTTTTCCACTACTAGTATTCTATTATATTCATCTTTAATACATTTTATTTGGATAAGAACTCTTGTCTTCATTTCTCTCACTTTAGTTATTTTATAAATGTCTATTTCCCCTTCTTCTGTATCCAATTTTTTATATAATCGTTCAAAAGTTTTATTTTTTACTTCATTTATATATATATATATATATATATATTTAATTTTTCTCGTTTGTTTATAAATATATAATTCCTTATAGGCTATTCATTTTTTTCCTTTACTTTCTCTTGTACTTTCTCATTCCACCATCAAGATTCATTATTTAGTTGTGCATATCCCTTTAACTCACCGAGTACACTTTTAGCTATTATTTTCAACTTTGATATCATCTTATCTCATGTCGTATTAAAGTCTTCATATATTTCACATAATACTTGTACTCCTACCTTCTCCTTAAATATATTTTATTTTTCATCCTTTAATTTTTACCACTTTATTTTAGGAGTCGTATATATTTTCTTTCTATTAATATTATACTCGAGTATATATCCAACACTACTAACTTATGTTAGGTAGTTAAGCTTTCTGTAGGGATGACCTTACAATCTGATTTGATAATAAATAGGGGCGATGATACGTGGAAAGTCAACGGTCAACGTTGTGAGTATCCGGCCGAGTGGACGTATGTGTATCCGATTCTGCATTACAGCTCGGTCTGATGCCGAGCTTCCGACGCTAAGAAGACTCAAGCATGACTAGCAAGGAGGAACGAGGGCCGAGCGGCCTCCCCGCTCGGTCGAACGTGGAACGCAGCTTCGGCCTTGCAAATACGGTTTCTTCGCTCGACGAGACAGAATCGAGACAATAGGATGATTGGCCGAGCGAAAATCCCGCTCAGTCCGGCCCTAGTGTCGCCTGAAAGGCACTAGCCGGACAGTCCCGCCACTCGGCCCGGTAGAGGACAAAGGAAGCAGTTGATGATATCTTCTTGGGGACCAGTGTCGCCGACAGGTGGCATGGTCGGCGGCATGGTCAGACAGAGAATCGTACGGAGGAAGCTTCTACTGTCTCGTTAGGGATATGCTCGTGCTATTGAGGTATGACGTCAGACACACTTTTCTAACATATCCATTCCAGGTATACTTTGAGGAGTGTGCACGCCTTGGGGATCATGCACGCGCCTCTGGGGAGCCCTATATAAGGACCCCTAGACTTCGACAGAGGTATGCTCACTTCTTTACTGTAGCTACAGTGCTCGTTTCCTCTTTGGTTTACTTCTTTCCGCCGGAGATCTTACATGAGCGTCAGAGGGCCATCGCCGGGGAACCCCTCCCCGGCCCGGTATTGTGCTTGCAGGTCCACGTCGGCGGGAGATCTACGCTTGGAAAGTCTCCGACCAGTCAACGGGAGCGCCACATCTCCAGCGTCCATCGACTCAGCTTTCAGACAGGAACACAATCTTTATAAAATTTTCTATTATTTTTCCTAACAATAAGAAAGTCAATTTGAGATTTATTATTTCCACTTTTGAACATGACTAAGTGTTATTTTTCTTGTCTTAAAAAATGTATTAGCTAATATAAGGTCATATGGTATCGCAAAATCTAATATAGTTTTTTACTTTTTCATTTCTCATTCCAAATCCATAACCTCCCATGTACCCTCTCATATTCTTTATTTTTCACTCTGACATGCCCATTTGGATCACCTCTTATGAAAATCATTTTATTTGGCAGAATATTTTGTAATACTTCATCTAAGTTATCCCAAAATCTTAATTTGGTAGTTTCATCTAATCCTACTTACGGTGCATATATGCTAATTATGTTCATAGTTTCTTTCATTACTATTATCTTAAGGTCTATAATTCGATCCCCTTTTCTAACTACTTCTACAATTTCATCCTTTAACGAACTATCTAGAACATTATCCACTTCATTGCTTACTTTACCCTTTCCTGTATATCATAACTTAAAACCTGAGTTCTCTATTATCTTTGTCTTCTTGCCTATATATTTTGTCTCTTATACACATAAAATACTAATTCTTCTCCTAATCATTGTATCTATTACCTCCATTGATTTACCAATGAGGGTTTTTGTTGGTGCGGTTAGCACTAACGGTCTAACTCAGGTTTTGATGAATGACAAATCAGGTTAAGTTAGGTTTGTCGTGATCTAACACTCTGACCGAATGTGCAGGCGAAGTCCAGACAGGTCGACGAGCTGACCGGACGCTTGGCGAGAAATTCAGCTAGGTCGACGGGCTGATCGGATAGCTGGCGAGAAGTCCAAGCGGGTCGACGGGCTGACCTGCGAGCATCCGACCACCCTGACCTACTCGCCTCATCGTAAGTACCCGGTCACCCTGACCTGCTCCAGGCCTCCCCGTAAGTATCTGGTCACCCTGACCTGCTTCGGGCCTCCTCGCGAGCATCTGGTCACTCTGACCTACTTGCTTCTGCACAAGTATCTGATCACCCTAACCTGCTCTAGGCCTCCCACGAGCATCTGGTCACCCTGACCTACTCCGGGCCCACCCTCAACTTCGTTTAAAGCCGTCCCACTTGGCATATGGTCCGGACCATGACTCCGATACCACTTGTTGTGCCAAAGGATGTCCACATATCTCCACCTCATGACTTTGCTCTTGGGCTCTACCCAAAAGACCTCATGCCAATGGAGATATCATGCATCCTTTTAACCCCATGATCTTTACCAAATCTTTCCAATGTGGGACTTTGATTGAAACCCAACAATCTTCCCCTCAAACGAAGGACCATAATTACTCTCATAGTCCGGGTCTCCCCGCAAGAATCTGGTCATCCTGACATGCTCTGGGCCTCCCCACAAGCATTCGCGCCTGGTCACCTTGACCTACTTCGGGCCTACCTGCGAGCATCCGGTCATCCTGACCTACTCACCTCACCGCAAGTACCCGGTCACCCTGACCTGCTCCAGGCCTCCCCCCGCAAGTACTCGGTCATCCTGACCTGCTTCGGGCCTCCCCGTGAGCATCCGGTCACCCTGACCTACTTGCCCCCTGCAAGTATTCGGTCACCTTAACCTGCTCCGGGCCTTCCCGCCAGCATCCGTGCTCGGTCACCTTGACCTACTCCGGGCCTACCTGCGAGCATCCGGCCACCCTGACCTACTTGCCTCACCGCAAGTACCTGGTCACCCTGACCTGCTCCAGGCCTCCTCGCGAGTATCTGGTCACCCTAACCTGCTTCGGGCCTTCCCTGCGAGCATCTGGTCACTCTGACCTACTTGCTTCCGCACAAGTATCCGATCACCCTGACCTGCTCCAAGCCTCCCACGAACATCCGGTCACCCTGACCTACTCCGGGCCCACCCTCAACTTCGTCCAAGGTCGTCCCACTTGACATCTGGTCCGGACCATGGCTCTGATACCATTTGTTGTGCCCAAAGGATATCCATATATATCTCCACAATGACATGATATTGTCCACTTTGGGCTTAGACCCTCATGGATTTGCTCTTGGGCTCTCCCCAAAAGGCCTCATGCCAATGGAGATATCATGCATCCTTTTAACCCCATGGTCTTTACCAAATCTTTCCAATGTGGGACTTTGATTGAAACCCAACAACCTTGCTTGTGATTGACAAACATATATAGAAAGTGGTGAGATGTATAGGCCAATTACCTGGACTTAAGATGCTTATGTCAATGCATCAATATAAGTCTGGGCGTTAAACACCAAACATACAATGATCAAGTTAAGTTATTCAGTTTAGTCATCCGCTAACTGATTACAATGAACTTAACTTGACTAACCAAGTGAAAGCTGCTATCTTCTGATAGTGAGTAAGTACCTAATTGGTTAGACAACTATTTTAGATGTCAGGTTTGGGGGGAGGATTAAATCAACACTTAACACCAAAATTATTTTCTCCACCTTAAACATAATATCTTTTCTAATTTTTTTTTTTTCAGTTTTGAGATTAAATTTTGGTTTTTAAATTTGAAGTTTTTACAAACTTAGTCAGTATTGAAAAATAGATTTTTCAAACTCAATTTTGAAATCTTTAATTTGGAACACTTATGTTTCAAATTTTTTAATAAACCTATTTTTGAAAACTAGTTTTTATAAAACTAAGCTTTTAAATTGGATTTTATAAACTAAGTTTTTAAAAATTGAATCTTTTGCAAACTTAGTCTTAATTAGTTTTGCAAAGTAGATTTTTTTTAAACTTAATTTTGAAATTCTGGTTTTAAAAACTCATTGTTTCAAAGTTGAAACTTATTTTGAAAATTTAAATCTTGATTTTGAAATTTTGGTCTTGAAAACTCAGGTTTGAAAAACGTTTCAAAGTTGAAACTTATTTTGAAAAATCTACACCTTGATCTTGAAACTTTGATTTTGAAAACTTATGTTTGAAAAATATTTCAAAATTTAAACGTATTTTGAAAATTTATCTTAAAATTTGAAACTTATTCACGTATACTTGAAAATTAGCTTTTCAAATTTCTGATTAGAAAATTCTCTTTGAGTTTGCAAATTTATTTCTGAAAATTAAATTAATTTTGCAAAAATTATCTTTAAAAATGACTCATCACTAAGTTATCTTGCTACTTTTTCAAAACTTAGCTATTTTCTAAAAGCTAAAGCTAATGCATTAAACAAATCTTCAAAAGTTTAAACTCCCCCAAGTTAACTTGACATCATTCCTTACATTTTAACTTTGTCTGTATTCTGTATTTTTGAGTGTTTGACTTATGTCCTTGTTTGATGAATGCCAAAGGGGGAGTGATAGGTGGTTAAGTTAGAGAAACAAAATGTCAAAGTTAAAAACTAACTTAAACCTTAAAAATCATGCTGGTTTTTACTCGTATATTTTTCACTAACTTAACCAGGTTGTCATCCCATCAAAAAGGGAGAGATTGTTGGTGTAGTTAGCACTAACGGTCTAACTCAGGTTTTGATGAATGACAAATCAGGTTAAGTTAGGTTTGTCGTGATCTAACATTCTGACCGAGTGTGCAGGCGAAGTCCAGACAGGTCGACGGGCTGACCGGATGTCTGGCACGAAGTCCAAGCGGGTTGACGGGCTGACCGGACGCTTGACGAGAAGTCCAGCTAGGTCGACGGGCTAACCGGATAGCTGGCGAGAAGTCCAAGCGGGTCGACGGGCTGACCGGACGCTTGGCGAGAAGTCCAGACGGGTCGAAGGGCTGACCGGACGTCTGACAAGTGAGTAAAGGTAAGTCACTAGAAGGGAGTGACTGTGAGGACGCGTTCCCGGGAAGGAAACATTAGGCGTCGATTCGACTTAGATGCATTTCGGATATCTAAGTCGAGATCGTGACTAGATTTCGGTATCGGAAAGACGGAATCTAAGTCATACTTTTTATATTGAACTTATAAACTGTGCTAACACTTTGTTTTGCAGGATATACATTATCTATTTGCCTCAGACTAACCTTGTTTTATAGGAAAGATGTTCCCTGGAAAAAGGTGGTCCGAGCGCCCGAGAGGCAACTTTTATCCTATCGCGTCGTCGTCATGTGGAGCTCGCTGGTTGGACCTGCCACGTCTCACCAGGGCGCTCGAAAGGGATCCGGGGCGCCCCGAGCCTCATATAAAAGGAGGGTCAGGGGTGGAGCTCAAAACAACAACTGACAAGAAGATCTTCTACTGCTTGCTCTGATGCTCTGCGCTCCTGTGACGCTAACGAAGTTTCGACAACACACCTCTCCTTTTCGATTTATTTCTTTGTCGGTATTTCTTTTAGTTTCATTAGCATTTTCTGTACGTAGTTTGTAATAAATTTTGAATTGCTAGTGATTGCCCACCGAAAGCACTTAAAGAGTGCGGGCCTTGGCAACACAGGCTTCGAACCAAATAAAATTGGTCTGTATTTACATTGCTTAATTTTTTCCGCTGCGTTTAACTCTTATCGAAGAATTTTTTGAATCAATATTCACCCCCTCTATCGAAACATCACGATCCAACAGTTTCTATGTTTCATGTTTCAAATTTTAAACTATTAGTTTTCCTATCATATTTATTCTTATCCAACCTATGGTGTGAGAATTATTGCCTATTGAACACTACATCCAAGTTCTCATGAAGATATAACGGTCCTTGTCGATATATTATAGTCAAACTCTACAACGTGAACTCTTACATATTTAGCACTACACTCGAGTTCTGGAGATGTAACGATCCTTGCTGAGACGTTACAGTCGAACCCTGTAATGGGTCCTTCTGGGGAATAATCTAGCATTTGTTGGATCAATACACACGGGAGAGAGGGGGGGTGAATCACGTGATTTTCAAAAACTCGTCTTTTCTTTTTAAAATCTAGAAACAAAGTACGCAGTGAAGAAAGAAATAAGATAGCGAGAACAAATAACACAAGAAAATACTATCGATTTACTTGGTTTGGAGCATTCGGCGACTCCTACTCCAAAACCCAGGTCCCGCGGACCTATCGATGGTTAATCGACTAAAAAACCTGTTCCAATACATCTGGAAGAGGGAATCGAGTACAAGAAGATTAGAACAAGTGCAACACACTGCACTTGTCCTTTTGCAGTAATTAAGTACACAAATAGAACGTGTTACCAATACGTAAGGATCGAGTGTGAGAGTGTTCGTGTGTTGGTGTCGGTTTACCGGTCGCGATCAGAAGTCCTCGGAATAGTTGTCAGGTGCAGTAGCTTCGTAACAGAGTCGTAGCAGGAGCCTGGAGCAGTCAGAAGCTCAAATAGATGCACAGTAGATCGTATACTAGTATTGTTGATGAAGCTTTAGGCGAGTAGGCTTATAAAGAGTATGGAAGACGCCTTCCATAGGTGTTGAAGGCGCCTCTAATGGGATAAATTTTATCCCGTAAATTCTGTGCTCTGAACGCCAAACTTCATCCCTTGGAAGGCACCTTCCATAGCCATGGAAGGCGCCTTCCATGAACAATATGAAGGGGTCTTCACTGCTTGAAGGCGCCTTCGGACACTATTCATCTGAAGATTTTTGCTCCTTTTTGCCTTGCAAAATGTGTTAGTCTAATAACTAAAACATCTACCCTCCAAAACAAAGTTAGCACAATAATAAGTGGTAGTAATTAGTTTCTATCCTCCCAGGACCAGAAACTAGTCAAAGTCTCAGATTAGGGATCCTACATGGACCTAACTTGGGCCGACGCCTACTGTCCCCTTAACCGAGACGCATCCTCATTTAGTCACTCTCCTCCAGTGACTTACCTTTACTTATCATTTTTCTAATTGTCCGGTCTGCATACCTAACTGGACTTCCTGCCATATATCCAGTCAGCCCGTCGACCTATCTCGACTTCGCACCGGCTATCCGATCGACCCGTTGACCTAGATGGATTTTTTGCTAGATATCCGGTCGGCTCGTTGACCTATCTGGACTTCGTGTCAAATATCCGGTCAACCCGTTGACCTATCTGGTTAATTTCCTGCACACATAGTAAGGTGGTTAGATCACACCAACACCTAACTTAACTTACTTGTCATTCATCAAAACCTGAATTAGATCGTTAATACAAACTGCATCAACAACATTAGTAAAATAATTTAATGGATCTATGCATTGAACATTTGTTATAGTTTTAAAGTTGGTTGACAACTTAACGCAGTCCTCCTTCTTTATCTGGACTTAGGATGGGTCATAACTTGTTCATCATGGGTGGAGTTAGCTCATTGTAAATATGTAAAAAAAAAATTATGTTCATGTTGATGAATTAAATATATCCTGCTTGATCCACAATGAATCTGATTATATCCGAAAGCTGAAAAGATAGCAAGCCGGATGTCGATCGAGCCTTCATGTCCGACCAATCGTGTAATTTGATCGGGCTATTCAAAATATTATGAGTACCTTTGACCTCCTATTAATTTTGACTACCTTCTACTTTTACTTTTAGGGAGCTCATCTTCATCGCTGTATCAGGATCCATAAGTCCTGTTTATTGATTGAAGTTGAAAAAAATTGTCCAATTTTATCATTGATGTAAAAAAAAATAAAAATTCCTTTTCATATATATATATATATATATGATCCGGTAGTAAGAACAGGGGACCCCGTCCTGTGGAGTCAACGCCACGTGGAAGTCAAAGTGACAGTTGTCCATCCGGGGAGGGCCGGGTCCGACCGACCGGCCGACCGTCCGGTGGAATCGAACGTCCGGAGATGGATGGGTCCGACCGACCGGCCGACCGCCCGGTGTTCGGCTGATGGTTAAAGGCGCCCTGTCGAAATCAGGGTTCCGGCGCTCAGTGGAGAAGGTCGCAGGGCCGAGCGGACTGCACGCTCGGCCAAAGCCATAAGGTAATGTACTGCTAATAGTCTCCACAAAGCACGTGATGGAGAATCTCCCCAAGTAAACCATCGCATATGACCGGCCGGATGTTGAGGGAACTGTCCGACCGGACGCCAGATATGGAGTAAAGGGGAAAAGGACAAGGGACATCTTTTTCTGACAGCGGGTATGTTTCACGTGTAGGCCATACTCCAAATCTTCTGACGGGAGGTTCCGCTGTCCCATCGAGGACATGCTTGGACTGTAGCAGTATGGGTTAGGTAAGCTCACTGACAAGCCCTTACTAGGGCATGGGCCATGGACACGTGTACACCTCGATATGTGTACACTCGCTTCTTTGCTGCCCTATATAAAGGCCCTCATCCTTCGCCGGAGGTACGCATTCTACGAGTTTTGGAGCCACTTTTTCTCTCTTGAGCTTCGCCTGACTTGAGCGTCGGAGGGTCGCCGCCGGGAACCCCTTCCCGACCCGACTTCTGTGCAGGTTCGCCGGAGCTTCGCGCTATCAGTCGAAGATCCACGCCAGCAGTAGGAGAGCGCCCCGTGCCCAGTGTCCGTTGATTCAGCATTCGGGCAGGATCAATTTGGCGCCGTCTGTGGGAACGCTCCTGCATCCGAACGGAAACAATGGACGAGGCTGGACGACAACACACGGTGACGTTTTTGACGGAGGAACTCGACGCTCTGATCGAGATAAGGGCCGCCAAGCTTGTGGAGCAAAAACAGAAAGCCACAGCCGAGCGGCCGGAGCAGCAAGCAACGTCAGCGTCTGGTGGTCGAGTGGAAGCACCGCCAGCCACCGTTGCATTTCGTCGAGCCCTATTTCGCACCCCTGAAGCCGCAGCAGCTCATAGAGATCAGGGATCTTCTTCGGACGAAATGCCTAGACGAGATGACAGAAAATGGAAAGCCCCTCGAGCGGATGCATCGCCCGAGAGGATTAATCGCCAATTTTCAGAGGCTATTCTACGAGATCCTCTGCCGAAGCACTACGTGCCTCCGACGATCGGCGAGTATAATGGGACAACCGACCCAGATGATCATCTGGGTAAGTTTGATAACACGGCAACCCTGCATCAATACATAGATGGGGTGAAGTGTCGGGTTTTCCTCACCACCCTCTCTGGGTCGGCTCAACGGTGGTTTCGGAGGCTGCCGGACGGATCCATCACGAGCTTCAAGGATTTCTGAACGGCCTTCCTCCACCATTTTGCAAGCAGTCGACGCTACCAGAAAACGAGTGTGAGTCTGTTCGCCATCAAGTAAGAAGCCCGTGAATCGCTTCGAGCTTACATCTAGCGGTTCAACAAAGTGGCGATGGACATTCCAACGACCACCTCGGAAACCATGATGAATGCCTTCACACAAGGCCTAGTGGATGGGGATTTCTTCCGATCGTTCATTCGAAAGCCGCCCCGAGACTATGATCATATGCTACACCGGGCCAACGAATACATCAACGTGGAAGAAGCGCAAGCGGCCAGGAAAAAAGAAACCCCAACCGAGCGGGCTCCTCCTGCCGAGCGGAAACAGCACGCCGCTCATCAGCCGCCCAGAGGACCGAGAGCCGAAGCAATCCGATCCCCCCATGTCAGGTCCCGCGTGCAAGAAGTAGCTGCCACCCGGCCCAAGCCAAAGAAGAAATGGACCCCGATGTTCTGCTCCTTCCACCGGACAGATACGCACAACACCAGGGATTGTCGAAGTCTTCCCTTCGTGGCTCATCCCGTGCCCCGGAATGGCGGCCGACGGTCTCCCTCAGTCGACAGGCGACAGAGAGCACATGAAGCCGATCAGACGCGAACCGATTTTCGACAGCAACAGACTCCCGATCGGCATCGTTCTCCATGGCAGGAGAATCGCCGAATGTCACGAGAAAGGTCTCGACCATCCGCTCGGGAAGAAGAGAATAGAAGTAATACTTCCCGAGGCGAGATCAACATCATTGCTGGTGGCTCGACCGGAGGAGACTCCAACCGAGCAAGAAAGGTGAGCGTCCGGCAGCTCCAAATCCATGCAGTCGGCTGCAGCAGAGAGCGGGCGAGCGGACCAGAAATCAGTTTCGGGCCAGGGGACTTGGAAGGAGTTGAAGTACCCCATGACTATGCCCTACTCATCAAAGCGGTAATAGCCAATTACACTGTTCACCGCGTATTTATTGACACAGGAAGCTCGGTCAACATCATATTTAAGAAGACGTTCGATCAACTACAAATCGACCAAGCCGAGCTGCTGCCCATGACAACCCCGCTCTACGGGTTTACGGGCAATGAAGTCCTGCCGGTGGGGCAAGTCCGGCTAGCTATCTCGTTGGGAGAGGAGCCGCTCAGAAGGACGCGAACTACAAACTTCGTGGTGGTCGACTCTCCCTCGTCATACAACGTCATTTTGGGACGACCAGCGCTCAGCGAGTTCCGGGCGGCCGTCTCCACCTTCCACCAGAAGATCAAATTCCCCGTCGAACACAAAGTAGGAGAGGTACGGGGAGACCAGCTGGCAGCTCGGCGATGCTACATTGAAATGGTCCGAGCAGAAGCAAGTTCCGCTCGGAAATCGCCCCGGATCGAGGTAAACACCATAACTGAAAAGCCTCCCTCTTTAGTTTATGAAGAAAAAGAGGAAGTGCAGATACACCCGACCCGATCGGAGGCCACGACCTTCATCGCGTCTGATCTGGAGGTGAAGCAGAAAGAGGAGTTGATCCAATGCCTCAGAAGAAACCATGATGTCTTCGTCTGGTCGACACATGAGCTGCTCGGAATTGCACCAAGTATTGCGCAAGCAGAGAAAAAGAGATTTCAGCGCCGAGCAGAATGCCATCATCCGGGCGGAGGTGGAGAAGCTTCTGGAGGCCGGTCATATACGCGAGGTGCAGTTCCCGAGCTGGCTGGCGAACGTAGTATTAGTCTCCAAGCCGGGCAACAAGTGGAGAGTATGCATAGATTTTCGGGATCTCAACAAAGCCTGCCCAAAAGACTTTTATCCTCTGCCCAGGATAGATCAGCTAGTGGACTCTACGGCCGGCTGCGAATTAATTTGTATGCTCGACGCTTACCAAGGCTATCATCAAGTGCCGCTCGCTCGTGAAGATCAAGAAAAAGTCAGCTTCGTGACGGCCGACGGCACATATTGCTATAATGTGATGTCGTTTGGATTGAAGAATGCCGGAGCCACCTATCAACGCTTGATGAATAAAGTATTCAGAGAGCAGATCGGGCGAAATCTGGAAGTGTATGTGGACGACATTCTCATCAAGACCGTCCGAGCGGCCGATCTCTTCAGAGACATAGAGGAAACCTTCCGAACGCTGCGCAAATATGGAGTCAAGCTAAATCCCCAGAAGTGCCTGTTCGGAGCAAAAGGAGGGCGTTTTCTGGGATACATAGTGACCGAGCGGGGAATCGAAGCAAATCCCAGCAAGGTGAAAGCTCTACAAGACATGTCGCCTCCAAGAAATACAAGGGAAGTGCAACGTTTGACCGGTCGGATAACTGCTCTGTCCCGATTCATCTCCAAAACTGCCGACCGGAGCCTCCCTTTCTTCAAAATCTTGCGCAAGGCCACTAAGTTTCACTGGGATGAAGAATGCGATCGGGCGTTCGAAGACTTAAAGACATATCTGAACTCTCTCCTGGTATTGGCCAAGCCGACTGCGGGTGAGCCACTTTATATGTACTTGTCTTCAACCGAGCATGCAATCGGCTCGGCGTTAGTGAGGGCGAGCAGAGAAGAGTCCGTGTATTTCCTTAGTCATATTTTAAAAGATGCCGAATCTCGCTACACTGGGCTCGAGAAGCTGGCTTTCGCTCTAGTCCTCGCCGCTCGGCGACTTCGCCCATACTTCCTGACGCATACCATCATTGTCAAAACCAATAGCCCGCTCAGGCGTGTATTACTGAATCCGGAAGCGTCCGGGCGGCTCATCAAATGGACGACAGAGTTAAGTGAATTTGACATCCAATACCAGCCCCGCTCGGCAATCAAAGCGCAGTCCTTGGCCGATTTTGTGACTGAGGTGCAAAAATCGGAGCCGGAAGCTATGTGGAGAATATATGTGGACGGGTTGTCCACTCGGCTCGGAAGCGGGATTGGAATACTTCTGCTCTCTCCCTAAGAAGAGAAGATGCACTTATCCGTCCGGCTGGATTATAAAGCTACAAACAATGAGGCAGAGTATGAGGCCCTCATAGCCGGCTTGCAGGCAGCACGACATGTGGGAGCCGGTCGGGTAACGCTTCATTCGGATTCCCAGTTGGCCGCTCAGCAGCTCTCTGGTACCTTCGAAATCAACAGTGCTCGACTCAAGCTCTACGCTGAAGCCTTTGAAAGGCTTAAAGGCGATTTTAGAGAAGTTATTGTCCAGAAGATACCCAGAGCAGAAAATCAAGCGGCCGATGAGTTGGCCAAACTCGCGAGCTCAATAAAGCCGATTGCCATTCAGCAGCCAATTGAACAAGTGTTGTTGGTGGCGCACATCGACCGCATGGAAGACCTTACGTTTCCGAGCGACTGGAGAGCACCCATTACGGAGTTCCTCCGTTCGGGCGCCACACCGTCCGATCAGAATGAAGCCCAGCTGCTAAGGAGGAAAGCCGGTCGGTTCACACTCATCGGCGATCAGCTTTACAAGAAGGCTTTCTCACGCCCGTTGTTGAAATGTGTGAGCTCCGAGGACTCGGTTTATATCCTCCAAGAAGTACATCAAGGATCGTGCGGAGGGCATCCGGGCGGACGATTGCTAGCTAAGAAGATACTTCTGGCCAACCTTACAAGCAGACGCCGCTCGGACCGTGTCGACGTGCCTTTCGTGCCAGAAGTACCATAACTTCTACCACCGACCGGCAGAGGAAATGAAGGCATCAATAGTTTCATGTCCGTTCGATCAATGGGGAATGGATATTGTTGGTCCATTTCCGATGGCGACCGGGCAGCGAAAATTTCTGCTAGTGGCGGTCGATTATTTTTCCAAGTGGGTGGAAGCCGAGCCGCTAGCCAGGATCACCGAACAGATGGTAATAAAATTCATCTGGCAACACATCATCTGTCAGTTCGGCATACCTCGCCGACTGGTTTCCGACAATGGGCGACAATTCACCGGGAAGTTGCTCGAGGATTGGTGCAAAAGCTATGACATCGAGCAACACTTCACGTCCGTGGCCTATCCCCAAAGCAACGGTCAAGCCGAAGTAGCCAATCGGGAAATTCTTCGCATCCTGCGCGCTTGGCTCGACCATTTGGGAGGAAGTTGGGTGGATGAAGTGCCAGGCGTCTTATGGGCCATCCGAATGACTCCAAAGGAAGGGACGGGCGTGCCTTTCCACCTGGTGTATGGCGGCGAAGCAGTCATTCCTGTCGAAGTCGGCGTCGAAGCCGCTCGGATCCAAAATTATGATGAGGACAACGCCGAGCGGAGAAACATAGAGCTGGACTTGGTCGAAGAAGAAAGAGCCAAGGCATCCGTGCGGCTGATGGCGTACCGGCAGCGGATGAAGCAAAACTACAACCGCCGCGTAATCCCCAGATCATTCCAGATCGGCGATCTTGTCTGAAAGAGAGTTAAGCCGGTCGGCGACGTTGGCAAGCTGGAAGCTCCTTGGGGGGTCCCTTCAAGGTTATTGAAAAGCTCCGCTCAGACGCTTATTATTTGGAGGATGAAGACGGGCGTCAACTGGACCGGCCGTGGAGCGCGAATCATCTCCAGCCTTATCGGGCTGGGTGAAAGGTGCACTAATGTAACTTATTTTTGCATATATTTTGGTTGCCCGTACCCCTGTAATGCAGGAAGCAAAATTAATTCAAAGGAAGGTCAATGGGTATGCCGAGCGGCTGTATTGAAGTTAGCCTTAAGGAAGGCCGTCGAGCTCCGACGTTAAATATCGAGAGACGAGCCGGCGTCTATAAACGTCCGAGCGGAAGGCCGTCGAACTCCGACGTTAAATATCGAGAGACGAGCCGACGTCTATAAACGTCCGAGCGGAAGGCCGTCGAACTCCGACGTTAAATATCGAGGCGGCAAGCACGTCCCGGCGGAAGGCCGTCGAGCTCGGCGTTAAATATCGAGACGCAGTGGCGTCTATAACGCGTCCGGCGGAAGACCGTCGAGCTCGGCGTTAAATATCGAGACGAGCGGCGTCATAAGCGTCAGCGGAAGACCGTCGAGCTCGGCCGTTATCGAGAGAGCGACGGCGTCTATAAACGTCCGGCGGAAGACCGTCGAGCTCCGGCGTTAAATATCGAAGACGAGCCGGCATCTATAAACGTCCGAGCGGAAGACCGCCGAGCTCCGACATTAAATATCGAGCGAGGGCATCGTCAGCCGAAGCGGAAGACCGTCGAGCTCCGGCGTTAAATATCGAGAGGCGAGCCGCGTCTATAAGCCGGCGGAAGACCGTCGAGCTCCGGCGTTAAATATCGAGAGCGAGCGGCGTCTATAAACGCGGCCGGAAGATCGTCGAGCTCCGACGTTAAATATCGAAAGACGAGCCGGCGTCTATAAACGTCCGAGCGGAAGACCGTCGAGCTCCGACGTTAAATATCGAGAGACGAGCCGACGTCTATAAACGTCCGAGCGGAAGACCGTCGAGCTCCGACGTTAAATATCGAGAGACGAGCCGGCGTCTATAAACGTCCGCGCGGAAGACCGTCGAACTCCGACGTTAAATATCGAGAGATGAGCCGGCGTCTATAAACGTCCGCGCGGAAGACCGTCGAGCTCCGACGTGCGGAAGGCCGTCGAGCTCCGACGTTAAATATCTAAAGACGAGTCGGCGTCTATAAACGTCCGAGCGGAAGGCCGTCGAGCTCCGACGTTAAATATCGAGAGACGAGCCGACGTCTATAAACGTCCGAGCGGAAGACCGTCGAGCTCCGACGTTAAATATCGAGAGACGAGCCGGCGTCTATAAACGTCCAAGCGGAAGACCGTCGAGCTCCGACGTTAAATATCGAGAGACGAGCCGGCGTCTATAAACGTCCAAGCATATTATAGCAATAAAAAGTACGACAAGTGTCCCGAGGTATGCGATTTCGATACCGTTCAACCGTCTCCACGCTCTGATTGGCCCAGTATCCAAAGGTACTTGACATCTTGAATACGAGCTCTAACATCTTGAAAGAGGGACATGGTATATTTCGCCGAGCGGGAGCACGAGAAGTAATAATGGGCGAGCGGATAAACACACAATTTAGTTATGTAAAGAGGCAGCAAATACAAGGAAAACATTGCATTAAAGTTAAAACTTTAGGCCGAGCGGCCTCATTACAAAAAGAGATGACATCCAGTGCCCCAATTATAGAAACTACTCAATATAATCATAAAGGGTCTTGGGGATGTTATCCAGAAGAGCCACCTGGTCGCCGGCCGGAATAGAGGCGGACTCGGGGAGAAGGCCCTTCAACTTCAGATAAGTCATGGTGGCGGTCATTGCCAAATCAAAGGCGGTGTACATCCGCTCGCAGATTTTCTCCGAAAATTCGGCCGAGCGGATGTAGCCTTGTCTTAAAGTTGCAACCCGAACAAAATTCTTACCGAATCCGGTCGGAAGAGGAGTCCGTATAGGACTCAGGCCGAAGATGTACATCACTCCTTCATGAAGAAGCTTGTTGATGTCAAGTCGCAGACCGGCTAGTATATTCGCAGCGTGGAGATAGTCCGGTTGGGTCTTGAATTTCTTCAGCTCGGGAGTGGGAGGTAGGCTGACCTGCCACTGAGTCGGGAAGTTGGCCCGATCGGGCATACAGATGTAGAAAAAATAATCCTTCCAATGCTTATTGGAAGTAGGTAGTTTATTGAAGAAGACTAAGCCGGGTCGAGCTTGGAACATGAAGGTGCCTGGCTCGGCTTGCTTGGGGTAGTAGAAATAAAAGAAGACCTCCGGTCGGAGGGGGATGTTGTGAATCTTAAACAAAACAACAACACCGCAGAGGAGACGGAAGGTATTGGGTACTAAACTGCCGAGCGGCACACCGAAAAAATTACAAACATCTACGATGAAAGGATGTACAGGGAACCGCAGACCGGCGGTAAATTGGTCGCGGAAGACACAGAAGGCTCCGCGCGGCGGCCTGTGAGGCCGAGCAGAAGGACCAGCTAAGCGAATTTTGAAATCCTCTGGGATTTCAAAATTGTCTGTCAGAATATCAAAATCACGCTGGTCGAATCGGGACTGCATGGTGGTGTACCATGGGCCGAGCGACTGATCTTCGGGATTGCAAGAGCTAGCCATGGGCCGATCGGAAGGAATCAAAAGGCAAAAAGGCAGGAGAAAAACAACAGCAAACGAAAGGAGGTTTCAAGGATCGAAACTGAGAAAGAAATGCGGAGGAAACACCGGAAAGGAGGAAGGAAAGATATAAAACCTTACTGCGGGGAAAGGGATCAAGGAAAAGGCGCCGGAGAGCGTCGGAGAGCAGAAACAGGATCGCCGGAGCTCCAAAGCGCAGGGGGCAGTGGTTGAAATCGCGGAGGCAAGTGAGGGAGAGAAGGAAACGAAGAATTTATAGGGTGAAGGCCGGGCGGCCTCCACCGTCGGATCCAGGTCACGGGAATCAAAGCATGCATCGAGCCGTCCATTTCAAATTGCTTCGATCACATCAAAACACCATGCCGCCGCCGCCGTATGCTGATGGCAGTGCTCCACGTGGCATGCAATCATTCGGAGCATTTAATGAAAGCATGCTCAACCTTAATGTCGAAGATTGGCGCAGAACACGAGGAGATCCTGTGAATGCCATTCTTGATTCGCTCAAGGCTATCTCTATGGTTGGCCGAGCGGAGTGTACTAGCACTGAGGAGCCGTTCGGCTAGCTTCGTTGTCCAGTCAGTCGGACTATTCGCCTCCTTCGACTAGACTTGAAGGAGAGGCAAGTGATCCGGTAGTAAGAACAGGGGACCCCGTCCTGTGGAGTCAACGCCACGTGGAAGTCAAAGTGGCAGTTGTCCATCCGGGGAGGGTCGGGTCCGACCGACCGGCCGACCGTCCGGTGGAATCGAACGTCCGGAGATGGATGGGTCCGACCGACCGACCGACCGCCCGGTGTTTGGCTGATGGTTAAAGGCGCCCTGTCGAAATCAGGGTTCCGGCGCTCAGTGGAGAAGGTCGCAGGGCCGAGCGGACTGCACGCTCGGCCAAAGCCATAAGGTAACGTACTGCTAATAGTCTCCACAAAGCACGTGATGGAGAATCTCCCCAAGTAAACCATCGCATATGACCGGCCGGATGTTGAGGGAACTGTCCGGCTGGACGCCAGATATGGAGTAAAGGGGAAAAGGACAAGGGACATCTTTTTCTGACAGCAGGTATGTTTCACGTGTAGGCCATACTCCAAATCTTCTGACGGGAGGTTCCGCTGTCCCATCGAGGACATGCTTGGACTGTAGCAGTATGGGTTAGGTAAGCTCACTGACAAGCCCTTACTAGGGCATGGGCCATGGACACGTGTACACCTCGATATGTGTACACTCGCTTCTTTACTGCCCTATATAAAGGCCCTCATCCTTCGCCGGAGGTACGCATTCTACGAGTTTTGGAGCCACTTTTTCTCTCTTGAGCTTCGCCTGACTTGAGCGTCGGAGGGTCGCCGCCGGGAACCCCTTCCCGGCCCGACTTCTGTGCAGGTTCGCCGGAGCTTCGCGCCATCAGTTGAAGATCCACGCCAGCAGTAGGAGAGCGCCCCGTGCCCAGTGTCCGTTGATTCAGCATTCGGACAGGATATATATATATATATATATATATTACATAAATTATAATCAAGCATATTGATTCATTATGTTGCATTAATTCTTGTATGTGATTTTAGTGTACTCAATAATTTATTTATGTTAAGGCTTTTCTATCGAGTGGATTTATTTTACTAGCTAGTCATTCATATCTTACATATAGTTTGGATACAAGTTATACATTTATTTTTGCTTGAAATAGTTTAATTATTTAAGAAACAATTAAAAAATTATTTTCAAGCCGAAAGCTAGCTAGCTTCATAACCTCATCATCAATGCATCAGCTTCAAATCCTTCACTGTACGTTAACTCCCAAAAGTCTCCCTTCCTCATCATCCACTTCACTAAGTAGGTCGGCAATCATTGCCCCTTCACCAGCCATTTTCAGATAAATTTATCCTTTATCTTTTTCTCCTCCTTCCTTCCTTCCTTCCTTGGAGTTCCAAAGTTAAGACCCAGATAAGAAGTAAAGCAGGTCATCGTTGCCAGTTAGTTTGTGGGGGGCAGCGGAATGTGTGCTGCATGCGCTGCGGCCTTTTTCAGTTTTCACTAATCTCATTCGAGCAGCACTGGTTAAGTGGATTGCTCGGCGTGCAGTGGCCTCTGCAGTGTCGTTTGGGTGCCTCACTGGTCCTCCTCCCTTCCCTTCCCTTCCCTTCCCTTCCCTTGGCTAGCTGCCTCTGTCATCGCTGACTCAACCATGACGTACGTAGTCCAACTGCTCGGAACAATTAAGCTAGCTCATAAATAAAGAGGCTTTTACCTTCTCTTTGGATGCCATTAATGTAGTGATACTGACTTGCACTGACGACGTATAGAGTCTTCTTAATTAGCTAGTTCTCGAACAAGTCTGCGATCGATCTGCTTAATTACTTTGACTTTGTTTGGTGATTGATTGATGATGTGAGTCTGAAGTCATTTTCTTAGAATTTGTGCTTACTGCCCTGTTGACAAATTAAATCATGTATGCACAAGAATGGCATGCAATTTGGAGGTCGTTCTTCCGACGTTCGGTGGAATCTTCTGTTGGATATAGCAGCTTTTTCAGGGTGGGTCTCCACTATTTGAAAGGGAGGAGCAATAGCATATATATAAGGAAATGAATTGTAAATAAGATTTTAGTACCATATTAAAAATTTGAAAGTACTTTTGTGAGTTTATATTGTTTCACAATTATTGATGTTCATGCATGGACCTACAAGAGTGCAAACTTTGTCATGGGATCAAATTTTCAAGTTCTTAAGGTAATGATAGATTTTATCTTTGTATTTGACGACACGGAAAAAAAAATTCTTTTCATCCTCTAATCACTTGTCAGTTAACTAGAGGAACATTTGAAATTTTGAACCACCTCCTTATTTTTATCGGTAAAAATTTAGGAAGGAGAAAATTAGAAACCTCACGCTCCATTGGAGATGACCTAACGCATCAAACTAACATTTTTCTCTCGACGTTTTGGTTCGATAATAAACTGCAAGACACCTCTTAAAACAATAAGGATTCGAATCTAACACATAAAATATTATATCTGAGAAATTCAAATTACTTGTGACATAGGAGCTATCTACACTTTTCGATTAAAAATTTTCATAGGACGGAACTATCATCTCGAGATTAATTAGATGATATCTTAATTACAAAAAAATAAATTATATCCATATTTTTTTAAAAAAAAGTTATATATATGATTTTATTTTCTTAACTGACCTAGCTGTTTGCCCGTTTGCTTTTACAGCAACGTAAAAAAGAAGCGCGGTCAACGAAACTAGAAGAGTCAGAAGAGAAACCCTGAAGTCATAACAGATTACGTCATGCATGACCTGGACACTCCAAAACCTCCTGCACAATAATAATTTTTTAAAAAAAAACAAGATCTCTCCTTCAATCTGCTTCCTCTTTATTTCTATACGCAATCACAAAACTAACTAGAAAAAGCTGAAATCTCCATGAATTCCCGATCCGAAGATCCTCGACACTGCTGCAGCTGCTTCCTGATCAGGGATATATGGTGCAGTCCCACCCACTCAGCTCATCCTCCTCCGGCCACTCCATGCACGGAAACTGTACGATCTCGTCTTCATGAACCATGGGCACCTCGTCAATGCAGAAGCCAGGCGACGCTACGTCGGAACCAGCCTCATCGCTTTCATTACTCGCGGCTGCGGCGGCGGCTGTGAAAGGCCTATGAGTCGAGGGGTCGATCCCCAGCTTCCCCAGCTTCTTCTTGATGTGGGTGTTCCAGTGGTTCTTGATCTCGTTGTCCGTCCTCCCGGGAAGATTCGACGCGATCTTGGACCACCTGACGAGGAATCCAATCAAGCAAGTTTTAAGTAATCCACAACAATTATACGGTCAACCTGTTTCCCAGCTGAGAGTGGAGATCGATGACCAATTTTTCCTCTGCTTCCGAAAGCAGTCCTCGCTTGAGGTCAGGCCTGAGGTAATTGGTCCACCTGAGCCTGCAACTCTTTCCACACCTCAGAAGCCCTGGACGATTTTAATTGTAAACAAAAACATGAAATCAAAAGACAAATCTTTAGAGAAGATCGATCAGGAGGACCTGCGAGCTTGGGGACAGTCCTCCAGCAGCAATGGCCGTTGGTGAGGATGAAATTGACGAGCTTCCTGTCTTCTTCCGCCGTCCATGGCCCCTTCTTCAGTCCTACTTTGTCACAGCAAGGCTGCCTTCCCATGTCTTGCCGGTTAGAGCCGGCCTAGCGAGGAGATGAGAGAGCAGAGGAAGGGGGAAGAAGAAGAGGCCATTGCCGATCGCCTTCGCCTTTCCTTTTATAGCGATGATGATGACTCCATGGGCCACGGTTTCAACTCGGGATCTCATGCACACGTGTCGTACCTAATTCGCTAACTACTTTTAACAATTGCGGAATAAAGGTTAATTCTGTCGATGAGGATTTAGCATTTGGAGAGGGAGTGATGGATCGATATATATGCATGCTTCGATGGCAAGCTGGAGAGCAGAGGCTGAAGAAAATTAAGAATCGACCTGTGAAAGCCTTGATTAATTATGAAAGTATAACTTGAGCAAAAGAAAGTACTGCCGATTAGCTTTTCGCTGAATGTGCAAAAGAAAAGAAGATGGCGATACGACGTGTAGCTGACTCCACCAAAAATTGAATTTATACTAGACTGCATCATATCCACTGGCCATTTGATGTGCTACACTGAGTGCCGTTAAATCACTGGGTTGGTAGTAGAGTTCCTTTTGAGTTGCCCGTCCAGATTCAATTATTTTTGAGTAAAATAAAAAGGGAAAATTTACATGCAGTCTTCATTGGTAAATAAATCTTTGCATGCAGTCTTCATTCATTAAAATCTTTGTTTTCACTCTTCAGTCAAACATATTTATCTAATTGTCCATGATATTTTTAGGTACAAAAAGTTCAAAAATCAGTATAAATCTTCTTAAATTTAGTATATTAAATTAGAATCTAGTATATTTTCTATCAAATTGAGTACGCTTTTTTTTTTCACCTGAAAATATACTCAATTTTAATTTAATGTGTTGAATTTAATAGGAATTATACTCATTTTTAGACTATTGTACCGAAAAATATGAGAGTTAATTTCGATAGAAAATATACTAGATCCTAGTATAGAATATTAGATTATAGTGTAAAGTGCTGAATTTAACAAGAATTATACTTATTTTTAGACTTTTATACCTAAAAATAAGAGGGACAATTTTGATAGAAAATATACTCGATTTTTAATATAAAGTACTGACTTTAAGAAGAATTATACTCGTTTTTGGACTTTTTGTACTCAATTTTGAATTTTTTGTACCTAAAAAATCTGAGGGGTAATTTAGGTATCAATATTTGCATGAGGGAGTTGAAACAAGTAATAATTTGCATGCAAGGAGTGGAAATAAAATTTTTTGGACATCGGAATTATATGCAAAGTTAACATTATGATTGAAGATTTTTTTCTAATTTACCGAAATAAAAATCTTATTTTGTGAAAAGAGAGTTCCATTTCATCCGTAAAATAACATAATTAGTGTTTGATATTATTATCAAATATTATACGGGCATTCTTTTAATATAAAAGAGGGCACGGCAAGCGTTTTTTATTAGAATTTTTTAATTTTTATTTTCGAAATTATTTCTATTATAGCAATAATTAATTACATCAACGGCGGAGATTTCAATTATATAAAAATTAAGCACTGATGACGTCAGCAGATTCCAGACTCGTCCACGGGCTTCTGCTTTCTACTCCCACCTCGCAGCGGCGGTCGCCGATCCGCTTCTTCTACTTCGCCAGCCATCGGGCCTGTGCGGTCGCTCCTCCGCCTTTTTTTTTTCTTCTGCTGCATCCGCCGCAACCTCCGCTATGAGTTTTTTCCGGCGGGCGAAGTCCTCGCTTGTTCCCTCTTTCGTATACCGCGTCTCCTCCAAGATCAGATCCAAATTCTCGAACCCGTTTCCTCCCCGATCCTCCTCATCCTGTGCTCCCTCCTCGTCTTTTCTCTCCCCGGCGAAACCCTTCTCGTCGCCTCCCCCCTTCTCCGCCATCGTCAGACGGTCGTACTACTACGTCTCCACCCCCCAGGTTCAGCACTTCCGCCGAAAGCCCCGGTGGTACCAAAACCCGCGCGCCATTCTCGTCGTCGTTGTTGTCGGCGGAGTCTCCGTCGTCTCGATCTACTACGGCAACCTCGAGACCGTTCCCTACACAAAGCGGCGTCACTTCGTGCTCATCTCCCCCTCCCTCGAGCGCCAGCTCGGCGAGTCGGAGTTCGAGAAGCTCAAGTTGGGGTTCCGCGGTAAGATCCTGCCCGCCCTCCACCCGGACAGTGTCCGCGTGCGGCTCGTCTCGAAGGACATCATCCAGGCGCTCAAACGGGGGCTGCGCCACGACGAGCAACAATATAGCGACCCTGAGTATGCCGCGGTGAGCACCCGGCCGGAGTTTGATACGCCGGGAAAGACACAGGAGTCTATCTGGGCCCTGAGCGAGAGGGAAGAGGGCAAGTGGAGCCACGAGGATGAGATTCTTGATGACCAATGGATCCACCATAGCAGGAAGAAGGGCGAGGACACAGGAGTTCAGTCAGCAACCAAACACTTGGAGGGGCTCAATTGGGAGGTTCTGGTGGTCAGAGACAATGCCATTAACGCCTTCTGCCTTCCGGGTGGAAAGATTGTTGTTTTCACTGGATTGCTTGATCATTTCAAGAGCGATGCCGAGATTGCTACCGTCATTGGGCACGAGGTCTTCCTCTCTTGATTTTGGAATTGAGTGCCATTTGGGATCCAAGTTGATATTTTTCATAAGCCGATTTAATTGTAGGTTGGCCACGCTGTTGCTCGGCACTCTGCTGAAATGATCACGAAAAACCTGTGGTTTGCCATATTGCAGTTGATCATTCTTCAATTCTTTGCAATGCCTGACCTTGTCAATGCAATGTCAAATCTTCTCCTTAGATTACCTTTCTCACGCAGGTATGTGATCTCATCTCAATTACTACATGAATGGTGTTTACATATGTCTACTTGATTAATCTGCAAGATGTGTTTTCACTTGGGACAACTAGCTTAGGATTGATTCTGCTTCAAGCTGAATGTTTATAGAGAGAATAGCGATCTACTGTCAGAATGAAGTTATCGCCTATACTGATTGGGTCACTGTCGAATAATGTATATCAAATTGAAAGGTTTCTTGAAGGGATATACCATGAGGGAACATCTAGGATTGTAATCATGTTGAGTGTTAATGATATGCATAAAAAAAGAAAGGAAAAAGATAATAATACCTGGATGCCAAACTAGATGGGGCTTAACACTGATGGTATGATAGTTAATGGATACAAAAATCTTCATTTAAACCCAAGCTCAGCTGTTCCTTATGGTGGCCTTTTGATTGCCTAGATAACGTTTAGGGTTCTGTTAAACAATGAAAAACTGAGCTTTTCATTTAGGGAAAAGACTGTTAAATGTTGGAGCTCATGTGTGCGACTTAGGCGGATAGATTGATCAAGCTAGATGAATGGGTCAGGTAGGTCTGACGACTCACCTGACCTACCCTACCTGTGTATAAGGTAGGTCTGACGACTCACCTGACCTACCCTACCTCTGTATACACCAAATACCAAACAACAACAACCAAGCCTTATCCACTAGGTGGGGTCGGCTATATGGATCCTTTTATGTCATTAAGCTCTATCTCTAACCATACCATCATCTATATTTAAATAAAGTTTATCTTGGTTTATCGTGGCTAACCAAGTCCATTTTGGTCTTCCTCCTCTTTCTCGTTTGATATGCGTGTTTGTCATAGTTTTGCCTAATTGGAGCATTTAGTGGTCGTCTAAGTATATGCCTGTACCATCTTAAATGTATCTTTCGGAGTTTTCCCTCAATAGATGCAATTCCGACTTTCTTTCTAATGCTCTCATTTCTTATTCTGTTCATTCTCGTCTATTCACACATCCACCTTAACATCCTCATCTCTGCAACTCTCATCTTCTGTTTATGTGCTCGAGTCATAGCCCAACATTCAGCTCCATATTACATAGCAGGTCTAATTGCGACTTTGTAGAATTTTACTTTAAGTTTTAAAGGTACTTTACGGTCACATAAAACACTCAACGCTTTTTTCCATTTCAACCATTTTGCTTATATTCTATGTAAGACATCTCTCTCAATCCCTCCATCATTTTACAAAAATATTCCTAAATATCTAAACCTCTCGATTCCAGGCAACTTGTCGTCTCCTATTTTAACAATTGTCTCATTATATCTATGCTCATTTGACCTATTTAAATTACCTAAGTTAAGTTGATCACCTAAACATTAATTAAAAAGTTGATGAAAATATCTCTTCCACCGCTCTTTTATTTCTCCCTCGTTTACTAGTATCCTATTACATTCATCTTTAATACATTTTATTTGGATAAAATTTCTTGTCTTCCTTTCTCTCACTGTAACTATTTTATAAATGTCTCTTTCTCCATCTTTTGTATCCAATTTTGATATAATTATTCAAAAGTTTCATTCTTTGCTTCATTCACTACTCTCTTAGCTTATTTCTTGGCTATTGTATATTTTTTTTAAGTTTTCCTCGTTCTTACAAATATATAATTCCTTATAAACTATTCGTTGTCCTTCACTTTCTTTTGTACTTTCTCATTCCACCATCAAAATTCCTAATTTAGTGGTGCATGTCCCTTTGACTCACCGAGTACACTCTTAGCTACTATTTTCAACTTTGGTACCATCTTATCCCATGTTATATTAGAATCACCGTATATTTCACCCAATGCTTGTTCTCCTACCTTCTCCTTGAATATATTTTGTTTCTCATCCTTTAACCTCAATGAATGAATTCATTAAACTATTGTGCTAATGCTAGGTTGTTCCCCGAAAGGAACGCATTGCAGGGTCCGATTGTAACGTCTCGGCAAGGACCGTTACATCTCCAGAACTCGGGTGTAGTGCTAAATATGTAAGAGTTTGTGTTACGGCGTTCGACTGTAACGTCTCAGCAAGGATCGCTACATCTCCATGAGAACTTGGGTGTAGTGTTAAATAAGCAAGAGTTCTCACACTATAGGTTGGATAAGAACAAATATGACAACAAAACTAATAATCTAAAACTTGGAACATGGAACATAGGAACTTTCACTAGTAAATCAATGTAGGTAGTAGATATGATGATTAGGAGAAGAATAAGTATTTTGTGTGTACAAGAGACCAAATGGACAGGCGAGAAGGCAAAAATGATGGAGAACTCGGGTTTTAAGTTATGGTATACTGGAAAGAGTAAAGCAAGAAATGGAGTGTGTATTATTGTCGATAGTTTGTTAAAGGATGAAGTTGTAGGAGTAGTTAGAAAAGATGATAGAATTATAGCCCTTAAGATAATAGTGGCGAAAGAAATTATAAATATAATTAGCGTATATGCACCACAAATAGGATTAGATGATGCTACCAAATCAAGGTTTTGGGAGGACTTAGATGAAATATTACAAAATATTCCACCAATGAAATGATTTTAATAGGAGGTGATCTAAATGGGCATGTCGGAGTGAAAAATGAGGAATATGAGAAAGTACATGAGAGTTATGGGTTTGGAACGAGGAATAAGGAAGAGAAAACTATATTAGATTTTGCGATAGCATATGACCTTATATTAGCTAATACATTTTTTAAGAAAAGAGAAGAACACTTAGTCATATTCAAAAGTGGGAATAATAAATCGCAAATTGACTTTCTTATGGTTAGGAAGAAGGATAGAAAGATTTGTAAAGATTGCAAAATCATCCCTGGAAAAAGCTTAACTACCCAACATAGGGTAGTAGTGTTGGATATATGCGTCAAACATAGTATCAATAAAAAGAAAATATATACAATTTCTAAAATTAAGTGGTGGAAGTTAAAGGATGTGAAGCAAAATATATTTAAGGAGAAGGTAGAAGTACAAGCATTAGGTGAAATATGCGATGACTCTAATACAACATGGGATAAGATGATATCAAAGTTGAAAATAGTAGCTAAGAGTGTACTCGGTGAGTCAAAGGGACATGCACCATTAAGTAAAGAATCTTGGTGGTAGAATGAAAAAGTACAAGAGAAAGTGAAGGAAAAACGAATAACTTATAAGGAATTATATATTTGTAAGAATGAGGAAAACTTAAAAAAATATACAATAGCCAAGAAAGAAGCTAAGAAAGTAGTGAGTGAAGCAAAAAATGAAACTTTTGAACGGTTATATCAAAAATTGGATACAAAAGAAGGAGAAAGAGACATTTATAGAATAACTAAAGTGAGAGAAAGGAAAACAAGAGATCTTAGCCAAATAAAATATATTAAAGATGAATGTAATAGGGTATTAGTAAATGATGGAGAAATAAAAGAGCGGTAGAAGAAGTATTTTCATCAACTTTTTAATGAAGGTTTAGGTGACCAACTTAACTTAGGTAATTTAAGTAGGTCAAATGAGCATAGAAATTTTAATTTTTATCGTAGAATTCAAACTTCAGAAGTAAAACAAACTTTAAATGAGATGCACAATAGAAAAGTCATTGGATCAGATGATATTCCGATAGAGGTATGGAAGTGCTTAGGGAAACAAGGTATTGAATGATTTACAAAATTATTTAACATGATATTAAAAACGAAAAAAATGTCTGATCAATGGAGGATAAGTACTCTAGTTCCCTTATATAAGAACATAGGAGACATACAAAATTGTGCAAACTATAGAGATATTAAACTACTGAGTCATACTATGAAACTTTGGGAAAAAGTAATAGAAAAAAATTAAATAAGGAGACCAGAGTGACAAAAAATCAATTTGGGTTAATGCCTGGAAGGTCGCTATACTTCTTCTTAGACAATTAATTGAAAAATATCAGGAGCAAAAACAAGATCTACAGATGGTATTCATTGACTTAGAAAAAGTTTATGATAGAGTCTCAAGAGAAATTATATTGAGAATTTTAGAAAAGAGAGGTGTTAACGTAACATATATTGAACTAATTAAGGATATGTATGAGGATATTGTAGGATCGCGGCGGCCGACTAGAAGGGGGTTGAATAGTCTGCAAAAATAAAGCACAAACCTTTCTCGACTTCTTAAACTGACACTTGCATATAAAGAGTAAATAAATAAAACAGAAAGACGAGACTCACAAGATTTGACTTGGTTACAACTGGGGAGGTTGTTAATCCAAGGAAGATGTCGCACTAAAAACTCCTACAGACGGAGAAGCCTCTTACAACGATGAAGCGCAGAAAATAGAAGCTCAACTACTAATAAAGCGTACAAGTGTAGAAAGAATGAATTGCTTGAGTTGTTGAAAAACTTCTAGACCAGGGCTATATTTATAGCCTTGGTCGAGGCGCTCCGAAGGGTTCCGGGCGCCCGAGGGGATAAATTTTATTCCCCAACGTTCAGATCGAGTCAAAACTCGATCCTGTGAAAAAGTCAACTCCGGGCGCTCGGAAGGGTTCTAGGCGGCCCGGAGGGCTCCGGGCACCCCGAAGGGAAAAGTCAACCCCGTTGACTTTTTTCCGCTTGGGTCTTCTGCTCCGGCTCCATTCGCCTTAGACCGAGTCTTCCGCTCACTTGGGTGATCTCTGCCATCTGGAATAGGGCTCACCTGAACCCAAGTTCCGGTCTTCTCGAGCAGGCTTCCGCTCCGGCTTCTCGTCCCTCGAAATCGCCGCATGTTTCCTTCTCGTCCGCCAGCGTACTCATCCGCAGTCTTTGTCCCTCAGTCACACCCCGTGCCGACCTTCTCGCTAGCTGCGTCTCTTGCTCCCCGAGCAGTCTTCCGCTCCGGCTTCTCGTCCCTCGGAACTACCGCACGCTTCCTTCTCGTCCGCCGGCGTATTCTTCCGCAGCGCCTCGTCCCTCGGACGCACCGCGTGCCGTCCTTCTCGCTAGCTACGTCTTCCGCTCGACTACCTGTGCTCCTAAGCTCCTACACACTTAGACATAAGGTTAGAAACACACAGGACCTAACTTAATTTGTTGATCACACCAAAATAACCTTGGGGTTCCAAAAATCTCCCCCTTTTTGATGTGAGCAACCCAAGTTAAGATAGGGTAAAAATAGACATAAAAATTAAACTAACTAATTTTGCAATAAAGTGCAAAAATATAGAAAATTTAATTTGTTAATTTGTTGGGTCTACCTCCCTTTAGACTTATATTTTTCCTTCTCCCCCTTTGATCACATAAAAAATTGGGGTCCGAAAAAAAATCTAAGGGTTTTTTTTAAAAAATTTCTAATTTTCTAAAATAAATTCTAAGTTAAAGATTTTGCAATAATTTTCAGCAAAAATATTCTAAGTTTAAAAAATTTTAGGTAAGAAAATTTTTTCTTAAGAAAAAACTCAAAAAAAAAAAAAAAAAACTAAGAAATTCTGACTTAGGAAATTTTGCAACAAAAATTTCTAAGTAAAAATTTAATCAAAAAAATGTTTAATTTCAGATTTTTTTTAAAAAAAAATTCTAAGTAAAAAAAAAAAAATTTTGAAAAATGTTTAATAGACTTTTTAAAGCATTATTAAATTCTAATTTTAATACTTTATCAGAAAGTTAATTAAACATTTAATTTCGGTATTTTGGCTTCCAGGTCGTGGCGAGGCACTAGACCTTCTTGGTTATTAGAGCAACAACCACTTCCTTAGACAAAGCCTCATAAAGAAATTTATTGTTTAATTTTCTCGCTGAAAGCGCTAATTTTGATTAAAATTTAGGTTAAGCAAAATTTGGGAATCCAATATATGTTCCAGCCTACTGGATTAACAAAAAATTTCTTAGGGACATATTTTCTTGAAATATTCCTAATTTATCCCTTGTGATATCTATAATACCAATTTAAATTATTAAACTTTCTAAAATTTGTATTAGATAACCATGCACGATTTTTCAAGTTATCTACTTAAATTTCAAATTTTCATTTTCTGATTTCAATTTCTCATTTTCTAATTTAACTTTATCTAATTCTTCTAAAGGGCAAGATTTAGCTAATATTATTTTTAAATTCTTAATTTCTTTTTCTAATTTGCAGTTAGCAACTTAACAAACTTAAAAAGTTTATCGGGAGGAAGAGATCGTACCTCAATTACCTTGTCGATCTCGTTATCCGTATCTTCCCCTGAACTGCTGCTTTCTTCCAACGTGGCTCCCCCTTCATCGATACTCTCGATGCTCATTTCGAAAGAGCTTGACTCGTAGTCGTCGTCTTGATGACTTGCCATTAGTGCAAGTCCGGAGAAGGCTTCGACTTCCGATTCGAACGACATATCGTCCCACGTCGCTTTTAATGCCCTGCGCTTTTGGACAGGCTTCTTGCTTTTTTCCTTGTCCTTGTTCTTTAGCTTGGGGCAGTTGTTCTTGACGTGTCCTTCTTCGTCGCAGTGGTAGCAGCGGATCATCCTTTTCTTTTTACCCTACGGATGGTTAGAGGTTCTAGATTTACAAAGTTTTTTAAACCGTCTTACCATCATTACCATTTCCTCGTCGTCGAGAGAAGACTCCGACTCAGGTTCGTCTCTTGATGCTTTGAGGGTGACGTTGTTCTTGGGCTCCTTCGTACCTGCACATCTTGATTCGTACACTTTAAATGTAAAAAAGAATTCTTCTAATGAAATTTTTTCTAAGTCTTTTGAAATATAAAAGACATCTACTAGTGACGCCCATTTTGAATTTCTTGGAAAAGAATTTAACGCGTACCTTAGCGAATCTCGGTTACTTACCTTTTCTCCAAGATTCGACGGTCCGGTGATGATCTCTTTGATTCTCGAGTGCAGATAGGCAATTGTCTCGTCTTCCCCAAGTTGCAGGCTGGTGAGCTGGCTGCGGAGTAGATCCCATTTTGCGAGTTTTGCTTCGGACGTTCTTTCGTGCAGTTCAAGGAACTTCTCCCAAAGTTCCTTCGCGGAGTCGTAGTTGTCGATCCGGTTGACTTCTTATGGCGGAAGAATGGTTAGTAGATGATACTCAGCTTTGTCGTTTACCACGTAGTCGGTCTGCACCTTTTTCGTCCAGTGGTGTTTTTCCTTACCTTCCGGTGCTGTAAAATCGAATTCCATAATTAACATTAAATTGAAATCAGTTTTAAAGAATACCTGCATTCGCTTTTTCCAGCTAGCGAATTCCCTTTCGAATTTCGATGGGTAGATGCTTGGTCCGGCCATTATCTTTGCTTCGATTGGCGGTTAGTCCTCTTAAAGCATCTTGGCTCTGATACCACTTGTAGGATCGCGGCGGCCGGCTAGAAGGGGATTAAATAGCCTGCAAAAATAAAGCACAAACCTTTCTCGACTTCTTAAACTGACACTTGCATATAAAGAGTAAATAAATAAAACAGAAAGACGAGACTCACAAGATTTAACTTGGTTACAACCGAGGAGGTTGTTAATCCAAGAAAGATGTCGCACTAAAAACTCCTTCAGGCGAAGAAGCCTCTTACAACGATGAAGCGCAGAAAACAGAAGCTCAACTACTAATAAAGCGTACAAGTGTAGAAAGAATGAATTGCTTGAGTTGTTGAAAAGCTTCTGGACCAAGGCTATATTATAGCCTTGGTTGGGGCGCCCCGAAGGGTTCCGGGCGCTCGGGAGGGATACATTTTATACCCCAACGTTCAGATCGAGTCAAAACTCGATCCTGTGAAAAAGTTAACTCCGGGCGCCCCGGAGGGAAAAGTCAACCCCGTTGACTTTTTTCCGCCTGGGTCTTCTGCTCCGGCTCCGTTCGCCTCAGACCGAGTCTTCACTCACTTGGGTGATCTCTGCCATCCGGAATAGGGTTCACCCGAACCCAAGTTCCGGTCTTCTCGAACAGACTTTCGCTCCGGCTTCTCGTCCCTCGGAATCGCCGCGTGTTTCCTTCTCGCCCGCTAGCGTACTCATCCGCAGTCCTCGTCCCTCGGTCGCACCCCGTGCTGACCTTCTCGCTAGCTGCGTCTCTTGCTCCCTGAGCAGTCTTCCGCTTCGGCTTCTCGTCCCTCGGAACCACCGCACGCTTCCTTCTTGTCGGTCGGCATACTCTTCCGCAGTGCCTCGTCCCTCGGACGCACCGCATGTCGTCCTTCTCGCTAGCTGCGTCTTCCGCTCGACTACCTGTGCTCCTAAGCTCCTGCACACTTAGACACAAAGTTAGAAACACACAGGACTTAACTTAACTTATTGATCACATCAAAACAACCTTGGGGTTCCAACAGATGTAACGACCAAAGTAAAGACTTCAGGCGAAGTAACTGAAGCATTTCCAATAAAGATAGGGTTATATCAAGGATCAGTTCTAAGTCCCTATCTTTTTACATTAATTATGGACGAACTCACTGCGGATATTCGAGACACAGTACCGTGGTGCATGTTATTTGCAGATGATATTATTTTGATAGATGAGACACGTGAAGGAGTAAATGCTAAACTAGAATCTTGGAGGGAAACACTAGAAGGGAAAGGTTTAAGCTTAGTAGATTAAAGACAGAATATATGGAATTTAAGTTTAGCAATATTAGAAGTAATGAAACAATTGTTAAGATAGGAGAGAATGAGTTGTTCGGAACCGAGAGATTTAAATATTTAGGATCATTTTTGCAAAATGATGGAAGGATTGAGAGAGATGTCTTACATAGAATACAAGCAGGATGGGTGAAATGGAGGGGAGCGTCGAGTGTTTTATGTGACCGTAAAGTACTTCTTAAACTTAAAGGTAAATTCTATAAAACCGCAGTTAGACCTGATATGTTATATGGAGCTGAATGTTGAGGTATAACTCGAGCACATGAGCAGAAGATGAGAGTTGCAGAGATGAGGATGTTAAGGTGGATGTGTGGACATACGAGGATGGACAAAATAAGAAATGAGAGCATTAGAGAGAAAGTCGGAGTTGTATCTATTGAGGAAAAATTTCGAGAGACACGTTTAAGATGATACGGACATGTACTTAGACGACCAATAAATGCGTCAGTTAGGCGATGTGAAACTATGATAAACAGACATATTAAACGAGGAAGAGGAAGATCAAAAAAGACTTGGTTAGCAATAATAAAACAAGATAAAATTTATTTAAATATAGATGATGATATAATAGGAGCTAGAGCTCAATGGCGTAAAAGGATTCATACAGCCGCCCTCACCTAATAGGAAAAGGCTTGGTTATTGTTGTTGTTGTATCCTTTAACTTCCAAATAAAAAAAAAAAATCTTTTTCAACATATGTTATTATCACATGCAAATAATAGAAAAATTATCTATTATTTTTCATGAAAAGTTGATCTAAAAATATTTTCTACAAATAAATTATTTTTCAGCAGGCAAATAAAGCCTAGGTAGAAATTTGAATAACTCCAAAGAGGCTATACACATTAGATTTTTTAAAAACAAAATAGGTACCCTCAATAAGAGAAATTGATTGCATAGTTTTCTCCGTCTTAGAAATACTAGTGACCATTTGATGTGACACAAGACAAACAAGGACTTGAATTTCACTCAGGAGGAACAACTCTCATACAAAGAATACAATTAAAATTTATATTAATTCAAAGATGTATATTATAGTAATCAGGATGGCTTCTTTCATAAACTTGACTCTAATTGAGATTATAATTATTCTCTAAGTATTATCAAAATCGAAAATGCTAATTGACTTCAAATTATCAAATGAGAAAACTCATTCAAAAGTTGTTATGAATGTGCTTATCTTGAAGATTTTTCAATTAGTTTTCTTTTATTGGGAACTCGTTAATCTTAAATTAATCTCAATTTATTTTCTTCAACTATTTTTTTTTTGTGCATTATTCATTTTTTCTATTTTCTTGAATTATTTTATTTTCTCACAAAATTCTTTTCCATATTACCACTACAATTACCGCTACTTTGGAACAAAATCTTCATTTTGAATCTGATTCCATTCAGGACTAGGGTTTGGTTTCTACATGTGCTGCAATGGTGGCTAGTTTTGCATTGTCAATTATCTCCATTTTTTGTCAACTTCGTTTAGTAGCTAGTCCATGCATCCAAGGCCCCCGGGGCAGGGTTGAGTTGGCTAGTACAGGGCAGAGTTGCTACCATAAGGCAAGAGTTTGAATCTCGGCAAAATGGAAGAAAAAAAACCCTCCCCGTACTGGATTTACCTCCTCACATATTGTCGCGGGGCCGATCATGTAGGGCTGCTACGTGGCGGATTCCATCTTTTGCTACCATAGTCCGTGCCGTGCATCTAGGAAGTTTCCTTTGCTGATTACCCAAGCTGAACATAGAGCTCAAACTGTGCTATCATTTGATCCCAGTGTTCTAATTGACCATATATACGTACCTTGAAGATGCCGGCCAACAAGAATTAGTACTAAAAAGTAAATAGATTTTTGAAGGCTATTGAGCTTAGGAGTGGACTTGACATTAAAGATACAAAGACAGGGATTTTATTAGATCACCTAAATTGTGTGTGTATGATACCATTTTGGATTAAAAGAAAGGTGTTAAGTTTGGGGAGGAGAAATATTATATTATATTATGTTACTCCCAAGATATACTATTTCATAGTATATATAGGACTCGTAGATAAACCTCTAAACCTAAAAGAATTAGTGTGGACGGAACTGAATCCACTGCTTCTAACACCTAGTAACTCTAATACTTTGGCAAAAGATTAAAGGAAAATGTTTACTGAAATTTGGTGATAACTAATTTGAATTGTTATAATCCTTTGAATATATATTGAGATATATTTGGAATCTAGCTGAGTTGGTGAAACTTGGGCTGAGGAATCAGTTCAAAACTGAACTAACCAAGCCGATTTAACCGCAACTGAACAAACCGAACTTTCTTCGAACCGACCAAACTTTTCAACAAAAACCAAATAAATCAAACCAATAAAATATCGGTTAATTTGATTTTTGAGCAAATTAACTGAACTTTTCAACAATTATACATTTCTATTCGATTTTAACTTTCTATTCGGAATTAGGAACTTACATTTTCCCGGTTTAGGGATTTAAGGTCTAGCTTATTTGGTTTAATCGAATTAGGAGTTTTAAAATCGAAATCGAATCGAATTAACTGAAATAACCAATATTAAAGAAAACTGAATTTTCAAAATAACCGAACTGAACTTTTAAATTTGGTCAGTTCAGTCGATTAATTCGGTTTAACCGAACTTTTGCTCACTTCTAGGTAAAACCACCTTTGTTGAGATCCATTAGAAATAGTGCACGAGAAACTTAGTTGAGACTTTAACTGATTTAAGTGAAGACAGAAAATTCTGGATAATCCAGCAATTCCTGGTTCAGTCACAAAAGTTGTTTCCTTCAAGTAGTGTTGTGTCTTATGCTGCTTGTTTTGCATAGTTCAACACTTACAATTCAATTACTTGCTTAGTTTCCCCTGAAGTATGATTGCTTGATGGATTTTGCTTCTAAGAGAAATTGTAATTTGGGTTTCTATATTGATACGCTTACACATAGATGATAGGATAACAAAATCATTTAGAGTTAGACAGACTTAAAAACAAAAAATAGGTTATCCCAAAGTTACCTATCCAGTTAATTGTCTTCTGAAAGTTCATGAATTCCCCTTCTCTTTCTAGTTGCATCATGGCCATAAGCAAAGCAACGCTGTAGTTGTGTAATAAATGAACTGTTCACTAGGATGGAAATGGAGGCAGATTACATTGGACTATTGCTGCTTGCCGCTGCTGGATGTGATCCACGCATTGCACCACAAGTTTACGAGAAACTGGGCAAACTCACTGGCGACTCTGCATGGAAAGATTACCTCTCAACCCATCCATCCAGCAAAAAGAGGGCACAATTGCTGTCTCAAGCTAATGTGATGGAGGAAGCACTTTCTATCTACAGAGAAACCATGGCCGGCCGTGGAATTGAAGGTTTCTTGTAGCGCTGCTCTTTCCAGGTACAAATACCACAAAGAAATTACTCTTAGTTCCATTGAGATCCACCTAGTGTTTAGAATATTTGTAAAGGTCAAGGTCACCTCCTTGATAAAAACACCTTTAGAATCTGCCACAGGTTTCCTCGTGTGAAGTTTCAGCTCATGCCATTTTGCTGGAGTTAAATCTACATGAATATTTGGATGGTCAAATTATTAGTTGACAAGCAGCGATTCAGCTGATTTTGTTGAGAGAGAGATGAAATAAGCTGTGAATCCTGTTGTGAAATAAATGTTCAAGGGAAACAAATAAATCTAACACAGCCTGTGTTTTTTGTTTATTTTTTTAAATCTTGTACTACCTTTAAAACTTGCCAAATTTAGTACATAGTGTGGATTTCATACTAAAAACTTGCATTTGTAATTAGTTAGCTTCCTTAATTAGTTAGCTGACAATATTAAGAATAAATAAATGCGTTAAATTTCTTTGGTGATTTTTAATATCTTTAATTTTGTTTTGGTCTGCTTGGTTTTTTGATGCATACCACTGATCACCTCCAATTATCGATATCTCATTATTTCAACAATCTAGTTGTAGAATTCACATTCTCTAGCTTTGAAATAGATACAAAGATCAGCCTTCGGGATGATGGTGTAGTTTTTTTAATTTCTCATACATCTACGTATTAAGTCCTAGTTTTAATGAATTAATGAATAAACTTTTCTTATTGAGTAATTGATCTAAGAACGTTGGGTTGATGGGCCGTTTACTACAAAAGCTTCTTGATTCATTTTGATGATCATTTGTAAATTTTTAGAGTTAGATTGATCTCCTCTAAAATTAGTTTGTCTAAGTTAAATATATGATATAACTTAAAAAATAAAATATATACAAAGCCCAATGAAATAATAAAAGTAATTTTCAATAGGATTTGAATGCTTTATCATGCTTACTAATCATATTCAACTTGAGTTTGAGTTTGAATTCGATTAGAATATTGAACTTGCAAGTAGACTAGGACCAGCTGGTGCATTTCTCCTCGATCTTAGATGGGTTCCCGATGTATTTTGGACCGGCACCTTTAAGTCAACGTTTCTAAAAGCCTAATATATGATTCGTAGCCACCCCTAATTTGAATTAGTCAACGTTTTATTTTTCATTATAGATCATATCATAATCTCCTACATCGGTTACTGGCATTCCTGTCCGGTCAACGTTTCAAAGCAAAGAAACGTATCCAAATACGTTAGTAATGCTACAACAAGCCATGAACAAAAGCAGCTCTGAACTAGTAGAATGATGGTGCATCAACGACCATGGGAGCGGTCACAACTCGTGGTTCATGTTTCAAAAGCCTTTATTTTAAGGGGGTATTTGGTTGATGGGTTTGTGAATGAGAGAATGTAATGATAGTAAAAGATAATATTTGAATTATGAATTTAGGAATGACATTTTGGGAATGATTACTAGATTTATGGGAATCAATCTAACCCATATAACTTGATCGGTTTCATTTCTATTCCTATTCTCATTCCATCCTACTATCAACCCATACCCATAGTCATTCTCATCATTTAACAAAACGCTCCCTAAGACTTTAAATGGTTGGATCGTTTTCATTTATATTTCTAGATTTATTCTATGGTCAAATTAGACAATTCAAAAAACTGAATATTTGAATTAGTTAATTTAAGGAATTTTTTAATAGAACACTAAATGAGTCGGTTAAAAAAATATTTTCCTTTATTTAGCAAGTTCTAAGTCACTAGAAAATAGTTTCTTAACTTGGTTGATACTATATATCACATAGATTATGGATAGGCAGACCTAACAAGAGCGCATCTGGTGTAGTGGTATCATAGTACCCTCCCACGGTACTGACCGGGGTTCGATTCCCCGGATGCGCAATTTTTTATTTTTTCTAAAAATTAAAATGAAGTTAAGTCACCAAACCAAACGTTCATCAACGAGAACAAATCCTCACGGAAAGCTGAACCTAACCAAACAGCATTTAAATTACGTGGTTGATTCTATATAACAGATAGATTGTGGATAGGCAAACCCAACAAGAGCGCATCTGGTGTAGTGGTATCATAGTACCCTCCCACGGTACTGACCGGGGTTCGATTCCCCGGATGCGCAATCTTTTGTTTTTGCTAAAAATAAAAATGAAGTTAGACACCAAACCAAACATTAATCAACGGGAACAAATCCTCGTGGAAAGCTACACTAACCAAACACCATTTAAATTAGACACTAACACCTAAATCCTATAAAAGTTTTTTTTTACACAAACCAAAGAGCACCCTACTTTTATTTATTATTATTATTTTTTTATCAAAAAAAATTTTTTTTTTTTTTTTTTTTTTTTTTTTTTTTTTTTTTTTTGCTAAAAATGAAGTTAGACACCAAACCCAACATCCATCAACGAGAACAAATCCTGGTGGAAAGCTGCACCTAACCAAACATCATTTAAATGAGACAAAAAGACCTAAATCCTATAAAAGTTTTTTTAAAAAAAAAACAAAGTTTTTTTCCCAAATCACAGGGCACCCTATTTTTATTTACTATTTTTTTAATAAAAAAAATCCTATTTTATTATTTAACAATGTATAATTACTTGACTAGCTTGTCTTCTACTACTGTTTGCATTATTATTTTCGATCAGTCAAGTGACTTGTAACAATTAGGATTTTGTAACTACTATACATGTAATAGCGATAGTTTCAAAACTCCAATACATATTTAACATGTGTAAAAATATTTATGTTGTAACAATTATGATTTTATAATCGCTACAAAGTAGATTCAACCTGTTTATTTACCATTCAAGTTGTAACAACTATGACGTAACTGTTAAAATACGAATTCAATATACTGATATAGCATTCATGTTGTAGCAATTACAAAATTATAGTTGCTATAACATTTCAAAACTGTTACAACGTGCCTAATCGATTCAAAATTTAGATGGGAAAATAATAAGAATAATATTGAATAATACTATAAGATAGTTGAGTAATTATATCCAAATGAATAGTGGAGTGGGATGCCCGTAAAAAATCAAAGTGAAACACTGGTGAGGTGATTTAGATTGGAGAATAATATTGAACAATACTCAAGAGTTTTTATACACATAGGGTTGTAAATGAACCAAGCGTTCGTGAATAAGCTTGATGTTCGGCTTGGTAAGAGCTTGTTTATGTTCGTTCAATATACATTAGATTAATTAAACAAACAAGCTTGAACAACTCGTTAAGTTAAACAAACAAACTTAAATACATATGTGTTCAGCTCGTTAACGTTCGTGAACAACGTTCGTGAACAACGTTCGTGAACAACGTTCGTGAACAATGTTCGTGAACAACGTTTATGAATAACGTTCATGAACAATGTTCACGAACCATATTTATTAATAAAACTCTTTTCAATATATTAAATAAATAATAAAATAAAATAAAATAAATAAATAAATAAATTTAAATTATCAATTTAATAATCAATCAAATAATTAAAAGTTTCAACAATGAATTGAGAGCTTAATAACATCTAAACGAACCAAGCTCAAGCCAAGCTTGAATTGAGAGCTTGATAACATCTAAACGAACCAAGTTCAAGCCAAGCTTCAAATAAGCTCGAGCTTATAAAAAATAAACTAAGTCAAGCTTGAACACTCATTTCAAAAGTTTGGTTCATTTTAAGCTCGGCTCGGTTCGATTATCTTATCAAACAAACTTGAACACCTCAAAGCTCGGCTCAACTTGTTTACACCCCTATATACACAATTGAATAATACTAGAGTGCAATTGAGGAATTATTCACAATTGAACAAGAAATGCCCCTTTATAAAAAATCAAAATGTTCGATAATTTAGAAGAAAAAAATGACCCTTCTAATTTTTGGTCATTGAAAAATGAGATTAGGTAGGTCAACCCTAGAACTCCATGATTGACAAGTCAAAACTCACAAAAATTTTCAGCATAATTGCGAATCAAAAGAATGGATGCAGATTTACTGAAAATCTTCAAAGATTTCAAGGAGCAAAGTCAGTGAGCAATCAAGAACAGACAAGCTTAGTTTTGAGATCAATGTGCTTGCATTCACTGAAGAATCAAGTGTGTATTTTTTTTTATATATAAAAAAAATCCAATCAATGTTCTATCTTTTCTCTACAAAATGTATGTTGTGTAATCATCAATCTACAATCTAGGGTTAGCGATTAGAAGGACTTCTTCAATCCCCCAAAATCCATCCTCTCTGTGCACTCCGAGCCTCCCCTGTGCGCGTTCAGCAGCCTGAGCAGCTCGCTCACCTTCTCCTTCGTCGGCGCAGAGCACCCGACCTGGAGCAGAATGAGAAGCTTCTGGAAGGCCCCGACTTTGATGGCCTCCGCGGCCCGCTCGCCTTGCCTCTCGCTCTTGCAGAGCTTCCACAGCGCCGACACGGCGAACTGCGTCGCCGTCTCCGACACCCGCAGCATGTTCTTCACCAGCACCGGCACCGCCAGGGCGTGGCCGCGCGCCGCCTCCCTGCCGCGGCCGCAGCCCAGAGCGCCGTCCAGCACCGCTAGAGCTTTCTCGGCGGTGCTCCTGTCGGCGTCGACGAGGATCTCGAGTAGTAGGGGGACGATCCCCGATTCCGAAACCCTAGCCGCGATCCTCTCGTGGGTCGAGACCAGGTAGAATGCCGCCGCCAGGGCCGCCTTGGTGGTCCGCGGCGAGATCGGCTTCTCGATTAGCTTCACCAGTGCCTCGATTAGCCCGTCCGTCCTCGCGAGGACCTCGATCCGCTCCGGCGGAAGAGAAGAGGTTAGGTTTTTGAGGACTAGCGCCGCGTTGAGCCCCGCATCGAAATCGCCAGATTTGAGGAAGGAGACCACGAAATCGAGCGACTTGTTCGATCCGATCTGCCGACACGTATCTTGATCCAAGGGTAGAAATAAGGCTAATGCGGAGAGGATCTCCTCGTCGCCCCATTCGCCGAAGAGGGCGGAGAGGACGCGGCCGGCGCCGCCCTCTGCCAAGCATCTCCGGTTGCGCTCGCTTTCCTTCGCCAAAGCTTTGATTTTCCCGACAGATTCGCGGAGGCGGGCGCGGTCTCCTCGGCGGCCGGCGAAGGTGACGTCCGCCAGCAAATCGGAGGCTTGGGCGGGGGCCACCGGGATCCTTGGCGTCGGGATCCGCTCCATGCCCAGCGACCGGTGGGCGACGCACCAGGCCTGGATCATCCGGCGGAGCGCGTGGTTGGGGACGAGGTCGTCGGAGAGGAGGGGCTGGTTGGTGACGGGGCAGGCGCGGTGCCCGGCGTCGAGCCACGTCTCGATGCCGTGGCGGTCGTAGGTAATGCCGGTGTGCAGCGTGACTGGGTCCTTCATGAGGTCGAGCGAGATGGGGCAGCGAAAGGCGGCGGGCACCGGCAGATCCGGCGGCGGCAGGGGGGCGCTGAAGGCGAGTCTTGAGCTGAGCTTGGGCGAAGCCATGGCGGAAGCAATCGAGTTAGAAATCTTGCCTTCGATTTGTGACCGAAGAGTGAGGAGGAATCGAACTTGGAAGAGACTCGCCATCGATGCGTGCTTTTATATAGAAACCTCGCGGATTAATTTGAACGTTGACCGTGGAAGGTTGAACGTGCTAAACCGGCGGAGACCAATAGCAAAAAAGAGACTCACGTCTCACTTTTCCGAAGGTTGACCAACTCCAGTCGGTTGGGAATGAGTCGGTCAACTGCCAGGCTCTTCTTGCATGCAAGCAGTAAACGCGGGTTGCGTGAATTTGGTTATTTTTTCAAAACGGCCCCGCACTTTTTAACGGCTTTACAACTTGCCTCCTAAAGCTTCATTAATTTCAAAATAGTACCCCTAAGTTCTCATCTAATCGAACTAATTAATCTGTTTGAAAAGATATTAAAAGGTTGTTGCTTACTTCTAATGATTTTATAGCAGTTACTACCCGCTACTATAATGTTTAAAATGTTATAATTATTTCAATTGTTTTAAAGTAATTTTAAACTTCATCAATTTTGATAAGAGTGTTTTGATATAATGATATTTAGCATTTAATATTTAAGTACAATTGTATAGTAGCTATTGGTAGTTGTTACAATGTAAAAAATCAATTATTTCATTTTAATCAAAATTATTACACACAAGATCTTTATTGTATCAAAATATTTGTTATGATCAAAATTATTTAAATTTTATCAAAATCATTTTAAATTAATCAAATCATTTAAAATAATTATAATTAAATGTTAAATCTAAATTATAAAAATTATATATACTATTATATCAAAATAGTCTTTACAAATTTAGTCAAAATGATTTAAATTTCATTATCATCAGAAATAATTTAAATTGGTTAACATCATTTGAAAATAAATAGTAACTACTACTATAAGAAGTACAAACTATCACATAGTTATTACAACAATATTATATTAAATGTTACATATTGTAATAATTATTGAGTAGTTTTTATATGTTACAGTAGTTAGTCACAGTTGTTATAATAACTTTGAAAGTAAGGGTATTCTCAAAAATAAAATATATGGTAGAATGTTGTTTGCTTTTTTTTTCTTTGAGAAAAAGATGTCTTTTATGATTTATATAATTTAGGTGCCTTTTGATTTATGCTCATTCCAATTCATAACTGATAATTAAGTGGGCGTTAGGAATATTCATCGCACGGTCGTACCATATTAATGGCCGTGCACGTCCATCACGTTACAGTAAAAACTGTGCACCGTCCCCGCATTCAAATTTTTTTTGTAAATTTAATTTAGCAATTAATAAGCATTCAAAAAAGCAATTATAATTTAGGAAGATGCATTTAGTTTGTAATAATTATACAAGTTGATATTTAGTAGCTCTCGAAATATATGTATATATACACATTAATAGCCTTTAAAGAAAATTAATTACTCGATGGTTGGCTCAGGCCGGCACCGAGAATTGAACCGCCAGCGAACGGTCGCGATGGATCGGGGCGCTGAGGGAGAATTGACTTGAATCCGAGTAGCGGGCCGGCGGATGCGGGCGGACCCAACTTTACGTGCCCTCTTGGCGGCGAGGGATTCGGGCAACCTGCGATCCCATTTCGCGCCACATCTTCCTCTTGCCCTCTTTTGGCGCCGCGGCGTCAAGCGATCGGGCATATAGTGGGAGATTCGACAGGCGAGTTCTCGATCGACCGATTCCAGTATCGCCCCGGCTCCCCGTTTCTTGTTTGCTGGTAATCTCGCAATCCTCCTGTCGTCTCTCTGTTGCTTCTCGTTCCAAAATCAAATATTTGGTCCTTGTTCATCATGTTTTCCCTTCCGTTTTGATCAATGGGGCTGATGTCTTGACTCATAACTCGGGCTGTATGTTCTCTTGAATGCTTGCGCGACTCAATCTTAATGCCCATTTATTTCCAGGAAAATCAATGATTCGCTTGATCTGATTTTTTGTTATTGCCTTTTCTGTCTCTCCTAGAGTTTAGGTTGGAGTTGCAATATATTGGTGCTTGTTGCTGGGTTACTAGTTTGCATAATTTGGTTTACCTTGAATCGCGTTTGATAGCTTCGCAGATAATTCTGTGTTCATCCTTTTACAACTGACAAATTGCTTTCAATCTCAAGCTCGCATCTTCTTTCGTGCCAGATATAGAAGATGGCAGAATCTGAGGATATCCAGCCCCTCGTCTGTGACAATGGAACTGGAATGGTTAAGGTACAATTTCACCTTTATATCTTTTAAGATTGATATATTCTGTCTCATGTTTCCATGAATGCATTAGGAGCGTTCACTAGTAGCTTGTTTTTGTTTGAGTAATTTAACAAAGTATTTGAATAGATCAAAGAAACCAATCTATGATTCGGCCACTGTATAACACTTGTTTGATTTCACACCGGCTTGAACTGAATAACGTAAACTTGATTGCTTATTCTTTAGGCTGGATTTGCGGGAGATGATGCGCCAAGAGCCGTGTTCCCTAGCATTGTGGGTCGACCTCGCCACACTGGTGTGATGGTAGGAATGGGCCAGAAAGATGCATATGTAGGTGATGAGGCTCAATCGAAAAGGGGTATCCTAACACTGAAATATCCAATTGAGCACGGCATTGTTAACAATTGGGATGATATGGAGAAGATTTGGCATCACACTTTCTACAATGAGCTCCGTGTGGCACCTGAAGAGCATCCTATTCTTCTCACCGAAGCCCCTTTGAATCCCAAAGCTAATCGTGAGAAGATGACTCAGATCATGTTTGAGACTTTCAATGCTCCAGCAATGTATGTGGCCATCCAAGCTGTTCTTTCTCTCTATGCTAGTGGCCGAACAACAGGTAAATTATGCTGTCAATATTTCAATGTTATGCTGAGATATAACAGATTATGAGCTAGATCTATAGCTAATAAGATTTAACACAAAAGTTTTGAGAAAAATGCACAAAATAAAAATAAACTTCGAAGCATGCTAGGCACTGCTCCAAATGTAAGAGATGCCCCTCTCCATCAGTAGCATGGTAAGATGGAAGAAAGAATATGCCTAATCAGATGAGAATATGGTAGAAAAAATATGCAAGAGGTTAATGGAATTTCATCTACTCCATCAATCTATATAGTTAGAGGAGTACTTGAGGTGTTACATAGATGAAGTGACATCGGATTCCTCATTGGATTTCTCCAAATGTTGTTACAATCAATTGAAAATTAAGTACTTTATGTCAATGTATCAATATATAATCTTGCACTTGCTTTTGCATTTCAAACAAGCTTTTCTTTGTATCTACTTGTAGATATCTATTCATAATGACTGACTAAATTAACCGATCCCTTGAAGACTTTGATTGAATGAGATAAAGATTAGTTTAGTGTGGAGTTGATGCCAGGAAGATCGAGTTACATTCTATGAGCATCTCTACTAAGTTTGAATAGTTAAACAGTGTGCCTTTGCATCTTCAGTAACCATATGATCCTGTTCATTAATGTGATCTTTAATTTATTAGAGTACGCACAAGATCCTTGTATTATCTGAGCTAATACCTCACGTCAATGCATTGTCAATTCTCTAATAACGCAATGGGTACTTAATCATAATTCATAAGTGACAGTAATCATGCAGAATCTTAGTTATCAATTTCTCCTCAGCCCAATAGAAAATGTGTAAAGATTTAGCACTCACCTCTGTTGCCATGTATCTCAGGCATTGTGCTGGACTCCGGTGACGGTGTCAGCCACACCGTTCCCATCTACGAGGGCTACGCGCTCCCCCACGCCATCCTCCGTCTCGACCTCGCCGGCCGTGACCTCACCGACGCGCTGATGAAGATCCTGACGGAGCGCGGGTACTCCTTCACCACCACGGCCGAACGCGAAATCGTGCGCGACATCAAGGAGAAGCTCGCCTACATCGCCCTCGACTTCGAGCAGGAGCTGGAGATGGCCAAGACCAGCTCCTCCGTGGAGAAGAACTACGAGCTGCCCGACGGCCAAGTGATCACCATCGGCGCCGAGCGGTTCCGCTGCCCGGAGGTGCTCTTCCAGCCGTCGATGATCGGAATGGAAGCCGCCGGCATCCACGAGACCACGTATAATTCCATCATGAAGTGCGACGTGGACATAAGGAAGGACTTGTACGGGAACATCGTGCTCAGCGGGGGGACGACCATGTTCACGGGGATCGCGGACAGGATGAGCAAGGAGATCACGGCGCTGGCGCCGAGCAGCATGAAGATTAAGGTGGTGGCGCCGCCGGAGAGGAAGTACAGTGTGTGGATCGGAGGCTCCATTTTAGCTTCCCTCAGCACGTTCCAACAGGTATGTCTTCTTCAACTGAAAGATCGACGTCTTCGGAATTTTTAGACTGTTAAAATTATATCCTCCAGAAATCGTAAAAACAACGTCGGCATTGCAGATGTGGATTGCAAAGGCAGAGTACGATGAGTCCGGTCCATCGATTGTGCACAGGAAATGTTTCTAAACCATCTTCCGACCAACTACCAGAACAATAAGATGGTTCGCAGCAGAACGCATCGAAGAGATCAGTTCAAATTACTCACTTGGATAGGTCTACTTAATGGTGATCTGCAATTATTATTATATATTTATTTTTTAAAAATTCTATTCCCAGTGATTAATTGGATATTTTCAATAATCCTGAATTAAACATTATTTTTGAGGAACTTGTAATCTTATTATTTTCTGCTCTATATTTTGTAATGTGCCACGGGAAATTAATTTTGTATTAAACTATTAATTTTTCAAATTTTCTTCTTTTGCGTTCCTTCTCTTGCTTGTTGATCGAAGTAACACATTGATAGCAAGACTTATGCTGTACATCATGTCCGCCCCAAGCTCTCGTGTCCGCTCCATTATAATTATAATAAAAGATGATTTCATTAATCTCGAATATTATTTACAGTTCATTTTCAAATTATATGAAAAAAAATAAATTATAAAGTAAATTTATATCAGGAGTGATAGTAAAACTTTTCCTAAGGAATTTTGTTTCAAAGATATACAACAATCAAAAATTAATTTTTATCTCAAATAAATTTGTTATCCTCCCCTTAAAAAAAAAAAGGTAGATCCGCTACCTTAGCGGCCCCCCTAGTGCCGGCCCCACGGATATGGAGGGAGGTTCATGCAGGTACACAGGCCATAGTGTTATCCTCCCCTTAAAGTCACATGGAAGGGAAGTAAATTATCATCAAATCTGAATCCGGATCCTTTGATCTCTTTATCCTGATCCACTCTTGAATCGGGACGAAGGGATTGGTGAAAAATAATAATCCTCATCTATTAACAAGTATGGATCCATTTCCCCACTAATATAAAGACTGGATCATGAATTAATTCAATCTTTACGGACCAAGAATCCACCCTCCTAAAATCTATCACACAACTAAATACCAATTCAGCTAATATTTATTACATAAAAATGATTTTGATTTTGCCTAAAAATATTCACCAAAGTCTTCACGAGAACACGTGCCCGAAGTCAAGACGTTGACCGAGTTAACAGTGACCCGTTCGTTTTCTTTTCTTTTCTTATTTAGAATGACATTTTAGACAACAAATATATTATTTTGATAAATTTTGATAAAATATAAAGTATACTACAGTTAGTGAATACTTTGATGGTAAAAACAAGTAACATCGTTATTACGTCGCCCATATTTTTGAAGAGAATAAGTCACGAGGACTTATCACAATAATCATACTAGAATTGAATTGAATGGTTCTCATAGAAATCTTTAAAATCATATCATGCAAACATTAAATACTCTTCAAGTAAGTCTTTAAAAAAGATTATCGAAATATTTTTTATGTAAATTTTATTTTACTATTAAATACTTTATTTCAGCAAAAAAAATAAAATATTATCATTCAAATCACTCGTTCATCATCGGGGAGGGTCAATGTAATAAACTATTTTGGAGTAGTTTGAAAAAAATAGTATTTTAAGAAGGCATTTTGAAACCGTCGCTAAACTTTGGCGAGAGTATATTTAGAAAATTACCTTCAGTTGGGTACTAAAATGAAATTTAGTAAAAATTAAAATTTGGAATATATAAACTCTTCGTCTCCCATGGGAGGGAGCTTCCTTAGTCCCTGCCCGCCTCAGGTCAATGGAGAGGCGCCTCCTTTGGTAGGAGACGCCCCGGAGTCTCGCCTGCGCTACGCAGCTCCGCGATCGAATGTATCTGTACCCTCGGTAGGTCCATCGGTATTCTCACATCCTATGCTGCTAGGTCGCCGCGAGGTTTGTATCGGGATCGCCAGAGCTTGCCCTTCTCGATTACCTTGTTGTTTATGTTGCTTAATGTAGTTGTAAAGTAGATGGATAGAAAACATCTTGCTGATCGAGACTATCCGCGCTATGGCACTGATGTCAAGAGAAGTGAACATCTGATGATGTCTGGGCCTTTGGGATCATGCAATGACCCTGACTGCACTGAGTGCCCCTCAGCTTATAAAACCAAAAGAGGACTTCAAAGGGGCTCCATGTCTATGGATAAAAAGGTGCAACTTTTCCTCCCTTTTGCTCAAAGAGATTTCAAATCTGAAGAGGACCTTAAGTCCTAGGTGGGTGTGGTTCTGACATTTTAGTTTAGCCCCACATCAAAAGTTGTGACCTGATAAGGGGAGTGAAGAATTTAGGCAACTGAACTACCATCAATTTGATCTTAAGCACTTTATGCTAATGGTTGACCTATCAAGTTGATGGCCTAGTTCTCCCATTTGGGTGGATTTATGTAGTTGACACCGTTATTTCTATGATTAACTTCTCATTTGTTTATTTAGAAATTCCAGTGCATCTGTCCCTCTAATTGGTTTTCCATGTATATGGCATGATTTAACAAACTAGTTGTTTTTCAGAAATACTTCATCTCCAAATGCCCCCATTATTGATAATGCTTTTGAAGTCTCACTTTTTACATTCTCCTGCCTTTGTTCTTGTGTCATGCAGCTCCGTGACATTCTATATGGGAATAATGATAGCTGGACCAAAAAATGGGCTTCTCGTCTTGATACATATTTCCCCATCATGAATCCTCACACTAAAGTTGTGCAACGATGGAACAAATTCTACCTCATTTCTTGCTTTGTTGCAATCTTCATCGACCCACTGTTTTTCTTTCTGCTGTCAGTAGAGGGGGTACACTATTACCTATTTTGACCTCTAATCTTTATATTTGGTTTTATCATGTAGTTTTACAATCTTGAAGTGGAAAATATTTGTCTGATATAGTTATCTCGATTTTCTCAAGTGAGCATTATTAGATGTTGGACGATTCTTTTTCTTCAGAGTATTACATTATGTCCAATTTACATAAAAAACTACAACTTCCATTTTTCAGACTCTTCAAAGAAGCTGAAATCACCTTTAACTGACTGCCATTATAGGAAGCCAAGAAGTTTCTATCTCACACTGTAATGTTTTGGGGAAATAAAGAATCAGCAAGAGTAGGCTAGCTCAATCTGGGAAAATGTTGCTAGATTATTCCCCCTAGATTTGGTCTTTGTGCACAAGAATCCCAATTATGCATAGATGTATAATTTCATTTGCTTTTAGGATACCTGATCTAGGTGCAATTCGTTTGAGTTTATCTAACAGCAATACTTTTGATAAATTAATGTTGTCCTTGTCCTCCTCATTAAAATTTTGAAAGCTAGTGTGTATTTGTTCAAGCATTGAGTTAAAATCTATGAAAATCTCTATAATTCAATTTAATACCCATTAAACAAGTTATATTTCTCCAAAGTTCCACTTTGTACCTTGTGCCTTTCTATACTACAAAGGTGAATCTACTTTTGTTGTAGTGTGATAAGTTTTCATTGTCTAGATACTCAATTAGACTTCAGAAGGCATTATGTTATTGCTTTTGATGGACATGATTCATTGTAGAAAGACCATTGCATCGATGAATCAAAAGAGTTTCTAAATTTCTGAGGATCATAAACATCACAGAATAGAGAATAAGAGAAGATAAAAAATATTAGTAAGGCGCTGCACCCAACTTAACATTAGTTTGGTTAACAGGTCATGAACAAGACTTACACACATGAAAGGCTCTGTGGGTGATCCACACTCCTAAGCAATAGTGTTCTATAGCACTTCAATTAATTATAATAATACAATGATGGTTCTAAGTGTTAAGCCCTTTCATATCCTGTCTGGGGCACCTACAGAGAGATGCCTAAAACATAGCTAAGTCCCCTTATTTTATAGGGGTAATGATTCTCCTAGGCTTATAAGGGTCAAGCAACCTTGGATCTCTCTTAAATGAAGCCTTCTAGAATCTCAAACTCTTGGTAATTTTAATTGGATTGACTTTGAGTCGAACCTGCAACAAAGTAGATGATGGATGCCTTTATCACATAACTTCGTATTTTTGTTAATGTTTCTTTATCATTTACTTGAAAATGAATTTTCTAAAGATTCCATTTATATGTTAACTTTTCTGAAATTAGGTGCATTTATGTTTTTTTTTTTTTTTTGAAACTTTCAGAATGTAGATCACTTACCATTTTCATTTTATGCAGGAGAACAAATGTATAGTTTTTAATTGGTCTTTGGCAATTACGATTGCAGTCGTAAGGAGTATGACTGATTTCACTTACTTGTTGAACATGGTTCTTCAGGTAAAATATGAACAAAATGCCATTATTTTCCCATCATAAACGGAAATTTTTTAGATAGGATTATTAGTTAGCTTTTTCCTAATACATTATTAACTGAGCATCTTGTTTAAAGTGTACATCAATTAGCTACTTTAGTGACCAATTCACCACTTATAAACATGAAATTTTTTAGTAGTGAAGCAACATTATAGAGAGGTCAGAACTAACCAAATTTGATGTTGATCTCAATGAGTTTTAGTAGCTAAACAAACCCAGCTTGTGCACTCCTATGTTCCTCTATCATCTGCAAATGTTTGACCTACAAGCATGTGTTAGTAAAAAATTCTGATTGTCACAATATTCTTCTTTTGACTCTGATTGTTAACCAATGATGTTAAATTGCTAATTTATAATTAGACTTACCTGAATATGTGTAATAGTGTTACAACTGAAAGCAACTTCTCATGTTTACATGCATTTTTCCTTTTGTTGATCCATGCAACAAAATCAACATCCCTTAGTGTAAATGTGTGAAAAAGTATCAATTTTTTCTTTTTCTTGTACTTATACCATACCTCAATATGTGTAAATGGCATTTATGTGACCCATCTGTGCAGTTTAGACTGGCATATGTTGCTCCTGAATCTAGAGTGGTGGGTGCTGGGGATCTAGTGGATCAGCCGAAGAAAATTGCTCTTAATTATCTATATGGATACTTTTTCTTGGATTTTTTTATATTATTACCACTTCCTCAGGTATGAATTTTTTTTGGCTATTCTTCAGGTTTTCTTTATTTGATGCAATATTAAGAAAATCTTTAGTAATTTGTTGTTTTAAGAGTTGGTATTGTGGATTCAGTAATAATGTAGGAAAGTAGAAGAGAAAAAGTTGTATGTGGGATTATGCGTTGATTAAGGGCTTAGTGTGATTTCTAGAGCGGGGGAGGGGATCTACATGTTTTTCAATTTTTATTGTAATGATTTCAGAAGAAGAGAATTCAAACAAAGTAAATACCGAAAGTTTTGTAGTGCAGAAGGGTGGAAAAATCAAGGATGTTGCAAGAGAAACTACAACGAATAGGAGACTAGAGCAGGTTTAAGAATGAATTGATTTCATGCCCGAAGGTATAATTTCCACTTACTAAGAAGTACCTCACTTGTTGACAGCGTAATAAAAAGGAACCGAGCCATATGAACAATTACTAACTCATAATAATCAAGAAATTCAATAAATTTTAAATATTTATTTGCCTATATTTTACTACAAATACAATAAAATTGTATAAAATAAAAGATCATATGAATAGAATGGAAAACATTGGAATAAAATCAAATCAGGAATCAACAGCTTAAGATCTTTAAGCAATTCTATGAACTAATTGAAACCAATTTATGATATCAAAAGGATGTCTTTGCCTGCAAAACTAGAGGCTAAGAAAAATAAAAAGCAAGCACAAATTTGCTAAGTGGGTAATAGGATATATATACTTGAATTTAATTTGTTTAAGAGAGGAGCAATGGCATGGAGAGTGCGAAGAGAGGAGCTGCAGCCGATCAGGTTGCTAGCTGTTTTTGGTTGGAAGAGAGGAAGAAGTCTGCTGGTGTTGGCCTGTCACTGAAAAAACACGAAGAAGGAAGGAGAAGAAGAGGGAGTGGCTATAGGTTTTCTGGTGCTGGGATGGCAGCTAGAATGATGCTGGAAGAAGAGGAGATGTTGTTGTTGTTGTTGCTGTTGTCAGCCGGAAAAATGAGGAAGAAGAAGAAAATAGAGGAAGGAGGAAGAGGGAGGGCTGCAGGAGAAGTGCTGGTGATGGGTGATTTTGGATTGATGCTGGAAGAAGAAGAAAAACGGGAGGATCAACAGAAAGAAGAAGAAGATAGGGGAGGAGAGATTGGCCCATGGAAGGGTGGATGCATTCTTGTCATGCAGTAGTTGAAGAGAAAACACGAGGGAGAGAAAGAGTGGAGAGAAAATTATCCCCAATTCGTCAAAAATAAATAAATTAATACATGAAAAAATTCAGTATTTTAACAATTGAAGTTGGAAGGACAAAATGCTTGGGTGGCTGCTTAGCTCCTAAAAGTGTAGACTTAAAACTATCTCAATTTCTTCACTATTTAGAGTGTTCAAATGAAGTTGGCAATGTGTTTGCCATATTGATTTGGTCGTTCTATGCCCCTTAATGTAGAAGAAAAACTAATCAACTTTTATTATAACTAATGTTTGGAAGGTCATGCGGTGCGCATAACAGAAATAATACATATAAAAGTTATTTTTTATTTATTTTGCACGAGTGCATACCAAAGTTTATGATCTAGAGGTGAAAATATTGAGTTGGCCATACGAGGTTATTAGGGAAGCTGAAAAGAAATGTTTTAAAATGAGAGAAATATGGTCAAGCTTGTATGAATATGTTCATTTATGATGATTACTGTTTGTCATTATTCAAATTCATGGAATGCATAGTCTCACATGAAAGCAATGTAGATACATCAAAACAAACTAAAGGATGCATCTACGGATCTAGTTATCATCATCCATAAGAGCTACATTGGATAGAAATCGAAAGCAATGGAAAACGAATGGTCTAACCTAAATCCATCGCATTAGCCATTGTCCTTGATGGGGAAGAGAGGAGGAAGAAGAAGCTCTCTCTTGAATTCCAAGGTTCAAGATTATACCCTAATTGGTAGCTTCTTCCCTTATATACCAAGCCCATCCTATAGGGATCATCCACATAAAAGCCCATAATCATTAACAACCCATTAATGTTAATGAACCGGGTTAACGAATCTACACATTGAATCCACATCCGATAATCTAAACCCCCTTCATGCTAAAAGCATTAGATCACTTAATTGGGGTTTAGTTCCTTAATGATAATTAGTTGTGTGTGTGTGTGTGTTAATCAAATGAAAGTCCACCTTATGTAGATTAAGCCCACCCACGTGGACTTAATCGGATTAAGCCCACCCACGTGGACTTAATCCTTCATCACATGCCAATAAGGATTGTGTGGTGTGCTTACGAGTAAAAGGTAGCACACCCTAATGATTAGACATTTTCAGCACACCCTAATGATTAGACATTTTTCAAGAGATTGGGCTCTACTAAATATTTGTCATTGTCATCCCACAGCATGTGGTATCCATTGGATGACCTTCTTAAAGACTTCTTTGTTAGTTTCTTATGACAATCTACATGATTTTATATTTTTATTATAATGATTTCAGATTGAGAAGAGAATTGACACAAAGTAAAATAGGAAGCTTTATAGTGGAGAAGGGTTGAAAAAACAAGGAGAAATTACAACAAATAGGAGACTGGAGCAGGTTTAAGAATGAATTGAAGTTGGAAGGACAATGTGCTTGGATGCATGATCAGCTCCTAAAAATGTAGACTTAAAACTATCTTGATTTTGGTCAAGATCTTAAGTGTTCAAATGAAGTTGACAATGTGTTTGTTATATTGACTTAATCATTCTATGCCCCTTAATCTGTATGAAAAATTAATAAAACTGCATTTTAGCTGATGTTTTGAGGGTCACGTGTTGCTCATAACAGAAATAATACACTTAAAAAGTTTTTATATTTATTTTTGCCAAGATACGTATTTATGTACTAGAGGTGAAGATATTGAGTTGGTCGTAATAGGTTACTATAGGAGATGTAAAGAAATGTTCTTGATATTGAACAAGTAGGTGTAGCCAAAGTAGTTGATAAAATGAGAGAATTTTGGTTAAGCTAGTATGAAGACGTTAATGTACGATAAATAATGTTTGTCACTATTGAATTTAAATATGTTTATCATTTAAAATGTGTTGGATAATGATGTAGTACGATAGACGAACAAGCGAATGAATCCCACACAGAGTAAACTCTCTCTCACTGAGAAAAATAATTCCAAATTATTATTGACCGCAAGATGTTAGTTACACAGACTCTAAACTTCTTTTATAGATGCAATCCTAAAGCAAATGAGAAAATAAGTAGTCCAAATTAGAAGAACATGCATGGAAAATACATAATCCTTAATTATTTATCAAAAAGTAAAATGTTGCAATTGTAAATTACCAAATAATAAAAATTGAATTTAAAATTTAATTGCAAATGCGCCAATCTCAAATTATTCTCTAATGTATTTTCTTTAATTATAGATGCATAAATCTCAAATTATTCTTCAATTTATTTCTTTAACTTTGTTACTTTTACGCTATCGGGAGCAAAAACAAGATCTACACATGGTATTCATTGACTTAGAAAAAGCGTATGATAAAGTCCCAAGAGAAATTATATGGCGAATTTTAGAAAAGAGAGGTGTTAGCGTAACATATATTGAACTAATTAAGGATATGTACGAGGATGTAACGACCAGAGTAAAGACTTCAGGCGGAGTAACTGAAGCATTTCCAATAAAGATAGGGTTACATCAAGGATCAGCTCTAAGTCCCTATCTTTTTACACTAATTATGGACGAACTCACTGCGCACATTCAAGACACAGTACCGTGGTGCATGTTGTTTGCAGATGATATTATTTTGGTAGATGAGACACGTGAAGGAGTAAATGCTAAGCTAGAATCTTAGAGGGAAACACTAGAAGGGAAAGGTTTTAAGCTTAGTAGATTAAAGACAGAATATATGGAATTTAAGTTTAGCAATATTAGAAGTAATGAAACAATTGTTAAGATAGGAGAGGACGAGTTGCCTGGAACCGAGCGATTTAAATATTTAGGATCATTTTTACAAAATGATGGAGGGATTGAGAGAGATGTCTTACATAGAATACAAGCAGGATGGGTGAAATGGAGGGGAGCGTCGAGTGTTTTATGTGACCGTAAAGTACCTCTTAAACTTAAAGGTAAGTTCTATAAAACCGCAGTTAGACCTGCTATGTTATATGGAGCTGAATGTTGGGCTATGACTCGAGCACACGAGCAGAAGATGAGAGTTGCAGAGATGAGGATGTTAAGGTGGATGTGTGGACATACAAAGATGGACAAAATAAGAAATGAGAGCATTAGAGAGAAAGTCGGAGTTGCATCTATTGAGGGAAAACTCCGAGAGACACGTTTAAGATGGTACGAACATGTACTTAGACGACCAATAAATGCTCCAGTTAGGCGATGTGAAACTATGATAAATATGCATATCAAACGAGGAAGAGGAAGACCAAAAAAGACTTGGTTAGCAACAATAAAACAAGATAAAATATATTTAAATATAGATGATGATATAATAGGAGATAGAGCTCAATGGCGTAAAAGGATTCATACAGCCGACCCCACCTAGTGGGAAAAGGCTTGGTTGTTGTTGTTGTTGTTGTTACTTTTACGCTATCCATTTTCTTCTCTCCATTACATAAAAGAAGGTAAAAGAGAAATTGACTTAATATAATTAAAAGAGATCAATGACCAATATATTACTAATAACATGACTTTAGATAGGTCTCAATGATATAGTATCTCCAACATTGAATAGGTGGGATATATAGTTGTTGTTATTATTTTTGTTCTTTAATCTATTATTTATTCTTGTCATGGGAAAATTATTAGGCTTTAGTACCCAAGTAATCCACTCAACTATGATTGTTAGTATTACATGGTATTTAACTATTTATAAGTAGGATTCTCATATGGATAATCAAGGTTTGAAATCTTGAGTTGTATCAATGTTTTGGTCTTTGATTTAATAGATACGTTTTCAGTATCATGTTGACGTTCTGATGTATGGTGTCGGTAGCAAATTGGTGGTGGAAGGAGGAAACAAATAAGGAAGAAAAAGATAAGACAACTATATAATTAATTCAATGGTTGCCTTCCATCTGGAATGCTATGATTTTGATATTATTTTATCTGGAGACAAATTACCAAAAAAAAAAGTTATCTCAATTTTAGTATGCCAAGGTGTGTTAAGTTTTGGTATGAAATGATCCTTGTCGACATGATTGACACAACATAGGAGATATTATCTCAGTGACGATTAATATCGACTTTTGGTAAGTTATCAAAATCATAAGCTTTGACTGTATCACTCGCCACTATACAAGATTTTAAACTATGTGTATAATTTGGTCCCTAACACTTCCCCTCAAATTGGCTCATTCAATTTATTACATATGTACTCAATTGTATGATCTTTTAAGTGTTTGGTCCATGAATTTGTTAACCAAACACTAAAACTGACAAATTTTGTAGCAAATATTGTACTTTTCCTCTCATAAAGTGGCAATTAATCTATATGGTTTGTTCCACATGCAATACTAGATTAGGGGCTCTGTACATAAAAACTTGATTGTCATAGATTCATAGTACAACTACATGATCTGTTAGAAACATTTTATAGCTTAGTCATCAATTGATTAATATTCTGCATAAACTCACATGTAGCTAGGGGTAATACTCCTATATTATGCCTTTACACTTCCTAGTGCTTTTTGCTTTTCCATGAAATCAAATTACCTCTAAGAAGAACGGGATATCCCTATATGGGCCTTTTATCCATAGGTGAACCTACCAATATATACATGGAAAAAAAATCATTTGCTATCGAATTTTCTATGGAGACATGAAAAAGATTCAACAAAAGACAAAAATAAATCGACTATCTATTTTATGTTAAGAAATATGTAGAGTAACTCCTGATATGGCGGTAAAAGCAAGACGTGTAGGCGGATCGATCCATCAAGTTCCTATTGAAATAGGATCTACACAAGGAAAACACTTGTCATTCGTTGGTTATTAGGGGCATCCTGAAAATGTCAATATATCTTACAATCTAAAGGTGACCTCAATCCTCATATAAATGTCCTTTCCTTAGTGTTCTTTATGTACCATAAAATTCTTAAGGTTGTCTTCAAATGATCATGAGGTATAGAAGATGGGTTAGGGAACTACCTCATAGTTACAAATTACAAGATTAACACGTTGAGGAGTAAAATGTGTTGAGGAGTAAAATGATAGTATAGATGTGATGTCATCCTCGACATCCTCATATAAACATAGTGGAACTTGAGGTGCCTCCAAAATTTGAGTCTTCAGAGACCCCAACTAGAGTGAACCATATGAAAAAATATAACAATGAGAAGCTTGCAAAAATGATCTTGTATAACTTTAACATCAGATGTGATTGAGAAGATATCTTGAAATCATTATTGTGTCTAACTACTGAAGTTAGAAGAGAGTCGAGACTATCAATCACATTGTAGGCTTGAGATATAGTGCTCATGTATTGATCGTGAGACTATATCCAAGTCTCATAGTATGAGATGCACTAGAATATGCTCATGATATCAAAATCAATGAACTGCTAAAGGAGGTCGAACAGTTGTGCATCAATACACTACTGAGAGGCTTTGGTTGACTCAAGAATCTCGATGCTCAGGTGGTGTGATGCTCTACTTGACCTTGGCCTATGAACTAAACATGAATAGTTGTAGCTCATTAAGCATACTTTTTCTCATTCAACTTCTCCTTCAACTTCTTTGTGGTAATTATCATAGAGACTGAAAGGCCAAAAAGGCTGATGGTGAATGGTAATTGAGAAGTAGTTGAGGATTACCAGACTTGGGATCGAACGTAGTTCTTGAAGAATTCCCCATACACGAGCAGGTGAAGTTGTGAAGAAAAAATAGCTAATGTGGGAGATCTTTCTTCACTATGGAAGAATATTCAGGTCTAGATTAATCCAGTAGACAGGTGTCTCATATCCAGTTCACTTTTTGGATGGTATGGTAGGATGCTTGTGCTAATCACATGGAGCTAAGGGCCTCTCTGTGATCTAGTGGCCTCAGTAGCATCCGACTATGACGAGTGTTGGGGGGTATATGGAAGCTGAGTGAATGACGGTCCTGGCAGATGTTTTACTCTATGCAACCGGGTTACTATCTTTTTGCTTCTGCATGGAAAGGAGGAGACGTCAGAGTTGAGAGCTAATGTTATGGATCACTACTATTACTGATGAATCAAGATGGTGTGATGCCCTCAAGATAGTTGGAGGAAGCTGAGCGTCTGATAATGTTGCTCAACAGGGGTCACTTTTGCTACCAATGGATAGATGCTTGATTGGTTTGCAAGCAGAAGCTGCTCGCTGTGAACAATTGAATTGCAAGAAGGAGAAGTGTGTGTCAGGACTGCTAGCATTTGACTAATGAAGATTTCATTTGAAAACTATGAGAATGTCTCCAATACCATATTATGATGGGGAGATTATTAAGACTTGATATCCCAAGTAGTCTCTTCTACCTATATTTATTATTCATCAACGAAAACTTACGCTTTATACTTGTATTATATGGAATCATTGGGAAGAGAAAGGCTCAGGTATCACAACGACAATAAAGGCTTAGATACCATATTGCAATGGGAAGTGAAATTGTTAAGATTTGATACTCTGGTACCTTTACCTATGTTTATTATTCATCAATAATTTTACTTTACACCTTGTTATATAGTATGTACAAGTAGGTCATAGTAGTAGTATTTACAATTAGGTCTCTGGCACTCACAATCTCTTTTGTGTATGTTACTCTAATAATAGATGTATAAATTAGTGTTTGAGTCTTTTGACATTACCGAAAACAAACATGCAGATAAGTTTTTGAATAGCAGACCATAATAAGCTTACTCTTTTTTGGAGCTTGTTTCTAATATGGTTAAGAGGCTTGTAAATTCAAGGTTAGCTAACTTGGTAAGAGCTTAACTTGACCATCTTTAAAAAAAAATATGGTACACCAGTTTTCATGCTCCAACTGAATTAAGCTCAATGAGACTTTTGATAAGCTTCTTTCAGACTATTTATGGAACTTCAGTTTAAACTCTTACACAGAATGATGTAAATATGTCTTGATGTCTAATGCTTCAAATTTATTGGCTATTCATGGACACTCATTTTGTCTTCCATGTTATGAAGGTAATGATATTAGCAGTGCTACCAAGTTATATGGGATCTTCAGAAGCAAATTATGCCAAAAATCTTTTACGTGTCACAGTCCTCCTTCAATATATCCCACGACTAATTAGATTTATTCCATTGCTCGGCGGGCAGTCTGCAAGTGGTTTCATCTTTGAATCAGCATGGGCAAACTTTGTCATTAATCTTCTTATGTTTGTGTTGGCTGGGCATGTAGTGGGTTCATGTTGGTACCTTTTTGGCTTGCAGGTTGTTAGGTCTTGAATATTGCTTTTTTAAGGGATTTATAATTCTTTTTTTCTATAGGAGACTATCAACATTCCTTGTAAATATGATTATTTCATTTTTTTTTAATTTTTCTCTCTATTTTTGTAGACTGATAATTTTATGGTGAGATTTTATCATGAATTGTCATATGCTAGTCCTGGTCCAACTTCATATTAACACCTACTGAATGATATTTTATGCTTATCCTTTGAAAGCAAGCCTTGCTCTTTTCTGGCTTGCATGGGTACACTAATACGGACTTATGGGAAATATCAGAAAGTGATAAAATTATATAGTTTCAGGAACATTATGACAAATTAGACGTAGCGATAATTTCAAAACAGATTATGCACTTTAGAAAATGATGCAAGTAGAAGTATCATTATTTGCAGCATTTTTATGCCTTGATATTTTCCCTTAGACTTTTGATGACATTGATACACAAACTATGTATATTCTTTTATCTAAAATGTGTTGTTCCCCAACAACTGTTAGAAGCCATTCAGTTTCAGTGGAACTCTATTGGTGCCTTTTGAATAGATAAAACCTTGTGTATGACCTCTCTTCTTCTAACTCTTAGTAATCAGCATGAGAAATAGTTTCTTTGTTGTTGGTATAAAACAGAATTGATTACTAGCGGGTCTTACTTTTAAGACTTCTATGAAGGAATTTGACTTGTAGAGAAAAGTTGATTGTGAAATCATAATCTTCAATTTATTACTTTTTCTCACTTCCAGTTTTAGAAAACAATTAAGTGATTTATTTCCCAATAATTTGTGCAAATTGAACATTTGAACTTTCTGGATATTCTATTCTAATAATGCTAAAGCAAGGTCAAGTGATTTGTCGCTATTAATATCTATAGGATCCTTCTTTTTCTAGTATTGCCAAATCATTAGATCTCTGTGAACTCTATTAGAGATTTTTTATTGAGTAAAAAAATCATGTGCAACTTTTTCCTTCTTTTTGACAATTACATAAATGGGTTCTAGGGTATAATTTCTCGGATGAACTAATTTAATAGTAAATACTTATATTACAATCGTTGTTCACTTGCTTTGAAATAGTAATACTATTATCATTTAGAAGCTTGTTCACTACATAATTGTTGCATACTTGAACACTATCTTGTTGATAAAATCAGTGTGAGTTTCTGCACTTTTGTGCATGTTTAAATCTGTCCTAGATGCCATCATCATAACTATTATTAAAAATCCTTCTTTTTTTTTCCAGAGAGTAAATCAATGTCTACAAAATGCTTGTGCTTCATCAAATGTTACAAGTTGTAGAATTATGATAGATTGTGGTCGTGGAGTTGATGCACAAGAAGATAGGGATAGTTGGAAAAATGAAAGCACTTCTACTTCTTGCTTTGATTCTGCTAATGGAGGCTTTAATTATGGAATTTACCAAAATTTAGTTCTGCTGTCCACAGAACCTAGTGCTGCAAAAAGATATGTATACTCTTTATTTTGGGGTTTTCAGGTATATTGATATACACCTTTTACCAAAATCAACATTATCTTTCTTCCTCAAATAATCCATCCAGTTTCTAGTAGTTATCTGTTGGAATTTTATTTAATTGTGATGCCTTGCTAAATCATAGATCAATACTAGGTTATGTTTTTGGAATTAGTTGTCAATCCAGTCATTTAATGATTCAAAGGACAGGCAAAGGAGTTTATTACTGGCTAAGCTTCTATTTTGTTTTTCGTGACCTTGATTTTTTTTTATTGGGTAGCGTCTAGAAGAATTTATCCATCCTGCACCTGTTTGTGTGTGGTTAGTTTGGGTTGTCTGATGATAGGAATATGTTAAATTATGAACATCTAAACTTAGTTTTTTCTACAACCATAGGCTTTTGGGATTTATGGTCATGTATCAAATTTGAAAATTTACCTTGATTGCAAGGGTTTTTGCTATGTTTCTCCAAAAATGACCTTTAATCAGTTGGGACCATTTATCAATAGAAGATAGCTCTCTTTAACTGATGTGGGATACATGTCAACACTAATCTAGTGTCATATGATGCTAAATGATATTTTAACCCTAATATTAAGGTCCGCTATTACATTCAATGATATGCCACTTATACTAGTGTATCATTGAATATCGCTTCTTTGCAATGAGTTTGATTAATTTAAATAACCAGTGTGTCAGAGAGATAATATTTAATTGCACCTAACTGACATGTGTTTAATATATGTCAAAAAGAACAATAGTTTGCTTAGTTAGGGCTAACGATGTGTTATGCTTGAAATAAGTTCAAAAGGTTATTATAGGAAAATTGGAGTGAAATTGAAGTCATTCGTTGTGACTGCTAAAGTTTATTATCTGAAATCTATACTATGCCTAAACAATGTAAATCTAATGTGGATTGTCATGTTTTCCAAGGGTATACAAATCATGTCAATAGTTTATTTAGGCCATGTGGCATGTGATAATAATGAATTTAAATAAGGCTAACAAGCGGTTATAATTGAAAAGTGTTCAAAAGCTTATATTTGATAAAAAAAAATTAGAAAAATATTTTAATTGAAATAATCCATGCACTTTTCCCATGTTTGGAATTAAATCGTTTTTATAATGTTATATATATGTTTTTTGTATACATTATAAAAATTGTCCTATGTCATTTTGTTGACATATTTAAAATTAGTTGAATCAATTAGAGTAGAAGGTGAAAGAGTTAGTTGGAGACAAAAGCAAACTTTAGTTCATATAATAAAAAATAATTTAATTGTTTTGAATACTACAAGTAATATAACTTTGTTTAGAATTTAATGGAGAGATGAATTCCATCACTCCAACACTATATAGTTGGGACAAACATGTTCATCGTAATGTGTTGCAGAATCAATTTAAATAGCATTTACAATGTATAGTAATCTAAAGCTATCCATCCTATGATTAAAGTAAAATGAAACCTTATAAATCACAAATGATAAAGAAATTTAATTTAGCAAAATCTATTTTTGAGGCGACAAGTACTTTTGATCTGGTCACTTGGCATCATAGTTTGAAATCTCTTATTGTGTTGGGTGGCACAGTCGAAATGCATCATTTCAATAAATTATCAGAACTCGAAACTACCCAAAACTACTTGACACAAGTAATCTATCTTGTGTTGTGTCAATCATGCCCTAAATCTCGTGTCATACTAACATTCGACTTCCCTTAACATGCTACAAAATGCGTCAAGGTGTTGAAATAATGTTTATTATTTTGTTAGCTTTTGTTCATGCAATACAATAAAGGGGAATCTTGCCGCAACGGTAAAATTATTATCATGTGACCTAGGGTCACGGGTTCAAGTATCAGAAACAATCTCTTGCAAAGCAACATAAGGTTGCGTACAATAGACCCTTCCCCGTGACCCCACATTTGCAGAAGCTTTGTGCATCGGGTTGCCTTTTTGTTTGTGCAATACAATGTGAAAATTGTATGATTCCGTATGGGAGTTAGAAATACATGTGTTATCTTCTTATTCTTCTTTTTTGTCCTTTTCCTTCCCAACCCAATTCCACTAGTACCATACGTCGAAACTGTGGCTAGCAATTGTTCTTTCTTTTTGCACATGTGAATAAATTATTATTATTTTTTCTTCCTATCACACGTACAGTAGTGTTGACGTAAACGAACATTGGTACATTAAAAATCCTGATGTGAGAAATGAGAATTTTAGGGGATTATTTGCTTGTCTTGATTTACCTTTAATGTTAGACATGAAATATAAACCTTTTTCATACTTTATAAGTTCTTCAAAATTGCAAATATATAAAAATAAAATAAAATGTCAAACATTCAGCTTCTATGGAAATTTTTTTTTGCTTTTTAATTTGGTTAGTAAATCCATTCTAAATGCCCAAGGTTATTATGGGAAAGAATTGAAAGATCTCATAATCGAGGAAAGGGATATGATGATGTTTAGAAATAATGTGTTTTTCAATTTGTATGATTGATTATATATTTAGTTTCCTAGATTAGTTTGAACTGATCTCATATATATGTACATTGTCTTCTCCTTTTGTAATTCAATAATCATATACACAAATTTTCCCCATATTCAGTTGTCTCTTCAAAGGTCTTCATCTATAGTTTGCATATTCAAGGTACGATCAGTAGGAATTTGTCTTGTTTAACTTGCTAGTGTTGTAGAACTTTCATCTACTTCAATTGTTGCAAACTATACAACAATTAATTTTTTTTATATGCATGAGCAGCTTGTAACATTTTTATTTATGATTCATTTCTGGAGTCTGAATATTTGTCAACATAAGCAGAAAAACACCATTGTTTTCACGATGTTTAATTTTTAGACTCTTTTGTTTTTCTAGCAAATCAGTACCTTTGCTGGTAATCAAGTTCCGAGTTATTTTCCATGGGAAGTTTTATTCTGTATGGCAATCATTGGATTAGGACTTCTGCTTTTTGCACTGCTCATTGGGAATGTGCAAAATTTTCTCCAGTCTCTTGGAAGAAGGTAAAAGTCTTCCAACTGTAGCTTCTGTAATTTTGATGTGGTCCATAATTAAGGTTTTTATTTTTTGGAGGAAACAGATTTTGAATTTACCCATGATAATATGCATTGTTAAGGTAAATTTTACTGAAGATCATTTTTCAGAAAATACAGTAATCCTATTTGCACGATTATAGCCGTTCTTATTTTGTATGATACTTTATTATGTCTTATTCTTTTTCAAAATATCTGTTACTACCACATTATCATTAAGAATTAAAAGTCATAAGGATGAACTCAACGATACACATCAAGAAGTCTATATTTATGCATTGAAGTATCAATCTCTGTTAGTCCCAACTATTTGGGGTTTAGCCTCCATTGAGCTCTATGCAATCGAACATCTTCAGTTTCTTCAACATACATTCTTAATCTCTTATATAAATATCATGGAAGACTTAATTTAGTAATTTCTTTGATTTGTAATACTCGACTATCTAATGGTTAAGCAAAGGTTAATGGTTTTACAAAATTATGAATGTTTAAGGATACAAGAAATAATGTTTCTGGACTTTGATCCATGAACTTCTCATTCTTTTTGTTTTCTATCCAAGGAGGGTAGAAATGCAACTTCGACGGCGTGATGTTGAAAGATGGATGAGCCATCGGAGATTACCTGAAGCATTAAGAAGGTTTGCCTGCTTCAATTCTTATACTGTCACATATCATGATAATAAATGGTTGATTGAGCAAGATTTTACTTGATTATAATAAATGATAAACTGATTAAGAAAAATAATTGACATCTGAAGTAATTTTGAAGCTTGAGAATTCTGCCTTTATCATTGTCTGTTTCTTTTTAATATTTTTTTGTATTGCTTCTCTATTCCACTGGTTGAAATTTTTGGTTTGACAGATCTGTTCTTTGATATTGCAGGAAAGTAAGACAGGCTGAGAGATTTACTTGGGCTGCTGCCCGTGGCATTGAGGAAGAAAAGTTACTAGAAAATTTTCCGGAGGACGTGCAGAGAGAAATACATCGCCATTTCTTTGGGTTTCTCAACAATGTTAGTTACTAACACATTGCATATCTTAGATTGCAGCCTTTGGTTAAACTAGAATTAAATCACTACTCCAATAGTCCAATATGGATAATGGAACCATGTTGTAACATGGAGTGGCACATTATGATAGGCACATGGCGCATGTGATAGGCACAATGCTATTCCTGGTTAAAATGATCATCTTGGTAAATCTACTAATATGGCCAAAAAGTATAATGCCCATGCCATTGATCTGCATAATATGCACTACAGTCCAACTCGGTTCAGGACATATCAAGTTTGTCAATTGGCTTTGCAGCAAGTAATTTGTTTGTCTCACAGATTTCTGCATTGTTTGTTCTCTTACAAATCTTGTATCAAAATTAGAGAAAAAGATGCAATTAGTAGCATTAACCCAAAGTTTACTTTGACTTTATCTTCAAGTATGTCTTAATAATTTTCTTTTGAATGCAAGTCCATATGTTGTCCTCATTGTACTTTATGTATATTCATCAAAATCCAATAATGAAGAATTTGATTTGGTTTCAAGGTCCGCATTTTCTCCCTAATGGATGAGCCAATGTTAGATGCTGTGTACGAGAAGTTGAAGCAAAACTTGTATATTAGAGGAAGTGACATCTTCTACAAGGGAGGTTCAGTCGAGAAGATGGTTTTTGTTGTCCGCGGAAAATTGGAAAGTATTGGAGCAGATGGAAACATAGCTCCCCTTGCAGAGGGAGATGTATGTGGTGAGGAGCTTCTAACATGGTGTCTCGAGCACACTTCAATAAATAGAGGTAGTTTCGCCTTAAGATTCTTGCAATGCTTGTGAGCCATTATGATAGTGTTAAGATTGTTTTAACTGCTCGAGGGTGTAATTTACCTATGACATTATCGAGTACCCTGTATAGAAATACCTTATATACTGTCTTGAATCATAACTCTATATAGATTCACAGAAGCATGCTAAAATCTTGTTTTCTGGGGATTTCACGTCCCTGCAGAGGGAGGAAAAATTCGGTTCCATGGATCGCGGTTGTTTTCTACTCGTACTGTCAGATGCCTAACAAATGTCGAAGCATTTGTTCTACGTGCTGCTGATCTAGAAGAAGTTACTGCTTTATTCTCCCGGTTCTTGAGAAACCCACGTGTGCAGGGTGCTATCAGGTAAATTTTAGTTTCTTTGGAACACAATGCACTCTGCTAATGAACGTCATGCTGCTATTTGACCCTCTAAACCCTGCTGAAGGAAAGCTAATTTTCTGGATTGCAGCAAATTGATGGAAACAACATTTGATACATTTTTTGCAAGTATTAATGTACAAAAAATGCATTGATGTTTGTGGTGCGACATGGTAGATTGGCATATACCATCTATCTATTCTTGTTTCGGAGGAACGAAACCCATTTTGCATTTGGATTGCGTGACTGCAATCATTTGAAGGCTTCCAGTATTCCTTTAAATTGCTCATTATAGTTACATTTTGTGTAACTGAAACATCTAATATTGCCTTGGCATTTGTGTACCAGGTACGAATCCCCGTATTGGCGCAACATCGCTGTAACTCGCATTCAAGTAGCTTGGAGATATCGGCAGAAGCGTCTAACGCGGACTAATACCCCGAATAATTGATCTGATAATTATAGTTCTCATCCTCATCACCAAACATTCTTCATGTTCAACTACAAATGCTTTCATGTCCATAGTCATACTAGACTCTTTAGAGTTTATACATGATACGACGAAGGTCGTCTTTGATGCTGTTGTCTTGCATAGATTCAATCATCCAGCAGTTGAGGCAGTGGATGAGTTTTAGAGCAACCAGTATTGCTTTGTGTAATCTCAATTGAGTTACACTCCTGCTGTAGTGTATTTGATTTCATGGAGTTAGGTAAAGAATGGAATAACTATTCCTAACACATGGAACAACTCACTGGAAAGAAAACAGAAACGTCTATTTTGTAATTGGTTTATGGAATATAACATGTGTTCTTATGGATTATGTATTTGATTTATTGGAAAATTACAAGCAATTAAAAAAGAACTAATCTTAAAGGTGATAAAATATGTGTATCGCTTTTAAGATCACAACTCACTTATCTTGATCAAATGATCGAGAAGTCATTATATGGGTAGAAATTAAAGGTGTAATGGATGCTTAGGTTTAGTGGACTAATAATATACTCAAACATATTGATGACGTCGAATAAAAATGGAGAAAAGGCTGAGTATGCAAAATACATGCGAGAGGATAACGAATAAATAAAAAAGGAATTAATGGTTGAAAATGCTCGATTGATTTTGAAGTTTATGGTCAATTTTAAAAGAAATATTAAATATGAACCATCAAAACAACAAGTCGCTTTGGCCGAGTGGTTAAGGCGTGTGCCTGCTAAGTACATGGGGTTTCCCCGCGAGAGTTCGAATCTCTCAGGCGACGCTATTTTTGTTTTTTCATTTATTTTCAGTTCCATTTTTTTAATTATCCAAAAGAACTTTATTAAAATATGTACATATATATTGTTCATGAGAAACCACACTTTCGTTCTTAACAGCTGTGTTTTATCTTTTTGTTTTCGAAAAAAAAAAATTGCAGAGAAACGACTTGTCCTCTCCCACGCTATGTCATTCATCATCAATTAGCTTGGTATATAACATTGCTATATTATTATGAACGAGAATTGCATAATATTGAGAGTACCAACTAGCTCCAGTCGGATTTAGATATTATCGCTCAAGTTGCCGACTTTAGAACAAACTGTTTGTCGAGTTTTTTAAAAAATGCTTGTTCGTGGAGCAAAATTGATAAAACTGTAAATTTAGAAAAACCCCATGCGATAGTTTTGGGCTGTGAAACAGGACTAATGGAACAAAACTAATTATGAAGGCTTAAGGCGGGAGAATGTGTTATTCAGTTCTGATGACTGATTTGGCACTATACAAGTTTTCGGACCATCAAAATTTACTTTTGCAATCTATTCAAACAACCAACATTTTTGTGGCAAAGTAGCAATTCAAAGGTGGTCTATCACTCATATGGCAAAAGACGATTCACTCTTAACATTTCCATCATCTCGTCTCTAAGTCAATATAAAAAAAATAAATTATGAATAACTACTAGCTATTCGTTAAGATAATCAAGACATAAAGAAAAATATGCTCGGATACATCAAATTTTGATTCTCAAAACTTCATGTAATAATACTATCTTAATCATTCTCAAAACCTCATGTGATAATACCCCATAACTTAATCAATATACCATCCTAAGAGAACAGAGGCAATCTACCACTCACTGATATAGGACTACGAAATGGATGCTTTTTTCTAATTACATTTATTTAATTAATAAAAGGGCAATCTTAAAATAAATAAGTCGGGATGCAGAGGCACAAGAGTCAGAAGCCAATAACATGCTTTACTTTAGTCACTCCACTCCAGTATAATCATAATTAAACCCTAGAGAAATACAACAAATATCCATATAAGTTTATTTGAGAGCCTACTTTTCAGTAAAAGAAAATTACAGAAGCAAAAGGACCAGCAAACACAATTAACATTAATTTAGAATAAGTCTGAAATCCTTAAAAAAAATAAAGGCTAAAGCAAAGACAACCTTCTCATTACAAGTCATGAGGAAGTGAACATCTCTAAAGAGTAAAAGGCATGGGAAAAGGAGTTGAGATCAGGCAACGGGAATATCTGCAGGCACCAGCAGTGCTGGCTTAAGGTATTCCTCTTCATCCTTTGCTGGATGGATGGTGACGAGATCAGGAAGAGGGGTGGTGGGGCCTTGCTTCCCTTTCGGATCCCAATCCAACATAATTTTGACCTTGATTCCAAGAACACCCTATGTAGTTGACGGAAAAGGTTAGATGCAGAAAAGTTGAAGGCTAAACACATTCCAAAACAAGTGCAGAGACAAACAGTGGTGCATTCAATAATGAAAGTATGAAACTAAGATTTTTAAGAATAGTGAACAAAGCAGCTGTGAAAAGTTATGATATCGCAATCTGACTCGATACTACCCTCACCCAAAGTTATGATATTGCAATCTGACTCGATACTACCCTCACCCAAAATCCTTCAGCCCACGCTCACAACAGCTCCAGAATCCTTAATTGACTTGGTCTGCCAACTGACTCACGCCTGTTCATCTTTTTATTGTTTCCCTGCTTCCATTGTTGGAAGAATTTAGTAACCTTGACAACTCTTGTTCCATCGTCTCAACCTCTTTCCCGTCCATAAGATTTTATTCAAAATGAGGTCATGGCACTTGCCAAAAAGAGTTTAAATTCAGATATGGATACAGCAATATTATAACTGAAAATATAATCTAAGACAGCCATGACTTATATTATAATTTATGATTTAATAATAGTATTTATAACTGCTATGTAAATTCCAGGGATTATAACATCACCTCATTCCTCATAATTTATCAGTTATAATACCTTTATATTAGCTTTTCAGTTATATTATAGCTTATAATATTTTTATATTAGATTATATTAACTTGCCAGTTTTCTATTTCCTTATATCCCTAACCCACCTCCAGCTCTCAGCCGTTCCCTACCAAACCTTGCAATGCAAGTGGTGAAGCAACACCATCGAAACGTAACCCAACTCTCCATTCTCCAACACAAGCCACCCCACTCCCTCCCAACTAGGTGTCAAACGAGCAGTACTGCTGTTTTTTTTCCAAATATATTAGTATTAATTATAAATACAAATACCTTCAAAAAAAATTATACAAAGTATCACTTCTAATGGAATTTAATTTAATTTTTTTGATTTTTTAGTAATTTCTTAGTAATTGTAAAAAAAATATATATAATATTTAAAAATTTGAACCTAGCACCAAGTGGACTGCAAGCTTGAGCAGGGTCACCTCTTGGAGAACTTAAGAGTCGCACCTGGCACTTAATATAGTTGCAGAGCCATTGCCCATTGGCACTTCTACTTTTGATGCAAGGCACTCCCTTTCCTTGGACACAATGCAAGGCATTACTTTTCCTCCATGGCAATGTGAGGCACTCCCACCTTATTATGCAACTAGGTTTTGTTGTGAAGTTCTCCCTCTTGCTCTCACAAGTGAGTGTGACTGCTCCGAACTATTATTTTATCCACACCCATGCTGTGTTGTGTCGGCATGCAAGGGATGGGATACAATACCCAGTCTAAATATCATAGGTCTATCCTTCCAAAATGATTACACTTCCAAGTTCTTCAATCTCTCCCCAAAAATCATTCATAGCCTTTCCTCCAGTAGCAGCCTGCGAACTTCTCCAAGAACCTCGAGTAATTCCAAGTTACTCCTATACCATCTTGAAACAAGGATTGACTCATCTCTCACTAAACCTAAGAAATACATGACTTCCAAGACATTTGCAGGGATGCCATCTTTGAGGTATGTATAAGGTTTGCCTACTCTCTCCATGCCTCAATGGGGTTTGGATTTATTTCAAGGAATAAAATTAAACTAAGCTGGTTTCTCCTTTGATAGAAGAATAGATGGACAACATGATGGATTCCACATACATACCTGTCTAAGGAGAACATGCCTCACTGCTGAGTCAATGTATTCCTTGACTGGCTGACCAGAAGAAATCATGTACCCATCTTTGAACTTCATAGATTTAGCTCGCTGGGCCCTAAGTTTTCCACTCACAATTACCTGAAACAAAAATGGAAATCAATATCCCACTTCATGGAACTGTCAATCGCTCTAAAGTGTAAAACAAGGATACCTCACATCCTTTTGCACCACTCTCCATGACAAACCTCAACACACCATAACATGCCCTGAAAAAAATACTATGCAGATCAGACACCATTTCTATTGTAACATAATTAGTAAAGTAATAACAACATCAAAGAACAAGGAAGAGGAAATACAAAAATAAACAAGTAACTGTATCTCTGAACCTAGCTAACCATAGCTGATAAGTAGCATGTTTTTTATTGAATCAAGGATATAAGAACCATATTACTTTTCTTAAAGGGGAAAAAATAGAGCTTTCAACTAGTTTGTGACTCACATATTAAGAAAATACATTAGAAAATGTGACTGCAAGAACCCAAAACCTAGAAACTTATATTGACACAACATAGCATAGAATATAAAATGTTGAGTACAGAAGCATTAAACATAGGATATAGGGTTTAATCAAATATATAACTACAGATCAAATCCCAAAACAGAAGCATAAACTACAAGGAAAAACTAAAAATAAAATAAAATCTTAGAAAACAAAACAAGTACATACGCATAGAAAAGAACCATTCAACAGTAATTTGAAAGCATATAAAATAAGCCTTCTACTAGTTGATAAAATACAATAAACAAATAATATCAGCATAGTCAAGTGAGGTCGCATAAATTATCTAAAATAATTGATATAAACAGAAAATGACATCTAGAAAGTAAAATTAAGATAACTTGGATAAAAAGTAGAATTTTTCAGGAGAATAAAAAACTGGATAGCAAAAATAAAATTAAAAACAAAAATCATAAAGAAAGTTTGGTAGGTAATAAAGCATTAGCATGTCACCATGAGCTATTAGCATGATATCAAGAGAAAACATGATCATAACATCATGGCCAGATCAATATAGTCACCTTCCGACACAAAGTTGGCACTGAAAACCTATTTGCTTTATAGATGACAGACATCACAAATAAAATCAACTAACAAAATTTGCATAATGTAGATTCTGAAATTAGGGTAGGAATCTACAGGGCAATAAACAAATCAATAAAGCAAACATAATTTGAATATGAAAAATAAAAAAACGTTTGAATAACTATGCTGCAAAAACATGTTACCAGGAGCCATTAACATGAAATCAAGTGACATCATGATCACAACTGCACCAATGGCAATCTCAATATTGTCACCTTCCGACACAAAGTTGGTATTTATTAACCTATTTGCTTTATAGATGACAAGCATCAGAATCGAAGAGTAGAAGTAGGATCATGATTCGCTTACAACATAAATAAAAAATTATGTTAAATAATTTGAATAGTTTGAACAAAATCTAGGAAAAAGTAATATCTTCTTGGGACAAAACAATAAACATATATCGAGATTTATTAGAAACATGCAACGACAGAGAGATGGTGTCAGTAATCGAACTTATATTTGAAACGAGGAATGAAACAACTCCCAACCTTCGAACAGCAAGGCCACCAAGAAGCTTGTAGCGCAGCGATTCAGCTTGAGCAATGGCACAGAGCCCCCTATTGTTCACCTTCTCTGCATAGAGCTCAACGCCATTCTCAGGAAATTTGAATCTTTTCTGCACCACCGACGTTAACTCCCTGATTCTTCTACCCTTCTCGCCTAAACCGCCATTCGACAAGCAATCAAACAGTAAGTATTAATTACAATGCAAAAAAAAAGGAAAACAAACAACTCACCGAGTACGTTCTGAGTGCGAGTAGCACGAATAATGATCTCAGTTCTCATGGGCGTAACCCTTACCTCGACACCCGAATACCCATCCTCCGCAAGCTCTCTAGTCAGGACCTCGTTCAACTCGGCGAAGAAAACTCCATCCGCCACAAACTGTGGCAGCGAAAGGAGTCCACCAAAGCAAATGATTTATGAGAACGGTAGATCAAAAAGATATGCTAAAAAGGAGAAACTTAGATCGGAAAAGGAGGAGCAACCTTTCGTTTCTTGCTCATCTGCGTCGCCATGGCAAACCGCACTACCACCGCCGCCTACTCGCCTCGGTGTGCTGTGCACTCGTCTTCGACGCAACCCTAGATATCGGGGCGGAGTACTTTGATGTTAAATACGGGTTTAGTCGAATGATCATACGGTCAGGATGCTTGGTTTATAAAATCGACGATTGAGATGGATGATAAGAGATCGAGAGAATCAGGACCGTCGGCATTAGAAAAACACAGTGCCAATTGATCGGATCCGGACCTGGCTCACCGGGTCGGTGTTGGACTCATGTCGGGCTAAACCTGACCGAATCTATCTGATAAGGTCTATGTTATAAGGCTATAAATGATGACAAAAAATGTGAATACGTTAGTCTCTAGTGTTCTCCCGTCCACTCATCTTAGGATTAATACGGAGGAGATAAATCATGGATGATTATTAACTTTGAGAATAATGACTAACATAGAAGGGAGACATTTAGTTATAAATGAATGTAAGGGACAGATTTTTTTATAACGGGATATGAATTAATTTTCAACGGTTGGTTATCACCCTCTGATTATTGACGGTTCGTTATAAATTGACCTAATAATTTATATTTCATATAAAGGATAAATCTAGAAATTTTATCAAGGGAAAGCAAAAAACCACATATCACAAATACAAATAAAAAAAAAATCATCACATAACCAAAATTAAAATATAATGACAAAATTTATGTATAATTTTTTTATATGTAAAATTTTTATTAATTATAATTTACAAAAATATCCTTTGCCTTTAATTTTCAACGCATTATGTTGTCGTCCAACGACGATCTATTCCTTTGCCACCACTCCTCCACCACCTAATTCATTGTAGCATCAGTGCCCTCTCCCTCAACGTCACATCTCGTGAATATCTCTAGAGACCCGCTTTTCCCTCCTCTCCTGACACCCTCACCTCCTGCCCCCATCCATGTTTTTTGACCTTTATATCCCTTATTATCCATTTTTTTTTACCTTTATACCCCTTATTAAGTGTTCACGTTTTTTTTTTACAAATTTTTATTTCTTTTTAATCAGTTTTTTATCAAATTTTTTTTAACAGTTTTATTTTTAATCAGTTTTTATCAATTTTATTCTTTTTAAATAATTTTTTATTATATATTTGTAATATTTTATTTATTTTTTAGTCATAGATTTTCACATTTCACATGCTCTCTTTCAGCTCCATCATATTATTTACCTTTATAATATTTTTTATTATATTTATTTTTATTTTTTATATTTTTTTATTAAGTATTTTTTCGGCAAAAATATCATACTATTTTTATATTTGTAATATAAAATCGGATCCTATGTCCTCAATTTTCTCTCTCCCCGTGTTCCACTCGTCGCCTCCAGCCCACTACCAACGACCTATGGTCGTCGCCTCGACCATAACTATGCCTTAGGGGGAAGGTAAATCAAGGGAGATCGCCATCGACACGATCGATATCGAAATTTGACCGAATCTAAGCAGAGACTCAGATCGACGGTGAAGGAAAGTCTGTTCAGATCCGGCCAAATTTCGACGCTGATTGCGTCGATGCGACCCCATTACGTTCACCTTTCTCCTAAGATATAATTTTAATCGAGATGACGACCGAGGGCCGCCGGTGGTGCCGTCGACGGTGGACTGAGGCAACGAGTAGGAACAGGAGCAGGTGATATTAGAATAGAGGATTAGATCTCTTGTAATATTTTTTTTAATAGTAAATTTTAGGGGTTATTATTTATAAAAAATTTAAAAGTAAAATATGGATAAAAAATAAAAAAATTGATGAAAAAATAATAAACAAAATTTATTAAAAAAATAAAACTAAAGAAGTAAATAAAATTGAAAAAAAAAATTAAAGAGGTAAATAAAATTAGAAAAAAAAAACTTATTATTTAAAGAAAGAGGGGTTAAAGGGTCATTTAATAGGGGAGAGAGAGAGAGGGGCTGTCAGAGGGGATGGGAAAAACAATTTACATATCTCTAGAACCTCCTCCTTCAGAATCCACGGGGTGAGTCTCCCTTGCCCCACGGGGTTATCTCGGCTGGTAAAGGCGTGGAAGTTTGCCACTGAGAACATGGGTTCGAGTCTGCAGGCAACGGGGATTTATTCCCTATCCCTGTGTAAAAAAGTCTCGGCCCACTGCGTACTTGCCACCGAGCTACCGTGATTTACCTCCCTCGTGATGACCCTGGGCAGGGTGCGGCGGGGGCCCTGAGGGCGAGGGTTTCGCCTTTTGCCACGGGGTGAGTCTCCCTTGCTTCTAGATAATTCTTTGTTAGGATTCGGAACGCTGTCAGTTTACAGTACAAGAGGTGGATATTGTGATCCATCCGCCTTGTCTAGAGTAGTGCCTCGTCAAGCCGTTATGGGTGGTTTGTAATGAAAATCATAAGTCGCTTCCCAACACATGACGATCAAACCCATCCACGAAGTTGAGCACGGTGGAGAAACTTAAGTATAATAATTTCATATTAAGTGGGGGTATAATATTAGTTATTTATTATTAAGTAATCGTATAATCAAAATTTTGAAAAATAAAATATAATTTAATATTGTTCGATTAAATTTATAAAATACTAATTTATGAAAAAAGTAAGGAAAAAATTATTAATTCATAATTAATATCGTGATAATTATGTAGAATAATAATTTTATTAAAGAAAAAAATATGATAATAATTATGTAAAATGATAAATTTATTAAGAACATAAATATTAATTTTAAATTTTAAATCATAAATAAAAAACAGAAATAAGAAAAATATCAAATTTTTACTTCTATATTTTGAAAAAAAAAATTACAGAACTAAAATAGAAATTGACATTTATAAACACTCAAATTCTTTCATATAGCTAGAATTTAAGAAGCATTTAGTAAAAGTTCTACCAAACTCTCCCTTAAAATCTTACACTTCTAAGATAATTAGATTTCAAATTATATCTCCACGGATATGCTTCAATAATTAAAATCACATCACTTATTACTTAATCAAACATAATTATGTTGAATTTATTAATATTTATAAATTAAAACTATAATTATTTATGAATAAAAATAAAAAATAAAATAAAATATTTGTTTAAAAATTCCATATTTTATTTTTAAAAATATCTTTATTTTCATGATGTTATAACAACTATAATACATAAATTATAACCGTTATAAATTCATAACTATTATATCTAGGGGTGAGTAAAAATTCAATAAAATTGAATTAACCGAATCGAACCGACTGAATTTAGAAATTCAGTTCAGTTAATTCGGTTTTCGATTTTTTTAAAAATTCGGTTCGGTTTTCGGTGAATTCAGTTTGGTTTCAATTTTAAGTTTTGTAATTCGATTAAACCGATTAAACCGAATAAAAATATTTATTAATTTATTTTTATTTAAAAATATAATAAATAAAATAAAATATCTTCTTTTTTTAATTAAAATCAAATAAAATTTTAAAATTCGGTTAATTCGGTCAAAAATCAAATTAACCGATCTTTTATCGGTTCGGTTTTTGTAAAGAATTCGATCGATTCGGTTGGTTGAAAAAAAATCAGTTTATTCGATTTTCGGTCGGTTCGGTTTTGACCGAATGCTCAGGTGAGCAAAAATTCTGTAAAACCGAATTAATCGAACTGAACCGATCGAATTTAGGAATTCGATTAGGTTAATTCGGTTTTCGATTTTTTTTTTAAATTCGGTTCGGTTTTCGGTGAATTCGATTTGGTTTCGATTTTAAGTTTTGTAATTCGGTTAAACCGAATAACCGATTAAACCGAATAAAAATATTTATTAATTTATTTGTATTTAAAAATATAATAAATAAAATAAAATCTTTTATTTTCTTAATTAAAATTAAATAAAGTTTTAAAATTCGGTTAATTCAGTCAAAAACAGAATTAACCGATCTTTTATCGGTTCAATTTTTATAGAGAATTCGATCGATTCAGTTGGTTGAAAAAAAATTGATTTATTCGATTTTCGATCTATTCGATTCGATTTTAACAGAATACATCTCATAATTGTTATAATTACACTTTTTTTTTTATCTTAAAAACCTGTGGTAAAGACTAAAGACATCTCAGACAAACTCTGAATGATTTTTTTTTAAAAAAAAATCTTTTTAGCCTCTTTATGTTCTATCAAATAGTATTTTATCTTATGTATTTTAAAAATAATATTTAATCCTTTGATCAAAGTCAAATATAAAAAAATAGTAAAAAATAATTACATCATTAATTTTTTATTTTTCTTTTTTTTTCTAATTTAAGAAGAAAAAATAGTATTGAATTTATTAATAATTTATGTTGATTTTTTTTTATGACTAAACTAATTATAGATAATTCAAAATTCTAATTGATATTTTTAACCCTACTTATTACCTAATTAAAAATTAATACTTAATTATATGAATAAAATAAAATTTAGTAGTTTAAAATATATTTTTTTGTGGCCTTGACTGTCATGTTAATTTTTTCACTTCTCCATAAATATAAAATTTTAAATCCGCCCCTATTCGTGATTATATAAGGTTCCGTAAAATTGGTGAAGATATAAATTTTTTTTTATGCGAAGATAAATGTTTTTAGTCTTCTTTGAACTCTTTTACTTTCTCATGAATGCACACGAACCTCACATCTCAGTTCATCACTGACTTGATCGTCAAAAAGGGTAACACCGACAATGTCAATCCTTAGCTGATAAGTTTTACTCTGTAGGACAACAAGAGCGGACGCACCGATAAACCGACATCAACCACAAATTTGAACGAGTGATGAAGGACATCATCACTGGATGCTTCTATATTTTTTTTATTTTATGTATATTTTTTTCCCTCTGTATACTATCGATATAACTAATCAATAATTAAAGAAATGACTCTAAAGATATACTGAAGATATATATAATTATTTTACATATCAATTCAATATATTTTTCCCCTTTTAATATTATTAAAAAAAATCAAAAACATAATAACATAATTATCTTTTACAATTATTTTCATATTTAAACATAGATCCACTATCTTAGTATCGCACCAAAGGGAGGTACATATAGGTACATATGTCATAGATGCATAGTAGGGTAAACTTTGTCCCCAGGGCGTAGCACAGATGGGGAGTGCATGGTTCTGTGGCTGAAAGGTCCAGGGGTCGATCCCCGGGGTGTCACTGCCTGGGGTTAACGTCTCCGCCATGTACTTTCCACCTGTGTACCTGTATTTACCTCCCTCCATATCCGTAGGACCAGCTCTAAGGGGCCGCTGATGTGGCGGTTCCACATAGTAGGGTAAACTTCATGTCGTTAGTTCTAGAGAATCAACTTCTGTCGATTACGCTAGAGATGTCATATATCCACTGTCTACACTATGTTCTGAGAGTATTATTTTCACATTTAACTTTGGTCAAAGAGGGTAATACAGGGGTAAAATATAACTAAAATAGAGGAAGTTAAAGATATTTTTTTCATTTTTTCTTATGATCTTAATATATCATCATTATCACGTCATAAGCATTAAAAAAATATTATTCTCTTTCCTATAAAAAAATAACATCTTTATAACTTTTCTATAGGTTGTATGTTATCAAATTGTAATCTTTAGTTCGAAGGGTCTCATCTGCATTACTAATTTTGAGAGAAAACAAATTTAAAATTTACTATTATTGTTGAACTAAAAACTTCAAACTTCTTCACCCCTACTGATTAGAGCTTTTTTTGTTAGACTTTTTTTATTTTTATTTTTATTTTTATTTTTATTTTTATTTTTGACAAATCTCTCAAAAATTATACATTGGAGGTACCTTTAAATTATAAGACAGTACAACTATATTATTATTTTAGCAATTATTACGAGACTGTACGATTATGTCATTTTGCTGAGAACATCCACGAATTATTATGAGACCAGGTCACCTACCATGAGTTGATGTGGATGTTAACTTATCACCCATAATTTAGCAACAATCAGAATCGATAAGGAGATCTGTTGGATGAGGCTATAAATGAGTCGAACTGAACTTTAGGATGTTCAAACTTATTTGATAAGATAATCAAGTCGAGCCGAATTGAGCTTAAAATGAATCAAACTTTTGTAATAATTGATCAAGCTTGACTTAGTTTATTTTTTATGAACTTAAACTTGTTTAAAGCTTGACTCGAGCTCAGTTCGTTTAGATGTTATCGAGCTCTCAAGTCAAGCTTGGCTTGAACTTGTTCGAGTTTAGTTCATTCAGATATTATCGAGCGCTTAATTCAAGGTTGTTTAATTGTTTGAAACTTTTAGTTATTTGTTTGGTTATTGAGCTTGATAATTTATACTTATTTATTTATTTTATTTTATTATTTATTAAGTATATTGAAAAGAGTTTTATTAATAAATATGGTTCATGAACATTGTTCACGAATATTGTTCACGAATGTTAACGAGTTAAACATATATGTGTTTAAACTTATTTATTTAGTTTAACGAGTTGTTCAAGCTTGTTTGTTTAATTAATCTTGTGTATATTGAACGAATATAAACAAACTTTTATCAGGTCGAACACCAAACTTGTTCACGAACACATAGTTCATTTACAGCCCTACTGCTGGACATGGAAGAAGAAGAGGAAAAAATTGTAATCACGAAAAAAAGCAGTTAGAATTATGGCTAGGGGTTCCTTGGCACCGCCTCTTCGATGCTCAAGTTAGCTTTCAACAATAGTCATGGAAGAAGAAGAACGAATGAGAGTATTAAAATTTTGATACATATATGCGTGTACCTACCGTCGTTAGAGAGGACTATCTTTTATAGGACAAGAGCTAATCCCTATGTCCACGTATCCTCTCATCCTATGAAATTATTATTTGTTTCTTGAACATTCTAAAATCCTAAAATTCACACGAATATTATCTTCTTTCTGAAATAGTCTTGAATTCTGAAATTCTAAAATCCTAAAATCCACGTGAGTATTATCTTTTTCCTGAAATAGTCTTAAATTCTAAAATCCTAAAATCCACGTGAGCATTATTTTTTTCCTGAAATAGTTTTGAATCCTGAAATTCACGTGATCGTTATCTTTTTTCTTGAAATAATCATGAATTCCTAAATTTCCGCTATCATTATCTTTTTCCTAAAATAATCTTGAATTTCAAGTCGAGTCACGAAGGAGACGGGGTAACAAAGAGATGAGGGCACCTTGAAGTGGAGACGATCATACGAGGACACCTCATAGTTATGACGCCATGGAGACGAGACGTCCATGTGACAAGGCATCAAAAGACGAAAGGACTTTAAAGTCGGAGGCGCCAAGGAGACCCTGAGATCAAGATCGATTCAACATTTTGTTTGGTCATTTAAACCAGACTACTAATCTCCTTTTCCACCTAACCCTTTTATATTACCTCCCAGATTAGCAGTCATCCTATAATATTGTTTCACAAATAATTTTCCCCCACGTGCTGCACGTTATCCAATAATTACTAAGACAACATTAAAAAAAAATTGAAATAGAGTAAACATTATTTTAATAATAAATAAATAAATAAATAATATTATTTTAATTATTCCAATAAAAAAATCCTTTTAATTTTTATCCAATAATATTCATGAATATCATATGATACTCTCACAAGTAAACTTTTAAGATTACGATATTTCAGCAAAAATATTGAAATTTTGGCGTCCTTTAAACTTTGAAAGAAAACCACATGGACAACTATTATTAAGCATCCGCACAAGCAAGCAAATAATTTAACACTAAGATTAAGCATTGAGAGCTCTAGGAGCTAACCATGTTAAGAAACACTAAGATTGACACATCAAGTGATAGTGTCACCAACCTACAAATACTATTTTAAACCAGGTTCTGGGAAAGCACAGCATAGTTCGCATCAATAACAGATGTTATAAAACTTCATAAACTCGCATCAACTGCTACAGCGAAGAGTGAGCTAAATGAAAAAAAAAAAGAAGATGAATTATGTTCTTGCGACCGGCTCTAAGGCTTCAATCATCACCACGCTGTTTCCTCGAATAACCTAAAGAAGAGGAAAAAAATTGTTCGTTACAGTTAAACAAGAAATGCTGGAAATAAACGAGATTGTTTGGGCAAAGAGGAACTAACCACCATGCCAATATCATTCTTCTCATTGCCATTCACCTCCACAGTGTTGTCGATGACAAGGTTCATAAATTGGTCAAACCCACGAAGTGTGCCGACCACGACCCGGTTTGCATTCAGTTTTACTGAAAACAAAAGTTTCAAATTGAATGAGAAGAAATCTATAAAATTTAACAATTGCCTCATTTAGCAAGTGATGCAGCACAATAAATCAATAATCTAGCACAAACAACAAACTCATGGGAAAAAATATTATTAACCTGGAAAATTTCAAAACAAAGGAGTTAGCCCTCTTTTTTTTTTTAATACCATGTATTCAGATCTTATCACTAGGACTTAGGTTGTCTTTTTTATAGTTGACACCAGATTGAGTTGTTTAACCAACTAATCCTGAGAGTTAGGTCTCTTTTGAATGACCAAACATTGACCTATTCAGATATTATTAAAGAACATGACCTCTGTTATTATGGAAATGTGCGCTCTTAATCCCGATATAATAATAAGCACATATACTTAGTATTTATTTCTTTAATTTATCAATGAATGAGATTTAGTTCGTTGAATCAAGAGGTCCGATAAGTTGGGAAATAATATTATTTATATGGTGTGTTGCTGATTATAGAAGTAAACTGTGTTCTAATAATCTAGGTTGATGATGTCCCCTTGAGGAGCTCATAAGGATTGTCATGTAAACCCTGCAGGTGGACTTAGTACGGCATGACAATGAAGTTGAATGGTACTACTCTTGGAGCTAGATGTTTATTAAGTGAGTGTCAGTAACTCATTTGATTAATGGACATTCGATATTTTAAACATAGGGAGATTAACACACTCATAATAAGAAAAAACCCATAATGTAATATGGGATTGGTGCGGTAGTTCGTACTAGAATGGTTTGAATCAAAACAAATCTTACAACTTCAAAACTCATAAAATTTAAAATTTTCTAATCCAAATCTTCAAGATTTTATATGTTTTAATTCAAATAGTATCAGCTTGCCTGCCCCTTGATAGATAATAGATATGTACAGAACAGATGACATCAAACAATAGTTGCTAAGAACATCTTTATTATATCTAAAGATGGTGGGCGGGGGCAGGAGAAAATTTTTTGTTCACCATTCTTGTCCTGCCCCACCCGCTTCTCATGCGGGTCATGTTCAGTGTTCAGCAATAAAAAATAATAAAACCATACAAATATGTGTAATATATATCCATTAAAATAAATTCAAGCGAAGCAAGCAAATAGGACAGGACATGAAGGTTTTATCTCACATCCATCTCGCACCACGTATACAAGGGCGCCAAAATTGTATGCAGAAAAAAATATTTGACAACAAGAAGTCATTCAAGTATGCAAATTTGCAATGAAAAATGCTACAAATCTCAGAGTAAATGAATAAAAAATATAAACCTATGTAAGGGTCCTATTTAAGCACTATTATGTAATATGGCATAGGTTTAATGCAAGGAAATTTGAATAAAACCCCATTATCACCTAGACAACACTTCACAACTTTGAATAAAATTTTACGATAGGCCATCTTTTCCCTTTAATATAAACTGCGAGAGCATGTAAATTCTTAAATTTATCACAACACGATTATTAGTTCGGCATCATTTATGAAAAAGTTCACTTTTTATGTGCTGTATTATTTAGATAAAGAGACTGCTTATGTTGGTGACTATCAATCAAAAGCTATCAGCAAAATTTAACAGTTTTTTCAAGCTGTTTGTTATATAGGAATGAAGAAACACCTTTCAATATCTGAACATTTGACAAAACATGTAACCACATTATTCGTCAATGATGCTATTCTCTCTTTTTTGTTGCTGTTATTAAATTCATTGATCAATTAAGAGGAATGGAATAAGTAACATCACTTCATTTGTGTTTCCTGTCTTGTCTTTGTTCAATTTCCTAGTACATTCACTATTGCTAGTTTTACATTTACATTCAGATAAGAAACTATTTTCTTGGGTGCCATTGGTCCTTACTGTTGTGCTGATCTAGAGACCAAATGTGTTTGCTTCCATTGTAAAGAAGTTGCTTTCAACTAATTTATATCACTATTTATTAATCTACTTCTAGTGGTATTAGTCTTTACAGTTGTGCTGATCTAGAGACCATATGTGTTTGCTTCCGTTGTCAATACTTAAAAGAAGTTCCTTTCAACTAATTTAACTATTTATTAATCGACTTCTAGTGGCATAGATGTATCTCAAACGACCAGAGTTGACACTACTACGATAAGGGAGTATGAAACATATGGCATGATCAGTAACATTATCATAGCCTTGCTTTATCGTGCATAATAGCTTCAAAAACCTAACCAGAGTTCTACTTTCTAAACATGATCTGAAAGCTGACAACACAGTTCGATCCGTCACTGTAGCACATAGTACATAAACGTAAACTTAAGTAATATTGATATTATCAAACACTTGTATGAACAAAGAAAAATGATGACAACTACCATGAGGGCAACAACGGAAAAGTAATGACAAGCAATTTGAGTGAACATAGGAAAAATTCAGTGTCCAGAAATGGCATGCCAATACCTAAAACGGAAAAACCTACTGTGTTAGAACGATCAGTTTCGAGTTTTCGAATCTAAACAAAACGCCATGAAATCAGATTCTACGATTTTCCAAAAGGAAAAGGCGAGAAAAAAGTAGATCCAGAGTGTAATGGCACAAACAAAAAAAAAACTCACTTTGCAGCTGCTTGTCCATGTACCTGAAACAACAAGGCAAGTAGAGGGAGTAACAATCAAACTTCAATTCAAAAGATGAAAGAAAAAGGAAATTGATGAGCAACTCACTTCTTGAGATCCGGGGGTTGGCCTGATCGGCTCATGACGAAGACAAGCGAGAAAGAATCGGCGAGGCTAAACCCTAGATCGCAGTGGACATATAAAGACAGATTTACAGTTTTCCCCTGTAACGTTTTTTATTATCAATACAGAGACACTAGTCCAAACCAGGACTTTTAAAAACAATAAAACAAAATTTAACATTTTACGTGACAAAATCGAAAGGAAAAAAAAATCAATTTGATGTCATAGAAAAAAATATATCCATATTTTATTTTTTATTCAAAAGAAATTTGATTTAGGAGAAAAAAAATTTTGCTGACAGTATAGGGCAAAATTAAAAGGGCGTGAAGATTTTATAAATCAGCAAAAGAAGTCTCTTTTTTCCATAAGAATTAAATGAGGGCTCGTCTTATAATTTTATCTTAAAATTATCACTTAATCCAATATTATTGTAGAAGTTAACACAGTTATAAAAGATTTTTTTTATATAATAGAGATATTCTAAATCCTAAATTCTAATCTCACTTTAAATACATTGTAATTACTAGTTATATACTATATAAATCTTAAACTCATTATAAATAGATTATAACAACTATTAAATAATTTATATACATTATTGTAGCTATCATATAGATTTTATAACAATTCTGGTTCAAGGGATAATTTTAGAATTATCCAAGGGCGTCCATTTATTTTTTTTTTAAATGGATACTCTTATTATGTTATTCTTAATTTGAGGGAGTTCCTTTGATTTTTCTAAAATATATATATATATATATATATATGGGTCATATGTTGGGCCGGATCAAGATCTGGCCCAATAACTTGATTAGGTGGTGAACTGAAAAGGATTAGATTAAAAATTCTTTTTTAATTTAAGCTTTTTTGTATAATCATCTGTTTATACATCCTAATCAAATGATTAGTTGGGCTCTCAAAGTCATTAAGGAGAAATGTAGTTTTCTCCACTCCTATAAAATAATATAAAGACAAAGTGGACTATCTTTTTTCTCACGTGCAATTTTTGGATCCAGTTTTAACTACTCCCACCATTTAATGATATGCGAACTGTTCATTTGTCTAGAATCTTGTTTATTTTTTTGGTCAAACTCTCGAGCACCAATTTAAAAATAAAAAAAAATAATCTATAAAAAAATAAGAAAAAGAAAAATTTATGAATCACTCAAAAAGTGGCCACATGGTTGTTAAGATGTCATGCATTCTCTCGTGTCGGTGGATTTAAACTTTACAATTTAATGTTGAACTAAAAAGGGATTTTAATCCATATATTTTTATCAAAATACAAATCTTATATATTACCTTTATTATACTCTAAAAAACATTTTAAAAATCGCATCTTATTTTTCACTTAAAAATAAATTTATTTTTAAAATTATTGCGGCAGTTTTAGTAACCATTAGAAATATAAAATAAAATAATTTATATTTAATTGAATTTACTATATTATATTAAAATATTTTAGTCAAAATTATATTAAGATCACACTAACTTAATTATAAATAATTTTGATCAAATTATTTACATTATAATAAATAATAGTGCGAGAATTTATTTTTATCATCACATAGAAGAACATACTATTAGAAAATTTTTATTACTTTGAAATTTTAAAAATGATTAAATATTTATTATTTTTAAAATGGATAAGATATGAGGGGTGAAATGAAACTTCTCCAGAAATTCTAGAATATCGCATCGATCGGTATAATAAACACCGCCAGGGCAAGAAGGGAAGAAAACAGGGTGCTCAAACTCAAAGCTGCTCGAGGAAAATGGAGATCTCCTCCTCCTCCTTTCTCTCTTCCTTTCTCCTCCTCCTTCTCCTCTCCTCCTCCCTCACTTCAGCTACTGATAGTACAAGTGAGTCTTTTACTTCTTTGATTTCTTTTACATTATAGATCTGCTCGAGAGATGCATGTCTTTTGAGATCTGTGGGTTTGCTCTAAAGTTTTCAGTAGATCCATCTTCGAAGGTTCCATTTTTTAGCGGAGTTGAATCATGGCAAATACTCTTTCATAGAAAGGACCTGATGGCATGGAGAATGGAGGTCATTGTTCATCATGAGCGTTCATTTTTGTGTCCATTTCTTTCACTAGGATTTGAATGTAGTATCTGTTTTGTCCGAGGAGGAACTGTTGTATGCCTCTTTTCTACCTGCTCGTTTGACTCACTCTTCTCTGTCGGTGGAGTGAGTTCAAAGGAAGAGTTTTTGATAAAATATTTGGTAGGAATTTTTATTTTTAATCTTATGAGATTCCTTTGAGAAAGATGATTAAAAAATTAATGTTTAGTTATTCTATACTATTCTGTCATGAGTAAGTTCTTCACCTTATGAAAGGATCTGGAAGAGTGAGATTCTGGGAAATCAAATGTGCATGAAAGATCCAAGTTATCTCATTTTGATCAGCATGAAGAGTCCTAGTTATCTCATTTTGATCAGACTCTTTTATAACTTTGTGTACTAAAAGGCAGATAGAGAATTGGAACTCTTATGCAGTTTTCTTTTTTTTTGCTTTTGAAAGGGTTCAAATTCATTCTCTTTCCTATTCACTTACATTTTCATTAAGAGTTTATCTTTTGGTGCAGACAATCCTGCAGATCAACTGGTGGCAGTAATCAACACCAACCGAACCTCGTCCAATTCCCCAAGACTCTTTGACAATGCAGGCCTTGGCTGCATTGCCTTGGAGTACATCAAGGGCTACAACGGTGAATGCAACAAGGTAGGTGAAATGATGAGGCCACCTAACTCCAGCTTCACTGACACCTTTGCCCCCAATTGTGGTGTTGAGGTTGCAACACTTGCACCAATCTCTGGCCGCCTGATTGCCTGCCAGAGCTCCTATGCCTCTCCCCAGGATGCCTTTAACATTTTGGTTGACGATGCTCGGAGCTTACAGATTCTCCATAGTAGGAACCACACCACGGTAGGAGCTGCAGTGAGTGGCACGGATGGGGGCTCACCATATTTTTGGTGTGTGCTGTTCAGTAATGGGAAGGGGAACAATAGCTTTGTGCTTGAGGGAGGCGTCGCAAAGGATGTCCATCCAGGGTGTTTCAGTGGCAATAACGATGATTGCAGCGCTGCCAAAGGGTTGAGCAAGAGATTGGGGGTTATGGTGGCTACAATGTTGGTTACTTTGGCTTATGTTTTTGGGTTGTGAGTGAGGTAGATTGTAAAAGGAGGAACAGCACACCATTTCTTGCTCTTAGTTCATTTTTTTTTTCAATGAAAAAACTGGGGATTATAAGAGAGGTTTTGGTTAGTCATCATTGTAAACTTATGATTTGTTCTTCATTGTTCCATTGAGTATCTATTCAAGATTCTTGTCTTTGTTTTAGTGATTTGACTTCCCTTATGCATGAGACTTATGTAGGGGAAATTATGAATAGGTTCATGATATTGGAAAGGAAGCTATGCCTTCCTCTATGAGAAAAGAACTACTTGCTTGCTCACTCGAATTGGCCTTGCTTCATTAAAGGGTAATGCCATTGCCATTTTTGCACCCAAAGAACTTATTTCTTCTTCTTTTTATCTATATATTTGCAAAGTCAGGGCAGAAGCCGATCAAGAAAGTCAACAAAAGAGGAAATGAGCTTCGCCAGAAATGGAAGGAAAGGTAAAGTAATTCCATTGTTACTTAATTAGCAGCTTCCTGAATATTATGTGCCCCTAATAATATGTTTATGCAGTTTTCACTCCAGCTCCACTCACAGGGTTCATGCTGTCGAACATTCCAGAGCTGAATGGATCAAACTTTTCTGATTGGCATGAGCAAGTGCTCATCACCTTGGGGTGTCTAGATTTGGATTTTTGCCTTCAAGCTGATGAACCTTCAAAGCCAACAGATGCAACCTCGGTAGAAGAAAAATTCCTTTATGAGAAATGGGAACGATCCAATCGTTTGAGTCTGATGATTATCAAAAGCAAAATAGCAAAGAATATTCGAACTTCTATTCCTGAATCTACAAATGCACGCAAGTTTCTACTTTCAGTGGAGAAGAAATTCGTGCCTAAAAAAGTTCCAGGTACAATTTGATGATCTGAACCAGTGAAGAATGGGAAGTGTTTTTTTTTTATTATTATTTATTGTTTGAACCAAAAATTAGATATGTTTTGATGATCGATATTTTGGTTGGGAAAAAAAAAGAGTCTACCAGCATGGTTAGTATTGAATCCCTCTTGGTATAATTTATTATCGTTTCTCTTCCTTCAATCAAATTAGATTGTGTTTACATCACAATGTGTTTACTTTCCACCAAAAGTTTAATATGATTATTAATCTTGATTATAGACTAGTTTGTATCATAATCATTTTGATCATTAGAAATAAAAGGCCATTTCTTGCTTTTGAGATGCATATATTATTAATGTTGTTGTTGTTATTATTCATTACGAAGAGGTTGGGCATGTTGAAAAAAAAATAAAAAATTGATGAAATTGACTCCAATTTGAATGGAGAACAACTTGTATTAGAAATTTTATATTGACAAATTTGATTTATATTTAATCACAATTTAAAAATATTTTGAATATTATTGATGAGACTCTTTTTCGTGCGTGTCTATAGGGATACAAATTTAGGGTTGATTTGCATTGAACCTAATTGATTTATATGTCATTTAGGACTGTTTTCTCATTTATATTGAAGTTAATTTCATTTTCATTCACTTTTTTATCTAAATAATTTTGAACTTTTTACAGCTCTTGAGAAGGAACTGGGAGAGATTATAAATGACCAATATCATACTACATATGTGGAAACGGTGGGCAGTGATCATGATTTCTATCATGCAATTTATGAGATCATAGAGTAAGATATCAAATATTAGTTAAATGTAAGACAATTCTACATTTTCTCTATTTTTTAATTGGTAAGTAGAAGTCACAGATTTTAAATCTTAATAGAAAGCTTAATGAAAGGAAGAGAGCAATACAATTCAGATTGCCAAGCAAAGAAGAGTTGAAGAACAAATATGAGGTGAGATTTTTTTCTGTTTCTTTGTTTGAATTTATACTTAAAGAATATATATTCGTCGAATTAATTAAAAATACTAATCAACATGATCTTTATATGTTGTCATATTTGCGTGGTGATAATGGCAATTAAGCATTAGTTTTTTGACATATTAATAAAAAAAATCAACCAATGGTTTGCAGGAACACCGTGGACCCCGCAAAGAAGGCGAGAAATTGACGAGGGAGGAGTTCGACAAAATTGCAAAGGACACCCTGAAAATTGACAAAATTACATGGAGAAAACTAGCCCTCGAAACCATCTTCTTCATGTTTGGGGCTCCAATCGGCGCTGTTGTAGCAACAAGGCTCATTCCTGGAGGGACCTCATTAGCCCTCGATGACATATTGGCCCCTGCAGTCACTTCCTTAACTGCCATCGTCTTGGCCAAAACTAATAGGATTTAAATGTAAAATTCTTGAAGTTAAGTTAATTGACTTAGCTGTGATTGAAAAATCAACATAAATCGTTATTGTTGATAAATCTTAGTGTTAAAGTTTAAGTTGTTAGGATAGAAACTGAACTTACAATTAGGTGTTGATTTAGTTTATATAATAAGCAAATGAAATTGTCATAGCAAAATAATCGAACCAAATATCCACAAAACAAACAACTCTTTGATAAAAGGGTCTTAATTAAGTATTATCCATTTTACCTATTCAAAATTTAAAATTTCACATCACCCTTTCACGATCAAGTTTTTTTTTTTTTTTTTCAATTCGTTTAAAATTTCACTCTTCTTAATTTACAGAGTCAAATTTAGATATAAAAACATAAATATATTAAGAAATTTATAGGAATATATTGATTTTGATTTGAAATAATTCAAAATTCTCTATATCCATTAGTCGATTTCAGACAAAATTGATAAATCTATACCATTAAAAAATTCAAGTTTGATATTTTTAAAATAACAGGAGTCCTACAAATTTATTGATGATTTTGATTAGTGAGCACCATTCTATTATGTCTTATAATAAATTTGTGACAAATTTTTTATCAAGCTTTTGCGAGTTTAAATATTCATTGCTTTTAATTTGTACTATCAAATTGAGATATGAGAGCATTAATTTGGAGTAATTCATAATTCTCTTAATCTTAAAATTTTAAAACTTGAATTCTTGAAATGAATAATACTGAATCTTGCTCATGCAGTTTAATAAAATGTCGTAAATTCATCGTGTCAAAAGTTAAAATTTATGCAATAAAACGTTAGCAACGATTTGAGCCCTCGACTCTCAACTTCATAGCCATATCATGAGATTGAGGAATGGAGATTTGGATACTCACATTCATTGACCATTGTCGATTGCCTTATCCCGCCGTATCATCTATGCATCCCCATCCAACTAATGCATTTTAACATCAATGCTGACTGTTTCAATTTTAAAAGTTGAGGTCACAATGTTAGTTGTTTAGGCCTGTGAATTTGGCTTGAATAAAAGACTAAAATTATTTGGAGTATCCGAAAAGAATTTAAATAATATTTTTTTTATCTAAAATTGGGTTGTTATAGGTTCCACATAATAATTAGTTGTAGATATATGAAAAAGCTTCAATTTAATATACTATACGTCACGTGGTTCAACCCTAGGGTCAGCCTTGACTTTTAGAGACCCTTGATGAAAAGAGAAAAGGAACCTCTATAGGATTTTTTTTTTTACTAATATACAATTTGAATAGTGTTTAATAGAAAACTTAAAAATCAATATATTTTATTTAAAATATGATAAACTCCATATAAAATATATTTCTCAAGATTCTTTAAAAAGTGTAACACCATACAAAATACATTTCCCAAATTTCTCCAAAAAGTGCAATACCTACTAATACAAAAATAAAATAAGTATAAACTAATCATTGAAAAGATCTAGATCTTTAGCATTTTGAGAAGCAAAATCAACAATAAGGTCTTCAAAATCAAGCTTTTCTAATACCTAATTTTCGATGCATAAAATTGTCAAGTCATTTGCATTCAAATTATTATTATCATTTTCTCTCAATTCTCCGTGCTCATTCATTGCATAATTATGATTATCATTTTCTCTCACTTCTTCTTGCTCATTGATTGCATAATCATCTAGTTCTTCTTGATTACTCGATTGTTGCTTATTTATTACATGATCATTTAATTCTTCTTGGCTTTCTTCTTGTAATTCATCAACTGAATCTTTAATTGAAAAGCCAACTTTAAAAAACTTATGATGAACACCTTTGTGAATTTTAATAATTTGTTCCACTTTTTTTTTCTAACTTCCAGATTGATATTTCTTTAGAAATATGGTTGTACTACAAATTTCAAATGTAAAAATAAAACACACAAAACTAGCAATGAAACAAACACAAGCAGTAAAAATTATAGTGAAAGAGCAATAAAGTCTTGTTTGTACTTGAAGCAATCGACATAATCTATTCTATAATGATTAAAATTGGAATGATTTATTTTACTCTTTTAAATCTGTAAGAAAAATCATAAAATATTATACTCCAATACAATATTAAAAATTAATATTGAATATTGACAATAAGAAAAAATATAGATAAGTAGATAACTTACGTTGTATCTTTTTTATTTAATTAGAAAAAATTCAAAAGAAAAGAAGGGAGGAAATTAACGTTCGTGATTCAAACTTTACTCTTAGTATAAACGAATTAATAAAGAAAAAGTTGTACAAGAAATAAAATTTTGGAAAAGAAGAAAAAAGGATCATTTACATTTTTTTTTATTTCTTTTCCTTTTTAGATTTTTTAATGAAAAATATATATTTTTGGGCCTTTATTAAAATAATCCAATAATATATATATTTTTAGACTATTAAAACAATCCAACAATATATATATATATATATATATTTGGGCCTTTATTAAAATAATCTAATAAAATATATTTTTGGGATTTTTATTAAAATAATTTAATTATATATAATATATATTGTATATGCATGTCAATTTGGAGCCCCTAAAAATCTGGGGCCCTAGGCCATCGGCCTCGGTGACATGCCTCAGGGTCGACCCTGCTCAACCCGAATCAAAAGTTATGACCTCTCAAAGTTTAAGATTTATCATTCACATTGTAATAATTATAAAACTGTAACTACTACATGATATCTCGGTTATAGCAACTTTGAAACCGTAAATGTTATAATAAAAAGGTAAATCATAAACTTTGAGAGGTTATAACTTTTGACTCGAGTTAAACCACATGTCACATAATATATCAAATCAATACTTGTTCATATATCTACAACTGATTACAAGGTGAAACTCGTATCGATCCAATTTCATGCTAGAAAAATATTGTTTAAATCCTTTTCAAAAGCTTTGAATAATTTTAATCTTAATTTGCTTTCCCCCATATTATGGTATTTTTGAAACCACAAAAATATTTATTAATTTAGGATTGAGATAGACTAATAATAAAAATAGTAGTAGAGGACAGTTATGTTATTTTATCGATATCTTTTTGACAAAAAGTCAACATAGGATGCCACCCCTTTCATGATTTAGCAAAAAACATAGAGTGTCCTTGTGACTTTTGCCCAAATATAAAAGCTATCTGTGTGATTCAGCAAAAATTCAGTATCAGTTAATCTGTAATAATCTCAGACTTTCTTGAAGGCCATTAGAGAATCTGTGCTTGCTTCAATAATTGCTCAAAGTCACGCGAGATGCATGCACGCACGAACTAAGCTAAGAACTTAAACTTTGCTTGCTCTTTCTCTCTCTAATTGCTCAATTCTAAACTTTGCTTCCTCCCAGAGCAATGCCATGGCCACGAATGGACTTGCGTGCCCTTCTCCTTCTTCACCTTCTATATATGTATATCAATTCCCATCAAGAAAATTAATTAATCATAAAAGGGGAGAAGCAACGCACACTTGAAACAAATCAAGAGCTCGAGAAATGGCAAACAATGGCAAGAAAGGTAGGTAGTAGTGCATATATACTTAAGATTAGATTTCATTATCAGTCTTATTAATTTGTATGAGATGGAACAGGAAATAAAACTCCTTCAAAGGAATCGCTAGATCGTATAATCGAAAACTATCCTCAAATTCTCAACAAAGAGACCACTGATGACGATTTTTGTCATATTATTTATGAGATCATCGGGTAACTTCTCCATTATTATTTATCTAATTCACTCATATACTTGTTGTTTTTTTCTGAATATTTTAAATTTATGTGGACGACAGAAAGCTTAATGAGGAGAAAGGGGCGATACAGATCAAATTGCCTAAAAGAGATGAACTGAAGGAAAGGTTTGACGTGAGTCTACTTCTAATTATATTTCTTGTGAATCTATAAAAAAAATGAATATTTGATTTATTACGAGTAATATGTAAACTGATGGCTGCAGAGCATTACGAAAGGGAATAAAAGTAAAACATTGACAAAGGATGAGTTCCGCAGAATTGTGAAGGAAATCATCACGTTTGACAGTTTCACAGTGGGAAAGGGAGCCCTCGACGCCATTGCCTTCTTGTTTGGAGCCCCAATCGGTGCTCTCTTTGCCAAAAGATTCATCCCTGGAGGTGCATCGGTTTCTGATGACATACTCATCCCTGCAGTCACCTCCCTCACTGTCTTCCTCTTGGCCAAAACTAACCGGCTATAAAAAATTATTTATTCACTTGTTTAATTTATGGGTGGCTGCTAAATTACTGTTATGTTGTATTTAAAGAATAAAACTCGAGTTCTTTATGAATTCCATGCTATATTACTTGTTTGGAGAATCTTATATACCTTAATTCCAATAGTCTAGTTTTACATGAAGTTTTCCCCGACCACCACACCACTTTCTTGTCTTGTTACCTTGGTTGAATCCTTAGATAAGTTTTTTTTTTTTTTTTTTTCTTTTGCATAACCAAACTAATAGCAATTATCAAATAATAACATTGCAAATTAAAATCTAGTTAAAGTACCTTTCCTGGACAGGAAGGAGGGCAATGCCACGCGAGTAACCCTCTGTGGGGAGCTCATCAATGATTTCGTCTCCCTGAAACCAGTCATCAGCTAACAGCAATATAAGCACCATCTAACTCATTTGATTGCGTACAATAGGAGTTGTTTTAAAACAATCAAATTAGCACAAGGATGAAGCTTACCTGTTTTTAGCTTTCAGCTAAAAGTTCTTCCATCAGGAAATTACCTTATTCTAGTTCCGTATAATTGTAGGGGGAGCTCCAATTAGCGAAACAAGTCAGTCACTGAGCCTGCGAGTCGCATGTATTGTTGAAGTGAATTTAAAATTCGTATATCGTGTTCTACACCTCTATGTACAATGAAAATTTTAAATTTTATTTTATAATTTAACAATTAAATCAAAGGAGTATTCGCAAGAATTTTTAAAACAAATATAAATATAATCTTTAATCTAAACATACAAACAAATGGATATCCAAGATAAACTATCATATGATTGAAACATCTAATGTCAATTTAATTATTTTATTTAGATAAACAAAATTATCTAATTTAATATACTAGATCATTTAAGTATAACCTAAATAAAACTATTAACACATGCATCATTATACATATGAATCAAAAATATATATGAAAAATTATATCTCCCAAACTACCTTTGTTTTGTAATGTCTCAAACTCATGCTTTCACCGCCTAATCCGGTCCACGATCGGAATCCTCTTTCCAACGCTTGATCGCACTAGAGATCAAGTACCCTTTTTTGTCGACATAGTAGAAAAATCTTCCTCGAAGATGAGGGAGATGCTGCCCAATTACCTCTTCACAAGGGGCTACATAAGGAATCCTCAACAAGGAGCGGTAATCGTAGAAAAATCTGCAAAGTTATGGGCGGTAACAATGCTTCTCGAAGAGGAGAAGCAACAATAAAGAGAGGGGTCTCTTTCAATGGAAGAGAGGGAAGGAGATCTCCTTTAAGAGGTATTGCTAAAATTCTTCAAAGAGATGATAATGAGATGGCTACCGAAATTCTAAAGAGAAGAGAAGAGGTGGCTACCGAAACTCCAAGATAAGAGGTGGTTGTCGAAATTCATCAAGGAGAAGAAGAAGGGGCTGTCTTTGGAGCAAATTTCTGTTGGTGCAAGGAACATCAGATGATCAAACATATATTTTGATAATGACAAAGATTTTCAAAGTTAAGTTATCTTATGATCTAACAAGTATGATTAAGTGTACAGGAAAGTCCTAAGTGATCTTAAGCCAAGGAAAGTCCTAACGTTGGTTAGGCAATGAAATCCTAGTCCGGGGGACTGAGCAAAGTTTTGACGGGTCGAGGACTTTGGGCGAAATCTTAGAGTCGAGGACTCTAGGTGAAAATCTTAAGGGTCGTAGATATCAAGTGGAAGACTAGACGGGTCATGGATCAGATGTTCAGCATAAATGCATGAAGTCTTGGACGTTGACCAAAAGTCTAGATGGTCTGGAAAAAGGTAATTTCTTCTGAGAGGAGTAGGTAAGGACGTGTTCCCTAGTAGGCGTCGGCCCGACCTAGAATTTAAGCAAAACTCAAAGTCAGGACCGGACAGTCCGAAGACTATCAAATCTTATCATTTTTTACATATTATTTGTCTGGACTAACCTTATTTTGCAGGAAGACAAAGTGGTAGAAAATGGTAGTCCAGGCGCCTGGAGCTGGTTCAGGTGCCCGGACTGGCTTCGTCGACAAGCAGAGTGCTTGGCTAGGCGCCCTAGTGGCCCGGGTGCTCAGAGTTGCTCCAGGCGCTCAGACAACTAAAATTTGATATACTCAGATAGTTGGAGCGCACAGGCTGGCGGAGCTACGTCACAGTTTGGGCGCCCGAGGCTGGATAATTTTTGCATATCGAGTTTAGACGAGAGCACGTTACGTTAGCCCTATTGGGGGGGGGGGGGGGGCGGGGGGAGGTTCCAGGTGCCCGGAGTGGGCTATAAAAGGAGAATTCGACCAACACCTTGATGACAACATTCCAAAAAAATTTCTCTCCTGTGCGCTACTCTAGAAATGACTCAACAACAGCCAAACGAGGCTCCGACAATGAAAGTCAAGAATCTTCAAAATATGTAGTTGTCGATAACTTTTAATATTTGCATCTATATTGTAATTCAACTATTCTTGTAATATTTGAACTGATAGTAAATTGTCCAATGAAAACGATCGACGATCGTGTGCCTTGGAGTAAGAGTCGTCACAAGCTCTGAACTAAGTAAAACCAATACTTGTTAGCGTTTGTTTTATCTTGCTTTCTATTTCTGCTGCGTTTATTCTATGTTTTTCGAAAAGTATGAAAAAGCCGTGAGCGCTATTCACCCCCTCTAGCACAACGATCTTACAATTTCTTCATCGAAGAAAAGGGAAGAATATCTCTATCTCCTTCTTTTCAGAGGGGCAACAACTTGGATCAAATTTGATCAAAAGAAATTCTCATTTTCTTTCTCTTTTTGGGCTGTCGAAAATCACCAAGCAGAAGAAGAATCTTGCTGTCCGAGTTCTGCAAAGAAAAATGAAGAGGTAGCTATCCAAATATTCATGGAGGAGTGGAGTTAGTGAAAGAGTGGAGAAAGTGGCCGTGAAGAGAACAATTCCTCATGATACTTTGAATTAAGTCTTAATTTTTTTTTTATCTTCCTTATTTTTCTTCTCATAATTTTAGATAAAATTAATGTGATTATAAGGGGCTTGGCTTTCTAGGCCCATTATATCTCTTCCATCTAAATCCATTAGGGTGTAACCCAATGATGTGAGTCCATCAAAATCATATCAATGATCCAAAATCACCGGTGTCATGAGCACACTTGCGTACTATTATCACAACACAAATTCGATTTGTAGACTCTATGTAGAACTCTTCCATTTTTTTTTGTTTTCATTGATTGGAAATCACTCATAACATTTGATCATATCAAACTTTATTCACCAAATTCAATTAATTGAATTTGACTTTCTCAACGGAAAATAAGAAAACCAATACTTGTGTAATCCTCAATGGTTCATGGATACAACTAGCCATGAATTCACAACTCTTTGTGATTCAGGATGATGCTCGTCCTTTATTCGGGCATACCTTTAATAGCTCATTCTATAATAAACCGCTTAATTATAGGATGTCAAAACTAATTCTGATTAGTACCCAACGAATCATGATAAGAGCATCTAACTGTTGGTGCAACCTTAGGTCAAGGTTGACCTGGTTGACCCGACTCGAGTTGACTTGACTCGAGTTGTATTTTGATGTTTGACTTGGGAAGATTGTTGATGCAACTTTAGGTCAAGATTGACCTAGTTGAGTTGCATGTTGATGTTTGACACTCGTGAGAGAGTTCTATTCTTGATATGGGACAAGAATAGATGTTTGGGAGATTATTGGTGCAACCGTAGGTCAAGGTTGACCTGGTTGACCTGATTCGGGAAAAAGTCCAAGTATGGAGACTTGGCAACGGAAAAGTCCAAGCAGGGAGCTTGGCACGGGAAAAGTCCAAGTATGGAGACTTGACACTGGAAAAGTCCAAGCAGGGAGCTTGGCACGTGGGAAAGTCCTAACTGGGATGTTAGGCAGTGTGGAAAGTCCTGGTGAGTGGAGCCAGGCAGTGGGAAAGTCCTAACTGGGATGTTAGGCAGTGTGGAAAGTCCTGGTGAGTGAAGCCAGGCAGTGGGAAAGTCCTAACTGGGATGTTAGGCAGTTGGAAAGTTCTGGTGAGTGAAACCAGGCAAGGGAAAATCCAGATGGATCAGGGATGATCGGACTTCTGGTGTTGGAAAGTCCAAGTAGGTCAAGAGAGTGATCGGATACTTGGCACGAAGAGGAAAATCCAGATGGATCAGGGATGATCGGACGTCTGGTGTGGAAAAGTCCAAGTAGGTCAAAGGGATTGACCGGACACTTGGTGGAGAGTCTTAGCAGGTCAAGGGAGTGACCGGATGCTAAGCATGATATACCAACAGGTCAAGGTTGACCGGATGTTGGCTTGGGAGACTTGGGACTTGGTTTGGGAAAAACCAAGCTCTGGATCGGTCCGCCGATCAGATACTTCCCTCGATCGGTCCGGTGACCGATCGGGCGTGCTAAAATGCTGATTTTCGACTGATCGATCAGGAGCATTCAGTGAAGCTGATCGGTCCCCGGACCGATCGGGGACCGGCTGATCGGTCCGGGGACCGATCAGATTCCACACGAGAGTTGGGCAACTCTCTGAAGCCTTCGATCGGTCCGGGGCCGATCAAGATAGGCCCGATCGGTCCCCACGACCGATCGAGCACGATAGCGAGTTCGGAGAAAGCGCCGATCGGTGCGTGGACCGATCAGACACTCTGATCGGTCCACGATCGGTGACGATCCACTTCCTCCTTGATCGGTCTGCAGACCGATGTTCTAGCCGTTGCGACGCAACGGCCAGTTTCTTCGCTTCTTCTTCGCAGTATAAAGGGGTCGAGGGCTGCTGCGCGATTCTTCTTCTCTTCTGCTAAGTGCTGTTGTGCTTGAGTTTTGTTGAGCTCGTCCAAAGCTTCGCGTGAGCTTCCAGCTGCTGTTGTTAGAGTTTTTGAAGCTGCTGCTTCATCCGGACTCCAATCGACGAAAGCAAGATTGGTAGAGTGCTTGTGTATTCTTATTGTATTTCTTGCTTACTCTTTGTTCTTGTACTCTTTGTTTGCTGTTGCAAACATTTGTGGCGAGGTTTCTCCACCCACAAGGAGTATAGTGTATTAGCCGGTTCTCCGGGGACTCATCCACCGACGGATTGACTGGACTCGTCCACCTTACGGACACGCCGAGGAGTAGGAGCCCTAATCTCCGAACCTCGTTACATCCTTGTGTTAAGGTTTGTTTTTCTTCTCTTTCGTTTCTTTGTATTTTCCGCTGCACTAACCTAATCGTAGGAAGAAACGCGAAAGATTGGGGTCGGCTATTCACACCCCCTCTCTAGCCGTTCAAAGGATCCCAACACTAACAACACTGCCCCATGACTCCCTAGGTATCATTGAATAGTGCATGCAAGAACTAGTCGAGTATGGTTAACGTATAGTCCGGTCCCTTCATCTCATATATCACAGTCAAATCTATAACCATTGGTACATTGTGTTGGTGCAATCATGCCCTAAAGAAGAAATTTCGACGGTTGACAATTATTTAAGTTTAGGCTAATACATTGGATCTAATATGAGTTTAAGTTTACAGAACCAAAAAGGTTCAGGATCGGATTTCTGACAAGAGAAGCCCTTGCAGGTCGGAAGACCAGATGTAAGGCAAGAGAATTCCAAGGAGATCAGGGGACTAGATCTTTGGAACAGGAGAAGCTCTTGTAGATCAAAAGACCGGATGTAAGTCAAAAGAATTTCAGGGAGGTCAAGAATCAGAATCTTGGCGAGGCAATTGATAATCAACGCAAGCAAGTGTGCTAATCGATTAAGAAGGTGTTAAGCGATTGAGCTAATCGCTTAACAAACCTTCTGTTTCAAACAAAAGGTTTCCTAATCGATTAGGACGTCGTAAGTGATTGGACCAATCACTTACAGTGTCTTTTTCTTCTAACAAAATGTTTCTGTTTGAAGCTTAAGCGATTAGCTCAGTCGCTTACAGGACATTATGCTCGAAACAGAATAATCCCTAATCGACTGAGCTAATCGATTATCCTAAATCATAATCGATTATGGTATGCGATTTGGAGGAGTCACGTAAATGAAATACGCGCCAAATCAACTACTCTAATCAATTAATGATGGGTAATCGATTAAGGTCATTTCTTAATCGATTAAGATTCACAAAATGACAGGAAAAATGGCTCTTTCTCGAAAGGTTTAAGAAGACTTGAAGAGCCTATTTTGAGCACTGTTCCATTGCGCCATAGAGTTTTCAATTGTCCAATGCTCACAGTGCTCAAGCTTAAGCTCAAGTTTAAGCATTCAAGCTCTCCCTAGTACTACAATCTCAAGTCACTCAAAGAAGAAGAAGGTGTACTCAAAACCCTAATCTCTTATCTTCTTCTTCCTTGTGAGGTATTCTTGTTGAGAGAGGGTTGTGGATTATTGTGTAAGGTTTCTCTACATTCGGTGTTGATCCGAGAAGGAGAAGTTTTATAGTAAAAAATATGACTGTGGTGTGGATCATTGGATTAGTTACCTCAAGGAGGTGGATACTAAGTAAATACAAGGTGATAACATTGCCTTCAAGTTTTCGCAGTGCAAAATCAAGTCAATCAAGAAATTGAAGTGAGCAATTTACCCCCCTCTAGCTCAATCGGTCCTAACACATTTAGGGTTGTATATTGATTTGACAACCATATGATGTATATGTTGAAACCCCAAGGTTGTTTTAGTGTGATCAACAAGTTAAGTTAGGTCATGTGTATTTTTAACCTTGTGTCTAAGTGTGCAGGAGCTCAGGAGTGCAGTCAGTCGAGGGGAAGACGTAGCTAGCAAGAAGGACGACACGTGGTGCGCCCGAGGGACGAGGCACTGCGGAAGAGTACACCGGCGGACGAGAAGGAAGCGTGCGGTGGTTCCAAGGGACGAGAAGCCAGAGCGGAAGACTGCTCGGGGAGCAAGAGACGCAGCTAGCGAGAAGGTCGGCATGGGTTGCGACCGAGGGACGAAGACTGCGGATGAGTACGTTGGCGGACGAGAAGGAAGCATGCGATGATTCCGAGGGATGAGAAGCCGGAGCGGAAGCTTGCCCGAGAAGATCAGAAGTTGGATTCGGGTGAGCCCTATTTCGGATGACAGAGATCACCCAAGCGAGCGGAAGACTCAGACTAAGGCGAACGGAGCCGAAGCAGAAGACCCGGGCTGAAAAAGTCAACAGGGTTGACTTTCCCGCCCGGGGCGCCCGGACCAAAAATATATCCAGATCTCGGTCAAACCGAAATCTATGCGTTGGGGATAAAATTTTATCCCCCTAGGGCACCCAGAACACTTCGGAGCGCCCCGACCAAGGCTATAAATACAGCCTTGGTCCAGAAGCTTTACATCAACTATAGAATTGTTATTCCAACACTTGTGTGCTTCTTTAGAGTTTAACTTCTTTCTTTTTGTGCTTAATCGTTGTAAGAGGCTTCTCCGCCTGAAGGAGATACTAGTGCGACATCTTCCTTGAATTAACAACCTCCCTGGTTGTAACCAAGTAAATCCCTGTGTGCCTCTTCTTTTCTATTTTAATTTACTGCTTTTATATTTTGCAAGTGTTAATTTAAGAAAAATCGAGAAGGGTTGTGCTTTTGTTTTTTAGGCTATTCAACCCCCCTTCTAGCCGGCCTCCGTGATCCAACAAGTGGTATCAGAGCAAACGTGCTTCAGGAGGACTAACCGCCGAATGAAGCAACGAAATAATGGCCGGACCAAGCATCTACTCGTCGAAGTTCGAAGGGGAATTCGCTAGATGGAAAAAGCGAATGCAGGTATTTTTCAAAATTGATTTTGATTTAATGTTAATTATGGAATTCGGTTTTACAGCACCGGAACGTAAGGAGAAATACCACTAGACGAAAAAGGAGCAGGCCGACTACGTGGCAAACGACAAAGTAGAGTACCATCTACTAACTGTTCTTCCGCCACAAGAAGTCAACCAGATCGACAACTACAACTCCGTAAAGGAACTTTGGGAGAAGTTCCTTGAGCTGCACGAAGGAACGTTCGAAGCCAAGCTCGCTAGACGAGATCTACTTCGCAATCAGCTCACCAGCTTGCGACTTGGGGAAGACGAGATAGTTGCGCATCTGCAATCGAGAATTAAAGAAATCATCACTGGACTTTCGAATCTCGGAGAGACGATAAGTAACCGAGATTCGCTAAGGTACGCACTAAATTCCTTTCCTAGAAATTCAAAATGGGCGTCACTAGTAGATGCCTTTTATATTTCAAAAGACTTAGAAAAAATTACATTAGAAGAATTCTTTTCCACATTTGAAGTGCACGAATCAAGATATGCAGGTATAAAGAAGCCCAAGAACAACATCGCCCTCAAAGCATCGAGAGACGAACCTGAGTCGGAGTCTTCTCTCGACGACGAGGAAATGGTAGTGATGGTAAGACAATTCAAGAATCTTTGTAAGTCTAGAAAAACTAACCATCCGCAGGGTAAAAAGAAAAGGACCATCCGCTACTACCACTGCGACGAAGAAGGGCACGTCAAGGATAACTGCCCTAAGCTAAAGAACAAGAACAAGGACAAGGATAAAAGAAAGAAGCCTGTCCAAAAGTGCAAGGAATTAAAAGCGACGTGGGATGATACGTCGTCCGAATCGGAAGTCGAAGCTTTCTCCGGACTTGCATTAATGGCGAGTCATCAAGATGACGATTGCGATTCAAGCTCTTCCGAAATGAGCATCGAGAGCATCGATGAAGGGGGAGCTGCGTCGAAAGAAAGCAGCAATTTAGGGGGAGACACGGACAACAAGATCGACAACGTAAGTCATGTATGATCTCTTCTTCCCGACAAATTGTTTAAGTTCGTTAAATTGTTAACAAAGAATTGCTGTAAATTAGAAAAAGAAATTAAAAATTTGAAAATAATATTAGCTAAATCTTGTCCAATAGAAGAATTCGACAGAATTAAATTAGAAAATAAAAAATTAAAAGTAGAAAATGATAATTTAAAAGTACAAGTAAATAACTTAAAAAAATATGCATGCTCAATGTTAGAAAATTTAACAATTTAAATTGGTATTTTAGATATCATAAGAGACAAATTAGAAATATTTCAAAGAAATATGCCCCTAAGAAATTCTTAGTTAATCCAGTTGGCTGGAACCTATACTGGGTTCCTAAGTCTTTCTTAAACTAAATTTTAATCAGATTTTGCGCTTTCAGTGAGAAAATTAAACAGTGAGTTTCTTTATGAGGCTTTGTTTAAGGAAGTGATTGTTGCTCCAATAACCAAGAGGGCCTAGTGCCTCGCCACGACCTGGAAGTCAAAATATTGAAATAAAATGTTTAATTAACTTTCTGATAAACCATTAAGGTTGAAATTTAATAATGCTTTAAAAAGTCCTTTAAACATTATTTTTTAGAATTTTTTTTTTGCAAAGTTGCCTAAGTCAGAATTTTTTTTAAAATTTTTTTAACTTAGAGTTTTCTTAGAAAAATTTTCTTACTTAAAGTTTACTTAGAATTTTTTTTTTACTTAGAGACTCTTTATGTGAAAATTTTTGCGTAAAACTTTTACTTAGAAAAATAAGTTAAAAGTCCTTCTGAAATTAGAAATTCTGCTTAAATTTTTACTTAGAAAAATTTTCATAATTTTTTTTCCCTTAGAGTTTTTTCTTTGAACCCCAATTTTTATGTGATCAAAAGGGGAGAAGGTAAAGTATAAGTCTAGGGGGAGGTACACCAAAATTTAAACTTTCTATCTTTTTGCACTTTATTGCAAAATTAGTTAGTTTATTTTTTATGTCTATTTACCCTAGCTTAACTTGGGTTACTTACATCAAAAAAGGGAGATTGTTGGAACCTCAAGATTGTTTTGGTGTGATCAACAAGTTAAGTTAGGTCCTGTGTGTATTTTAACCTTGTGTCTAAGTGTGCAGGAGCTTAAGAGCACAGGTAGTCGAGCGGAAGACGCAGCTAGCGAGAAGGACGACACGCGGTGCGTCCGAGGGACGAGGCGCTGTGGAAGAGTACACCGGCGGACAAGAAGGAAGCGTGAGGTGGTTCCGAGGGACGAGAAGCCGGAGCGAAAGACTGCTGGGGGAGCAAGAGATGCAGATAGTGAGAAGGTCGGCATGAGTTACGACCAAGGGACGAGGACTACGGATGAGTACGTTGGCGGATGAGAAGGAAGCACGCGACGATTCTGAGGGACGAGAAATCGGAGCGGAAACCTACTCGAGAAGACCGGAAGTTGGGTTCGGGTGAGCCCTATTCCGGACGGCAGAGATCACCCAAGAGAGTGGAAGACTCGGACTGAGGCTAATGGAGCCGGAGCAGAAGACCAGGGATGAAAAAGTCAACGGGGTTAACTTTCCTGCCCGGGGCGCCCAGAACAGTCCGAGGCGCCCGAAATCCTTCCGGGCGCTTGGACTGAAAATATATCCATATCTCGGTCGAACCGAGATCTATGAGTTGGGGATAAAGTTTTATCCTCCCAGGGCGCCTGAAACACTTCAGGGCGCCCCGACCAAGGCTATAAATACAGCCTTGGTCCAGAAGCTTTACATCAACTCAAGAATTGTAATTCCAGTACTTGTGTGCTTCTTTAGAGTTTAGCTTCTTTCTTTTTGCGCTTAATCATTGTAAGAGGCTTCTCCGCCTGAAGGAGATACTAGTGCGACATCTTCCTTGGATTAACAACCTCCCCGGTTGTAACCAAGTAAATCCCTGCGTGCCTCTTCTTTTCTGTCTTAATTTACTGCTTTTATATTTTGCAAGTGTTAGTTTAAGAAAAATCGAGAAAGATTGTGCTTTTTTTTCCAGGGTATTCAACCCCCCTTCTAGCCGGCTGTCGCGATCCAACAGTATCTTATAGTGACGACACGTGTGCAACTAGGAAACTCCTTTCCTAAAGCACATCTTATAGCTCTGTGTTAGATTTTGAGGGATGTTCTAAGACAATCACCTTATGGTTTTGCTATTTATTTGATAAATATAGATTCACTATTTGAGTACATATTATATGTTTGAATAGTCTTAAACTCATTTACTGAATGTCTGTAATACAATTCATAGCATGAGAGAATTTATGATTGGATCACAACTTGTGATTATCTCTACATGTGTAATGATGAACGTATTGGAATTTTCCTAGTCATCGAATTGGTGCATTCAGACATCATCAATTCTGTAAGACTAGCATGAGTTATACTCATTGATTTGACCAATCAACTATTTCTCACTAGCTAGAAACATTGGGATGTCGAGAATTAAATATGAATGCTAGTTATATTAACTAGTTTATTGGAGTGACTTGCAGTAAGACTTTATATGATTCTCTACATTTATGGATATGTCTGTGAAGTCTCTACTGTAGCTCGAGTGCAAGTTTCCTTAGATTTGAGGTATATAAATCACCTTGGTCATGGAGGCTTATACTTTGACATCTTAAGTAAACATCTTTTTAGAGGTGTGGACTCGAGATGATTGGATATAAGTCAAAGTGCTCGAAGATGTTTGAAAATCCCACAGAGAATTCACCGCTCCTTATGAGAAGATGTATACCCTATGACCACTCATTAAAATTATACTCAAAATCTTTGGTTAAAGCATCACATATTAAGAGTATAAGACTTTTGTATACATGTACGAGTAATTTGAATCCATAGAACGAGAAAGTATTACTTAGGCTATGTGTGACGTAGTTAGCCTAGTGGGAGCATACACATAGATCATGTCCTGAACTAAGTGAGTATAAGACGGGTGAAAGGAACGAGATATGACTCACTATAGCTGCTGAAGGGTTCCAAATTAGTTCTAAGATCAACTATACTTTTTTGATTAATTGGAGATCATGATATACTGTTAGGTGCCATTCACGATCATTCCATGATTAAGTAGTTAATTATAGACAACCAAGATAAATCGGGAACCTATTGGGTCACACATACTACAAGTTTCTAAAAAACGTAAAACAAGTTAGAGAATAAGATTCTCAGATCAAGAGATAAATGTTTGGTTGGACCATACATAAGACAAATATAGAAATATTTATCGGAACATAAGCGCGGATGAGCCACATCTCTTATGAAAGAGCTGGACCCTATTTGGTTTAGCCATGAACCAACTTGATTTAGTTGTGAATCAAACCAAGGAGTTAATGAACTAATTTTTTGTTAAGGCATAATGGGTTGGATTTGAGCTTTCTAATCCAACATATTAAAGAGGACTATATATTGATATGGTCAAAAGAGAATTAATACACAATTCATTATTTACTTGATTATGTTTTAAAAATCTAAACCCGATACCTCTCTCTCTTGTCGTCAGCCACAACAAGAGGGTCTCCTCTTATTGCCATGAGCCACCCAAAGGAAGAAGATCTTCCTTTTGCTTCTTTTTCCTCTACTTGATCCTTCTCCTTTGCTCGTGGCTTGTACCTTCCGAAGGCGAAGCTTGTACTCTTGGAGTTGTCTTGAAGAGCTCGGCGTGGATACGAATAGAGACGAGATTCGATAACATCGCAAAAGGTAGATGCCCTTCTCGTTACAAGTTATCCGTAAGGTATTTCTAGAATAATTGTTATTCGATTTCGTTTTATTTTATGATCTTGTCTACGCGATTGTATCTTGTATACGTGTGGTATGTGTAGTGTAATAAATTAGTTTATTTATCATTAAGTCTTCACTGTGTATGTTTACGAAACATGTTTTTAATACACACCGCATCGGGCATATCCAATCACTCTGATTGGAGACTCCATACACTATAGAATAATACATTATATAAGATATTCACACTCGTGGATGTATGGTGGATCCCCAACTATAATGTATTGACTCTTATATGTTCATTACTACACCTAATCTTACCACCTGATGACCCTAATAGAGTCGGTAAATGAGTCAAAATACAACTCCAGCATATAGAGTCTCAGTGTTATCTCGGGTCATTAGGATTACTAATGTACAATCAGAATTAATGACTTATCTACTTGATAAATGATAACCATTTTGGAAGTATGTGTAAGGGATATTTGACGAACTCATCGTATGATCACCATGTGTATATTTGAACATCTCTCTGTCCTTACCAATGAAACGTGGTACACTACATCATAGATGTTAGTCTCTAGTTCGAGCGATCTTTTATCCTTGTTTATTAGGCGACTCAATTGCCTAAGAATAAATTTATAATATATAGTGAATATTAATGTATTTCATGATGATCATCATATGTACTATCACATCTCATTATAGTATATTCAAGGACTTTATTTATACATCGATCACAGGTATAAAGATAAAGTAAGTATAAAGATAAAGTAAATACCAAACTGAATTGAATTGTATTAAATTAAAATTTGTTTATTTACAAGAATCAATAAAATCCTAACAAATAGTTGGCTTTACAGGGCACCTACTCTAACATGTATAGAACCCCTAAAAGCTCGAACACACCAAGCAAATAAACCAACGAAGGATCTAATCTTATGATGCAAATAGCTGAAAGAATCAATCAAGATGATTTAAGAGAGTCGATTTAGTTGTACTCGACATTCTTGATGAACTCAATGACAATCTGTGTGCATCTGAAGTATCTTCAAGATGAGACACACAGAGTGTGGTGGGCTTGTTGTTGCTGCCGTAGGTGCCACAGATAATCTTGTTACAATATTGATGTGTAATCTTTCTTTTAAGATTAGGAGCTATTACAATCAAAATTCAATTTCAAATTTATCTGTCGATATGACCTAAACTGATAATCTTAGTCTTCAGTCAGGTCATGCTCCAAGTGTACAATCTGATCAAAACTTATGTTGCTGAATGCTCAACCATCACCCACTTGTGTTGGTCGAGTTCCGTGAGAGCCAAAGTGCCATGTTACTCGAGCACAAGGCGCTCTTTGAGTAATCTCGAGTGTCATGAGTCTGAGTGGCTCGAGCGCTTCCCGAACCTGAGTGGGAAGTCGTTGTCCAAGTGTCTAGTACTTCCGAGTTTGAATGGGTCGCCGATGCTTGCGAGTCGAGTCAAGAGGTCAAGAGGTTGTGTCACCAGAGAATGGTTTGCGCAATGTTGTCACTCGAGCGCCAATGGTTTACATCTCTCGATTGTTGACTGTCAAGGCAGCCAAGACTGGGTGGATCGTCAAATGCTCGGGAGCGGAGTCACCGTGATTAGGAGGATGCCTAATTGATCAAGAATCAAGGTTGAGTACTCGAGAAGTGATCTTGAATCTGAGTGAGTCGTTGTTGCTTAAGCGATGAGTCAGAACGGTAGAAACCAAGGCCCGCATTACAATTTCTTTAAAATAGATCTATCTTCTCCCGCGATTCTTTGAGGTCACGTTGGATGTCTATTTCTAAGATTCAACGACAAAACCACGCCCACAATAAAACACAAGTTCATGGCGAACTAAGCATATACTCGAATGCTATCACGGATAGATCTGTCGAGCGATATGTATGACAAAATAAGAAATTGAAGGGGAAACAAAGTGGATGGAGTTTCAGCTTTTTCGTCAGTATTTCTTTCTCCTCTTGCTCATAACCTCCCTATATAAGGGCTCTGACCCTTAGCTGCACTTGAATGACAAAATGAAGGTTATTTAATATATGAGTGTAATGACATCTACTAGCCATTAATAATTGATTGTTTCTATCCAGCGGTTATGAATTAGTCATTAACATCATATCGTTTTAGATACGACAAATTAATATATTTGTTTCCCACATGAGCAAGAAGCAAAAAGTGATATGGGTAGCAAATATCGACGGATTCAATTTATTCATACCTAACATCATTTGGTGCATGCAAGTAGTGTTTAAACATAAGTCACCTTGGCTAGAGAAATCTAGACCTTGGATTCTCACCCTCTCACGCAGGCTACGTGCACACATCCTCAACTTTTATAATTGTGATTTATTTTAAATCAGCCTTAGTGTCTCTCAACTCCTAATATAAAAATAACGTCTCATTCATAATAAATTCTAGTCATCTTCCATTCACTACTTTTTTTATTAACATCTTCCAACACCACCAAGGTAGTCAAGGTCGATGACCTCGGTGAGGCCATATCGTTTACCAAGTTATGAAGGTTCATCCGATGGGTGCTCGCCGCATCGGATCTGTCGATTTCACATCATCTGGGATGAGAGAAGGTTCATTAATGAAAAGAGAAAGGAGGAAAAGAAAAAAAGGAGGATAACTTCCTTACACATCAAATTAAGGTGTAAAGAAATATATCATATAAGTGGTAAGAGAGGGTAAAAGTTCTCCTTCCCTTCCCTTCCCTCACCTCACCTCCTTCCTAAATAATGGTAAAAGTTGCATTATCTTTACTTACCCTTTCCTCATCTCTTCCAAATGGACCATAAAAGGATCATCCAATTATCCCAAGATGTAGCACAGACGATGGATATATAATATCTCTGATATAATAATCTATATGTATATCAGATTTGATATGCTGAGCGAAGCTTTGTGCGCGATCGTGAGTGATGTGCAGACGTGGCGTTGCCAGCTCGATTTTGCTACAAAAATATGTCATTTATTCTCTCTCCCCTTTCGCCTTTTATTCAAAACTTCCGCGTGGGAAATTTCCCAAATTAAAATCTCCCTCATCGCTCTCTCTCTCGCTCCCTCCGTCTTCGTCATCCGTCATCCATCGGACCTTGCACTCTTGTCGGGAAAGTTTAACTGGCATCTTCAATATCACAGTTGCTGTGAGAGCTTACCATCTCTCTCCATTTCCAATGATAATTCGTTTCATTTTAATTTATTATTCCCCACCTTTATAGCATACATATATTAGAAGGATTAATGCTATAACGTGCAAGGATGACGCCAACTACAAACGCCTGTAGGTTATAGCCACATCTGGGCGTTAGCTGCTACATGTTATAGCAGCTACAAACGTGAAGCAGCCACTTGGTAAGTCATTTTTTTGGTAGCTACATTTTCTAGTAGATATTACCCCTACAAATATTTAAGTTCATGTATATCAACTTGGTAAAAAATTATTTGAAATTATTTTTTTACTGATACAGCACTTTTGCTTCGCTTCTAAACGTTGCATCAACTACTTCGCAACAAACTGTCCTTATAGCAGCTACAACTTATAGCAGCTAACTTGGAATGGTGGTTGTAGAAGGAAAGAAAGATTTTATGCTACGACGTGAAAGGCCGACGCTTGCTACAAACGCCTACAGCCACTTGGACTTTCCTTTGTTGTTACAAGTTGTAGCAGCTACTTCGATAGTTAACTGCTACACCTTGTAGTAGCTAACTCTCCATGTAGTTGCCGTAACTTGTAGCCGTCGCTTAGTAAGTCATTTTTTTAGTAGCTATATTTTCTAGCAGATATTAACCCTAAAAATATTTTTGTAGCTGTATATCAACTTCTTAAAAAATTATTTATGCTACTGCAGCGCCTTTGCGTTGCTACTGCACATTGTAGCAACTACTTCGACAAATAATCGCTAGACCTTGTAGCAGCTAACTTTCCATGTAGTTGCTACAACTTGTAGCAGCTAACTTGGAATGTTAGCTGCTACAACGATGTAACAGCTAACTTGGAATGCTTGCTGCTACAACGATGTAACAACTCTTTCTTCATTTACGCTCAATAAGATGTTACTCTGCATTTTCAACCAATAATAAATCATAGCTAATCTTAATTTTTTATTTAGATCAATTAAATGAGGTTCTACACATTATAGAAGCAACTGCAGCATGTTGAAGTAGCTAGTCGTCAGAAGCTGCTACATGTTGTAGCAGCTTGTCAAGAGTGGCTACCACACTGTGTAGCAGTTACTTCTGATTAGCTGCTACACTTTGTAGCAGCTACTCCAGAATAGCTGCTACAACGCGTAGTAGGTACTACTGATCTCCAAATAATCTTTTCTTACCAATTACTTTTTTACAATTATTGTGCAAATATATATACTGTGCAATTACATTTTACCCTCATTGGCCAAAGGTTTAACCCCTAAACTCGTCGTGTGAAAAATATTTCGAAAGAATATCAATCATAGTAGATCGGTGCCCACGCGGTGTCTTCGTCAATCAATCTCACCGCGACGACTTTTTTCTCATCCAAATCTTCTCCTCCATCGTAAGTATTCTATTAGGGATGAAGTTTTGAGTCATCTCGTTTTATTTAGGGGTTTGAATTTTTAGGGGTTTGATTCGTCTCCTAGCTGCTACAACGGGGTTTAATGATTTTAGGGCTTTCAGATTTAAGATTATGATTGAGGGAATAGAGTGTTTAAAAAAAGTTTATCTTATTTAAACAATTTTATTGTATTGCAGGTCTGGATGTGTGAACATGTCAGAATAATGGATCCTTATAGATAGCATGCCCTTCCAAGAATATGTAGATAGAAGTGGTCAGACTCCCGTGTGGAGACAATAAAGTTTAGGATCGCAGAATTACCTGCTGCCAAAATAATTACAACGCTGTAGCAGCTAACTCGACGACCGAGCGGGCTTTCTACCGATCTACATAAAATTGATAGGAGTGGACTTTCATCCCCGATCCGCACTAACTACTACATAGTGTAGCAGCTACTTATGAGAAGTTGTTACACGTTATAGTAAATCACTTCAATAATGGATCTTGATAAAGTTCGTCTTATAATTGTCTTTGTTATACTGGATCCTGATAGGTAGCTGCTACAACATGAAGTCTGTGTTGTAGCAGTTACGGACCAGTAAATGCTACAACATCAACTTGAATAAAATTAAATTTCACCGACTCCTCCCGTTGCATTTAATGTGTTATTTGGAAATGATTTTTCAGTTCCTACAATGATGTTTATGTCTACCACAAACTAGCTGCTACAACGTGGACCTCATGTTCTGTGTTCGCGAGCTTGATCATTATTCATGAGTCCATTTGAATTTACAACTTCATGATATGACAACATATTTAAGAAATAAAATAGGAATAATATCTACAAAAATAAATTAATTGGGTGATTAAAAATAACTGGCAGTAGTTGCTACATCATGTAGCAGCTACTTAGGAGTAAGATAACAAGGTGTAGCACCTACACAATACATTTATACCTTTACACGAGAAAATATTGTCAATAAATTTACATTTCGATTACATCGTAAGTTTAATATTGAACAGTGTTCAGAACCCCCATGATCGCTTACATTGCTCTCATAAGTTGTACAACGACAATTTCATATTGGCCGAGTTATGTCCACAGTCTTCTCCATAAGGGAACACCCTTCATCAACGTACAGAGTGTTGTGAACACTAACCAGCTTATATTATTTCCCACCTCCCTCGCATCCTTTAGTCGTGGTTGGGAAAAGTTCTTCAAGGCGATCACCCTCTCCCTAATCCACTCCATGAGTGGCCTAACCTCTTCAACATACACGCATCGAGGCTAGACGCTAGTGGCCACTTTTAAAAAAATTCTTTACGAACATGGAAGCTTTCACTAGACGGTGGAAGGCAACAAGACCGCTTTGTCTTCCCCATTTGGGAGCAAGATACAGTTCAAGATTTACAGTGGATGACATGAAAAAAATGATGAATGTGGTGTCGAGAAAATGTCGTCATTCCATGAATAAGCTACTCATTTCCATTGGGATGTCATGAATGGAGCCACACTCTGTTATATAGGGACACTTTTGTGCTATACAATTCAATCACGGAATAGGTGTATTCACTAGCCCACAGTTTCCCTTTTGACAATGCAGGATTTTACCAGGAGAGGTAGTCATAGGTCATGATTTATGATAGATATGACTAGCCATATGGGTTATGACAGCTATGAGTGGTCATTTTATGGACGATGAGAGAGTAATGGACTAGATTTAGTAGGTTGCCATTAATTTATTTATGTGTCTCCATAAAATCATTATTTTCAATTTATATAAGTGACCATTGAATTATTAATCGAGATTAGGCCTTGTTACCTGCATCGACAGTAGCTACTATACATTGTAGTAGCTCACATCTCTGGAGTAGCTGTTTCAATTTGTATCAGCTAATTGAAACATAGTGTAACAACTACTTTTGAGAAGTTGCTACACGTTGTAGCAGCTTGGGCTGACTATATGCTACAGGTTGTATCCTTGATTATCTTTATTGGATGTCTCGGCTGATAAACAGATAATTAATTCCATAGGTAGCTGCTACAACGCTGTAGCAACTACTTGGAATGATAGCTGCTATAAATCTATAGCAACTAACTCAACGGTTAGCTGCTACAACGTTGTAGCAGTTAGGCTCAAGTATGATAGCTGCTACAAATATGTAGACCAGCGTATGTATATGCCACCTTGCCTATAATTAGAGATTAACTATTATAATAGAATATTCACAAACATTTCCGTTCATTTTCTATATGTCTGGTTTCCTCTTTTGATTTTTACGCAAGGTAAGGTTTACTCAAACCGTTACCTTTTTCCTAAAATAATGAGGATTGGTAGAATTTCTACTACTACTCTGATTTCTATGCTGTTATTCTATTAATGATCTGAGATGTCTTGCCTAATGCCTCTCTCTATGTTGTAGCAGCTACGGATCGATAGCTGCTACAACATGAAGTCATATGTTGTAGCAATTTCTGACCCCGAATTGCTACAACATCAATTTAAAAACCTGCTTTGTCAGAAGCCCAACAGTGGATGCGTGAATACAACTATTCCCACATGTGATTTTTATTTCGATAAAAAAATGAGCTTGTACACATTATATCAACTTAATGTATAAAGAGCTGCTACACGATGTAGCAGCTTCTTAAGAGTAGCTGCTGCACTGTGTAGCAGTTACTTCGGATTAGCTGCTACACTGTATATTAATAACTCAATGGTCAGTTATATAATTTAAATAGCATGAAAATCTGAGTAGAATAAGTGACTGAATATTAGCTGCTACACGCTGTAACAGTTAATGCGGATTAGCTGTTATACATTATAGCAGCTACTTCAGAGACGTGATCTGCTACAAAGTGTAGTAGCTACTGCCTATTCAGCTAACGAGCCTTATTCTATATTAATAAATCAATGGTCACTTATATAATTTGAAATTATTGAATTTATGGAGACCATCAGTCTCATCAATTAATTAATGTCAAAAAGAGGGATGATGATGAAAGGAAGTTTTATGGAAAAATAATTTTCTTATAACCAAAATTTAGGTTTATGTGATACAACTCATATTCTTATTGGAATAATAGTGTAAGATTCAGAGTAGAAGGAAAATCATCTGTAATATGTAATAACCGCTCACCGAGAGTTTGGTAAACCTAGCCTCATGATGCAAAGGGCAAGGTGTTAGAACCTACAACAATAGTGCCATAATTATAAGCTGCAAATTATCAAGATTCAGTAATATAGTTAAATAAAAACTAGAATGTACCAGCTATAGAAGCCAAATCTTCTTCATAGGATTTGTCATCGTTGGTATTATCTTTCTCTGTAGCAGTTGATCTGGTAATCGACTCGTCATTAACTTTACTATTAATGGATAAAAATCATTGTTATGTTCAACTAAATTTGTACAACAAATGCATAAATAATGGACGCATACCCTTGCTGTAATAATGGGCAGTTGTGCTTGTCGTGTGAGACACCTCAATGACCGCATCCACGACATAGCCTAGACTTTGAGGTTGACGTCTCTTTTGAAGATTTCAATCTTGTCCCACAACCCTTTGCCCTTACTAAAGAAGGATCAACAATAGAGGGGGTCCCATCAATGTCTTTCTTCCTTTGACTTTGATTGTCATATTTTCTGCTAATGTTCAACTCGTGAATTTTACTGTATATACAATCGAATTGGTCATCCAAAAAGTTTGTCCCCTCATCATTCAAAGATGCATCATCGATAACTACTGAGCTTTATAGGACGACCTCGAGTGTCTTGGCATCAATTTCGCATTTGGACTGTCGATGGAAGTTTGCTCACCAAAATCATAGATTGCCCTAACCTTGGCATTTCTTATCCATCTGTTGAGTATATACTTATCAGGCAATAGAAACACTTGGTTGATACGGAAAAAAGCTAACATATGTCTACATGGAATGTCCTCGAACTCAAATTTACTACAACTACACGATATGTAGTCTGTATGTTTGTCATGCGTGAGGGCCCTTGGTTTTGCAGATGAACCACTTTGAAAATTCATGACATGGTAACCATTAATTCACCAACTATAGATGCTTGTTGCACATAATAACCATGACTCACGCATGTCACTTTTAAAATCCAACCATTTATTTTTGGTGTACACCCTAACCATTTGAGATTCCATAGGCCAGTTTGTCTTAATCTTTGGCTGCTTGACCATATCAATATGGTCGGCAACTAACTCATTGTGTCTTTAGTGTTGTAATGCTCTATTGAAACGCGTGATAAAATCCATCAATGAGTTATTATGTGATATATACTTCTTGAAAAATGAATGTAAGCTTTCAGATCGTTGACTACTTGACATTCCAGCAGAAAATACATGGCTAAAAAAATAATGGGACCCACCTTTGTCGTAATTCATACATCAATGTTAACCAATCATTTTTCTCCAAGCCAGAACACCTGATAACTTCTTCCCATGACTTCTCAAATTCATCAGGGGTTGAGGAGCTAACAATTACATCATTTATGGTTTGATAGTAGTTGCAAAAAGTCAAAGGAGGTAATTTATCGAGAAATTTATTGAGTGTGTGCCACAAACAATATCGATGCACCGTGCAAGGGAAAACTTGGGTAATGACCTTCGTCAATGCTGGATCCTGATCAGTGATGATCACAGTTGGTGGACCTTAGGCATGACTTCTATGAACTTCTTAAGCAACCAAACAAACGACTCAGTTTTCTCATCACTTAGAAAGACACAACCAAATACAATGCTCTGATGATGATGATTAATTCCTACAAAGGGTGCAAAAATCAACCCATATTTGTTGGTGTTATATGTGGTATCAAATACAACTGCATCACCAAAGACGTTGTATGCCCTCCTTGATACATGATATGTCCAGAAACATCTAGTGAATCTTTCTGTTGAATCAGTCTCATAATTATAGAAAAAAGCTGAATTCTTTTCTTTCTTAGTTGCAAATAACTCAATCAGTGTTTCGACATCAATTCCCTTTTGTTCATCCCTTAGCTCTTTCTCAAAGTTTCAAATATCCTGTTTTGTGCAACCTAGATGCTCAGGCCCTCCAGAATCTATCTCCAATAATCATACTTGTTGACAAGTTGGCACATTAGCCTCTGGAAACTGCTGTATTAATACTTTCTTGGCTTCAGAAATATGGCGATGTGAGTAAAGCAAATGCACCTTCGAAGGAGTGGAGAGTGGATGATTATGACTTTCCATGAATTTTGTGACAATCCAATTTAGCCCGATCTGTTCTTTAACAAGTGAAGGTTTTGACCTACATCCAGTCCTTACTTCGCCACGTGCTCTTTCCTTTACACTATCAACTTATGCTTCTTTTTTCCATTTATCATCTGTATGTTCTTCTTTAAAGCATACAAATTATTTCCATCCAACTTCATTTGTCCTCTTATTTTTCTTGTTGTTGCCTAATCTTGCACTAAATCGGGCTTCACGTGCATATTGATTATAGAACGAAAATGCTTCCTCCAATGATGGAAGTTTCATCCCAATTCGTGGTTTTTGATCTTCAGCAACTTGGGGAATGTATAGCTGATTAGCATCATAGGTGTCTTCCATTGCTAGAGAATGACATATTTAGCTCCAAATAAATTTATAAATTTCAATCAATGATGATGATTAATTAGGACAAAATATAATATAGAGGAAATATTTAAATGCTCGTAGAGTTAACTACGCTATTATAGAAGGCGATTCAAAACCATATAACCCCTAAAAGTTCAAATGTTAATTCCTAAGTGAAGAGTCAAATTAACTTATGACAAGGACGAGGATTCGAAGGCAAAAACCAGACGTCGCAGTGAGGTTGGTAGACGAAGCGATGGTCGCTACTCCCGAACTTAGTATGAGTTAGTAGTGGTCATGTTCGTGGAAGCCTTGACAGAAGGGTAAATAGTCTATCACTTTAACGTTTTAGCAATTGTGGGAGAAGTAATATATACATGGTGTAGCAGCAACTGCTGCCTAACTGCTATAGCGTGCAGTAGTAAGCTATTTGTTGAAGCAAGACCTGCTACATCGTTGTAGCAATTAACATTCCAAGTAAGCTACTACACGTTGTAGCAGTGACATGGACAGTTAGCTGTTACAGGGTGTGACAGTTATTTGTCCAAGTAGCTGCTATAACGTGTAGCAACAAAGCATAGTCGATGCAGCAGGGAAAAAAATTTAAAATTATTTTTACCAAGTTGATATACAGCTTCAAAAATAATTTTAGGGATAATATCTGCTAGAAAATTAAGCTACTAATAAAATGACTTACCAAGTGGCTGCTACACGTTGTAACTGTTGGTTGCTACTCGGAAAACCTATAGGTTCCACTGTACAAAAATTTTGTACAAAGGTCTGAACCTTTTCCTAGCTACCATGTGTTCTTTTAAATTAAATTTTGGATCGCCTGCGGAACTTAACACGTTTGATCCAAAACTTAATCTATTTGTTCTTTTAGGTTTTGACTTGGATCTCCTGCGGAACTTAACACGTTTGACCCAAGTCTCCTTAAGTTATTAATTCCATTAAATATTAATTTCCATAATTGGTTCCCAGTACTGACGTGGCGAGGCACATGGCCTTCTTGGATATGGGAGCAACCACCACCGACTAGACAAAACCTTTTATAGAAAGATAATATTTAATTTCCTAAAATAACTTTAGGTTAACCAAAGAGAGCAATCAAATCACAAGGAAAAGAAAAAAAACAAAAGAACACAACTTTGAAAAACATATTCGAAATTCTAGAACGTAAGCTTCTTGTATTTGGTATTATTTCCATAAATAACTAGTATGATGCGGAAAGGAAAAATTACTAGTTATACCTTGTAGAAAAACCTCTTGATCTTCTACCGTATTCCTCTTCTAACCTCGGGCGTTGTGTGGGCAACGATCTACCGAGATGAGAAACCACCAACCACCTTCTTCTCCTCCAAGCAAGGTTCGGCCACAAAGGAAAACTTCACCAAGGAGAAAAACCAAAATACTAACCAAGCTCCAAGAGATGCTAGCTTTCTCTCCTTCTTCTTCTTCTTCTCCGAGTAGTATCCGGCCACCACAAGAGCTCCAAGGGAGAGGGAGAGGTTCGGCCACCACAAGAGGAAGAGAAGGAGATGATGGCCGGCCACACCAAGGAACAAAAGAGGGAGAGAAATAATAAAGGTTGTCTCTCTTGAAGGCACCCTCACCCCTTCTTTTATATTCCTTGGCCTAGGCAAATTAGGAAATTTAATTACAATAAAATTTCCTCAATTTCCTTGACATGATTTAATTTAGAAAAATAAAATAAAATTTCCCCAATTACAATCTCATGGCCGGCCACATCATTGGAGAACAAATTGGACAAGTTTTAATCAACAATTAAAACTTCCTAATTTGTTTCCGGAAATTTTAAAAAATAAAATTTCTCTTTAAAATCTCTTCATGGTTGATAAAAGGAAATTTCTATAATTTTAATTTTATCAATATGTGAATAATTTTTAAAGAGAAAATAAAACATCTCTCCAATCTACAAATAAGGAAAGAGATCTAATCTCTTTCTTTAATCTTTTGTAGATCTTTTACAAGAGAGATATTTTAATTTTAATTCTCTTTAAATTATATCTTCCACATAATAATAAAAATTAAAATTAAATTTATTTTTTAATTTAATTTGGCCGGCCCCCACTAGCTTGGGTTCAAGCTAGGGCCGGCCACCCAAATTCATACCTAGGCCGGCCCTAGCTTGGTTCCCAAGCTAGCTTGGCCGGCCCCCTATTAGTGGGTATAGAAGGTGAGTATAGGTGGGTATAGTACTCTATAAATAAGAGGCTACGATAGGGACCGAGAGGAGGAATTGGTTTTGGTCTCCCGATAAAATCAAGCATCCCGTGTTCGCCCCGAACACACAACTTAATTTTATCAATGATAATTCATTCCACTAGAGAACTATCATTGAACTACCGCACCAATCCCAAATTACATTTTTGGGCTCCTTCTTATTATGAGCATGTTAGTCTCCCTGTGTTTAAGATATCGAATGTCCACTAATTAAGTGAGTTACTGACAACTCATTTAATTAATATCTAGGTCCAAGAGTAGTACCACTCAACCTTATCGTCATGTCGGACTAAGTCCACCTGCAGGGTTTAACATGGCAATCCTTATGAGCTCCTCTTGGGGACATTATCAACCTAGTATCTCTAGGACACAGTTTTCTTCTATAATCAACAACACACACTATAAGTGATACCATTTCCAACTTATCGGGTTTATTGATTCATCGAACTAAATCTCACCCATTGATAAATTAAAGAAATAAATATCAAACATATGTGCTTGTTATTATATTAGGATTAAGAGCACACACTTCCATAATAATTGAGGTCTTTGTTCCTTTATAAAGTCAGTATAAAAGAAACGACCTCTAATGATCCTACTCAATACACTCTGAGTGTACTAGTGTAATTATATAGTCAAGATAAACTAATACCTAATTACACTACAACCTTCTAATGGTTTGTTCCTTTCCATTTTAGTCGTGAGCTACTGTTTATAATTTATAATGTACTGATAACATCATCTTCTGTATGTGACACCACATACTATGTTATCTACAATATAAATTAAATGAACAACTACAACAAATGTAGACAATTTGATCAAATGTGATTCTTTATTTATAATGAATGTTTACAAAGCTTAGGCTTTCAGTATACACTCCAACAGTAACAGCTACATGGACAATTAGTTGCTACATGGTGTAGTAATTAACTATCGAAGTAGCTGCTATAACTTGTAACATCTTACTATAGGACGCTGTGGGATGGACTCAGGAACTTTGTTTTTGGTGAATCCCCATCTCATGTGAGGAATATTTCGCTAATTTAACTTTGACCCAGACTTTTGACCACCACATCACCTACATCCTATGTCCCATGACCTGATTAAAAAGAGGGGGGGTTACCTTTGGTCGTTCTCGCTAGACTAATCTTACCTTTTCTTTCTCCATCTTCTCCTGAGTATATTGTTAAGAGCTATGAATTCAGATTTTCCCCCTTGGCCTCAGCTATTATTCAAGAAAGAACGATCCCTAGCACAGGCAATGCAAGCTCTGGATCTTCATCACTCACAACAGGGAGAACTTGAGGTGCGTCTATCTGCTGCTCATTCCCAAATTCGAGCCGAGGTCGCCTTAAGAGAAAAAGCCTATTTATACTTAGAGCAAAGGACCGCCGAACTGGATGACCTGGGATTGAAGCATGCTTCCGTGATCACCATCCTGACAAAGAAGACCCAAGCAGATGGTCGACTAATAACGCAACAACAGCAAGATTTGGAGTAGCAAGCAGATAAAATAATGTCCTTACAATATGAATTAAACCGAGCCAACTCGGAGATAGACTCTCTTTCATAGACTTGCGAAGGTAAGTCTCATAAACGTAGGCAGATGGAGCAAATGCCTCATCTTTGTCCACCATGTTATTCAGCCACACACCCCTATCTGGGGTGGGAGGAACAATCCGTTACCTCCACGAGACACCGAAATAACTATTAAAGCGGCCATCCATCTGTTGGAAAACATGGAATTCCAGGGCGTGTACGTTGTATTGTAAATCATATTAATATATAATTCTATTCATGTATATCAAACCCAACTATAGTATCTAAGTCTTTCTTCATTTACGCTCAACAAGATGTTAGTTTGTCGATCTCAATTTTTTATTTAGATCACTTAAATTGAGCTTTTACACGTTTTATCAGTTAACGTATAATTACTTACAAGCTGCTACATGTTGTAGCAGCTACTGCAGTACAATATAGCAGCTACTTGTTAGAAGCTGCTACAATGTGTAGCAGCTTCTCAAGAGTAGCTGCTACACTGTGTAGCAGCTATACGGATTAGCTGATACACATTTTTGAAGAAACTCCAGACACGTGAGCTGCCACATCGTGTAGCAGTTATTGCGGATTAGCTGCTACACATTGTAACAACTACTCCCGAGATGGGTGCTAACACAACGTGTAGCAGTTACTGTAGATTAGCTACTACACATTGTAGCAGCTACTCTAGAGTTGTGAGTTGCCACAATATATAGCAGCAACTAACAAGCAAAGGCGCTGCAAGCTACTTGGCTCGCCACTCTCTATCTCGCCGCTCTCTCTCTCTCGCCCTCGTCTATTCTAGTTTCACCGGCATCTTCAATCTCACAGCTGCTGTTGTGCTTACCACCTCTCTATTACTGACATACAGATGATAAACGTGTAGCAGCTAATATCGAGTAGCTAACTTGACAGTTAGCTGTTATAACATTATAGCAGCTACGTGGAATGATACCTGCTACAACACTAAAATAGTTATTTCAATGGTTAGCTTCTACAACATTATAGCAGCAACTACCATGGTTAGCTGCTACAACGTTGTAGCAGCTACAACACTGTAGCAACTATAACGCTGTAGCAGCTACTTAAAATGTTAACTGCTACAATGCTGTAAAGGGTAAAAAAAAATAAGACCTTTTGAAAGGGCATACAAATGATAAATGAAAAAAATTTATATGCTTTAACATCTAGCCCACAGAAATCAGAATAATCACAACAGCTAGTTGACAGTAGTTGTTACATAATGTAGCAGCCACTTACATGTAAGAAAACAAGGTGTAGCAACTATAAATTACATTTATACCGTTATTGACAAAATATTATGAATAAAATTACATTTCGATTACATCATAAGTTTAATATTAAACACAGTGGTCAGAACCCCTATGAGCGCTCACATTGTTCTCACAAGTTGTGTCATTTTCGTATTGGTCGAGTTGTGTCCACAGTATTATCCATGAGCAATCACCCTTGATCAACGTACTCAGTGCTTTGAACACCATACACCATGTGCTATTTTCCATCTCCCTCATGTCCTTTGGTCGGGGATGGGAAAAATTTGTACAGGCGAGCATCCTATGGTTCCTCCAAGAGGATTCCTCAGGGCATTGCAGAGGCTCTTCGCCGCGAACACATGATTTTGGGTAGAAGTTCGACCACTGCATGAGCAAACTAACCTCATCCATGTATGTTGATCGGGGCTAGACGCTAGTGGTCGCTTTAAAGAAATTCCTTTATGAACATAGAAGCTTTCACTAAACGATGGAAGGCAACAAGACCGCTTTCTCCTTCCCCATTTGGGAGCAAGATATACTTCAAGATTTACAGAGGATGGCATGAAAGAAATGATGAAGGTGGTGTCGAGAAAATGTCGCCAATCCATGAATAAGCTATTCATTTTCTTTTGAATGTCATGAAAGTTGCACCCCTTTGTTATATAGGAAAACAGTGACGCTATACTATTTAATTTGGGAATAGGTGTAGTCATGAGCCCACAGTTGTCCTTTTGACAAAGCAGAATTATACAAGTAGTCACGGGTCATGATTTATGATAGCTATGACTAGTCATATGAGTTATGACTGCTATGAGTGGTCATTCTAGGAACAATCAAAGATTTATGCTACAATGTACATGTCCTAACTACAACACGCTATTAAAGCAACTTGGGACGTTAGCTGCTATAACGTGGAGCAGTTACTTGGAAATTCAGTTGCTACACATTGTAGCAGCTACTTGGACAGAAAACTGGTACAACGTAGAGCAGTTACTTGGTATTTCATTTCAATTTAAGTTTTAATTCCCTCTCATCCTACTATAATATTTTTGTTCATGATTATAAATGATCTATTTAATTAATATAGGAAAAAACATATGTTAATTGGGTTAGGGGCGCTATGCACCAATCCTTTGTAAGTAAACAGGATGTAATAAGACCTTCTGAAGCGTACATTGATAAAAATCAAGAGAATACCTCCATTATATTGACAGGAAAATCTTGAGTGTTTATATTAACTTTTTGACTTAAGATCTTCTTGTTTATATTATGTTATTATCTTTATTTAGAATATTAATATTATTCCATTCAAGTATATCAACCCCAACTATAGTCTCCAAGTCTTTTTTCGTTTACGCTCAACAAGATGGTCTTTGCATTTTATACTCTTGAGAAGCTGCTATACGTTGGTAGAATTTCTGCTACTACTCCGATTTCTATGCTATTATTCTATTAATGATCTGAGATGTCTTGCATAATGTCTCTCTCTATGTTGTAGTAGCTACGGATAGATAACTGTTACAACATAAAGTTATATGTTGTTTCAGACCCGTAACTGCTACACCATCAATTTAAGTATAATTAAATTTCACCGACTCCACCTGTTGCTACATGGGTGTAGCAGCTACCACATTATGGTTGCTACAACGTGGACCTCATGTTCCTTGTTCGTGAGTTTGATAATGACTCATGAGTCCATTTTAATTTACTACATCATCATATCACAATATAGCTAAGAAATAAAATTAGAATAATACATTTATTGTCAATATGACAGAGATTACATAGTAAATGTAATATTGTCAATTAAAGATTACATTTGCCTCACGTCATTTGCTCGGGGATGAGAGAAGTTCGTCGAGGCCAGAATCCTATGGTTACTCCATGAGGATTCCTCAACGAATTCCTGAGGCTCTTTGTTGCGAACACAGGAAATTGTTCAGATTTTAGACTACTCCTTGAATGGCCTAAACTCAGGCATGTGCATTGATCTGGGCTAGACAATGGTGTTCACATTAAAGAAATTCCTTTACGAATATGGGAGCATACACTAGACCGTGGAAGGCAACATGACCACTTTCTCATTCCCGCTTCCAGAGCAAGAAACACTTGAAGATGTAGACTAGATGCCATGAAAGAAATTGTGAAGGTGGTGTGGGGAAAATGCCGCCAATCCATTTATAAGCTACTCATTTTATCTTTGGATGTCATGAAATGAGCCTGGCTACCTATGTTATATAGGAAAACAAGGGAGCTTAGTATTCAATCTGGGAATAATTGTATTCACGCATCCACAGTTGGGCTTCTGACAAAGCAGGTTTTTGAATTCTTCACAAGTCATGGTTTATGACAGGTATGACTAGTCATACCTCTCATATATGTCAGTTATGAGTGGTCATTTTATGGGCGTCACGGATCAATGGACCAGATGTCGTAGGCCACCATTAATTATTGATGTGTCTACATAAATTTATTATTTTTACAATAAATAACTGACCTTAGAATTTTTAATAGAGAGTAGGGCTTGTTAGTTGCATCACCAGTAGCTGCTACATGTTGTGGTAGCTCACAACTCTGGAGTAGCTGCTACACGTTGTAGCAGCTAATCCACAGTAACTGCTACACGATGTGGCAGCTACGTGTCTGGAGTTTCTCCGTAAATGTGTAGTAGCTAATCCGTAGTAACTGCTATACAGTGTAGCAGTTACTCTTGAGAAATTGCTACACGTTATAGCAGCTTCGGACAACTAGCTGCTACAATGTGCTGCAGTAGCTGCTACAATGTGCTGTAGTAGCTGCTACAACATGTAGCAGCTTCTAACTAATTATAGATTAATTGATAAAACGTGTGGAAGCTCATTTAAGTGATTTAAATAAAAAACTGAGATTGACAGACTAACATCTTGTTGAGCGTAAACGAAGAAGACTTGGAGACTATAGTTGGATTCGATATACATGAATAGAATAATATTAATATTCTAAACATAGATAATAACATAAGACAAACAAGATCTTAAGCCAAAAAGTTAATACAAACATTAATGCTAAAATCATTTGCTTTATAGCATTCTCTAATGCTACATTAAATTGAGATAGTTATCGTCACACTTGGACAAATCCAGTTTGATTCTTTTTCTCTCATAGAAGGGCAACATCGCTAGGGAGATGTGAGACTGAGCTTCACAAAGAATGATATTTCACTCATTCTTTTGATTTATAGCATCCTCTAATGTCCCATTGACTTGGGACAGTTGTCGTCGCAGCTGCACAAGTTCAGTTTAGTTCTTTTTCTATCAAAAAAGGGCAACTTCTAACTCCTTCTTCGCTTGGTTCCATTGTTCTATGAGAATCTTAATATATCCACAAACAACATGATGTTCCATGGCTAGACTTAGATACCTATTACGATTATTTTAGAAAATTCTTGATTCCAAGGAAAGAAAGATATATATATATATATAATACAAGAAGAATGGATAATATAAACCGAGAAGCATACAAGTTTACTGATACAGATGATCTTTCAAGGGAAGAAGCCGTAGAGCTTGAATCCTCTTCAATAGAGGGTTCTTTAACACCACCCACAGTGAGTTTTATCTTCCTGCTAAAGCAAGACATGATCATGAAAGAGCTATAATGTGGACTAAAGGAAAGGTAACGTGAAAGAGTCTGTTAGGTTAATAGCCGATTTATAGGAAAAGAGGCTCAAGCAACCCTAACTCTTGATAAAGACAAGTTAAACAAAAGCCTCTTTTCGATACCATGGGTCATCAAAAGACTCACTACAACTCATTAACACCTGGGAAAAGATAAGATTATAAGACATATAGTAAAGATAAGGATAACCAATCGTCGGGCATTGAATTCTTCCATGCACCTAAAGTACAAAAGCTACTACAACGTGTCACAGCTTAAAATGTTTCAATCAAAAATATTACTAGCTCTACAGTGCTTACACACTGATAAAAAAATTAATAATATGGAACACTGTCCAATGAATATTGTTTTATTTTTACAAATTTTAAAATTCTACACGTTGTAGCTGCAACTGCACAGTTACTGCTACAACGTGTAGCAGCTATAGAATGAAGTATGTGTTGTAGCAGTTATGGACGAGTAACTGCTACAATATCATCATGATTATAATAATTACATTTTAGCAACTTCCCTTGTTCCATTTAATGTGCTATTTGCAAATGATGTTTCACCTCCTTGAAATAAATTTCACCACGCCTCGCAATTTGGATATGGAATTTATGCAAATTAAACCCTTATATAGATGACATCCTAAATACTTTTTCCTTCATTGTCCTAAACCTGTTAAATTCAGATTATGACTTCTCCTGTGGGAGACCCTCAGATCCATTAATTAAGAATTGGAAGAAAGAGGGATGATGATGGAAGCAAGTTCAATCGCTAAATTAATTTAGTATAAGAAAAAGTTAATCTTTATGTAATACATCTCATATTATTAATGGAATAATAGCATAAGTCTCAGAGTAGAAAGAATACCACCAACTTGTAATAAGTAATAACCGCTCACTGAGACTAGAAGCTACAGCGTGTGACAGTTATTGCCGATAAGCTGCTACACGTTGTAATCCAGCATTATGTATTTATCCCCTGTAGTAGCTACCGGCGATAAGTTGCTACACGTTGTAGCAACTACTACGGATTAGCTGCTACAACGTGTAGCATTTACTCTATAGTGTTATACTTTATGTTGTAGCTGCTACAACATGTAGCAGTTACTGCTGATTAGCTGCTACAATGTTGTAGTAGCTACTGCTGATTAAAAAATTTTTAAATTATTTTTGACCAAGTTGATATAAATAATAATATTATTTTTAGGGGTAATATGTGCTTGAAAATATAGTTGTTATAAAAACGACTTGTCAAGTGGGAGCTAGATGTTGTAACAGCTACATGGACAGTTAGCTGCTATAAGGTGGACTTGTCATCTTCACAATACTGTCGATTGACTGCTACACGTTGTAGCAGCTACTGCCGATTAACTGCCACAACGTGTAGCAGCTACTCGATATTAGCTGTTATACCATGTAGTAGCTTGACAAGACACTTACAACAATATTACAAAATATTTACATCACCTAGGCAAAATTTATGGGATTTACAATAAATTTAATATCAGTTTTATAATAAATTTACACCACCAACTTGTCAGTAATCTAGTGTTTGTTAGTGAAAATCTTATGACCAACATGAAAACTGTATGCTCTCATTCCAGCTTGTCCGAAGTTTGCTGGTCTTCTGTACATTAAACTTTCGGCGTATCGAATAACAAAATTTGCTCAATCTAAACTGAAAGATAGAATTGATTTCACACTGTTAATAATCTAATTGCAACCAGGAGTGTGAAGATGTATAAAAAATATGGATAAACATATACTTACAATTTTACTTGTGTAGGACCCGAGACTATAGATACGTCAAAGTCTCTTGACATTAGCGAGGTAGCCCTGGATTCCACATATCGTAATAAGATGGGTCCACATTTTTTAAAAAATCTACCTGCATTAGGATGAAGTTTGTAAGTAACTAATACACACATAAATCCATTACATAATGATTCAACATGGTAGGTACTTACAGAACTTTGAAACTTAGATGTGTAGAGTTTTGAGGCTCCAAGGGAGTTATAATGCATATAGTGACCTTCTTGGAGGTCTATGATCAGTAGGTGTAAGTGATCGTCTGCATTATTTAATGGATAGAATATATATCTGACTGGCTGTCAGTGTCAGTACTTGCTGATAGACCAAATGCCTCATATTTTACCATTGCAAACAAATCCTGTGTATGCACACAAATATTGTTGGAGGTGTTGGGACCGAAAATGGAGCTAGAGGAGGGGTGAATAGCTCGGCGCGATCTCGTGCTTGTTGTTGCTTGTTTCTTCAAAGATATGCAGCGAAAAATATAAAGAAACAAAATACACAACGCTAACAAGAGGATTTACTTGATATCCACCTCACAAGAGGTGACTAATCCAAGGATCCACACACTCACGCACCCTCCACTAATAAAACACTCCTTTATGGTAACTACCGAAGGCGGAGAAGCCCTACAAGTTCACACTACAAAAAGAAAGGGAAAGGGAACAAAATACAAGCAAAAGCTTACAAGTTTGCACAAGAAAACCCTAACCCTAGATTTCTTCTTCTTGCTGTAGATCTGCCTCTTGACTTGGACAAACCTCCAAGAACCCTCAAGATCTGGCGGTGAGAACTTTGTGGAGAAGCTTTAGAAGCCCTGTGAAGATCTGAGATGAAACAGTGTAAGTTCTGCCGAGAGAACAGCTCGCCAGCAGCTAAATACGACGCCAACGGTCTGATCCCAATCGATCGGATTGCTCCCAATCGATTGGGGAGGCTTTGGATCGATCGACCGATCGATCCAAAGCGCCTCTGTGCTCTCGGGAATTGCCTGGATCGATCGGCCGATCGACCCAGGGCTTATCGCGCGAAATCACAGCTCCCAATCGATCCACTAATCGATTGGGGGCTCTGGATCGATTGACCGATCGATCCAGCGCTGTTCTGTGCGATCGCACACTTGTCCCAATCGATCCACTGATCGATTGGGAGGAGGCTTATCGCGAAGACTCACCCAATCGATCGGTCGATCGATTGGGCATGAGCCAATCGATCGGCTGATCGATCCAACTCATGATTTCTCCCAAAATCAAGTCTAAAGCTTCCTAAACCAACATCTGGTCAACCATAACCTGTTGGTTCATCGTGCCTAGCATCCGGTCACCCTTGACCTGCTAGGACACCCTCACCAAGTGTCCGGTCAATCCCTTTGACCCACTTGGACTTTTCTCCTTGTGCCAAGTATCCAGTCAATTCCTTTGACCTACTTGGACTTTTTTCCTCGTGCCAAGTATCTAGTCAATCCCTTTGACCTACTTGGACTTTTCTCCTCGTGCCAAGTATCCAGTCAATCCCTTTGACCTACTTGGACTTTCCAACACCAGATGTCCGATCAGCCTTGATCTATCTGGATTTCCTCGTGCCTGGCTTCACTCACCAGGGCTTCCTTCTGCCTAGCTTCACTCACTAGGTCTTTCACCTAGCTTCACTCACCAGGATTTCCTTCTGCTTAGCTTCACTCACTAGGACTTCCCATTGCCTAACTTTCCAGTTAGGAATTTTCATCTGCCTGGCTTCACTCACCTGGCTTCACTCACCAGGACTTTCACCTAGCTTCACTCACTAGGATTTCCCATTGCCTAACTTCCCAGTTAGGACTTTCACCTGGCTTCACTCACCAGGATTTCTACGTCAAGTATCCAGTCTACCTTGACCTACTTGACTCTCCTTCACACATGAACAATTGCACCTGCAATTTTCATGTATTGACTACATGTATTGTCAAACATCGATACCACAACATCAAGACTCGAGCTTGACTCAATTCAAGCTCAATCAACACGGTCAACCTTGACCTGAGGAATATTGCACCAACAATCTCCCATTTTTGATGTTTGACAATACCTTCTTTAAGTTAGGCTAATCCCATAGCCTCAACCTTCTTCATGCCACTAGGTAATGAAGACGTAAGTTAAATCCTACATTCTCGCCCTGAGAGGGCAAACTCCCTCTTAGATAATGAAGGCCTAACTTAAACCCTTCATTCTCCCCCTATTGGCACACATCAAATTCATTCCCAATCTTTGGACACTCATAAAAAAAACAAACTCTCCTTCTGAAAAGTTACCCTTCGTTGTTTACAACTTCACTCGTTGCTCACAACACAATAATGAATGTCTCATACCCTTCATTATTATTAAATGCTCATCCTTGAGCAGACACCCCTTGAATAACGAAGATATCCACTCTCCATTATTTTCAAATGCTCAACCTTGAGCATTTTCGTGAAAGAAGGTTAACCACCATCCAAAGTGTATGAAAAGAATTTTTCATGTCCTTAAAGAGTAACTCCCCCTAAAGACATGCACGAAACTTCTGTCATTGCACTAACAATGACTTGGAATCCCTAAACCTTTAGGAAACCCAAAATTAGAAGTTTTGAGGTTCATAAATTCAATAATGAAATCAAACCTCAACCTAAACTTCGACTTAGTCTTCCTTAACCAATCCATCCTTGTTTTCATCATGAAGACTCCCCTTAAATGTGTATAAATATGTTTTGAGGGGTTTGGAATGGTTACCTAGACTAAAGATGGTCCAAAATACTGAAATCAGGCTTTACTAGCCAAAATCAGCATTCCCAATCGATTGGAGTTGGGTCCCAATCGATTGAACCTGCTTGAATTGATCCACTGATCGATTCAGGAGGGTCGATCCAAGAAGCTTGCTCTCAATTGATCGCCCGATCGATTGAGACCCTTCAATCGATCGGGTGATTGATTGAAGTTCTGAAAAAGTTGAAATTCCATTTCAGTAAATTTCAGAAACCCCTAGAAAAATCTACAAAATTTCAAAAATCATAAAAATCGTTGTAGACATTATTTAGGGTATATAGTATCATGAAAAAATAGTTTTCTAAGAAAATACTTCATATTTTCAAAGATTGACACAAACTTGAAAACTTGTAAACACTTTAGTGTTTTCTTCAAGTTTGTGCTCAACTATTCAATGATGATTACTATCAAAAGATAGTCTTCACCAAAGTTTTCCAAAAGCATTTTAAAATGATTTTCAAAACCAATATCCAACCATGTTTCTTGGGCTCAATGCACATGACTTGTACATTAGCTTTCCCAATGATTGGAAAACACATAACTATATGTTTGATGAACCTAAAAACTCAAAAGAATGCATTAAATCAACATCTTGAGTAGGGGTGTAATCGAACCGAGCCGAGCCGAACTCTTGAATGTTTGAGCTTGACTCGTTTATAATCGAGCCGAGCTCGAGCTTTATTTAACGAATATATTCATGACTCACGAGCTTATTCGAACTTTTATCGAGCCTAAACGAGCTTAATAAGTATAAATTATAAATTCAAATATTCATTAAAAATTAAATTATATATTTAGATAAAATTATAATATTCTTATTAAAATTTATAATTTTATTTTAATAAATAATTTTAATATATTTGTCTATATTTTTTATTAATAGAGTGTAAAATCTATAAATTTAATATCAAAACTATTATTTTTTCTAATTTAAAAGTTGATTCATGAGCTTAACGAACGTGTTCACGAGCTAACGAGCCGAGTATTGCAAAGCTTGAATTTGGTTTGTTTATCTTAACGAGCCTCATTAAACGAGCTCAAACGAGCTTTTATCGAATCGAGCTTCGAATAGCTCACGAGCGGCTTGGTTCATTTACACCCCTAATCTTGAGTTTTGTTCATCATCCTAACATCTCACTTGTATCTAATGTGTACGAAAACACACACAAGTCACCTTATACTTTGTGTGAGATGTAAAATTTTGGTTTTGCCCTAGTCTAGGGATCATGCATATCTACCTAGGCATTTTTGAGGTTGTGAACATCCACCAAGGGTGTTACTTGTTAACAAATGTCATTTGGTCCTTAATTGCAAGGAATTAAAATAATGCATGATGTGTTATGGCATACATCAAAGATAAATAATTTTCAAAAGAAAATTTCTTATGACTACATGATGTATGTATGACATGACATGATATTTTTGGTATTTTTCATAATAAAGCATGAATGCCAAAGTAAATAAATATAATGTCATGACATATAAAAGGCCTAGATTGCCTATCTAAGTATCCGAAAACCTTGGCTAACTTAAAATTTAAGTCCTAGATTGCCCTTAAGTCCCTAATAAAATGCCAAACTCCCAACTTGGCATTTCTTTAGACTTAATTTCTTGTGCCAATTAAAATTAACTATATTCCTCAAATTTTGACACAATCTACTCTTCCAAGAGTAACCATTTGAGTTAAGACATAGATTGCCTTTAATCCCTTAAGAAACTACCAAAATATCAACTTGGTAGTTATTATTATTATCCCAATTTTGCCAATTTAATTTAGAAACTCAATTCCTCAAGGTTTGGCACATTTTTCTCTTACAAGAGTAACCATTTAAAAATAAGGCCTAAATTGCCCTTAACTTTCTAAGAAAATACCAAAATCCCAAATTGACATTTCTTTCACTCATATTTTATTGTGCCATTGAAAATACATCAAAACTTCTCAACTCATAGCACGTATTACTCCAATTAAGAGTAAATGATAGTCCTTTTCATTTTCAAAGGTTAATAATAACCTTGAAAATGCTCCTTGAGTGTCAACTTCATCATGATTAGGTTAACTATCCTTTCAATTTGAGTTGACACTCTTTAACTCATCTATGGGGTAGAAACAATGCTCCTAGGAACCCAAAATCTATTGGTGCTCCTTGGATGCTCTAGGTACTCGCTAGGGATAACCTCCCTAGATACATTCCTAGTGACTTTGTTTGACTTCTTAGAAGCCTTGGTCACCTTTTCTAGGTCAACCCTAGGGATTTCTTCCCTTGTGATCTTTTTAGTGACTTTGTTAGACTTCTTAGAAGTCTTAGTCACCTTAGTTGTAAAAATACTCCTAGGGATAACTTCCCTTGTACTTTTGACTTGACCCTTAGACCTAGACTCGGTTCCATAGCTATATGGAACCCTATGGTAAGAAATTATATCCTTCTTAGCCTTAAGTTTGTATCCCAAACCTCTATGGCCATTGGATGACTTTTGTTGTCCTAAACCTAGGTTTTGCTCATTTTGCCCTTTTAGGATATTTTCCATCCTTTTTAGGGTCCTTTCCATTTATCAAGTCTTGACCTCAAAACTTGATTTTCTTTCCATAAATCCTTAGTTTTTGATTTATCATTAAGTCCATGAGCATTTCTATTTCTAGGCTTATAACTAAAATCCTTAGAGTTATTGCCTAAATTCCTATCTACCTTCCTAACTCTAGGTGTGGTAGTTTTAGCATGAAGAGCCATATGATTTCCCTTAATGCTATCATGCTTCTTATGTTTATGGTAAATAGCATTAAAATGATATAAATTAGAACTAGCATTCTTTTTACCATGATTTAAAGGGGTAGGCTCAATAAATGATACCTTTCATTTTACCTTGGAGGCTCCCCCTTGACTTGTGCTTCCTTCTTGAGCCTTGACCGCTTTATTCCCCTTGGGACATTGACTTCTATAATGTCCCTTTTGGTTGCACAAAAAGCACACAATGTGCTCCTTGCTCTTCTTTGTTGAGGGAGCGGTCTCTTTGGGCTTCTCCTTACCCTTTGGTGCCACTTGGCTCTTTTTCTTGGCCAATTTAGAGCATTTGCTCTTATAATGCCCATGACTCCCTACACTCAAAACATATGATATGATTTTTATTTTTATTTGAAACATTTATACCTTCATGTGTAGGGATGACATCTTCTCCTTTTGATCCGGAGGTAGAGGCTTCCTCTTGATCCGATAATGATGCTCCTCCAATAGATTCGACTCGACTTGTGGAGGTGGAAGCTTCTTCATCCTCTTCTTCTCTTGACCCGGATGTGGAGACTTTTCCTTCTTCTTGATCCGGTGTCATCGAAAATTGCTCCCCCTCAATCCTAGAGGTGGAGGCTTCTTCATCTTCATCTTCTACAAGAAACAAAGAGTATGCACCCTCTTTGCCCTTTTCGTTGCATTCCTTTGAAGATGAGGCTTCTTGGACTTCTTCTTTTTTGGAAGTTGAGCATCTCTCAACTTCGGAGTCCTCCTTCTCTTGGTCTTACTCCAATGAGTCGCCCTCTTTGGATTTATCTTGATTTGGTACAATGGAGGGTTCTTCATGAAGTTTGGCCAACTTGCTCCACAATTCCTTTGCATCTTCAAATTCTCCAATTTTGCAACGAATGGTGCTTGACAATAAATTAACTAATAATTTGGTTACCTTGCTATTCGCCTCACACCTTTGAATTTGTTCTTGGCTCCAGTTGCTCTTTTTGAGGATTTTGCCCTTTGAATTTCTTGGAGCCTCAAAGCTTTCCATTAGAGCAAACCATTGCTCTATCTCCATCATCAAGAAATTTTCAATTCTTGATCTCCAAGAATCGAAGCTTGTAGATACATATGATGGAGGCACCCTTGTGTCGAATCCAAGTTTGTCTTGGAATTCCATGTTGAAGTTGAGCTTGAAGAAATCTTTGACTTGGAGAATTTTGCTCCAACTTCTTCACCCTTTAGCTTTTTGACCGATGATTCCGGTGAAGAGCGACCTTGCTCTGATACCACTTGTTGAGACCGAAAATGGAGCTAGAGGGGGGGTGAATAGCTCGATGCGATCTCGTGCTCGTCATTGCTTGTTTCTTCAAAGATATGCAGCGGAAAATACAAAGAAACAAAATACACAATGCTAACAAGAGGATTTACTTGGTATCCACCTCACAATAGGTGACTAATCCAAGGATCCACACACTCACGCACCCTCCACTAATAAAACACTCCTTTACGGTAACTACCGAAGGCGGAGAAGCCCTACAAGTTCACACTACAAAAAGAAAGGGAAAGGGAACAAAATACAAGCAAAAGCTTACAAGTTTGCACAAGAAAACCCTAACCCTAGATTTCTTCTTCTTGCTGTAGATCCACCTCTTGACTTGGACAAACCTCCAAGAACCCTCAAGATCTGGCGGTGAGAACTTTGTGGAGAAGCTTTGGAAGCCCTGTGAAGATCTGAGATGAAACAGTGTAAGTTCTGCCGAGAGAACAGCTCGCCAGTAGCTAAATACGACGCTAACGGTCTGATCCCAATCGATCGGATTGCTCCCAATCGATTGGGGAGGCTTTGGATCGATCGACCGATCGATCCAAAGCGCCTCTGTGCTCTCGGGAATTGCCTGGATCGATCGGCCGATCGATCCAGGGCTTATCGCGCGAAATCACAGCTCCCAATCGATCCACTAATCGATTGGGGGCTCTGGATCGATCGACCGATCGATCCAGCGCTGTTCTGTGCGATCGCACACTTGTCCCAATCGATCCACTGATCGATTGGGAGGAGGCTTGTCGCAAGACTCGCCCAATCGATTGGTCGATCGATTGGGCATGAGCCAATCGATCGGCTGATCGATCCAGCCAATCGATCGGCTGATCGATCCAGCCAATCGATCGGCTGATCGATCCAGCTCATGGTTTCTCCCAAAATCAAGTCTAAAGCTTCATAAACCAACATCTGGTCAACCATGACCTGTTGGTTCATCGTGCCTAGCATCCGGTCACCCTTGACCTGCTAGGACACCCTCACCAAGTGTCCGGTCAATCCCTTTGACCCACTTGGACTTTTCTCCTTGTGCCAAGTATCCAGTCAATTCCTTTGGCCTACTTGGACTTTTTTCCTCGTGCCAAGTATCCAGTCAATCCCTTTGACCTACTTGGACTTTTCTCCTCGTGCCAAGTATCCAGTCAATCCCTTTGACCTACTTGGACTTTCCAACACCAGATGTCCGATCAGCCTTGATCTATCTGGATTTCCTCGTGCCTGGCTTCACTCACCAGGACTTCCTTCTGCCTAGCTTCACTCACTAGGTCTTTCACCTAGCTTCACTCACCAGGATTTCCTTCTGCCTAGCTTCACTCACTAGGACTTCCCATTGCCTAACTTTCCAGTTAGGAATTTTCATCTGCCTGGCTTCACTCACCAGGACTTTCACCTAGCTTCACTCACTAGGATTTCCCATTGTCTAACTTCCCAGTTAGGACTTTCACCTGGCTTCACTCACCAGGATTTCCACGTCAAGTATCCAGTCTACCTTGACCTACTTGACTCTCCTTCACACATGAACAATTGCACCTGCAATTTTCATGTATTGACTACATGTATTGTCAAACATCGAAACCACAACATCAAGACTCGAGCTTGACTCAATTCAAGCTCAGTCAACACGGTCAACCTTGACCTGAGGAATATTGCACCAACAGGAGGAATATATGGAGAATAAAAAACTAGATAGTAGGAGTTGATGTTATACTTACAGTAAAACCAACAGGACAAAATATAAATGACCAATAAGATATGCCAGAAGATTTGGCTTCCTCTGTAATGATTGCAAAATATGTATTTATGTAATCATCATCTCTGCCGATAATCCAATAAAAAATACACAGGAAAGATGACATATTCAATGAAATCGTTCTGTTGGACCATATTGGCTTTGTCATAGCCCTACATCAACCAAAAATAAAACATGCCCATAAATTTGGTTTTACATCAATAGTGTCTATTGTTGCTACAATTGGAGCAGTTACAGAAATTATATGTGTTATAGCAACTTCTAAATCAGCCATGGTCGATTTTATTCAACAATATGAAATGTTTATTTGACTATACAATAAAAAGGTAATTCCAATGTAATTTATCCTTGTGTTCACAATAGAAGTATTAACATAGTTCATCATATAATTGCATTAGAGTAAGTGTATAACTCAACAAACATTTGACTCACTTTAGCCGACTCAATTTTAATAATGCCTCTGCCACCACATCATCTTAAGTTTTCTTAAAATATGACTTCGCTTGCTGAACAAATACATAGAGATAAGTTTTCTATGTGAGTAATTATATGTGAATTAGGACTAAAAGACAAAACATTTAATCAACCAAAATCGTACCTTAATGATTTTGGATTTTTGTTTGACAAGCATATACAAGAGTTTAGTTGATGAAGATGTGGCAGCTATATCAGTAGATAAGATATGGGGTTCTTGTACTTTAACAGGAGGCTCAACATTTTCCTCTCTTTTGCCCTTGGCCATCTCTGTCTCATGCTCATCTTGGAAAATGAATCTTTTACTCCTTTTGGTCAAGGACACTCCCTTAATCTCTTTGGCAGTTGGGGGTGCCCATCTCTTTGTAGCACACCTCTTTGCCCTTGTTAATGGCCAATTGACAGGTAATGACACTATAACCTTAGCAAGCAACTGACTTTGAAGATCTTTAATTTTTCTATCTTGCTCTATTATAATTTGATCTTTTACATCTATAATTCAGTCCTTCTTATTAATTGTTTTGTCCTTGGAAACTAATGAAGTTTCTGCATCACTGGCACATAATTTATTCTCAACAATTAACTCACTAATTCTGGCCTCCATCCGAGCAATGAGTCGGTCCTTGCCCTCAACCATAGACTCCAAATGAACAATTTCGGCCTCCCTTGCTTGACAATTTGTATAAGCCTCTTTCTCCTGCTTAGGACATGCTTGGGGATTTTCCTGAGCGTCGGCTGCCTGTTCAGGAAATTGCTCAGGAACCTGTTCAGGATTTTGCTCAGCAGCTAATTGTAAAATCCCCTCAGCAATTTGTTGATCTATATGCTCTACAACATCTTCTAGAGAATCGTTTGAGAGCAGATATGTCTTTAGGTCAAATGGACTTAAATCAACAATTATTTTGGCAGCAGACAATTCTGCGATCCTAGACTTTATTGTCTCCACACGGGAGCCTGACCACTTCCATCTGCATATTCTTAGAAGGGCATGCTGTCTGTAAGGATCCATTATTCTAACATGTTCACACATCCATACCTGCAATACAATAAAATTGTTTAAATAAGATATTTTCTGCATAAATCTTATGAGACTATCATTATATTTAAGCACTTACAGCTAGGAGATATGCGAACCCTTTGAGCATGGGAGCTTGATTTCCCCCAAGGCCCTCTGGTTTCGACCTCTGTGAAAGCATCACACCAATCACCCCCAGCTGTGGGCTCATATAGTTATATACAACCTTACACCAATTATATCTACCTAAATTAGCAAAATCATTTACACAATCTATTAGTGACTGTACTGGTAATCTAGATATACTGCTAGTAATAGTAAATAAAATATAAATAAAGAAATACAATATTAAAAATTGGCAAAAGAGAGTATCAAATTCAGCAGATGAAGGTTGTTTGCTGAGGCTGATCATCTTGTTCTCTAACTCCTTCTGTGTACACTCCACATTACTGAAGTATTGAAGAAATAGTGGGGTGGTGGCAGCATGATGCTGCAAATTTACTACATCGCCTTGGTTTGGGAGTCCTAGAATCATTGAAATATCTTTCCTCGTGAAGTTAATCTCCTTATCATGAAAGATGAAACATCTGGCTCCAACATCCCAATTGTCAAACATATTTTGTATAAGGCTTTGGATATTTATAATTTCAGGCATGGCTACTGCCCAAGCAAATGGGCTTCTATTGATCATCTCTATCTGTCGGTCATTTATGTATAGTGATGATAAAAAATCCTTGAAGGGTGGGTAATTACTTTTCCAATGCACTTTCTTACGATATGTCAGGGAAGCAGCAGTTCTCTGGCTCACCATTTAATTATGTCAAACAAATACATAAGATCTTAGTGATACTCAGTTGCCTTTAGTGTAATGCAATTGGTTTTCACCTATAATACTTTACACTGTTATTTTTTAACCATAATTCGATACATTATAATGTCAATAATTTCTCCTAGGTAACAATGTGAGTAGTTGTTGCTAAACATGAGTAGCTGCTACATGTTGTAGCAGTTAGGGTCAAGTAGCTGCTACAATAGCGAGAAGCCAATCGAGACTGTAGGGTTTAACCACGTTGTATCAATCAATAGGGTTCAACTACAGTAGCTGTTACAACAAAGATAAACTTTTTTTAAACACTCTATTCCCTCAACCATAATCTTAAACCCAAGAGTCCTAAAATCATTAAACCCCATTGTAGTAGCTAGGATACGAATCAAAACCCTAAAAATTCAAACCCCTAAACAAAACGAGATGACTCAAAACTTTCATCCCTAATAGAATACTTACGATGGAGGTGAAGATTTGGATGAGAAACAAGTCGTTGCGATGAGATTGATTGACAAAGACACCGTGTGGGCACCGATCTACTATAATTGATATTCTTTCAAAAAATATTTTTCACACGGCAAGTTTAGGGGTTAAACCTTTAGCCAATGAGGATAAAAATGTAATTGCACAGTATATATATTTGCACATTAATTGCAAAAAGGTAATTGGTAAGAAAAGGTTATTTGGAGATCAACAGTACCTACTACGCATTGTAGCAGCTATTCTAGAGTAGCTACTACAAAGTGTAGCAGCTAATTAGAAGTAACTGCTACACAGTGTGGCAGCCACTCTTGACAAGCTACTACAACGTGTAGAGATGCTTCAACGTGCTATAGTTGCTTCTACAATGTGTAGAACCTCATTTAATTGATCTAAATAAAAAACTGAGATTAGCTATGATCTATTATTGGTTGAAAATGCAGTGTAACATCTTGTTGAGTGTAAACGAAGAAAGAACTGTTACATCGTTGTAGCAGCTAACATTCCAAGTTAGCTGCTACAAGTTGTAGCATCTACATGGAAAGTTAGCTGCTATAAGGTGTAGCAGTTACTTGTCGAAGTAGCTGCTACAACGTGTAGCGTCAATGCAAAGGCGCTGCAGCAGCATAAATAATTTTAAATAATTTTTTAGGGAGTTGATATACAGCTATAAAAATATTTTTAGGGTTAATATCTACTAGAAAATATATATAGCTACTAAAAAAATGACTTACCAAGCAGCGGCTATAAGTTGTAGTAGCTACATGGAGAGTTAGCTGCTATAAGGTGTAGCAGTTAACTACCGAAGTAGCTATTACACGCTGCTACAAGGTGTAGCAGTTAATTGTCAAAGTAGTTGCTATAACTTATAGCAGCAAAGGAAAGTCTAAGTGATTGCAGACGTTTGTAGCAGGCGTCAGCTTTGCACGACATAGCATAAATCCTTCCTTCCTTTTACGACCAGCATTCTAAGTTAGCTGCTACAAATTGTAGCAGCTACAAGGACAATTTACTGCAAAGTAGTTGCTGCAATATTTAGAAATGAAGCAAAGGCGTTGCATCAGTAAAAAAAATTTTTGAATAATTTTTTACCAAGTTGAAATACACGAACTTAAATATTTGTAGGGGTAATATTTGCTAGAAAATGTAGCTACCAAAAAAATGACTTACCAAGTGGTTGCTTCACGTTTGTAGCTACTACAACGTGTAGTAGCTAACCCGCAGACGTGGTTGTAGCCTGCAAGCATTTGTAGTCGGCGTCGTCCCTGTACATTATAGCATTAATCCTTCAAATATATATATGCTATAACGGCGGGGAATAACAAATTAAAATGAAACGAATTACCATTGGGAATGGAGAGAGGTAGTAAGCTCTCACAGCAGCTGTGAGATTGAAGACGTCGGTGAAACTTTCCCGACGGAAGCGCGAGGTCCGACGAGCGACGAATAATGGATGACGGAGATGGAGGGAGTGAGAGAGAGAGAGCGACGAGGGAGATTTTAATTTGAATAATTTTTCATGGAGAAATTTTGAATAGAAGGCGGAAATGGAGAGAGAGTAAAGGGCATTTTTTTAAAAGCGAAATGGAATCAATTTTAATTCAAAAATTCAATAAATCCAGGTTAATTTCAACGGAAAGCGGTTTGGTTCTGTTAAACCAAAAAGCGTCTAAACCCTAAAATCGTTTCGCGTTTCTTCAACCTCGTCTACACTCGTCTACAATGCTCCGAAGATTCCATCTGACAGATGAGCACATACGTAAGAAACTGGATGCATCTGAAAAATGAGCACCTATGGAAGAAATTGGATTTTCTCGTTTGAACCTGTAGTAATTGAAATAGAACTAATTACGCTAATACAGTAATCTATAATTGCACCAATAAATGACGAGCATGCAATAAACGTTAATAACAGTAAGGGTTAAGAAATTGTGTATCTCCGGTCGAAGCGTCGGACGTGTCGACTGTCTTTAGAGAATTGATTGCCGCCCACGGTGCAGAGGCTCTCCGGCAAAATCCTCCCAAGATCCGACAACCGCTCGCGTCGCTAGTAGGTGCACTCCAAAACAAGCGCCGCACTCGGACTCAACCTCAGATCGCGAACCAAGCCTCAGAACTCAGAAAGAAGGAAGAAGAAGTAGAAAGCAAGGGAGAAGGAATGCTTTGCTTTCTGGAGTGAGTTGAGAAGGAAGTGAGGAAGTGTATTTATACACTTGAAGCAGTGCAGAGGAAGGGACACACACTTTGCTTCTGCTTCCTCTTCTCACGCGCGGATGCGTTGTTTCGCATCCTCACGCGATGCGGACAGTACCGAAGCGCTGCTTCGCTTCCTCACGCGTGGAACCAAACTCTGGTTTGGTTCAGACTGAACCAAACCAGCAAAAACAGACCGGGCCGCCCGTGAGCGCAAGGCCCACGGGCTGGGGATTTGCACCCCCCTGCGAGCGTTAATCGCGCACGTAGCGCTCGGTTTATGGATTTCCGGCTCGAACCCCCCCAAATCCACTCGATTTGGGCTTGGCCCGCGCATGCGTGTAGGTCCTCTTATCATTGCTAAGCAAGGATGGAAGAAGCCCTTCCAAGCTTCTCCACTTAGCAATGTGGGACTAAAAACACTACAAAAAAAATGCTTTGAATTTAAAAACAAAATTCAACAATCCCCCACAAATTCAAATCATTTTAGTCAAAAACAAAGATATGTTCTGAGGCTTGGTTGCAATGAGCTTTCAGTGAAAATACCTTCCGGTTTGAATTTTCACCTAAGTACACCAATCTTATTCACATAGGTTTGAAGAGAATAGAGTCTTGATCTTAAACCTTTTATATGTGAAGATCAATTGGTAACAACTCATCACTGGCGACGGTTGAATCCTTCTGGATTGGTGCATTACAGCCATGCCACCGAATCTTGTTTCATAAGTGCTAAGGAGAGTTGCCTAGACCCCCCACACTGCGGCCTCACAGTTACACTTACATAGGTGAGTTCTCCAAGGATATACTGCAAGCATCCTGTCATTAAGACCTTGAACTCATTAAGAGCTCCTAAGCTCATCCTTACTAGCAGTCAAGCATCTATCCAGGGAAGAGACTATGAGATTACATCTCAATCAATTTGATGCTTACGTTTCACCCTTATAGCTTGTTTGTACCACATTGAACCTACTTTTTGGGATCTCCAATCAGATAGGTTGGGTTGCCGCTATAGATGAAACCAGGACAGGCCTCAGTCCCATTCCCTTACTGGATCTCTTGATTTTCTCAGAATCAAGTCCTTTAGTGAGTGGATCAACAATATTGTCTTTTGAACTTACAAAGTCCAATGACACCACTCCAAGAGATACTAGCTCACGAATAGATTTCAATCTTATTCGTACATGTCTCTTCTGTTTCTGGTTATACTTGGAGCTTCTAATCTGAGCTATTGTTGTTTGATTATCACAGTGCACTGAAATAGAAGGTATTGGCTTCATCATTAAGGGAATTTTAGAAAGAAGACCCTTAAGCCAATCAGCTTCAGTTACTGTAGTATCCAAAGCACACAATTCTGCCTCAGATGTAGAACAGGTTATAATCGTCTGTTTAACAGACCTCCAAGCAACTGCACCGCCTCCAAGTGTAAAGACATAACCAGTAACGCCTTTACACTCAGCAGTGTCAGCTATCCAACTGGCATCACTATATCCCTCCAGGACTGCAGGGAATCTCCCATACCACAAGCCCAAGGATATAGTGCCTTTCAGATATCTGAGTACTCTATCTAATGCATCTCAATGCGTTCTATCCGGACAGCTGGTAAACCTGCTCAATTTCGATATAGCAAAAGAAATATCAGGTCTAGAACAATTTGCTAAATACATTAGACTACCTATTATTTGTGAGTATCTTAATTGAGACACTGCCACACCACTCTTATTCTTGTGGAGAGTTTTTGAAAGATTATAGGGTGTGACTACAGATTTAACTTGGCTATAGCCATATTTCTCTAATACTCTCTCAATATAGAGTGATTGAGAAATTGCTATTCCATCAGTTGAACGAGTCAACTTCAGCCCTAAAATCATATCAGCACAACCCATATCCTTCATATCAAACTTACCACTTAAGAGGGCTTTAGTCTCATTAATAATAGAAATGTTAGAACTAAACAGTAGAATATCATCTACATACAAACATAAGATAATACAATTATCACCTTTCATTTTAGCATACACACATTTATCAGAGTCATTCATTTCAAAGCCAAATGATAACATAGCTCTATCAAATTTTTCGTGCCACTGCTTTGGGGCTTGCTTCAAACCATAAAGAGATTTGACTAACCTACAGACTTTGTTCTCATTTCCAGAAACTACATATCCCTCAGGTTGATCCATATATATCTCTTCTTCAAGATCTCCATTAAGGAATACCGTTTTAACATCCATTTGATGGACATCAAGATGATATATGGACGTCAATGCTATTAACACTCGGATTGTAGTAATTCTGGTAACAGGAGAATAAGTGTCAAAATAGTCAATCCCTTCTTTCTGTTTGAATCCCTTAGCAACTAGGCGGACTTTGAATTTATCTACTGACCCATCAGGTTTTAGTTTTCTTTTAAACACTCATTTACATCCTATAGTGTTACACCCAGGAGGTAAATCTACCAACTCCCAAGTGGCATTAGAGATAATAGAGTCCATTTCACTTTTAATGACCTCTTTCCAGTGTTTAGCTTCAGGAGAAGCCATAGCATCTCTATATATCACAGGATCACCTTCTATATTATAGGTGATAAAGTCCTGGCCTAAATCCGTAGACACACGTTGCCTCTTGCTCCTTCTTGGTTCTATATACTCACTAGATTTATCTAGTCTAGAGTGACTTGAGGAAGGTGTACCCACTACGGATAGTGGGACCTATACGGAAGAAGGCTCATTTCTAGTAGGAATACTAGATTGAGGTGTTCTCGTCTTCATAGGAAATATATCCTCAAAAATTATAGCATCGCGAAGTTCTACAATAGTATTTGCATCTATTCCAGGAATTTCTGATTTAATAATCAGGAACCTATATGCAATACTATTTTGAGCATAACCCAAGAAGATACCATCTACGGTCTTTGGACCAAATTTTTTCCTTCTGTGTTCAGGTACTAGTACCTTTGCCAGGCACCCCCACACTTTAAGGTATTTCAAACTTGTCATTCGACCTTTCCAAAGCTCATATGGGGTTTTATCCCTTGATTTCATTGGGACTCTATTTAGCACATGACATGCAGTGTATATAGCCTTCCCCCACATAAAGTTGGGTAACCCAGAACTGCCTAACATGGAATTAATCATATCTTCAAGGGTTCGATTTTTCCGTTCTGCTATACTGTTGGATTGAGGACTATATGGAGCAGTTACCTCATGGATTATACATGTATCTTGACAAAATTTTTGAAACAGGTTCGAGGTAAATTCTCTACCCCTATCAGACCTTAACCTTTTAATAGTTTTATCGGTTTGATTCTCAGCTTCAGATTTAAAAATCATAAATTTATCTAAAGCTTCATCCTTGGTTTTTAGCAAATAAACATAACAATAACGAGAGTGATCATCAATGAAGGTAATGAAATACCTTTTATGATCTCTCGTTATTACACCGTTAAACTCACAACAATCAGTATGAATTAATTCTAAAATATCAGAATTTCTATCAACTGATTTGAAGGGTTTACGGGGTTGTTTATATTGCACACAAATTTCACATTTTTTCTTATCATTTATAGCATGCTTAGGGATCATGTCAAGATTCATCATCCTTTTTACGGTATTAAAATTAACATGTCCTAATCTATCATGCCACAGATCATAAGACTCAATGTTATATGAACAACCAATATCAGAAGATTTATTTAAAGTAGCATTTTCTACATTGAGTTTAAATAAACCTTCATTAAGGTAACCTTTTCCAATAAAGGTTCCTAAATGTAATATTACAACTTTATTACATTTAAAGTTCAACTTATAACCAGCACGGACTAACTTTGATCCGCTAATCAAATTCCGACGGACCGCTGGAACGTGATGCACCTCATGCAGTGACAGGACTTTTCCAGAGGTGAACCTCAGGTCAACTTGTCCTATCCCAAACACCCTGGCTGCAGAATGGTTCTCCATGGTCACGGAAGTGCCTTCAATTACCTGATAAGTAAGGAAGGCTGAGCGATCAGCACAACAGTGTACATTAGCACCTGTATCAACTAACCATTCATTGGGTTGATAGATCAAGTTTAGTTAGGGTTTGAAGGTAACAAACCTATCGCTGGTGTCGTCACTAGCAGTCACGACATTTACTTGTGCCTTGGACATATTGCTTTGGTTTTTCTCCTTGTCCTTTCGCTTAGGGCAGAATTTGACATAATGTCCAACCTGTCCACATGCCCAGCAAGACTTAGGTTTGGTTCCAGTTTTCTTTTGAACCTTTGGGTTGGGTTTCATCTTGTTTTTCATTTTCTATTTTTTGAATTTCTTCTTGTCAGATGAGACTACTACATTCGCCTTTGGAATAAAATCCATAGACATTCTTATATCATCATTTTTATGTTGCTTCCGATGTTCTTCTTCGATATTTAAGGCAATCATCAAATCTTCGAGAGAGATTTTACCTCTCCGATGTTTAAGAGTCATGCCAAAATCTTCCCAACTCGGAGGCAATTTTTCGATGATTGACAAGACCTGAAATTTTTCAGGTAATGGCATATCTCCTTCAGCAAGACCATGAATTTGGACTTGGAATTCATGTGTCTGCTCTATCACAGATTTGCCTTCAACCATTTTGAAGTTTAGGAATTTTGCCACAGTGTACTTTTCTAAACCAGAATCTTCAGAGTTGTATTTTTTATCCAAAGATTTCCACAGCTCTTTAGCTGAAGCGGTTGAACAGTACACATCAAATAGTGCGTCTGAGAGGGCAGATAGGATTCTCCCATGGCAGAGATAATCTCTTTGCTTAAACCTCTCTAAGGCAGCACTACGGGCAGGTTCCTCTTCATTGGGTGAAGGAGGGTCTGTTTCTATAACGGAGAATAGCCCTAGCGTAGTAAGCTAAAATTTCATTCGTTGTTGCCAACGTCTGAAGTTTTGCCCGAAAAATCTTTCGGGTCGGGCGCTAGCCTCATCAGACCCCGTTACCCTATCGTTCATCATGTTTATTGATGCTACAATCAATTCTCTAAAACTGTAGTAATTGAAATAGAACTAATTACGCTAATACAGTAATCTATAATTGCACCAATAAATGACGAGCATGCAATAAACGTTAATAACAGTAAGGGTTAAGAAATTGTGTATCTCCGGTCGAAGCGTCGGACGTGCCGACTGTCTTTAGAGAATTGATTGCCGCCCACGGTGCAGAGGCTCTCCGGCAAAATCCTCCCAAGATCCGACAACCGCTCGCGTCGCTCGTAGGTGCACTCCAAAACGAGCGCCGCACTCGGACTCAACCTCAGATCGCGAACCAAGCCTCAGAACTCAGAAGGAAGAAGAAGAAGCAGCAAGGAGAAGGAATGCTTTGCTTCGGAGTGAGTTGAGAAGGAAGTGAGGAAGTGTATTTATACACTTGAAGCAGCGGACGCACACTTTGCTTCTGCTTCCTCTTCTCACGCGCGGATGCGTTGTTTCGCATCCTCACGCGACGCGGACAGTACCGAAGCGCTGCTTCGCTTCCTCACGCGCGGAACCAAACTCTGGTTTGGTTTTGGTTCAGATCGAACCAGAACCGGAAACCAAACTGGTTTGGTTCAGACTGAACCAAACCAGCAAAAACAGACCGAGCCGCCCGTGAGCGCAAGGCCCACGGGCTGGGGATTTGCACCCCCCCTGCTAACGCGCGCACGTGACGCCCGATTTATGGATTTTCGGCTCGAACCCCCCAAATCCACTCGATTTGGGCTTGACCCGCGCATGCGTGTAGGTCCTCTTATCATTGCTAAGCAAGGATGGAAGGGCTTCCTATATAAGCCCTTCCAAGCTTCTCCACTTAGCAATGTGGAACTAAAAACACTACAAAAAAAAAATGCTTTGAATTTAAAAACAAAATTCAACAGAACCTTGGGTTTGAAGACGGGCCTATTGTCAAACCCATGGCTGCTGCGGTTTAGCCAGGAGTCTAGAATGCTGCCAAGGTATAAACAGCTGTGGGGTCTGCAATCCAAGGGATCGTTACCCCCAAAATTCAATTTTCGAGAGCATTTTCATTTTCTCAGAGTAAATTCAATAAACAGTATGAAGAGCGCAGCATTTGGCAAACCTGTATTCTGATCCTTCCATTCGTGTTGCAAGAAATAATTTTTACATGGCTAAACTGGTTAAAGATCTCTCGTCAAATCTTTTTAGTAAGTTAATCTTTTAAAGGTTGTTTCTTATGCAAATTGAAAGTTGTTAAGAAAGCGCAGTCTTCTTTGCAATGTGTTGTGCGCAAATGGTATTTGATATTCTGTTGACCAAAGATCAAAATCAATTACTGAGCTTCAGGTCCTTCCTGTCGAGTAACTAGGATCCTCTATCAAGAACCCAATGGTAATATTTCTTTGGCTGCGCCAGGATAAGTCACAAGGAGCAGTCACCTTCTGTTTTCCAGGGCTTAAACTGCCAACCACATATTTGTAATTTATGAGATCATCCTCAATTCACTAGTCTTATTCTATTTGCTGGTTTGTTGGTTCGTGGAATGCACTTGTGTAATGTCCTGTTGACACTTGTAAGTTCAATGACTAATGACAATTGACCATTTGATAATTATATCACCGTGAAAAAAATCTGTGTTTGGTACTATTTTCTGCTCTTTATGAGAGTAAGGTTGCTTAAGATTGTTGCTCCTCAAAAAGATGATGCCTTTGAAAGATTTTCCATTTACCTAAGTACTATGATTCATAATCATAAGCAAGCTACGCTTGTCCCAACTATTTTAGGACCAGCTACATGAATTTTCTCTCTCCATTGAGTTTTAAGTAAAGTTATTAGGAACATTCATATCAATAAACACCTGCAAATGTACAGAGAAACAGAAACAGCATCAAAATTAATGGCCACATATATGCAGTAATGTACAGAATGTGTTCAAATTGATTATTTGATCACTGTTTGCATGCTATGTCTACGTATGTTAACTAATTAGATATGATTCATGCTCTGCGACAACTAGAATGTCACTGATTGCATTTTCCGGTTGCTTTTTTTTTTTTTTTGGCTTGAGCAGAATCAACATGGCTCATTATAAATAGAAAGAAAATAATTACCTGTTGAGATACACATGCATGAGTTTATCAAAATTTTGGATCACCTCCAATTTGAGACTCCTCATTTGTTTTTGCAATATCGTTAATCTGTAATGCCTTCACCTGAAGGCTATATATTCTGCTGTTGGTTTTTTAAGCTTTCTATGGAAATGGCTTTTGGAACGCTTGTACCTATGATAATGGCTCGTTGGATTGGCAGAGAGTGATCTTGTTCTTACATTTGTCTGTAAAACATAATTCTTTGCTGTATAAGGTGATATTTCATCATATCTTATTTTGTTTAGATTTGCATGCTTTTGAAATTCCGATTTGCTAATATATTGCTCTTTTGCTTGAAACCTTGGTTCCACTTTCATTTTCCTTTTCTTAATTTGTCTCCCCGTACCTGTTTCTTGCTGTTAGTATAGTGGCAAAAATTGGTGTCTGTTTCTGCAGTAGAATGTTAACCTATCAAAACCTCTTTTAGACGGGTCGCCAAAATATGTATTCTATAAGTCTGCATATCATTTTTTTTTTCCGTTGAAGGATAATGACCTACTAGATAGCGATTAGCAAACTCTGCTATAAGTTTTTGAGTATGAAAGAAGAACCTGGGTGACTGGGTACGATTAGCATACACTGATAAGTTCTATGTTCAAGCTGGGGACGGATAATCTAGAATTCAGCAACTGTTTATGCTAAAATCTTCCTTATGGTTCATACATATGGTAAGACCATCTATGATGATTCAACTAGCCTTTAATTTGTGGTGTTAACAGCAACAGTCTTAAATGAGGCGAAAGTGACTTATAACAATTTATCTGATGCAGGGCAATAGATTAGGATATGCTTTCATATCTCATCTTGCTTGGATGATTTATTTTGTTTGACTGTCGAACTGAACTTAGCAAAGCAAAAGCAAAAGCAAAAGCTAAAGCAAAAGAAGAAAGTAGAAAGTAGAAAGAAACTTATTACATTTTACTGAGGTTGATTTGCTCACTGGTGGACCGCATACTCTTGACTCTCATCTACATGATCTATTGCAGGACGCAGTCAGTGTTGGTATACTGCCTAGGGAACTCAGTACATTGCTCAGATCTACCTTGCAATAAACTACCTAGATGCAATCTTGTCATAAATGCTTTTTGACCTGCTCATGTTCTGAAACTGTTTGATTGTTCGGGCGAAAAGAAATGTTAATTCTGGTCTGAGATGGAGGATAATTTTGCCCAACAACTGTAATTCATGCAAATTTATCCTGGACTGTGTGTTCTTACATCTTCAACTGTTAAATTATACTTGCCAAAAACAATTTTAAATTTAGTTAATGGTGTTTGATAGCGTGGACTACATTAATATTTGTTCTTTGACTAAGACCCTAATTTGGGTCTATAAAACCTCTAAATTGGTCTATAGCTCCTCTTTTGATATTTCTTTTCTGAATGTTTCTGCAGCGAGAAGCTCTACCAGAAAAGAAACCATGTTGTAACTTCTTCGAATAACTTCAGTTTGAAGATTGCACTGCTGGTTTGTGTTTTCATGCATAAATAACCTCAAAGTGGACCATGCCCATCCTCTATCAACATATGGAAAGTGGATGATGCAAAAGGTAGTGAAGTTAAAAATATTTAGAACATGTATCTGGTTTGTTGTGAAGTTAAAAGTATATGTGTATATTAAAATTAGCAGTTATCGCTTCTTTCTAATTCTTTTGAGCTAATTGGATCAGACAACTTTTACAGGGAAAAAGCTCTTCACTTAAAAGTTTTCTTTCTTCTCACTCTTTTTATGTAAACAGAGACAGTTATGACCATGTGGGTTTTGTCTCTCTTGATTCCCCTAGTACACCACACTCATCTCTGTGGGGTAGGCCCAGATTGGCTGGGACTACCACATCTTACTGTAATGTTTTATATCTCATTAGGTTATGAACACTGTAGCATCAATTAATTACTGTCATGGCCAAACTGTGTTACAGCTACAATTTAAGGAGCACAGAAAGCCTTGTAGCTGAGGAGCATGCTTTGTTTCAATTTTTGAATTTTTGAAAATCCAGAGTTTTGAGGAGAATTTAAATTGTTCTTTTATGCTTATTCAGTTCTTTGAGGATTGTATTTCTGGATCTCAACCATGTCTCTCTAACATTGAATTTCTTTATCGATAGCATGATACATAAAAGTATGAGCAAAGTGATACATTAGCTAGCTTCAAACAAACAGAAATCATAATCTAGAACCATTCAAGCACTTAATTTTATATTATTATTATTATTATTATTATTATTCTTTTCTGTTTCTTGTAGATTCAGTTGGAGGGAAGCACTGCAGTGAAGTTCTTGAAACAAGCAAGCAGGAACTTAATCGCAGTCATAGCTATGGAGTTCAATTGTAGAACACTGGCGGGGAGGTGGAAGACGACGAAGAGTTGATGGAGTTGAAAATGGTGTTCCAGTAGCTCTTGTTCTCTCCTCCTTCCACTAGTTCTTCCTTATCCACCGGCTCTTCTTCTTCCTCTTCCTCTGGAACGCAGCCATTGTTCGTGTAAGAATCACCACAGCAACCGGAATTCTTATCACCTAGAAGCATTCCGGTGAATCCTGCTCCGAATTGGCCCCATCCGCATGTCTCCGCTAGCCACGGCGCTTCTCCATCGCCGCCGCCGGCGAGGAAATGCTCCGTAGAGAATCCCGCAAAGCTGTCGATCCTAATCTCTGGCTCCATGTTCTCACCTCCTTGGTAGCCGCCGGCCGTCGCATTGCCGGGCACTCTGCCAGCCGCGGCCGCCATCAGCAGCCGACTTTCCGCGAAGTTCAACGTGGAGGTGGGTGACTCGAGGTCTGACCTTTCGCCATGCTCCGCGGGCTGGTGCTTCACCAGCCACGCACGGATCACGTCGAGGCTGGGCTTGGCCGCGGAGGGTGATGCTGCCGCCGTGCCCATTGGGTGCTGAAGAATGGCGGCTGGGTTGGAAACTGCACGGAGCTTGGACTCCCTCACAAGTCGCGCCTCTGCCTCTAGGCGCGCGCTCTCCCACTGCGCCATGTGGCTGAGGTTGGTGGAGCTCCGGGAGTCGCCGTCGGCGGAGCTGAGGGCGTCACTTTTAGCCTTGTGCGTGCAGGGATCGATGCCCATCTTCGCCAGCCGCTTCTTCAGGTGCGTATTCCAGTAGTTCTTGATCTCATTGTCCGTTCTCTTAGGCAGATGGGTGGCAATTGCAGACCATCTGGAACAGAGAAGAAGACCAATGAGAATTCTTTCAACAAAATCACCTTCTGTTCAAACAAGAAACAGAGCCGACCTGTTGCCAAGCAAAGCATGGAGTTGGATGATGGTCTGCTCCTCCTGCATGCTGAATTCCCCCCTCTTGATGTCGGGTCTCAGGTAGTTGGTCCACCGCAACCTGCAACTCTTCCCGCACCTCTGGAGTCCTGCAAACATAGCAAAGAGTCACACTTCATCCCTCACATTTTGGCAGCCACCCAAACAAGTAGGGAATTCAGCTCACCAGCTTTCGCCGGCAAAGCCCTCCAGCTTCCATGTCCATGCTTGTCGATGTAGGCCAGCAGCTTCTGGTCCTCCTCCGGCGTCCACGGCCCTTTCTTCAGCCCCACCTTCTCGCAGCACGGCGACCGGCCCATCGCACGACTGAGACTCAACCTGCAGTCTGCCAAACGCTCAAGCTCTCATTCCCATCGACCCGTCCATCTCATGCCCCGCTCGAGCTTTAGTATTATGCTACACCAAAAGACCGTGGTCTTTATTGCTGAGAGAGAGGGAGAGAGAAGAGAGAGCAGCATGCAATGCAGACAGAAATGGCACTGACATAAATAACCCTAATGGTGGTTAGCATCACACATTAATCCTTGTTTATAACCTCAACTTGCCCTCGGAGCTCTCTTTTACTGAAGCTTTTTCATTAACAATGGAAGAAATTAAAGCGCATTCATCCACATCAGTGCGATCAGCTGAAAGCTTCGCTTGCAGTTCTCTTTTCCAGTCTGAATTTTGCCCAGAGCTTACATATAACTCAATCGAACATATAGGTCAGTACAGTGCAAACTCTATTCGTTCTTTTCCTTTTGACTCTTGTAGTAATGTTATATGGTAAGGTTCATAAATCTTCATGCTGATGGCACGCATTATGGTGACTGAAAAGAAATCATGGTCCCCCACGAGATTAATGGAAGGTGGTGGATTTGGGTGGAGCCATGGCCAGTGTGACAACCTTTGTCTAATGTATTTATGGATCGTGAATAATTTGGCTTGTTTCTCTGCTTAAGCTTCAAGCTCATAGTTATGGCTACACTTCATAGCAAAGTGGACCAAACGATTCCCAAAGCACAAATGTCATTATCTTTTTCCATCTAACTGGAAGGTTGAGGCAAATTACCAAAGTAAAGGAAAACATTATGTAGGTGGATGGCCCGATTAATCCTGCAGATAGACGCAACTTATACATATTTAGAGGTTGATTTCTAAAATATTCAAATTCTGATTCTCTTACCGCACACTCGCGGGAGATTAAACTATAAATTTATCAAAAAAAAAACACACACACACATCAAAATGTCTTCGTGACAATCGATTAATCTTTGTAATTCTTATGGGTAGTTGAAGTCCCCATTGAATTGAAAGAAAGAAAGAAAAGAAAAAAAAGGTAATAGTGTATGGAAGAAGCCAAATATTAACGAATGAGACATTGGGATAGCCCTCTTTATTAGGGTGCCCCTCCATAGTCAATCACTCAATTGTGGGGCAAAATAAAAAGGTCGGAAAAGTAGAAGTTAATTGTGTATGGTCCTTCAAATATGTGAGCTTCCCTTGATGAATAGTTTTGGTAGCACAAATTTAAGTGTCACATTTTGTCCAATTTCATTGCTTATGAAATAATCAAGATTTTCTATAATTTTGCATTTGTAATCTTACAGATTATTTGTTATAAACTCGCCTAGGTTTAAGTCATCCCTTGAATTTAATTTTTATGCATCCAATATTCATAATAAATTCATAATATAATCCAAATTAAAGCCATATCTTAAATAAAAGAGAGAGAGAGAGAGAGAGAGAGAGAGAGAGAGGAGAAAACACCACTTATCCCATATTAGGAAGTATAAAAAACAAAAAAGAATTACATAAAGTGAAAATTAAACATTAGAATATGAAAGACAAAAAGATTGATGGGGTCATTGGTCACCTTAGATAATGATGATTAATTATTATTAAATTAATAATTGTATTTAATCAAATAATAAATAATCTTCTCCTTTAATTTGTGTATTTTTTTTTTTGAATAAGCAGCCAACCGTCCAACATTTCAGGTTTATTATTCTTAAAAAAAATCCTTTAATATGCTATAGTTGAGAATCACACCATGGAACAGATAAAATCATAATATAATAATAATAATAATAATGGACGGATAATCCAGAAGTCCAACATCCTTTAGTTGAGTCCTATTTGAAAGAAAAATCTTTACAAATGCTTCATAGTTAAGAATCGAACCGTAAATATCTTAGTGATAATTGAACACCCTTGCACTTCACCCTAAAACATTTACACCTTGTCAATCCGTACTATGGAGATTAAAAAGATAAAAGATGCCAACCCTAAAGTTATTGACGAACCTTAATAATTCAAAATTTTGAAGAAAAAAATAAAATAAATAGAAAAAAATCAGCAATGCCACAATAATTAAGTTTTTATTTTTATTTTTATTCAGCAAGAAAACTACACTGTTTATTAGTTTGTTAAATTGCTGGAAGGAAAAAGAAAAAAACTGAATAAAACAGTACAATGACAAGTCTAAGGAAATTAATTGGGCATGAATTCAGCAGTCCTCTGCATCCATCTTCTCCTTGGTGATGAACAGGACATGGACGTGTCAATCAGATAGAGCAGGACTCAGGACCCGGCCCAAGCTTTCCACTGTTCATAGGTTTCTCCTGCTTCTGCCATGTCAAATCCTAGGGCACCCAGAGCACTGCACCATGAACAAGTAGATCCCCCCTGCTGTTTTCTTTCTCCACTGCTCCATAACTCCATTCTACATCCTCCTTTTCTATGTCACGAAACCTTCCCCCCTCTTCGCCAATGCCATCTTCTCCTTCCCCTTTCCAGGAATGATTCCTTGTGCCACAATAAACAACACAAAGATTCTTCACCATTCTCATCTCTCTCTCTCTCTCTGTTTGTGTGTTGGATCATGTGAGGTCTTGCATGGGAGGATGAGGGCAGCGTTCGCAGCCAAGGATGACTTGCCGGCATACAAATGCTAATTTTGAGGAACCCGGCAAGTCGTTTTTGGCTACGAGTTCACCTCCTCCTTCTCCTGCTGGACCAAAGATGAAATCTTGATAACAGATAAGAGCATGCAACCTTTAGCTGCGAATCTAGCTACTTCCATCTTGTTCAGAAATTTCCTCCTGCCTTAAAGTGATCAGCTAATGACGATGACGAAGAGAAGTGCCCTGTTTCAGGGGGCGCTGCGGGAGGAAGAAGATGAAAGCGAAGCTGCGTAACTGCGTGTCATTAATTTTATTTATTGTGATTAATAATGTTTATATAATACAATTTCTTCTTCTTCTTCTCATTCTCAGACTCCTTATTTTTTTTTTAATATTTTTTTAGTTGATATCAGATATTAAGATGAAAATGAAGCTATGTAATATTTTTTTAATATTTTTTTAATATTCTATAAGCAATCGGCTCGTCCCACGGCCACCAGAATAAATTGGGAAGTGTACGTAGTAAAATGGTTCATCAACCCAGCATTCTTAGATCAACCACTCATTAAAAGAAATTAATCAGTTAATTCATCGAAATTGAGACTCAATCCTTAAATACCTAGGAAATTGAAAAAGTGCTTTGCCACTGCATCATGGTCCCGAGGCTCAGAAGCCTTTTCAACTCTATGGCTCAGGGTTCAGAAGAATTATCGTGGTGGACTAGAAGTGTAAACCAAATTACATGCTTGGAAGACTAAATTAAATTGCACTATGAATCTTCATCTAAGTCAAATTTGATTGAATTATGTAGTGGCTAATTAAGTTATTATGTTGAATTAAATTGTCAAGTACATATATTTAATTAGAAAAATATAATGATTTGTTTAATGTAGGAAAATCCAAATTGTTCTTTGGACTTTCTTTGTCATGGTTATATAAGCCACATTGTGATATGAAAAATTATATTGAGAGAAAAAAATTACTTTTCTTCCTTAACTATATTCCTTCTCTAAATTGTTAGAGTCCTCTTCTATTCATAAATATCATATCTTCTACCTTTCAATTGGTATTAAAGCGAGATGAAGCTCAATAAAAATGACATCTAGAAATGTTACTACTCCATTTCCGCAAACTTTTAACGGACAATATTATAATTATTAGAGTAGTAGATTTGAAATTTGGCTGAAAGTATTCGACTTATAAAATATAGTCAATAAAGGGTTTATTGAGCTTGAAGATGAAGAAGCCTTGAGTGATATTGAAAGAAAGTTTTGGTGGATAATCAAAAGAAGGGTACTCATACTCTCAATTAGATCAATCTCGCAATAGACAAAGGGGTGTACAAGAACATCCACAAAGCAATAATATCAAATGACTTCGAATGATGAACATTTGGATGATCTCAGAATTGTACAAAAGGTACTTCATTCTCTCATGAAAAATATTTTAGTCTTATTACTGTTATTGAGCAAACAAGATATTTAAAGAGCATGATTTTAGAGAATGTACAAGGCATTCTCAAATCCCATGAAGTGAAAAATTAATTTATTATTTTCCCCATCACAACAATTTGATCAAGCTCTTAAATCTTAAGTTTTTATTAGAGGTCGTGGTTCATCCTAACACGATAGGGGCAAAATTTTTAGAGGATGTGTTGATTCAAGTTCTCACAGAAGAGAAAGAAATAATCAACAACATCATCAAAATAATAACAATAAAAATCCAAGCTTCAAGTTTCAAAGAGGAACAGAAGATGGTAGTTATCAAAGAGGTCGAGGACGTGGTTATATTGAATGTAGTTATTATCAAAAATCAGGACATAAAGCTAAAGATGGTTGGCACAAACAAATAGATGGTAAAAAAATGGTTATATCAAGTGTAACCATTGCCACAAACTACACATTGTTGGTTTAAACAAGAAGATGATAAGCAAACTGAAAATGACCTTATTCATCAAAGTAAGAATGAAGAAACTTAATTGCTTGCTTCTAATGATAATAAAGTTGATGAAATGTGGTACCTAAATAGTGGAGCTAGCAAACACGACAGATAACAAAAAAATATTTTTCAGTTTATCTAAAATTAATCATGGTAAAGTGATGATTGGTGATGCTAATACTTACAAAATTGAAGCAATGGATGAGATTTTCTTTAAAACTAAGTTTGAAAATATTAAGAAATTATCTTAAGTTTATTTTGTTCTTGATTTAAAAAGCAACTTGCTTAGTGTTTGTCATCTTAGGAAGAAAGGGTATGATTTACATATGCATCATAATGCTTGCACTATATCAAAAGACAATCAAGTTATTGTAAAGATTGGTGTGACTTCTAACAACTTATTGTCAAAGACTGGTTGAGTTAGGGGGGGGAGGCGAATAGATCATTTCGATTTTTTGATCTTCTTGGTTGCACAAAAATTTAGAAGCAATGTTAACTCCTTGTGTTTACTTGATATCCACCTCCTAGAAGTGACTAATCCAAGGATCCACACCACGGTCACAACATCCATTATGAAACTTCTTATCAGAACAACGCCAAAGGTGGAGAAACCTTACATAGTTTATAGCTCTCTCTCTCTCAAATAAAATAGTTCACAAGGAAGAAAAAGAGAAGAGATTACAGTTTTGGTGCAGCTTCTCCTTCTTTGAGTAGCTTGAAGATGGAATAAGGATGAGTGCTTGAGCACTTGAACTTGAGCACTTGTGAGCAATGGAACAATTATTTTTCTTTGTGCCCAAATCTCCCCTTTTGAACGCTTCAAAATCTAGCCATTTCTAAGCTTTTCATCGCCGCTAATCATTAGAAAGAATTCTCAATTGATTACAGATTTTCTTTTTGAGCACTTCCTTCTTTTTGATGTTTGACAATCTATTTAAATTTATGCTATTTTTTAACATATCATAATATTATCAAGATGTATAATAGGCATAAGAATTGCAATCAACATGAATTAATTAACAAGCATGAAAAGATCATGTCATAAGAACCATGAACTTAAATACATTAAATCTCCCTTTTTGGAAAATATCAAAATGAAGTTAATACAAAAGAAGACACAAATGATAAAGAACTCTCCCTCAATATATACACCCAAAGGAAATTGGCACACCCCTAAAACATATAGAAACATAGACATAATCAAGATAAGGGTACTCCCCCAAAGCAATGAACGATAGGATACACCCCTACGTATCATGCAAGCAAATAATCAGTAATGGAATAACAAGACGAAGTACACATCGGTAACAACAAAAAAAATCATAAACCTTACATATATGATATATCACATGTAAAGAGTAGCTGCAGTACAACAAAAAAAAAATATCTAAACACAAATCAAACATTCATACAAAGAGCGTGAACTGCATATGTCAAAGAGGGGCATAGAACTCAACAATATCATTATCAATAAGGTCAATATCCATTGGGGGGTTAGCAACACTCGGAGGAGCGGCGATAACAGAAGAGATAATACTCACTGGAGGAGGAGGATGAACTAACATCCACGAGCGTACTAGATCAACCAAAGAATCAATGCTGTTTTGCAGATCAATATGTCGGTGCTCAATGGTCGCAAGCTTGGTGCGCACCTCAGTCATATCAATAGCGTGGCCCATGAGCATCTCCTTGAAGTGTGTGTTCATAGTCTTCTTGAGCTCCAGAACATGAGATCGAAGATCGTCATCATCGCTATATACGTTGTCAGCAACATCATCGTCCTGCTCTACTGCCGTCGGAGCCCCAACTGATACCTGGCCCACATCTCATAGTCACAACCCCTCACCCACGCGAGAACCGTCAATCCATCTCGCGGTATCCCCCTCGGTCTCAATGCCAGCCAATGAGAAAGATCAAGCCGAGACCCTTGAATACTTCTTTGTCATCTGCTGCAGCCTGCCACGTGAGACATCTATGCTGAAAGATGCTAACCACTCCGTTATATGTCCAAATGGCATATGAATAGTACCATGGACAGGCGTGACAAAATGAGTGATGTAGTGGAAAATGTTCAATGATATGTTTATGTCAAGAGAATGACAGAAAGCATATAGCATGAAAATGTGAGAAGGTGGAATAACAGTTAATGCGTGAGTCACAATAGGTAAAAGGTAATTGACAACAACTTTGAATAAAGCATTGTCTGGCGCTGATATCTTAAGTACTAAAAAACTGTTGATCGCGACACTAGGGATGTCTGGACGAGGTCATTGGTAGAAGTGTTTATACATAGAAGATAAAGAGAGATGGTCAGAAGGTGGAGGCATTAGATTTAGTAGTGTGGGATAGAAAATAAGAGTATCCATGGATGGACGACAATGTAGAAACTTTTAAAGAATTGCAGGAGAAAAGTTGATATTTTGATTAGCAACACAAGTATGATATGTTGAGTCAACACTAGTACACAAATTATTGTGGAATTCAGCTATTAATGTTTTATTGATATGATGTTCACAATAAACAAGCTTTTTCAACTGATAATGGGCAATGATCCAAACTACATCGTCACAATGATGACGAAATAATGCAAGGTCAATTGACCGAGCCAGAATGAGTTTGAACTTTTTCAAGTTGAATGCATGCTGAAGAAAAGCATTTGGAAAGCAAGAGTCCGTGGATGATGGCGGGATGAACCCTCACCATACTCAACTTGCTTTTGTTTCTTCCTAATGGTGAAGAAAGAATGCACCAACAATGCATGAGAAATAATAGCAATATGATAGAATGATGCATGAATGAGATGTCAAGCAAACCGATTAGCAAATTTGACATGAAGACTTAAACAATCGAAAGAAAGCTAGGGATTAGGGTTTTACCATGGCAGCATTGTTTGCCTAGCAGGGTGTAAAAGAGATAAAACAGAATTATCAAAATTGACTAGATCAAATTACCAAATCAAATCATATTAGTATTTGGATTATTCTAATAATTCTGTTATAATTATTCTCAGAATTATTCTTAGAATAATTCTGTTATTTATTAATTGGTCAATTGACCAAGTACTTTTTGAACATTATATATTGTATTATCTTTAGGGCAAATATTAGTTATTTATTAATTGGTCAATTGACCAAGTATTTTTTGAACATTATATATTATATTGTTCTTAGGGCAAATATTAATGAATAATAGATTTTATTGCTTTCATATTATTTCTTGCACTCTTCCTATTCTTCTTCTTACAGGGTGAATGGCAAAGAGAGAAGGACTAGCTGACACCACACCGGAGAAAATAGTCACTGGAATCGCACCGATACCAAAAGAAACCTATGTTTGAGGACAATGAAAAGCTATAACTAGGAGGTTGAAAGGGAGAAACAAGAACACGAGAGAAGCCTAGGACTTACCGGAGTGACCTCAACCATGTAGGCATTGTCGAGGAGATGTCGAAGATGAAAAATAGCGAGCATAGCACAGGCAAAAGTTTCGAAGGTTTTAGAGCTCAAGAGAAAGAGAAAAAAAACAAGTGAATGAATCTCTCAGTTAGGGCACGGGGTTTAAATCAAGCTTCTTAATCGATTAACGAGTTACACCAATCCATTAAATGAGATTTAATCAATTGTCTGATCGATTCCGATCGAATTTGGACGCAATCGATTGGTATGTTCGTAATCGATCGGTTGATCGATTCAATAAGTTTATATTCTCGTGACAAAATGACTCCTAATCGATTAGACTAATTGACTGGTCTAACATAACGATCACTATAATCCATTTGGAGGCTCAGCGATCGATCCAGAAAGCTTTTGTGGTTGCAATAAATTAGCTAAATTGACTACTGTAATCGATTTGGCACAGTTTTGGCACTGGATTTTATTCCTAAATCGATTGATCTAGTCAATTTGTCTTATCCCAATTATTGGGTTAAGCAATTACGACCCAATTTATGATGAAATTTTGGGTTCCTAAGCCATTGATAACTGATATCAATTGCTTAGAACCTTGATAAGTATCTGATAACTCCTAAAACATCTAATTTATGTCAATTTCATTCAAATTTATACCCACACTTGGATTCAGACATTTCAAAGGTATGACTAAGATGGGCAAAGCGATTTAAGTGGATTAAAATTATTGGTAACGTTTAAAATGTCTAATCATAATCTTTGAATTAAATACACATTAATTATATATTGATCTTCCCCATAGTTGGTCAAATGTATGATCCATGAAAAATTCAATCTTCTTAACCAAATTAATGTATCATAACAAGCATTATGACCAAGAGAATTTCCCTAACATCTCACTCACATCTAAACATATCAAAGGAACACCCAAGGGAAATCCTATGTTTTTGTGAGATGCAAAATAAAGGTTAAGTGGACTTTAAGAATTTATATCTTTGAAGTGATCATGAAGGGTTGTGGTATAGTCAACATAACACATTCTCAATTCCCTTAAAAAAAACTAATTTTAACTTAGGGAAAAGGTTAGTGAAAATATCGGCTAAGTTGGATTTTGACTCAATATAATTAAGGACAATATCACCTCGAGTCACATGATTACGAATAAAATGATGTTTAACCTTTATGTGTTTTGTTCTTGAATGGTGAACTAGATTTTTAGTTAAGTTTATGGTGCTCACATTATCACAAAGAACTAGGACATTTTTGTAAGTGAGTTTATAATCGTCTAAAGTATGGGTCATCCACAATAATTGTGATACACACTCTCCCATAGCGATATATTTCGCTTCGATTGTGGAGAAAGCTACACAATATTATTTCCTACTTGACCAACTCACTATAGAGGACCCTAGAAATTGACATATGCTACTAGTACTTTTGTAATCTAATTTGCATCCAGCATAATCAGAATCGGTATATCCCACTAGATCAAAGGTTTCAGTTTGAGGATATCAAGGCCTACATTTTGAGTTCCCTTGAGATATCGAAGAATTCGCTTGACGTCACTCAAGTGTGACTCGTTACCATAAGATTGATATCTTGCACACATACTCACTGCAAACTATATATCGAGTCTACTAGCCGTGAGATAAAGGAGACTACCTATAACACTATGATACAACTTAGGGTCAACTTCTTTTCCTTTAAGATCACTATCCTTCATGATCACTATCTAATTTCATGCTAGTGACCATGGAAGTAGATATTGTTGGTTGCTACTCGGAATATCGTATTGGTTTCCCTGTACAAAAATTATGTACAAGTCCTGAACCATTCCTAACAACCTATTGTGTTCTTTAAAAATTAAATTTGGAATCGCAAACAGAACTTAACATTATTGATTCCAAATTCAACTTATCTGTTCTTAGTGGTTAAGACTTAGATCGCAAACGATGCTTAACATTATTGATCCAAATCCACCCATGTTACAAATTCAATTAAATATTGATTTCAGAGATCGACTTCCAGGTTAAATATGGCGAGACACTAGACCTTCTTGGGTATGGGAGCATCTACCACTTCCTAGACAAAGTCTTTCAATGAAATTCAATATTTAATTTCCTTATAGTAACCCTAGGTTTAACCAAAAAGAATAATCTAATCACAAGTTTGAAAAATAAAAGAAACACAAAATTGAAAACATAAATTCGATAACCTAGATTCATTAGCCTTTTGTGTTGGGTATTTCAAGATCTAAATAAAAGGATGAACTAGTTATGATGCAGAAACTAATAACTAGTTATACCTTTTATAGCTTATAGACCTCACGATCTTCTGCCATATTCCTCTTCTTATCTCAGACGTTGTATGGGCGATGATATACCGAGACGAGAATCCACCCAAGCCTCCTTCTTCTCCTTGCAAGTTTCGGCCACCAACAATCTCTTAGAGATGAAGAACTTCGGCCACCAACCAAGCTCCAAGGGATGCTAGGAAATAATGCCTCCTATCTCTTCTTCTTCTCCAAGCAAAATCTGGCCACCAAGATCTCTCCAAGATGATGATGTCGTCGGCCACTTAAGAAGAAGAATAGGGGAAGAGGAGATAGATTGTTATGAGGTGAGATACCTCTGCCCCTTCTTTTATATTCCTTGGTCTTGGCAAATAAGGAAAGTTTTAATTAAAACTTCCTTAATTTCCTTATCAATGAAAAGGAAAATTTAATTAAAAATTCCATTTATTTATTAATGTGGCTGGTCCCTACAACTCTTCCAAACAAGAAAAATTTAAACACAAAATTAAAACTTCCTAATTTGTTTCCGGGCATTTTAAAATAAAATTTTCTCTTTTAAAAATTCCCTTCATGGTTGGTTATAAAAGAAAACTTTTATAAATTAAAATCTCTCTATTTACAAAAAGGAAAGTTTTCTCTAAAATTAAAATCTTCCTTTTAACTACAAATAAGGAAAGATATCAAATCTTTCTCTTAATCTTTTGTAGAAAGCTATAAAAGGAAAGATTTAATTTTAAAACTCTCTTTTAAAATCATGTGGATGGTTACAAAAAAGGAAAGTTTTATCAAAAATTAAAATCTTCCTTTTAACTATAAATAAGGAAAGATATCAAACCTTTCTCTTAATCTTTTTGTAGAAAACTATAAAAGGAAATATTTAAATTTTAAACTTTCTTTTAAAATTATGGTTTCCACATAAGGAAAGATTTTAAAAATTAAAATCCATTTTAATTTAATTATGGCCGGCCACCTAAGCTTGGATTCAAGCTAGGGTCGGCCACCTACTTGGCCCATCTAACCTTGGTTTGGCTGGCCCTAGCTTGGGCTCCAAGCTAAGCTTGGCCTGCCACCTTAAGGTGGGTAAGAAGGTGGATATGGGTGGATATAACACTTTATAATTAAGAGGCTACGATAGTGACCGAGAGGAGGTATTGGTTTTGGTCTCCCAATGAACTTGGGCTTCCGGTGTTCGCCCCGAACACCCAACTCGAGTTCATCAATAATATCTCATTCCACTAAAGAGTTATTATTGAACTACCGCACCAATCCCATATTACTATATGTGTTCCTTCTTATCATGAGTGTGTTAGTCTCCCTGTGTTTAAGATATACAATGTCCACTAATTAAATGAGTTACTAACAACTCACTTAATTAATATCTAGCTCCAAGAGTAGTACCACTCAACTTCATCGTCATGTCGGACTAAGTCCACCTGCAGGGTTTACATGACAAATCTTATGAGCTCCTCTTGGGGACATCATCAACCTAGATTTCTATGACACAGTTTCCTTCTATAATCAACAACACACACTATAAATAATATTATTTCTCAACTTATCAGGTCTATTGATTTATCGAACTAAATCGCACCCTTTAATAAATTAAAGAAATAAATACTAAATATATGCGCTTGTTATTATATCAGGATTAAGAGCACACACTTCTAATAATAACAAAGGTCTTGTTCTTTTATGCAGTCAGTATAAAAAGAACTTACTTTAAATGGTCCTGCTCAATACACTCAGAGTGTACTAGTGTAATTTTATAGTCAAGATAAACTAATACCAAATTACACTACGACTATTCCAATGGTTTGTTCCTATCCATCTTAGTCGTGAGCTACTATTTATAATTTATAAGGAATTGATAACATGATCTTCTGTGTGTGACACCACACACCATGTTATCTATAATATAAATTAATTGAACAACTACACTTAGCATATAAATGTAGACATTTGACCAATGTGATTCTTTATTTCAAAATAAATATTTACAAAAAGCTAGGTTTTTAGTATACACTCTAACAATCTCCCACTTATACTAAAAGACTATGCTGTCATACATCTGATTCTCATTCCTTCAACATGTCGATCAAAAGTTTTCACCGGAAGGACCTTAGTGAAAGGATCTGTCAGGTTATTTGCTGATGTAATCTTGACGACAACAACTTTTCCTCGCTTTACGATGTCTCGTATCGGGTGGTACTTACGCTCTATGTGTTTACTCGCCTTATAGGCTCGTGGTTCCTTTGAGTTTGCTACTGCACCACTATTATCACAATAAATTGTGATGATTTTGGGCAAACCAGGAATCACATCTAAGTCCATTAGTGTAACGACCAGGCCCCTCAACCCCTTGGGTAGCCTCTTGGCGGCCCAGTTGGGTCGCCCAAGGGACTGCCAAATGGGCCGCCAGTTGGGCCGCCCAAGGGGCCGAGGGGTTTGGTCGTTACAATAAAAAGGTGCCTTTTATTGTAATTAACGACCCGGCGCTCACTTGGCTACTAGGATTCATAAACTCTAGTACTTAGCCTAGAGGTCTAGAGTTTGAATCCTGGGGAAGGTAAAAATCCACTGGCCAGGGGTGGGAAGACCTAGTGAGTAACAGCATGGCCGAGGGTGGTCGGTCGACGACATAAGGGGTCGCCAAGGGGCTGCCAAATAGGCCACCAGTTGGATCGCCCAAGGGGCCGAGGGGTCGGGTCGTTACAATAAAAAGGCGCCTTTTTATTGTAACGACCCGGCCCCTTGGGCGGCCCAACTGGCGGCCCATTTGGCGACCCCTTGGCGGTCCCTTGGGCGGCCCAACTAGCGGTCCAAATGGCAACCCCTTATGTCATCGACCGACGACCCTCGACCGTGTCGTTACTCACTAGGTCTTCCCACCCCTGGCTAGTGGATTTTTGCCTTCCCCAAGATTCGAATTCTAGACCTCCAGGCTAAGTACTAGATTTTATGAATCCTGGTAGCCAAGTGAGCGAAAAAATGATTTAAAAATGCTCGAACGGTAGTTGTACCAATTCAGAGCAACCCCGCTCTGATACCAATTGTTGGATCGAGAAGCGCTAGAGGGGGGTGAATAGTGATCATCGCTAATTCGTTACGATTTAAAACTTTATCAAAGAAACACAGCGGAATAAACTAAAAGACAAACACAGAAAGACATTGGCTATTTACTTGGTTCAGAGCCTATGGCGACTCCTACTCCAAGGCCCACGCTCGTTGAGCGTTTACGTTGGGCAACAACTATAAATTTGTTAAGTGTTTACAGAATGAAGTACAATAATCAAAAGAACAACTAAATATACCGACGACAATAGAAAATTGCAGATTCAGAGCTCCGGGTTGTCGGCGTCAAGTTGCGGCTTTGTCAGAACGTCTCGTTAGCAACTCGTTGCACAGGGATAGCTTAGAAGGTGATATCTTTGATGCTGCCTCGAGACTGCCTTTTATTGGGCGTTGAGGGTGCCTCCAATGCCCCATGGAGGCGCCTCGGACCCAAAAAATTATCCCGAGTTGATCGCTGTGATAAGCTCTCGTCGCTGCCTCTTATCTGCCTGAGGCCGCCTCCAATGTCCCATAGAGGCACCTCCAAGAAGCAGCCCAAGGCGCCTCTAATGCCTATGGAGGCGCCTCCAGCTTCTCTTCCCAGCCAGCTTCTGCCTTATACTCGAGGCGCCTCCAAGCTCCATAGAGATCGCCTCGGGTACTGTTCATCCAAGGCAAACTTTGTGTTTTAGTCCCTGCTGTTGGTTGCTACTTGGAAAGTCTAACGGTTCCACTGTACAAAAATTTTGTACAAAGGTCTGAACCTTTTTCTAGCTACCATGTGTTCTTTTAAATTAAACTTGGATCGCCTGCGGAACTTTACACGTTTGATCCTAAGTTTAACTTATTTGTTCTTTTAGGTTTAGACTTGGATCTCCTGCGGAACTTAACACGTTTGATCCAAATCACCTAGGTTACGAAGATAATTAAATATCTATTTCCAAAATTGGCTTCCAGTACTGACGTGGCGAGGCACATGGCCTTCTTGGATATGGGAACAACCACCACCGACTTGACAAAGCCTTTTAAGGAAAGCTAATATTTAATTTCCTTAAATAACTCTAGGTCAACCGAAAAGAACAATCAAATCACAAGGAAAAGAAAAATAAAAGAACACAACATCGAAAACAAATTCGAAATACTAGAATCGCATGCCTCTTGTATTTGGTATTTTTACAAAGAAATAAAACTAGTATGATACGGAAATTAAATACTAGTATACCTTTTCTTTTGCAAGCAAAAAAAACTCTAGGTCTTCTACCGTATTCCTCTTCTAATCTCGGATGTTGTGTGGGCAATGATCTTCCGAGATGAGAAACCACCAAAGCACCTTCTTCTCCTCCTTGCAAGGTTCGGCCACAACAAGAGCACCTCCAAGGATGAAGAGATTCAACCACCACCAATGCTCCAAGGGATACTAGAAAAAAGGCTTCTTTTCTCTCCTTCTTCTCCTTCTTAGATTCGGCCACCAAAGCTATCTCCACCATGAGAAGGTTTCGGCCACACAAAGGAGAGGAGAGGAAAGAAGGGGCCGGCCACACCCAAGGAGAAAAGAGAGGAAAAATAGAATAGAGATGTTCACCATGAAGCCTCCTCTACCCCCTCTTTTATAATCCTTGGTCTTGGCAAATAAGGAAAATTTAATAAAAACTTCCTTAATTCTTTTGCCATTGAAAAGGAAAATTTATTTAATTAAAACAATTTTCTCTATTCAATATACAATGGTCGGCCACTAATAAAATCTCCAAGCAAATAAAATTTTAAACACAAATTAAAACTTCCTTATTTGCTTCCGAAAATTTATAAAAATTTCTCCAATAATTTTCCCTTCATGATTGATTAATAAAAAGAAAATTTTATAAATTAAAATCTTTCTATTAAACATGTGGATAAAAAGAAAGTTATCTTGTAAAAATTAAAATCTCTTTTAATCTACAAATAAGGAAAGATATCAAATCTTTTCTTAATCTTTTGTAGAAACTAATAAAAGAGAATTATTAATTTTTTAAACTTTCTTTTAAATCATGAACATGGTTAAAAGGAAAGTTTTTACCAAAATTAAAATCAACCTTTTAATCTACAAATAAGGAAAGAGATTTAGCTCTTCTCTTAATCTTTTGTAGAATCTTATAAAAGGAAATTTTTAAATTTTTAAACTCTCTTTTAAATCATGTTATCCACATAAGAAAAAATTTTAAAAAATAAAAATCCTTTTATTTTAATTTGGGCCGACCACACCAAGCTTGAACCCAAGCTAGGGCCGGCCACCTTGAAGCACCCATGAACCAAACTTTGGCCGGCCCTAGCTTGGTCTCCAAGCTAGCTTGGCCGGTCCCTATGGGATGGGTAAGAAGGTGGGTATATGTGGGTATAGTACTCTATAATTAAGAAGCTACGATAGGGACCGAGAGGAGGAATTGGTTTTGGTCTCCCGATAAAATTAAGCATCCCGTGTTCGCCCCGAACACACAACTTAATTTTATCAATAATAATTCATTCCACTAGAGAACTATTATTGAACTACCGCACCAATCCCAAATTATATTTTGGGCTCCTTCTTATTATGAGTGTGTTAGTCTCCCTGTGTTTAAGATAACAAATGTCCACTAATTAAGTAAGTTACTGACAACTCACTTAATTAATATCTAGCTCCAAGAGTAGTACCACTCAACTTCATCGTCATGTCGGACTAAGTCCACCTGCAGGGTTTAACATGACAATCCTTATGAGCTCCTCTTGGGGACATTTTCAACCTAGATTACTAGGACACAGTTTCCTTCTATAATCAACAACACACACTATAAGTGATATCATTTCCCAACTTATCGGGCTTATTGATTTATCGAACTAAATCTCACCCATTGATAAATTAAAGAAATAAATATCAAATATATGTGCTTGTTATTATATTAGGATTAAGAGCACACACTTCCATAATAACTGATGTCTTTGTTCCTTTATAAAGTCAGTATAAAAGAAACGACCTCTAATGGTCCTACTCAATACACTCTAAGTGTACTAGTGTAATTATATAGTTAAGATAAACTACTACCTAATTACACTACGACCTTCCAATGATTTGTTCCTTTCCATTTTGGTCGTGAGCTACTGTTTATAATTTATAAGGAACCGATAACATGATCTTCTGTGTGTGACACCACACACCATGTTATCTACAATATAAATTAATTGAACAACTACATTTATCGTAAATATAGACATTTGACCAATGTGATTCTTATTTCTAGATAAATGTTTATACCAAAAGCTAGAATTTTAGTATACATCCTAACACCTGCAAGATGTGTTAGTCCCAAAATATCCTGCAACACAAAGTTAGTACATAGTAAATATAATAAATGAAATGTTTGACAGCCTTCGGGCTGTCCGGTTCTAACTTCAAATTTCCTACCGAAAACCCTAGGTCGAACCGACGCCTACTGTTCCCTCTTCCGGGGAACGCGTCCTCACCTACTCCACTCAGAAGAGTTTTACCTTTTGCCAGTTCGGTCCTCCAGACCGACTGGACTTTTGCTCGGCACTCGAGTCTTCCGGTCTTCATGCTGGACGTCCGGTCCACGACCCGTCCAGTTTTCTACCCAGTTCGTGACACCAGAATTTCAACCTAGGGTTACCTCCCCCTAGGATTTTTGCCCGAAGACCTCGACACGCCAAGGCTTTCCGCATAGGGTTACCACCCCCTATGACCTAGGGTTACCGCCCCCTAGGGTTTTCCACTTGCCTAACCGCAACTAGGACTTTTGCCTAAGTACACTTAGGACTTTTCCTGCAATGCTCATTCAACATATTAGTAAACAAAATACCTTAACTTTGAACCCTTTGACATAATCAAAACATAGGTTCGATCGTCGAATGCTTCCCGCACCAATAGAAAGAAGTCCAGCTAGGTTAACGAGTCGACCAGATAGCTGACATGAAGTCCAGATGGATCGACGAGCTGACCGGATATCTGGCAAGATGGTAAGTTAAGGTAAGTCACTAGAGGAGAGTAACCAAGTGAGGATGTGTCCCAGTTGAAGGAACAGTAGGCGTCGGTCCAGTTTAAGTCCATTTGGGATCCCTAAATTGAGACCTTGACTAGTTTATAGTCCTGGAAAGATAGGAACTAATTAATACTACTCATTATTATTGTACTAATATTTGTCTTGCAGGCTATTATTTTGTTTATTGGACTAAAGTTGTTTTGAGGACAAAGGAGCACATTTGCCTTTGGATGAACAGTGTCCGAAGGCACCTTCAAGCTTGATAAAAGGCGCCTTCGTATTGTTCATAGAAGGCACCTTCTATGGCTATGGAAGACGCCTTCCACAGGATAAATTTTGGCTAAGTCTGGATAAGTGCCGAGCTATTCGAGATCGAACCTACCTCATGGGAGGTGTCTTCCATGCCTTTTATAAGGTTGTCTCGAGAAGGCATTGAAATACAACACTTATACGAGCTACTGCGCATCCGATTGAACTTCTGACTGCTTCAGGCTTCTTCTATGACTCTGCTGTGAAGCTACTGCACCCGACAACTATTCCGAGAAGTTCCGATCATGGACGGTAGTCCGACACCGACACACGAGTGGCCCTACTTCTATTTCTAAAGTGTCGATAACTTTTTACTTATGTACTTGATTACTATAAAAGGACAAGTGCAGTGTGTTGCACTTGTTCTAACTCTCTTTGTACTAAATTTCCTCTTCCAGAGGTCTTTAGTGGATTACTCGTCGATAGGTCCACGTGACCTAGGTCTTGGAGTAGGAGTTGCTGAAAGCTCTGAACCAAGTAAACCGCTCGTGTCTTCTGGTGTGGTTTTTATTTTTCGCTGTGTACTTTACTCTGAGTTCTTAAAACCTAAAAGAAAAGTTTTGAAAACCACGTGATTCATCCCCCCCTCTCACGTGCGATCGATCCAACACAAACAACTTAGAGAGCTAAAAGGCCATTATAACTTGTTCATTTTGACCTCTGTGAAATATGTCAATAGAATCACTTGATGGGAGTAAGTTCTTTATTACTTTCATTGATGATTTCATATGGAAATTATGAATTAAATTTCTCAAAGAAAAGTCACAAGCATTTTAAACTTTTAAGGATTTTAAAGTTGAAGTTGAGAATTATAATTGGGTTCGTATCAAAACTTTACGAATTCATTGTGATGGAGAATATATTTCAAATGATGCTAAGATATATTTTAGAGAATATGGTATATGACATGAGTTGACAGCTCATTTTGCACTACAACAAAATGATATAAGTAAAAGAAAAAAAATAGAACTATTGTTTAAAGTATGAGATGCATGCTCAAAAGAAAAAATTTACCAAATAAATTTTGGACAGAAGTTATTTCTTGTGCAAGTTATTGTTAGTGCAATATTCCCTAGGTCAAGGTTGACCTAAGTGACTAAGCTTGAGATGGCTCAAGCTTGAGTCTTGATGTTTGGGTTTCGATATTTGACAATACATGGAGACTGATAATACATGGAGATTGCAAGTGCAATCGTTCATTTGGGGAGATTGTTGGTACAATTCTCCTCTGGTCAAGGTTGGCTAGTTAAATGTGAAGAAAAGTCAAGTAGGTCAAAACTGACTAGATACTTGACTGAGAAGTCCTAGTGAGTGAAGTCAGGCAGTTGGAAAATCCTGGTGAGTGAAGCCAGGTGAAAGACCTAGTGAGTAAAGCTAGGCAGTATGAAAATCTTAGTGAGTGAAGCTAGGTGAAAGTCCTAGTGAGTGAAGCCAGGCAGATAGGAAACTCTAGTGAGTGAAGCTAGGTGAAAGTCCTGGTGAGTGAAGCCAGGCAGATGGGAAACTCTAATGAGTGAAGCTAGGTAAAAGTCCTGGTAAGTGAAGTCAGGCAGATGGGAAGTCCTGGTGAGTGAAGCTAGGTAGAAGGGAAGTCCTGGTGAGTGAATTCAGGAACGTGGAAATCCAGATGGGTCAAGGTTGACCGGACACCTGGTATTGAGAAGTCCAAGTAGGTCAAAGGGTTGACTAGATACTTGGCACGAGGAGAAAAGTCCAAGTGGGTCAAAGGGATTGACCGGACATTTGGTGAGGAAGTCCTAGCAGGTCGAGGGTGACCGGATGCTAGGCATAATGTCCCAACAGGTCATGGTTGATCAGATATTGGGTTTTAGGGGCTTGGGAATTGATTAGGGCAAATCAAGTTGAATCAATCGATCAACCGATCGATTGAATCATGCCCAATCGATCGGTTGATCGATTGGGTGAGGTGCCGCGACAAAATCTTCTCCCAATCGATCACCTGATCGATTGGGGAGAATTTGCGCGTGCACAGAAGCCCTCCCAATCAATCACCCGATCGATTGGGAGCCTCCAATCGATTGGGTGATCGATTGGAGTGCAAGAAATCGCGCGAGAACCCTGAATCGATCGGGCAATCGATTCAGCCGATTTTCAGAGAGCACAGAGGCGCTCTGGATCGATCGACCGATCGATCCAAAGCCTCCCCAATCGATTGAGATCTGACCGTTGGCGGAGATTATATCCGTTGGCGAGCATTCTTCTTCGCACAGCTCATACGGCTACAGGCCGATTCATCTCAGATACACAGCAATCTCTCCACAGAGCTCACCGCCAGTTCTTGAAGCTTCTTGGAGCAAGGTGTTCTTGCACTTCCAAGGTCAAGAGGCATTCCAAACAAGAAGGGAAAAGAAAGCTAGGGTTTTATACTGTAAAATCTTGTAAGATTTACTTGTATTTGCTTCTTCTTTTCTTCTTGTTGTGTGTGTCCTATACAGGCTTCTCCGCCTTTGGTAGTTACCGTAGAGGAGTGTTTTCATAATGGAGAGTGTGTGTTGTGTGTGGATCCTTGGATTAGTCACTTCTTCTGGAGGTGGATACCAAGTAAATCCTTCGTGTTAGCGTTGCATTTGTGTTTCTTGTATTTTTCGCTGCATATCATCGAGCGCACAATGAGCTATTCACCCCCCCCCCCTTCTAGCACATTTTGACCCTAACAAGTGGTATAAGAGCGAGGTCGCTCTTCACCAGAATCATCGCCGGAAGGGGTAACAATGCTAGAGGGTGAAGAAGTTGGAGCAAAATTCATCAAGTCAAAGATTTTATCAAGAGCTCAACTTCAAGATGGAATTCCGAGATGGACTCGGATTCGACGCGAGGGTGCCTCCACCATTCACTATGACGAGCTTCGATTCTTGGAAATCAAGAATCGAAAATTTCTTGATGATAGAGATAGAGTAATGGTTTGTTCTAATGGAAGGCTTCGAAGCTTCAAGAAATTCAAAAGGAAGAATTCTCAAGAGGAGCAAGTGGAGCCAAGAACAAATTCAAAGGATCGAGGCAAATGACAAAGTGACCAAGCTATTGGTCAATTTATTGCCAAGTAATATTTTGGTTCAAATTGGAGAATTCAAGGATGCCAAGGAGCTTTGGAGCAAATTGGCAAAGATTCATGAGATCCCCTCCACTGTACCAAATCAAGAAGAATCCAAAGAGGGTAACTCAGTGGATCAAGAACAAGAGCAAGAGGACTCCGAAGTTGAGAGATGCTCAACTTTCGAAGAAGAAGTCCAAGAAGCCTCATCTTCAAAGGAATGCAACGAAAAGAGCAAGAAAGGAGCATATTCCTTGTTCCATGTACAAGATGAAGATGAAGAAGCCTCCACCTCTAGGATTGAGGGGGAGAGACCTTCATTGATACCGGATCAAGAAGAAAGAGAAGCTTCTACATCCGGGTCAAGTGGAGAAGAAGATGATGCATCCTCCAAAAATCAAGAGACATCAAATGGAGGATCAAGTATCATCCCTACATGCAAAGTTATAAATGTTTCAATTAAAAATAAAAATCATATTATTTGCTTTGAGTGTAGGGAACATGGGCATTATAAGAGCAAGTGCCCAAAATTGGCCAAGAAGAAGGGTCAAGTGGCACCTAAGGGCAAGGATAAGCCCAAGGAGACCTCTCCCACAACAAAGAAGAGCAAGGAGTACATTGTGTGCCTTTCGTACAATCAAAAAGGGCATTACCAAAGCCAATGTCCTAAGGGGAAGAAAGCGGTCAAAACTAAAGGAGGAAGCATAAGTCAAGGGAGAGCTTCCAAGGTAAAATCCAAGGTATCATTTATTGAGCCTACCCCTTTAAATAATGGTAAAAAACATGTTAGCTCTAATTTATTTCATTTTAATGCTATTTACCATAAAAATAGGAAGCATGATAGAATTAAGAAGAATTATGTAGCCTATTATGCTAAAACCACTGCACCTAGGATTAGGAAGGTAGATAAAAATCTAGGCAAGAAAACTAAGGATCATAGTTATAAGCCTAGAAGTAAAAATGCTCAAGGATTTAATGAAAGACCAAAATCTAAAGATTTATGGCAAGAAAATCAAGTCTTGAGGTCAAGGCTTGTTAAAATGAAAAAAAAACCCTAAAAGGATGGAAAATATCCTAAAAGGGTAAAAAGACCATAAAATAGATCTAGAAGCACATAAGTCATCCAATGGTCATAGGGGTTTGGGATACAAATATATAACCAAGAAGGATGTACCTTCTTATCATAGGGTTCCATATAGCTATGGAACCAACCCTAGGTCTAGCGGTCAAGTCAAGGATGCAAGAGAAGTTATCCCTAAGAGTATCTTTGCAACAACAAATGTGACTAAGACTACAAAGAAGTCTAAGAAAGTCACTAAGAAGGTCACAAGGGAAGAAATCCCTAGAGTTGACCTAGAAAAGGTGACCAAGGCTTCTAAGAAGCCTAACAAGGTCATTAGGAAGGTATCTAGGGAAGTTATCCCTAGTGAGTACCTAGAACATCCAAGGAGCACCAATAGATTTTGGGTTCCTAAGAGTATTTTCTCTACCCCTTAGATGGGTTAGAGAGTGACAACTCTAATTGGAAGGGTAGTTAACCCAACTTTGATGTAGTTGACACTCAGAGAGCATTTTCAAGGTTATTATTAACCTTTGAAAATGAAGTGGATTTTTGTTTACTTTTTGGAAGAGTAAAATGTGCCAAAACTTACGAATTTGGATTTTATTTTAAATTGCCACAAATTGGGAAAACATAAGAAATACCAAGTTGAGGTTTGGTATTTTCTTAGGGATTTAAAGGCAAAACTAAGCCTTAATTTAAAGTGACTACTCTTTGAAAGAGTAAAGTGTGCCAAACATTGAGGAATATACTTAATTTTAATTGGAACAATTTAATCATGGGTTAAAGAAATACCAATTTGGATTTTGGCATTTTCATGAGTAGATAAGGGGCAATCTAGGTTAATTTTAGGTTTAGCTAAGGATTTAAGGACACTTAGATAGAAAATCTAGGTACTTTATTTAAGCTAACCTATCATGCTTTGTTTGCCCTTCATATGTCATGACATCATTTTTGCATTCATGCTTTATTATGAAAAATATAAAAATATCATGTCATGTCATACATATATCATGTAGTCATAACAAATTTTCTTCTGAAAATTATTCATTTTGATGTATGTCATAACTCATCATGCATCACTTTTAATTCCTTGCAATTAAGGACTAATGCATTTATTAACAAGTAACATCCTTGGTGGATGTTCAAAATTCCCAAAATGCCTAGATAAATATGCATGATCTCTAGTTTAGGGCAAAACCAAACTTTACATCTCACAAAGACTTATAAGGTGACTTGTATGTATTTTAGTGCACATTATATACAAGTGAGATGTTAGGATGATGAACAAAACTTAAGATGTTGATTTAGTGCATTCTTTTGAGTTGTCGGTTCATCAAAACACATAGTTATGTGTTTTCCAATCATTGGGAAGGCTAATGTACAAGTCATGTGAATTGAGCCCAAAGAACATGGTTGGATATTGGTTTTGAAAATGATTTCAAATACACTTTGGAAAACCTTGGTGAAGACTATCTTTTGATAGTAATCATCATTGAAAAGTTAGACACAAACTTCAAGAAAATACTAAAATTTTCACAAGTTTTCAAGTTTATGTTAATCTTTGAAAATATGAAGTATTTTCATAGAAAATTATTTTTCCTTGATAGTGTATACCCTAAGAAATGTCTACACGAATTTTCATGATTTTTAGAATTTTGTAGAATTTTTGGGGAGTTTCTGAACTTCACTGAAATGGAATTTCAGTACTTCAATCGATCACCCGATCGATTAAAGTGCCTCAATCAATCGGGCGATCGATTGAGAGGGGTTTTCTCGCGAGCAGAAACTCGCTGGATCGATCCACCGATCGATCCACACCGTATGAATCGATCCATTGATCGATTGACACGGTGGTTTTAGCTGGGAAAGCCTGTTTTCAGTTGTTTAAACCCTTTTTCGTCCATGTAACCATTCCTAACCCCTTGATAACCATTTGTATACATTTAGGGGGAGTTTTCATGATGAAAACAAGATTGGATTGGTTAAGGAAGACTAAGTAGAAGTTTAGGTTGAGGTTTGGTTTTATTATTGAATTTTTGAACCTCAAAACTTCTAAATTTGGGTTTCCTAAAGATTTAGGGATTACAAGTCATTGTTGGTGTAATGACAGAAGTTACGTGTATATCTTTAGGGGGAGTTACTCTTTAAGGACATGGAAATTATTTTCCAACACCATTGAAGGTGGTTAAACCTTCGTTTAGAAAAATAATGCTCAAAGTTGAACATTGAAAATCAATGGAGAGTGGATATCTTCATTGTGGGATTATGGATTCTCTAGGATGAGCATCATAACGTGGAATAATGCTTCAGGGTGAGCATTTAATACAGTGAAGGGTATAGGACCCTCATTGTTGGATTGGTTAATGCTCAAGGGTGAGTGTTGAAGATAATGAAGGGTATGGGACTTTCATTATGGTGTTGTGAATAATGAGTGAAGTTGTGAACAATGGTGAGTAACTCTTCAGGAGGAGAGTTCTTTTTTATGTGTGTCAATAGGGGGAGAATGTAGGGTTTAAGTTAGGCCTTCATTACCTAAAGAGGGTGGTTGCCCTCTAGGATAGGTGGACAATGAAGGAAACCCTCATTCATGCCTTGGCATGAAACGAAGTTTGAGGCTATGGAATTAGCCTAACTTAAAGATATTGTCAAATATCAAAAAAGGAGAGATTGTTGGTGCAATATTCCCTAGGTCAAGGTTGACCTAAGTGACTAAGCTTGAGATGGCTCAAGCTTGAGTCTTGATATTTGAGTTTCGATGTTTGACAATACATGGAGACTGATAATACATGGAGATTGCAGGTGCAATCGTTCATATGGGGAGATTGTTGGTACAATTCTCTTCTGGTCAAGGTTGACCAGTTAGATGTGAAGAATAGTCAACTAGGTCAAGACTGACTGGATACTTGACTGAGAAGTCCTGGTGAGTGAAGCCAGGCAGTTGAAAAATCCTGATGAGTGAAGTCAGGTAAAAGACCTAGTGAGTGAAGCTAGGCAGTATGAAAATCCTAGTGAGTGAAGCTAGGTGAAAGTCCTGGTGAGTGAAGCTAAGCAGATGAGAAATCTTAGTGAGTGAAGCTAGGTGAAAGTCCTGGTGAGTGAAGTCAGGTAGATGGGAAACCCTAGTGAGTGAAGCTAGGTGAAAGTCCTGGTGAGTAAAGCCAGGCAGATGGGAAGATCTAGTGAGTGAATCTAAGCAGAAGGGAAGTCCTGGTGAGTGAAGTCAGGCACGTGAAAATCCAGATGGGTCAAAGTTGACCGGACACCTGGTATTGAGAAGTCCAAGTAGGTCAAAGGGTTGATTGGATACTTGGCACGAGGAGAAAAGTCCAAGTGGGTCAAAGGGATTGACCGGACATTTGGTGAGGAAGTTCTAGCAAGTCGAGGGTGACCGGATGCTAGGCATGATGTCCCAACAGGTCATGGTTGACCAGATGTTGAATTTTAGGGGCTTGGGACTTGATTAGGGAAAATCAAGTTGAATCAATCGATCAACCAATCGATTGAACCATGCCCAATCGATCGGTTGATCGATTGGGTGAGGTGCCGCGCTAAAATCTTCTCCCAATCGATCACCCGATCCATTGGGAAGAATCGGTGCGCGCACAGAAGCCCTCCCAATCGATCACCCGATCGATTGGGAGCCTCCAATCGATCGGGCGATCGATTGGGAGCCTCCAATCGATCGGGCGATCGATTGGAGCGCATGAAATCGCGCAAGAACCCTGAATCGATCGGGCAATCGATTCAGGCAATTTCCAGAGAGCGCAGAGGCGCTCTGGATCGATCGACCGATCGATCCAAAGCCTCCCCAATCGATTGGGAGCAATCCAATCGATTGGGATCCGACCATTGGCCCAGATTATATCCGTTGGCGAGCGTTCTTCTTCGCACAGCTCACACGGCTACAGGCCGATTCATCTCAGATACACAACGATCTCTCCACAGAGCTCACCGCCCATTCTTGAAGCTTCTTGGAGCAAGGTGTTCTTGCACTTCCAAGGTCAAGAGGCTTTCCAAACAAGAAGGGAAAAGAAAACTAGGGTTTTATGCTATAAAATCTTGTAAGATTTACTTGTATTTGCTTCTTCTTTTCTTCTTGTTGTGTGTGAGTCCTGTACAGGCTTCTCCGCCTTCAGTAGTTACCGTAGATGAGTGTTTTCATAGTGGAGAGTGTGTGTCGTGTGTGGATCCTTAGATTAGTCACCTCTTCTTGAGGTGGATACCAAGTAAATCCTTCGTGTTAGCGTTGTATTTGTGTTTCTTGTATTTTCCACTGCATATCATCACCAAGAAACAAACGGCGAGCACATGACGAGCTATTCACCTCCACCCCTCTAGCACATTTCGACCCTAACAGTTATTTTATTAATCGTTCTCTAACAAAAAGCTTGAAAGATTGCACATCTCATAAGGCATGGCATGGAAGAAAGTTTAATATTCAATATTTAAAGGTGTTTGGGAGCGTTGCTTATTCGGTCATTCCACAAGCAAACAAAAGTAAGTTTGGTGACAAATTTGAAAAGTACATCTTTGTTGGATACATTGAAAGAAGTTATGTCTACAAACTATATAGTCCAAAGACCAAAACAGTTGTGATAAATCGTGATGTTTATTTTGATGAAGATGCAAGTTTTGAAGATCCAAAAGTCAAAGTAAATAAGATCCACATTCCTTGAATTAGTGAACAAGAATCAAAAGAAGACAATTCTTCTCATTCACCACGAAATTTACCAAGTTCTTTAACAAGTCCTCCTCCAAGGTAATGTGAAGTATGCAAGAACTCCTAGATCCAATCGAGCCTATTGAATTTAATGATTCTGTTTTCATTACTTTCTTTGCAGGAGAAGAATAAATTTACTTTGATGATGCAAATAAAGAAAAGTATGGGAAAAAAACCATGAAAGAGGAGAGAGCTGCCACTAAAAAAATAGAACTTAGGAACTCACTAATCTTCCTTCATATAAAAAATTCATTGGTGTTAAATGGTTATAAAAGATAAAAAATGAATGAATACAGATTACTCCATTAACAAGCATAAAGCAAGTCTTGTAGCAAAATAATACCAGTAAAAAAGAAGGACAAGATTTTACAGAGGTATTTGCTCTTATGTCAAAATTTGATATTGTTCGATTAATGATCTTTCTTGCAACTCAAAATAATTGGAAAAAAAATCAAATGGATGTCAAATAGGCATTCCTAAATGGTATCCTTCAAGAAGAAACAACTTTCTAATTTTATTAAAAAGGGAGAAGAAGGTGAAGTCTACAAGTTGAAAAAGGTTTTGTATGGACTAAAGCAATCATCAAATATTGGTATAGTTGCATCAATTATTACTTTAAGAAGAATGATTTTCTAGACTACCTATCAAAGCACCCTCTACACCAAATCCAATTCATCTGGAGACTTTATATTTGTAAGTCTTTACGTTGATGATTTTATTTTTACTGATAATGATTTAAATATGCTAGATGATTTTAAACTCTCAATAAAGAATAAATTTGAGATGACTAATTTGGAAGAGTTACACTATTTTCTTGAAATTGATGTTCTGAAATCCAAATATGAAATTTTTATCACTTAAGAGAGTTGTGCAAAAGAAATTTTTGGAAAAAAAAAATCAAAATGGAGAATGTAACTCCTATTTCAACTCCTTATGTAGTAGGATTAAAATTGAGTAAGCATGGTGAAGGGAAATAGGTTAATCCAACTATGTTCCAAAGTTTAGTTGGAAATTTAATGTATTCGACTTTTACAAGGTTAGATATTATATATGTTGTAAGTTTGGTGAGTAGATTTATAGATAAACCATTCTCTAATCACTTGGAGACAGCAAAAAGAATCCTTATGATTATCACATCTTCTATCAAGTAAGTGTATTAGTTAATCTCATTGGTTATACTGATAGTGATTTAACAAGAAGTATCAATGATAGCAAAAACACCTCGGGTTATATTTTTAATCTTAGAAGTGGAGCTATGGCATGGTGCCCAAAGAAATAGTCTTCAATTGTACTCTTTACTACAGAAATAGAATACATTGATGCTTCTTTTACATGATGTCATTTATTTTGGTTGCGTGAAATTTTAGAGAATTATTAAGAAGGTCCAACAATTTTATTTTATAATAATAGATCAACAATTTTAATTTCAAAAAATCCCGTTCTTTATTGAAAAATAAAACATATTCAAATCTGATATCATTTCTTAAAGAAGCTCGTGAACGAAGGTATTGTTCATGTTAAATATTATAGGACAAATGAATAAAAGATTGAAATCTTTATTAAACCACTTGGAGGAACTACTTTCACAAAAATTACAACAAACTTAGGCATGAAGAGCAATTATTGGAAGTCTAAATCAAATTACATACTTGGAAGACTAAATCAAATTACATTATGAAACTTAAAACTGAATTATTTTGATCTTCACCAAGTGAAGTTTAATTGAATGATATAGTGGCTAATTAAATTATAATTAAATTGTCAAAGAATATGTATATGCATTTGATTAAAAAAATGTAATTGGTGTGTTTAACGTAGGAAGTGACTTTCTTCGTCGTCGCTATACAAGCCAACAAAAAGTTACATTTCTTCTTTTAAATAGTATGCTCCTTTTCTATCCATAAATATCATATCTACTTTCGTTCACAGTCATCGCCAACTCTACTCAATTCACGTTCTAATATTATTTCATCGAATGCAGCGCGAATTTGTAAATAATAATAACAATAAATAATTAGTAAAAAATAAATATATATAATAATAATATTATTATTATATAATAATACCAGAACACTGTCCCAAAGCTTTTTTTTAAAAAAAAATGACAGGAACCGACTGTTCCGGCCGTTACAACGAACAATGTATGGGCGACTCGTGAAGTCAACTGTCAGCTTTTAATCACAAATAAGTAAACTAAATATGGAAGACTTTGGGCTAGGGGTTAAGGGATTAAATCCGTGGTGTATATATTTAACTTTGCCTTTCCTACCTTAAATGAGATATTTATTTATTTTAATTAATATTAAATATTTAATTTTTTAAACCGATTAATCCGGAAAACGATAGATTCGATCCCTCGAAAATTTACCATCAGATAAATCAGGAGACGCTCGATCCGCTTTTCCATGTCCGTTATCCATCCGAAAAAAAATAACCGCAAGTCGTCCGTCGCAGAGAAATTTATTGTTTTAAATTTTTAATATGACAAATAAAATAAAGTTTTCAGCTTTTGAATATCACCTCTCTTTATCCCTCCATTTTAGGTTTGGTGAGTAAAAACATTGAGAGAATATATTTCAAAGTTATCTTTGATAAAACTAAGAGGATTGGAGCGCTGCATTGGTAAAATGAAAAACAAGCAATCTTTGAAAAATCTAAAAATTAGGTAACTTTAATTGAGCCCTTTCGTGAAATTAAAAAGTTGGATGGAGAGACACCGAACACTTTGAGAAATTCTGAAAGAAGAAAAAATTATTCCAAATTGGTTGAGATTTGTGAATAATTTTGTACCGTTTGGTCTGTTCATGACTATATAGATTTTTCCTCTTTTGTCTTATTTAAGAGTGATATAATTGATTTGGGAGTGACAACTGGAGGTGAGAAGGCAAAGGATTTCAAACAATTATTCTAACACAACGATGAGCTGTGAGCAGATGAACAGAAGAATAGTTAATAGAATCAAATTCATAAATCAAAGAATAGTTAATAGATTCAATTTTTCGATGTTACGGATGGCGGAAGACCGTCGAATGCTTTTGAAAATAATTTTAATATAGAACTCAGGAAAGGAATCGAATCAAACAACAAAAGAATCGATCGACAGATCGAAAAATGAGGTGAAAAGGTCGGATCTTTATTCCAGGCAAAGCACGAAAGAGGCGGGGGAAAAGGAAGACGAAAAGAATGATTTTGACCGACCTGATTACTCGTCTCCACCTCCGCCGCCACCGTCTCCTCCATTTTCCGGTGAAGTTGAGGAGGGTTGGTCGAGATCGCTTGGTGTGCTATTCAGATGGCCTCTGTAGACGATCATGGCCCAGATCCGGCTTCTGCCCCTACGCGTTCCCACCTCGTCGCCTTCCGCTTCGATGCCCTCCTCGCTACCAGCCATCTTCGATCCGGGATCGCCCTCAGTCGGCATCCGGAATCGGCACAAGGGGCAGGACCCGTGCATCGCCAGCCACTTCACGATGCACCCTTCGTGGAATCGATGCCCGCATGGCATCTCCTTCACAGCATCCGACGCGTCTCCTCCGCCCACCAACCCGTCCAAGCACACCGAGCAATCTTGTTCCTCTCCCGCAACATCCCGTACCGTCCTCATCGCCTCGATCGACGCCTTGGACGCCGGCGGCGGGCCTCCGCCCAGCCTGGCGCTCTCAGACAACAGCGCCTCCAAGAGCGAGGTGTCCCCCCGCAGAACCACCATGCGCCGAGTCACGGGATCGAAGAGCACGATCCGATACGCCGGCTGGGAATCGTCCGCCGCCGATTCCTGCAGCAGTGAATCCGTCACACGGAGGATGAGCTGGGAGAGGCGAGATAGGCCACCTTCTTCGCCGTCGCTCAGGGCATCTCTGATGCGGCTCTCGAGGCTAGCCTCGGCCGCTGCCGCCGCCGCCTCTCTCTCCGCCGCCATCGCTCGGACTTTTTCCTTTTTTTTTTTTTTTGCCCTTTCTGTCCGTCTTTCTAAAAATTCGTTTGGAACGTGCATTGCATGAGTTAAAGAAGACTCCAGAAGGCGGAGATAAAGCCACGTAACCACTGTTTTCTGGCCCACTGCCCATCTATCAATTGGGGAACAACGTGGGCCCCGGAGGGTATGGTGCAGGGAAGGAACTGCCTCTTGGCGGAGGGTCGAGGAAGTGACATGTGCTTTAAGAGTTGTGTTGTATGAGGATGAACGGCAAAGATCTGGAGCGCTATTCTAGGGCTGGGGATGATGGTGGAGACCGGATGGTGACGATGAATAAGAGATGTGGGAGCAGAAATATGGGCAAAATTAGAAGGAGATTTATTATTATTATTATTATTATTATTATTATGTTAAGAAATAGGAAAATTTGTATGTAGTTTTCAATAATAAATAAAATTTTATATATAGTATCCATTGTTAAAAAATTATTTTCACTTCTTAATTAAATTTATTAATATAATAGATACTCATTTATCTAATTGCTCCTCATATTTTTTAGACATAAAAAATCTAAAATTAAATATAATTCTTCTTAAATTTAACATATTAAATTAAAATCTAGTATATTTTCATCAAATTGAACACAACTCTATTTTTCTCAATTGAATAAAAAATATACTAGGTTCTTTTCAAATAGTACTCAACTAGATGATAATAAATATACTAGATTCTCGTGCTAAATTTAAGAGGAATTATATTAAGTGGAAAATAAATTATTATTAATTTTTCACTCCCTAACCAAACATAATAGATACCAATTTACCTAATTACCTCTTATATTTTTAGATATAAAAGTCTAAAATAAGTATAATTCCTTTTAAATTTAGCATATTAAATTAGAATCTAGTATATTTTATATCAAATTAAGCATGACTTTTTTCCAACTTAATTGGATGAAAAATATACTAGATTCTTTTTAATAGTGCTTAATTGGATGAAAATTATACTGGATTCTGTTTAAATAATGTTGAATTTAGGAGGAATTATATTAAGTGAAAAAAATCGTACATAATTTGATAAAAAAAATATTCTCTATTCTAGTTTAAAGTGTTAAATTTAAGAGGAATTATATATATTTTTAAATTTTTTTATCTAAAAAATATAAGAGATAATTGGATAACAATATTTGTACTAGAAAGTTAAAACAAATAAAATTTTATAGGCAAAAAGTGAAATAGAAATTTTTTAAAGATGGAGATTACATGAGTTGTATTCGGAGATTTTTCTCCAATGTACTAATGGTTATTCTGTCCTAATTATTTTGTATTTTTTAAAAAAAAAATAATTCAATTCTTTTTTTAAAAAAAAATTACGACATTTTTTATTATGGAGTTGGGCATGGGTAGATTTGGACCTCAAAGCAGGAGCCAGGGGCCTCAATTTTCTTGTACGACAGGTATATAAAAATGGAGGAGAAATGGGGTGAATGCGGGTGATGACACGGCTGCTCCTTATGGGTGTAAACGAGTGAAGTTGTTCGTAAGTTATTCAGATCTCATTGACAGAAAAAATCATTGAAATTCATTCAATTAAATTAATCAGCCTAGTTTGAATCTTATTTTGAGCTCCAAAATATTATTGAATTAGCAATATTTAGTCCGTTGCCTCACGACACGAGCATATTTGTTTAAAAGTTTATGAACGTGTTTGTTAACAAGCTTGTGAATATATTTATTAAGAAATATATATATATATATATATATAAAGGGTTTTATTATCCAATAATTTTGATTTGATTTTTTTTACTTAATATTATAATCTAATCCTTAAATTTTAATGACAAAATTTTATTGACATAATTAAAAATTAAAAAAAAATAGAAAAAAAAAAAGAAAATTGACGTTGTCGCCTACTCGTCTGTTGCATATCTTCCTCTCTCTTGCTATATATATATATATATATATAATCCAAATTGAACCACTATTTCAATTAGTAGTAATTATACAAGTTCAACTATGAATGGAGATTAAATGTAATATTTTAAAAAAAAATCATTAGCTAATTTTTTTTAAAAAAATAATGAATAAAAGAAAACTTCTCATTCAATTATATCCATAATAATTTAAGAATATGATTCCGTACAAAGCGTGTCATTTACCTATTCAATCAAAGCCAAAATTCTTTGAGTTGCATCTTAACCTCATTTAATTTATTAATCTTATTTATTTTTTTGAAAAGATAATATTAATGGCCTTAAAAAAAAAGTTAAATAGGTCATTAATAGGAGCACGAATTGGAACGATAAAATACGATATAAAGAATGGACCAAATCATTTATAGATAAGATTTGATGGATCCCATCTACTATAGATGGAATCCATGTAATTCTATCTATAAACAACCTCTAATCCAAGAATAAATCAAGAGTTACGATCCAGAGGATCCCGACTATATTAATAGAGATCAAATCTTCTGGTCCAAAAAAAAATAGGACTAGGAGATAGGTCCATATTCAATTATGGTTGGATCGTAATTACGATCCAATTGTAATTAGTTGCGATTTCTTCATGGGTTCATCGTCCCCATCAAATTATAGTTTGGATCGGAACGAGCGGCCGGAGGCCGCCCAAAGGTCATCCCCTGCTTAGCGCCCAATAACCTGGACACTTGCCCACTTCCAACGACTTCCGACCGTCCACTCTGACTCAAATTATAATTTAATAAAGACAATGAACCTATAAAAATATCTCAACTAATTAATCCCTGGTGACCAAGAGATCTTCTCTCTATTAATATTGTTATTTTTTTCCACTTAACACCTAACTTATTGTGATTATAAATATTTGACCTATATATCATCTGTTCAATAATAATTTATTATCACCTCGAATTATTGTTATTTTTTTCCAGTTAACACCTAACTTATTGTGATTATAAATATTTGACCTATGTATCATCTGTTCAATAATAATTTATTATCACCTCGGATTATAATACAGTGTAAGAATGTTAACTTGTCATTTAAATACCTATGATTTAATCTCTAGTTACAATAAATTTATAGGAATTTTTCTTTAAAATACCACGAGATGCTAATCTTTTAGACTAGCTTCTTGATTTACCCTAGTAACTGATAAAAAACTTCCATAAGATCAAACCGGTCATCTAGGTTCGGTGTTACTTAGTTCATCAAAACAAAAAAAGTACTTGATTGGCTACAATAAGGCACGGATTAATTTTCAACGGACACAAATCCTTGGGGAAAAAACTCCTTATACCCCTAACTACTAGTCGACTGTAAAACTCTATAATTTTTTTTCATTCACATAATCTAAAAAACTTTCACGAGATTAAACCAGTCACTTCCAAAATTAGTCATGCAACAACTCTTCAATTTTCCAGGCATCTAAAAATAAAGTCTCAATTTTGATAAATTAACCTATAAATTTCTCTTAATATTAGGCTAATAAATCATTTATCTACTATAAGCACTTCATGATTTATCCAATTGACTGATGAAAAACTCATCCAGGATTAGCCAACATTGATGCTAACTTAAAAATTAATAATAATAATTATTTAATAATAAAATTATATATATAATTAAAATTATCATAACCTGGAAAATTGATAAATATTTTTGATATATATAACTCATGTGATACATTATATACATATCTCACCATATTGAAATTCTGTTCTATCTCAAGGGTCCAAATTATTTTTATTTTTTACTTACCTACAAAATTTTTAAATATTTTTTAAAAAATAAAATAAAAACTTTGAACCATTATGACCGTAAATTGAAAAATAACCGGCCGTTCCACATCATGAACAATTATATTAAAATTAAAGGTAAAAAATTTTCAAATGTTCCAAACCTAATCAAGTAAACATGGGTCATGCTCGGTAGACTAGCAAAAGCAGGCACTCAACCAGATTCTAACTGGCATAGCAACTAAATTTGGTTTTAAAATGTGGGGTGGACTTGAATGGTGACTTAACTGCAAAGGACTAGGGTTCATTCATGATTCAACCTACCAGTTCTAGACACATAATTCACCCCGTGATTGACTAGCATGGCTTCATCGAACAATGGATCGACGAACAAACACTAGAAGGCGCAACAGCCTCAAGTTATCACCTCCCCTGCAAGTATTCAGCTCAGCAACTATATCAGCAACAGCAAATGAACATGACTACAAATGAACATTTGAGAGGAGAAATGGATTATCTGCAACCTGAGTAAATAAATCTATGAACAAATAGCTTGAATCAATTTCGAAGATGAGGCGAAGGCAGGGACGAGATTGCTGACTATATCAGCAATTTTTACGATTAGCTGACCTTCCATTTGGCTTCCATGAGGTAGTTGTTCCAACATTAGAAAAGGAGCCTCCAAAAATGAACTAAAAACTGAACAAGACCATCTCTTGTTCTGAACACTAAAAACAAGCTCCAAAACAAACAGCCATAGATTACATGGTAGGGATGGCTTACTAGATGAGCACAACTGTGTGACTTTGAAGCTTCAAAGGTATTTTGAAAAGGATGAACCAATGAAACAAGTAGGGCAAAGAACTTGCAATCTGTGTGGATTCTGGTGGAGATGGAACAGTGTTACAGAAACTTGGTGCTCTCTGGAAATCTGCTTGAAACATAATAGGACCCCAAGCTGCTGTCTGAGAGATCTTGAAGGAAGAAACTCTGGGACAGGAAAGTAGCATTAGCGAAAAATTTGATGCACCAAGTAGATACATTTCCAATTGCCACTTACCTGTTAGACACATAGGCTTTGTTTGATGGTTGTAAGAGAGTTGGCTAATTGCTTCCTAAGCTGCTTGCATCTCTTTTTTGAAGCTTCCATTACCTGCTTAGTGAAGCATTTTGATCATCTTTTTAGACAGTAAACTTGTAAACGCACCAGCAGAGATATGAGCATGCCAATTCTATCAAAAAAAAGTGAAAAGGAGACGGTGCTAATTACTGCAAAAACAATAACAATACATATAAAGATCATAGTTGATTGAGATTTTGAACATACCTATATGAACTTAGCATCACAGAGATATGTACACCAATGATTCTTAGTTGTGCTAATTCAGCTAGGATGAAGCATTATAAGAGAACAAAATATTGAACCAGTAAATTCGAAAAGCTTACGAGAAGTTGAGCAAGAGCATTGCGACCCATGAAAGAGAAGACACAAAAGTAAAAAAGTAATCCTGTCGAACACTGATGGTTGAGAATGAACAGTTTGAAGTCATCCTCACTGCAGCTCCATGATAAAGACTTGAACAAGAAAGGTAGAGCACTTTCTAGAATTTTCCTTTATAAATAAAATAATTGTACTATGATTACATGTTCATGAAAGGTACAACCATCGAGATCTCTCTTCATTCAACCCTCTCTGTGCCATAAGCAGCATCTCCCTTTAATAGTATACAGGAGAGTATTCTAAAAGATATCTCAAACTGGAGTAACAATCTCCCTTCTTCCCTCTGAGCTGAATAGAGCACCACTAAAGTCTAAAATCCTGGTTAAAGAAAATTATCGTGTGAATATGTCAAAAAGCCATCAACCAGCTGGATCCCGTGGTTAGACAACAATCAGCCGTGTTGAACTCCGTGCTTAGCCAACCATCAAAGAGGGTTAGTTTAGGCCATATAGCAACTCGTACTAGAGTCATCAGCTTTACATCCAAGTTAGTAAATTTCCACAAGGAATGTGTTAGTTTCCAGACGAGATAAAGCACTGTTCGCAGACATCCTACTCTCCACAGCATCTTGCCCGTTTCGTCTCCTGAAATTTCTGCCACAGGCATAGCATTTCCCGAGGTTCCTGGTAATGAGCAAGGACATAACCAGCCTCACACCCATCAATACTAATCCTTCCTTCATTCACATATTTAATATCTGATCCTTTCTTTTTCATCTCTTCTATCCATATGCCCATTGCAACATCCTCTAGCTTGAACATCTGCAGGTTAAGGTCTTATCAATCAGTGAATCCTATCATTAATAAGAATGTTATGAACTATGAGACATTCTGCATGCCTCATTTAAGTGCACAATTTGTTTCCTAGTATTCCAATATTTAAAGGAGAAAAATCAAATCTTAATACCTTCAAACTCCCCTCTTTGTGCCGTTTGTGCACTGACTCTGCAATGTCACGGGAAACTACATATCCTGGACCATGAGCCCAAGGCGGGTACTTCTCATCAGGCCATTCCTACATGATCGTTATCAATTGAATGAGTATATAAGAATGCAGAAAGCAAGCTTAGGCAACCAGATAATTAGTTTCTGGAATAAACTTTAGTTTGGAGGTAAAATAATCAAGTTTAAAACCAAAACTGAAAGGAAAATGGAAACACGAGTTAAATATTTGTATAATTGAGATAGCACATAATCTTTAAAGCACTTAAATATGTGCTAAACCACCTAGAAGAAAATGTTGATTATTGTTGGAGTACTGTATTAAGAAAACTCAAAATTTCCACAAGTAGACAGATATTGGTTTCTTTTACCATTCTTAATTCAAATTCAATGTTTAAAAAAAATATCCTAAGTATATGGGTGCCTTGAAGAGTTTTGAGGAACACTTTCGCCAGATAGTACAAGAGAACATCTTCCTCTAATTGATTTAGATCATCAAAAATCATTCAAGAGCAATAAAAATACAAAACTGTATTCTACATTTTTATTTAAGAATTTCAAATATATTAATTTGTAGTTTTGTTGCTCAATATTGAAACGGCATGCAAACAGACCATTTGTGCTATCAAGGAGGCAAAGAGCAAGAATTACAACCACACATGGGAATTTTTCCTTGGGACAGACAACGGCCAGTTCATCTATATCTCTATTTTAGTACTATGTTTATAATATTTCATTAAGTCTATAAATCTCATTGGATTGTTTTTAAATGAATGATAATATGTTACTTCAAAAGAATTGGATATTTACTATAAAAACCTAACAGATATTGTCTTAAGAGGAGAAATAATGCACTAAATATCCAAAGAAGTAAATCTGTGGTTGATGGGAACATATTATAAGCTAAAACTATAAAACTCCCCGTACAAATATTATGTATCTCCAACTTGTTACGTAAACTAAAAAACATAGATTTACACATCGCCATAATGTATGGAAATATAGTAGTCGCATGCAAGGCAAACCTTTGAATTACCAACCTTCCCTTGTATCTACCCATGCTTACATCGGAATTATTATTTAATATTCAAGTAGCTCTTGATTCTCCTCAACTAGTCACCGCCAGTTAGATTGACTGGGATGCAGTTTGTTGCTGAGGTCCAACAATAACAGGATTTCAAAGACTCGCTCTTCCCATTATATCTCCCAATGAAGAGAGATACTTTGGTAAAACAAATGATCCTCAGGGAAAGTTATATCACACGACACAAAAAATTTTATTGATAGTTTGCAATAGCACTTGCATCCTTTTGGCTTTGAAGAATACTAAAGAAAGTTACTATTCTTTTTTTGGCTTTTTTGTGTTTAGTAGGGAATTGTATATGAATCTACACTGTAAATTTAAACACTTTATGGAGGAGATTTTAGGAGTCAGACATGAGGATAGGTGTCTAGAAGAGTCCTTCAAACATTAAGGTGGTAGGAGGCAGTTAGGGATGAAGATAGCGAGCATCAAAGTCCGAACAACTTCTCAAACAAATGTCAACTTTTTCTCTCAGCCACACCATTTTGTTTTGTAAATTTCATTCTCAGTTCATAGACATGTGAAGTGAAAAATTCCATTCTTGACAAGGTAGAAATGTTTGTGGCCATTATCAATTCAAAAAATATAAATGGAACTGTATAATGTTTCGAACTAATTTGTGAAACTGCTTAAAAATGGCACTAATCTCATACTTACGTTTCTCTCATAAAGTAAAACCAACATACTATCATACGGTCACCTATAAAAGTACAAACCATCTTGTTTAAGATAAATTTGGATTTCATTTAAGAATATCACTGTGTATTAGCAAAATGATTGAGAGGGTGTATAAGCCATATTAACTTTCATCTTTGGGGTTCTCAAACTTGATCTGAGATGGCAAACTTTATTCAGCCACTGACACTAAAACTTATCTTCAAAGGTGATGAAAAGACTTCAATGGCCAGCTTTTTTCAAATTATAGATTTTTTATTATGACTCAAAAAATGCATATACTGCCATCTACCTCCCCACTTTTGACCTTTTTATAGAATGATCAAAGGGCACATTTTGTGTATCAAAAGTCAGCATAATAATGAACACAAAGCATAAGCAAGGAAAGATACAATAGCAATGCCAGTTAGAACTTAGAAGTTACAACACATTTTATAGGATCTACCACTTAATCAAACACATCAGTGTATAATAATAAGCAGACGAATTACCTGAAGTGAAATGTACCACTTGCTCTCCACATTTCGGTGAGGTTGTGAATCTGAGTTGATCCTGCCATATAAAAGTCCGCTTGTGATATTTGCTCCCGCCAATGAAGAAAGCACCTCATCAACACGGACAAAAGCATCATCATCTGTTTTCATTATGTATTTGGCTGATAAAACATTTGTCTGTCAAACAAGTAATAGGTTTTAGATAGTAAAATATCAAGTTAACAAGTTAGGCCTTCAGAAACAAAGGTCCATACTTACCCCATATATGCAAATAGCAATTGTTTTCAATGTAATTAAGCTATAATAATCCACAAATGGCATCAGTTGGATGTCTCCATATGTAACTGCCTCATTCCATAGCTCCTCATTGACCATTTGATTTTTATGCTGCATAATCACACTACATGATTTAGGTAACACAAAAATGAAAATCATCAAAAACAACAATCATGGAAGCCTGGAGAATTAAAGAGTAGTTAATATAGTCAAACTCTAAACAAAAAAAAAAAAAAAAAAAAAACTCACTATAATGTGGCCCGAAATTAGGGTTACATTGAAGTTTTCTCTAAAATAATAGGCAACAAATCTATCCACAACAACAACCAAGCCTTATCCCACTAGACAACAAATCTACTGGAGGAAAAAAAATTGATAAAGTATGCAACTTCAGAAGTAAACTTTGGTCCAAGAGAAACAATAAACCAAATCTGAATCATTTTTATGCTAAAAGGTATTCATGCTATTCTTAATCAACTAAAAGTATTGCAGTGTAAAGGAAGAAACTGAAGATGAGACTAAAATTTAGTCTATACTGCTACAGCAGCAACAACAAGAAAAATAACACACGAAGGCACTCCAGGTTCAGTAACGTTTGCCGTCATAATATAAATATCTTGCCAAGCTAGAGATTATAGTCAAATCCAAATTTTTTTCATATAAGCCTTAGTAATAAATTCCCATGAACCTATTGACTAGGTCCTAAGTATAAAACTGAGATGAAATGAACAAGATGGTGACAATTTAACAAATTGCATTAGTCAGGCACCAAGATTGTATGAGACAATGCCTGATGGCAACAAATGCCTTTCTTGTCAGACCCAAGACCCTAACTCCATGTCACACTCTCTCTCTTATTTTCAATCTCTAAATTATGAAGTAATATGTAAAATTCCAACAATATCCAACTGAATTTATTGAATTAAAATTTGTCACGCCCCATTTTAGTACCATAATTTGAATTGTGGGTTTAATAAAGAAATTTTATAACTTTAGATAAGTGAGTTCCTATTAACTTGCCTAGTTGCCTCAACATTTAAAGCCAATGGTCATTGGATCAGTTCTGACAAGACATTGATATGTATTATGATATAACATTCACTTCAACTAATAACTTAAAATAATAGGTTATTTCTTGATGATAAAGACTGGAGACGAGAGCGAGAGTAATGAGAGATCTAAATGCATCCAAGAATATCAATTAGATTAAGAAATAATAAAGCCTCCTTGCTCACCAGGCCTACAAAAAAACGTAATACAACTATTCCAGTCTTCACAGCATCATACTGCATCCATGTCCTTCTAACAGCCATTCTCTGTTTGAAATTGTTTGCAGTTGAAAATATGCCAATAAAAAGATGAACAGCTTGGTGCATAGTTATGGGATTTGACTTCAACAATTCCAAATCCATAACATGCTCAAAATCCTCGGAAGTAGGTAACCCACTGGCAAGGACAGATATCAATTTTATGTCTCCTGAAATTCTTACTTCACTAACAAGCCATGGCTCCAAGCTCTGACAAGCCAAAAAAAAATGATAACATACAAAAGTTAGGCGATTTCCAGAAGTTACATAAATAACTAAAAATTAATATACAGATTGATTCTAGGTAGAAATTACTTCTCTGAATGCAAATGAAGTTATATGTCTTCCATCTACAGTCATCTGGATTCCCTCAATTCCCACCCTAATAGTAGCAATGGAAAGAAATCCTTGCCTAAATGGAAAATATTTTCTCTGTTTATCTCCCTCTTTTTTGAGTGGAAATGGTTTAGAAACATTGCGATGCCTACTTGATGTGAAAACCTTTTTGTCATCATTACCAACCATTGAACTGCATTGTTCCAAATCATCCACTGCAACGAACAAAAAACCAGGAATACTTAGAAAAAAGGAATGTAGTTGAGTATATGCTGCATTACTAATCTCACAAATTCAAATCTCCCAGTTTCTCAACCAACCCCAATAGATACAATCATCAAAGTCATAATACAGTCTATCCCCAATAGGAAGATTGTAAAGAATATTTGCATGTCCTTGCAGCACAAATCCAAGATTCTTGAACAAATAAATGTGGCTTTTGGTGCTTGTAGTTGACTAGTACTCTCGAGTAATTTCTACAATCTAGCAAGGTACTAATCAAAGTAAAGAGAGACTCGGTAATCTGCATATTTGAGTAGCAGTTTTTGTAGTTTGAAGAAATAGGAACCATCAAGAAATAAATTGCATCAGACCAGTGAAAAGGGATAGGAAATATCTCCATGATAACCAGAACCAAACATCCATTCATCTTTGCTCTTATTAAATGATTGTTTGAACTTAGAACATAAATTAAACCAGATCATTAACATGAATATCTAAAATATAATTTTTCAACTTGCTCAAAATGATTACCTTTCTTACTACTGTCAGTATTTGAAGAAGGGCACCGCTCCTCTTCACCCCAATCATTAGTTGCAGACCAAGTATTCTGAACAATCACTGGATCCTCTGTTAATTTATCACCTTGAAGCCGAACATTGTAGTGAAGAATTATAGGAGGATCAGGTTCCCCGGGAAGAGCTGTTCCTACTAAATCAATGCGGAAATTGCCAACAAGACCACCAGGAGTACCAATGATAGTAATTGAAGAACCTTGAATCAAGCCACATGGTATTTTCAATTTGAATGTACCATCGGCAAATCCTGAAGCATTCATGTTTTTAATAGAATAAGGGCATTGCTTATCTTTATCTTTCTGCAGATTACTTTGGCTAGAATTTTTGCCCTCGATTACAGCCATAAGACTTTCCCATGCAGAACTAGCTTCCCCGAGTGCCTCAACAGCTTGAGGTAACCCAATAGAGTGATTTACTAGGTGATGCAAATGATACCATGTTTGCAATGACTGTTTCCCTGTCTCGGAGAGATTCCTTTGTGTAAAAAGATGCTGGGCTATCACATTGGCTGAGACTACTGAATAACCATCCCCCGGATTTTGGATTGCAGGTGCATTTTCAGAAGCCACCCACTCAAGATGTTCTGAAGAATTATGAGACAGGTGACTTTGAAGTAATCTTTCAGCTAGGGGGTTCTCCAATATCCCATATCGTAAAATCAACAAGGTGAACAGAAAACCTAACACAACACCTCCCGACCATATCTTCATCTTTCACAAAATGCAAGTTATTAATCTATTCAAACTATCATACCCATAGTCATGTCTTTCGAAAGTCAGATGTCCACTCTTTACATATAGAATTGTCTTTCATGCTAATTGATGGTTTAAAGTAAACGCACCTGCATTTAGCATAAGATAGAATTTAGTACATATAGACCCAAAGACAAGAGTAGAACACTAAGACAAAATGTTAACACTATATCTTGGAGTTAACACTGACTTGTGCGTCAATGAAGGCAAAAGATAAAGAAAATCACATCTGGATTTTTTAACGCCAAGCAAAAAACGATAACAATTGAAGATAACTGGGTTCTGAATTCTTGAGTCCTCAAAAAACATAACATAATTATCAAAGCAGGAATTGGTAAAAGCATTGCATGTATCAAAAAATTGACGTAACGGCTTTATTAAATCAATAGGAATCGTGCGTACAGCATCAATTAAAAAAATTAAGAAAAGAAAATGAAAATAAATAAGAAAAAAACTGTCCAAAACCAACAAATAAGATATTAGCGTATATTAAAAGATAAAATTAATAGTATTGCAAAAGTTAACAGTGTTGTATGTATATGATACTATCCCAAAAAGACATATTCAAATAACCCCTTCAAAATATTATCTATAAACTATTAGATTTGTTATTAATTTCTTCTTTCTAAATATTATAATTTAGATTAGGTCATTAGATTTATAATTATTTACCCTTTCAAAATATTAGAATAGGTTATCAGATTTATTAATAATTTTTATATTGATTTGGTATTATAGTATGGCTATATATAGAACCATTATGTAATCTTATTGGAGGTGATCCTGTCAAAATAATCATCCAATCCCCTTACCCTCATACTTTCTTTGATTCCCCACGAGATAGGACCAGGTACCTATCAGTATAGTTACTAAATTAACAATAGTAAGACATAAAATTACTTAATAGATACCAAGAATGCATAGCCCTAATCTAATTCAATGGCTTTATATCATTAATATGTACATATTTAAACCATAAAACTTCTATTTAGTTAACAATATAGTTAAAACCTACTAAAAAGTGATAAGTTAATATGTTATTATTTAACAAGTTAGTATTACGTAATAAGTTGATAAACCTAATTCAATTAAAAGCTATTTATTCCTCCTCATCCGAGGGCACAATGGCATTGCTTCATCAGGCTAATCCAGAAAGCAAGCACACTGCTATCTTCATATATTCTTAATTGCTCAATTGTTAAAGGCAAAAGATGCTCCACGTCCATTAGTCTCAAAAAACAAGTGAGATGGTTTAATATATAAATATAAAACTAATTATTTTCCTAACAACTTAAATTTTGGAGGTATGTGGTTAGCCAATCAATTTCAATATGATACCAGAGCAAGAAGTAAAGGTTCAAGACCTACTTGTCGCTTGAAAAAAAAAAGAAAAGACTTAGTACCTTTGAGTTAAGATAGGTGTGAAGTGGAATGTTGAAGGACTTTCTCCATGCCCATTAGTCTTAAATAACCAATTATGGAGATTGAAAATATAAATCTAAAAGTAGTCTCTTCCTAATAGGTTAAGTTTTTGACATAATTGCTTAGCAATCAATTTCAATTATGATCTTCCTCTGGTCTGTTGTTCTCCCATCATCAATCGCTTCGCTCCTGCTCTGCTTTGAGTTTAAGAGCACGCAAGCATCTCTCTTTAGTTGATTTCAAGTTTAAAGTTACATGAGAACTAGAGAGCCATGTCTTCAACTCTTAGGTAACGAGATTTATCAGTGATATTGCATAATCAAATCTGCACTCTCTCCCTTTCACCTCCATTTATCAGTGATATTGCATGATGCCTCAACTGATTTCTCGAAAATCAGTCAACTCATTCAGCTGATTTCTGGCAAATCTAGTTGCACGGTTCATACCATTTCCTAGGGTATTCCAAGGAACCACTGAGGGTTCATCAAATGCTCAATCACACAAAAAATATCAAAACTTTGAAATGACCTTTGCCAATGTCAAACTCAGTTGAGTAGAAACAAGATTAACCGATGTTGACAAGTTGTTTATAAAACCTTATAAAAGTAATCATAAGTTGTCTAACTACCAAAAAAACTGTAACATGAAAGCAGAAATGTTCCCAAACAATAACGACCAATATATTTGCAACTCGATAGTAGAAACAACCATGGACCAATAATGACTTTATGCCAACATAGGAAGCATGAAACACTTGTTGAATATCCTCCACTTCCATTACTGGCAAGTAATAAAATGACAAGGCCTTCACTTGTTAAATATCCTCCTCTTCCATTACTTGTAAGTAGTAAAATTCCAAGACCTCCTTTTATATAGTAATCCAAACTTCGAACTGGGAACTTATTATCAATTTTCATCTACAGTGAAAAAGCGCAACACATTTCGTGTCATCTAGGTGACTGTTGGATTCATCTTTTTCCCGCGACCTACTCAGTTTCTTAAAGATCCCGCAAGAAGGAAGACTTAGGAGGGAACTCCAGAGCAGAAGGAAACCCCACCACCACCTACTGCCCACCAATCCCTAGTTTTCAGTATCTCCAACATAATGTATTCCTGACACCAAAATTATACGTCTTCAGTACCCTTTTTTCCCCCTTTTCCTCTCTTAGATGGATCATCATATGTATGTGCTGATGTAGAACTAACTGAAAATAAATAATAAGCAGCACCGATATCCCTTCCATTCTCTTAAAAAGCAACACCGATCTCCAAGAGAAAGAAAGATATAGGTAATCCTAGCTCGGAATCTGACACAATAAATGGCCAAAATAAGCAAATTACAACAAGAAGGCTCGGGCTCGTGGGACATTAGTGTCTTGCGAGCATAAAGCAACTGCCGAAACTAAGATCATGAGCCGAGAAAGCGCATCAGACGAGTTATTCTTCCGCAAAAAAGCCAATTTGAGAAGGTCAGAGCCGAGCAGAACTAACATTTCACACCTCATGAAGTCCATCAACCGCAAAAACTCACGGTTAAGTGACGAAGAAGTAAATTTAGTAAAATGCGTCGTTCGAACAACGGATAGCGCATCAATTAGGAAAAAAAAATTTGCAAAGCCAGCAAAACAACGTCGCATTCCGCGCCAAATCTGGCTGAAGCACAAGGGAAACAAAACAAGATCGACCATGGGGGAGCAGGAGAACCATTACCGGAATTCGGCACTCAAGCAGGCGACGAGGAAACCTCTCTCCCTGACTCGCCTTTCCACGCCAAAGCATCGAGCATGATCAAGATGCGAGACAAACAAATTCGAGGGAGAGAAAGTGAGAAAAAAATATATCAAATAAAAGGCATTTAATATTGTAAGTAAGTTTAATAATTCAATAAAAAAACCAAGCTTAGGTAGCGAGTGAGCAACGCGTCCGGTGAAGATAAGCGACGACTACGAAACAATATGCAATGAGACAGATGTCGCCTCTCCCCGATGGTAAGCACACCCACGTCAAAATGTTGGTGACGGGAACAGTCATGAGATCAAGAGTCGGTAGGCGCGCTGTTCTTCTCTTCGCCATCTCCAATGTCCTTTTTTTTATAATATATAAAATTTGCGTATTGATTTAAAATTTAAACTAATCGAGGGAGTTTGTCGAGAAACTGCACGAGTCGTTGTCCAGTTTCGACTCGTGCAGTTTCGCGAACTAACCGCTGCCGCGCCACCTCGGCAAATCGGGATCGTCTCCCGCTTCCCCTCCCCCTCTTGTCGTATTTCACTCCGCACCCTCCTATCTATTGGCTCCTAAGCGCTGGGCCCGACGACTTCACCATGTTGTAAGGCAGGTGAGTTGCTGGGTGCGAAGATTTAAGTAAGAAAGCTGTTCACCAAGCCCTTCTCTAATTCGATTTGGTAAAGCGAACCTATTTTCATATACACATCTCATGGCCAAGCCGACCCTGTTCGGATGTCCCAATAGCAGACCTGGTATTAATGGAGTTAGTTGGAGTGGGGCCCAATGTTGATGGCGACAAAGGACTCATATTTCCCTTGTGACGAGGGATGCTCCGTTCCTACATGTGGGCCTCACCATTACTACCTGCAATCACGACGAAGGTACGAAAATGGGCATGCGAGAGATTCTTCTCGGAAATTGCCCTTTTGGCGGGCTCGACGGCTGTAGAAGACTTGACTTTTGCGTCCAAATACGAATTTGCAATTTTTTTTATTTCACCCCGCTGGCTTTATTTAATTAAGTATTGCCTCCTCGAAGCGTCGACGGACGACGAGGCCCGCCCTTCCTTATTTACAACCCTGCCATAATATTTTATCAGGAATCACACTGTGCGTTTATTTATTTAATTATTTAATTATTAGTTCGAGTATGACTCGGGCAAGGGCTGCCTCGTAGCTTGATTATTTGACACGCATAACACAAATATTTTGGGGTTGAAAACGCGTCGTGCAGGTTTGTGTTCTGATTTTCTTGTTTATTAGATTTATTTATCTATTTATAAAATTACTCGTGCTTTTGTTTTTCCGTTTGCTTTAGTTGACTTTGAAGGAGGATTAGGTTTGAATGTTAGGAAAGAAAGTTGAAAATTTGGGTAGACTTTGTCATGGGTAAGAACAAGTGACAGTGATGGTTAACCCTACACCGAAGATTTGGCAGAGCTTTGTAGAATTTAAAAAACTTAATAAAAAATTTAAATTATGATAGGGATAAGGTTTATAATTTAAGAGTAGCTAGAGTTCTAAGTGAATTTCTTTTTATGATCCTAATGGTTAGAGTTCTGAATAAATTTTATTGTGATTCAATTCATAGCATGAGTTATATGATTTCATACCTATTATATCAATTTTGAAATAAAGAATATATTTGAGTTGAGTTTTTACTATTACTTTTAAACTATAAATCTCAAACTTTACCTCTATAATGATTTAAAAATTTTTATTCCGTTTTTCACAAACCTTTAAAAGTAGTAGCGAAAACTCAAACTTATTCTTTTTCTTGAAATTTATATAATATGTATGAATTCATACAACTATATGTTATAAATTGAACCACAAAAAAGTTTATTTATAGCTCTAATCATTAAAGATGTTTAGATAAAATTTTATAATGCTAATGTGACATATTGGAAGTTTTAAAAAAAACTCATTTAGAACTCTAACGATTTGAAGATGTCCTAAGGGCATCTCAAATACTTAGAGTTTTAAACCAAATTAGCAATATGAAAGTTTATTTAAACATCTCACTTCGGTATTTAGATCTCTAAATAAGTTTTGTTGTGATCTAATTCATGCATGAGTTACATGGTTTCATGCATATTATATCAATTTTAAAACAAAAGAGCAACTTTGAGTTTTCGCTACTGCTCTTAAACAAGATCGGTTCTTGATTTTAAAGGATCTAGTGAAAAAAAAAACTCCTTTAATTCAAATAAGAAAATTTCATTTAAATCGAAGGGTTTACATGTATGTTCTACTATGTAGTATCAGTGGGCGAGGGCGGCGATGCGATAATGCGACAACGGCGACGCTCGACAATGGCTATCGGTGTGGGTGAAGAGTTTGAGGGTGAATAAAAGTGGATTCCAAAATATTAGGGTTTAAGAAAATAAAAATAGGAAAAGACTCATCTACTCTCGTACGGATTTTTTTTCTTTTTTTAGGGGGCACCTTTATAAAAAAAATCTATAATATTTAAAAATTTATAATTACATCTTTCAATTTTTTTCTAATGAATATATTTTATTACCTTTTACTTAAAAATTATATATAAAGAAAAATTTACAAAAAAATGTCTCGCTAGAGGTGGGGCCCTGTGCACTGGCCCCACCTTGACAGCCCCTAGGTCGCTTTGCTCTTAAACTATAAACTTCACATCTACAATAGTTTAAGATTTTTTATTCAAGTTTTTAGATTTTACAAGTCTCACATCAACCTTACATTTGAGATGCCCTTAAATCTTTTAATAAGTTTTTTATAGTTTGAATATGTCATGACAAGTATAACAATCTACTATTTTTTTCATAATAAAAAATTTCCATATAACTTTTTTATGGGTCCTACATTAAAAATTAGGTATATGTATTTATTAGTTTTTTCATTTAATATCTCTATATATTTTTAATTAATATTTTAATTAATTATGATTTTGAATTTATTTTATTTATAATTTTTAATTAATTAATTAACTTATAATTTTTAATTTAATTAAATTTATAATATTTAATTAACTTATGAATTTAATTTAAGTATAGTACATATTTTTTTTAACTTATAAAATATATTTATTTTTAAAAGAAAAGGTATAACTTTAATTATTGTTAACCATTTATAAAATAAAATATTATAATTAAATATTCATCAAATAATTTATTTTTTAATTATTTTGAAAGGAGAAAACCTACTTAACTTAAAAATCTCAAATTTCCTACTATTAACTTAAAAATCTCAAATTTCACATCCATAATTATTCAAGTTTTTTTTTGAGATTTTTTTATTTTGCGTACCTTTGACATCTTGATGCACTAAGCACCCATTTCATAAGCCCAACAAATAGAAGCACGACACATGTAAAATTAATTTTCTTTTGGCGTTTTTTCTTGGTGAACTACATACTTTAGTCATGTTTTTATAGTCAGAAAAAGACAACATTAAAAAATATAGATTTTTAGATATTAATGGGTGTTTTGACTTTAAAAGGTAGAGTGTCTGATTAATTATTTGAAAAACACATGCATAGTTTTTTTTTTTTTAATTTCCCGGCTACGGTGTGATGGTAGATATAGGAAATGTTCAAATCTTACTTTTTGATATATTACACCTTAGGAGTTTAAAAACAACTCTGTGACGCTGACTCATCCATCGTCATCCATTAGATGTCTCGATTATTTTTTTTAAAAAAAAAAACTTTGTGATGCCAAGGCCGTCGGCAGAGGACGGCTTATCGAGTTATAGGATACCGAGTGAGAGCTAGGTGGCCTCTGACTAGCTCAGTGACCTTTAATTATTCATCTCAATTTAAATTATAATTTAGATAAAAAATAATTTTAATAAAAAATTATAATTAATTATAATTGAATCGTAATTATAATCTAGTCACAATTATATTATAGACCATTCTTGATTAAAAAATAAAAGAGATACGGAGTTTTCTTAAATTGAGATTTTCTTTAAAAAAAAAAAATCCACGTGGACCATACGATTTAACTCCGTTTATTTAATCTGATTATGAACTATAAAAGTATTGGACTAATAATCTGTCGGAGATTTTGAGAATTAATATAATTTAAATATATTAAATTAAATTTACTTATCTGTCAAGATGATATGCGCAGATAATCTCAGTCTATCAGCAGGAACTAATTTCTACTAATTATTAAGTGTAGACCGAGCTTCGAGTCTGAGCAGACTGAAGGGTCGGACGGGCAAATAGTAAATTGATCGACCGAGAAGACAGGTCGAGCAGGCAATTAGACCGAGATGGCAGTTAGCCTTACAATGGACAGCAGGGTAGCCTAAAGGCAGAGAGGTTGAGCGGTCCAAGCGAGCGGCTAGGCGAGTAGACCGAGAGAGCTGCGGTCCGATGAGCGGAGCAACCGAGTGAACAGAGGGTCGAGCGGTCGAATGACTGAGCGAGTGAACGGCGTGACGAGTGTCCAGTCGATCGGACAAAAAGACCGATTGAGTTGGAGGTCGAGCGGTCAAATGACCGAGCGGATGAAGTGGTCGGCAGGGTGATGCGGGCAGGCGGGTGAAGTGAACGTCTGGACCGAGCGAGTGAACAAGCAATCGGCCGGGTGATGCGGGGGGGGCGAAGTAAACATTCGGGCACGAGACCTTCCAGGCAAGCGAGTGTTCAGCTGAGCGAACTAAACGAGTGGCGGAGCAAGAGGACTTACAGCCGAGCGAACTGAGACCTGCGATGAATGCGGTTTCCTTAAAACAGATTCGCCTTATCCCCGGCTGTACTTCGAGGTTTCCTTGGGTCGTCTGTTTCCTAGGATACAATAGTTAACCGTGATTTCTATCAAGCGCTGATGGTCACGGTAAACTGAGTGGCACCAGACTGCTATCACTGGTACTCCGCCGAGCAAAAGTTGCATGATAAAGGAGGAAGAGAACGAAGGTGGAGAGCTTCTGCCTATGTGTGTTTGTTGCTTGTGATCGTAGTATCCTTATATAGGAGCTCTAACCAATGGCAACTGATACGGTGCATGAGAAGGGGGTCCGGTGGATGACGTGGTCAAAGGTCAAGCCGATGGGATGGTCAGAAGTCTAGCCCCTGTGGAGGTCAGAAGTCAAACTTGCGTGGTCATGGTCAAAGTCTCAGCTGACGGGGCAGTCAAAAGATAAGATTACAAGTTGAACAAGATCCTGCCTTGATGGCAATTAAGGACAGGGCTCACAGGCCAGGTAAAGGCGAGGAAGGAAAGGCCTCTGGCGTAAAACAAACCCGGCGTACAAGTCGGGACGTATAAACCATAGAAGCAGGTCGGAATACAGACCTAGTGTACAGGTCAGGACGTACAAACCATAGAAGCAGGTCGGAATACAGACCTGGTGTGCAGATCGGAATGTACGAGCCGGGGATTACAGAGGACAGAAGCAGGTCGGAATACAGACCCGGCGTGCAGGTCGAGACGTACAAACCATGGAAGCAGGTCGGAATACAGACCCGGTGTGCAGGTCGGGACGTACAAACCATGGAAGCAGGTCGGAATACATACCCCGCATGCAGGTCGGGACGTACAAACCACAGAAGCAGGTCGGAATACAGACCTGGCATACAGGTCGGGACATACAAACCATGGAAACAGGTCGGTATACAGACTTGGTGTGTAGGTCGGAACGTACGAGCCATGGATTATAGCAAACAAAAGCAGGTCGGAATACAGACCTGACGTACAGGTCGGGACGTACAAACCATGGATGATAGAGAACAGAAGCAGGTTGGAATACAGACCTGGCGTATAGGTCGGGACGTACAAACCATGGAAGCAGGTCGGTATACAGACCTGGTGTGTAGGTCGGAACGTACGAGCCATGGATTATAGCAAACAGAAGCAGGTCAGAATACAGACCTGACGTACAAGTCGGTGTTGGTGCAATATCCCTCAGGTCAAGGTTGACCTGGTTAACCAAGCTGAGTCTTGGTTTGAGTTTAGTGTTGGTTGCTACTCGGAAAACCTAGAGGTTCCACTGTACAAAATTTTTGTACAAAGGTCTGAACCTTTTCCTAGCTACCATGTGTTCTTTTAAATTAAATTTTGGATCGCCTGCGGAACTTTACACGTTTGATCCAAAACTTAATCTATTTGTTCTTTTAGGTTTTGACTTGGATCTCCTGCGGAACTTAACACGTTTGATCCAAGTCTCCTTAAGTTATTAATTCCATTAAATATTAATTTCCATAAAAGGTTCCCAGTACTGACGTGGCGAGGCACATGGCCTTCTTGGATATGGGAGCAACCACCACCGACTAGACAAAACCTTTAATAGAAAGCTAATATTTAATTTCCTAAAATAACTTTAGGTTAACCAAAGAGAACAATCAAATCACAAGGAAAAGAAAGAAACAAAAGAACACAACTTCGAAAAACCATATTCGAAACACTAGAACGTAAGCCTCTTGTATTTAGTATTATTTCCAAAAATAACTAGTATGATGCGGAAAGAAAAATTACTAGTTATACCTTTTAGAAAAACCTCTTGATCTTCTACCGTATTCCTCTTCTTATCCCGGACGTCGTGTGGGCGACGATCTTCCGAGACGAGAACCACCACGCACCTTCTTCTTCTCCAAGCAAGGTTCGGCCACAAGAAGAACCACCTCCAAGGAAGAAGAACTTGATCACCACCAATACTCCAAGGGATCTTCAAGATGAGGCTTCCTCCTTTTCTTCTTCTCCTTCCTAGGTCCGGCCACCAACAAGAGCTCCAAGAGATGTATGGTTCGGCCACCAAAAGAGAAGAAGGGAGAAAGGCTAGGGCCGGCCACAAGAAGAAGAAAAGAGGGAGAGAAAAATAGAATAGATTCTTAGCTTTGAAGCCTCCTCTACCCCTCTTTTATAATCCTTGGTCTTGGCAAATAAGGAAAATTTAATAAAAACTTCCTTAATTCTTTTGCCATGAAAAGGAAAAATTTATTTAATTAAAAATAATTTTTCTTCTCCAATTTATTTGGCCGGCCACACCATAAAATTTCCAAGCAAATAAAATTTTAAACACAAATTAAAACTTCCTTATTTGCTTCCGGAAATTTATAAAATTTCTCCAATAATTTTTATCCCTTCATGATTGGTTTATAAAAAGGAAATTTAATAAATTAAAATCTTTCTTTTAAACATGTGGATAAAAAGAAAGTTATCTCTAAAAATTAAAATCTCTTTTAATCTACAAATAAGGAAAGATATCAAATCTTTTCTTAATCTCTTGTAGAAACTTATAAAAGAGAATATTTAATTTTAAACTTTCTTTTAAATTATGAACATGATTAAAAAGGAAAGTTTTCTTAAAATTTAAAATCCTCCTTTAATCAACAAATAAGGAAAGATTTCAAATTTTAAACTCTCTTTTAAACATGTAGATGATTTACAAATAAGGAAAGTTTTCACCAAAAATTAAAATCATCCTTTTAAACTACAAATAAGGAAAGAGATTAATCTCTTCTCTTAATCTTTTGTAGAAAGTTATAAAAGGAAATTTTTAATTTTTAAACTCTCTTTTAAAATCATTATATCCACATAAGAAATAATTTTAATAAAAATCCTTTTTAATATTCTAGTGGTCGGCCACCTAAGCTTGGGGCCCAAGCTTTGGCCGACCACCTACACGACTCATCCACTTGGTCTTGGCCGGCCCTAGCTTGGGTTCCAAGCTAGCTTGGCCGGCCCCATTGGATGGGTAAGAAGGTGGGTATGCGGTGGGTATAAATCTCTATATACTAGAGGCTACGATAGGGACCGAGAGGAGGAATTAGTTTTGGTCTCCCGATAAAATTAAGCATCCCGTGTTCGCCCCGAACACACAACTTAATTTTATCAATAATAATTCATTCCACTAGAGAACTATTATTGAACTACCGCACCAATCCCAAATTACATTTTGGGCTCCTTCTTATTATGAGTGTGTTAGTCTCCCTGTGTTTAAGATTACAAATGTCCACTAATTAAGTAAGTTACTGACAACTCACTTAATTAATATCTAGCTCCAAGAGTAGTACCACTCAACTTCATCGTCATGTCGGACTAAGTCCACCTGCAGGGTTTAACATGACAATCCTTATGAGCTCCTCTTGGGGACATTCTCAACCTAGATTACTAGGACACAGCTTCCTTCTATAATCAACAACACACACTATAAGTGATATCATTTCCCAACTTATCGGGCTTATTGATTCATCGAACTAAATCTCACCCATTGATAAATTAAAGAAATAAATATCAAATATATGTGCTTGTTATTATATTAGGATTAAGAGCACACACTTCCATAATAACTGAGGTCTTTGTTCCTTTATAAAGTCAGTATAAAAGGAACGACCTCAAATGGTCCTACTCAATACACTCTAAGTGTACTAGTGTAATTATATAGTTAAGATATACTAATACCTAATTACACTACGACCTTCCAATGGTTTGTTCCTTTCCATCTTGGTCGTGAGCTACTGTTTATAATTTATAAGGAACCAATAACATGATCTTCTGTGTGTGACACCACACACCATGTTATCTACAATATAAATTAATTGAGCAACTACATTTATCATAAATGTAGACTTTTAACCAATGTAATTCTTATTTCTAGATAAATATTTATACCAAAAGCTAGGCTTTTAGTATACACTCTAACAATCTCCCACTTATACTAAAAGACTAAGCTGCCATATCTGCTGCCATACATCTGATTCCCATGCCTTTCAAAAAGCTCTTACCTTAAGGACCTTAGGTTATCATCTGATGCAATCTAGGCGGCAACAACTTCTCCTCGTTTATACGATTTCTCGTATTGGGTGGTACTTGCGCTATATTGTGTTTACTTGCCTTATAGACTTATGGTTTCTTCGAGTTTGTTACTGCACCAACATTATTACAATAAATTGTAATAATCTTTGGACAAACCAGAAATCATATCTAAATCTATCTTGAGGTTATTGAGTCATTCAGCTTTTATGGCTACCTTAGAGGCTTGCCATATACTAAGCTTCTATGGTGGAGTCCAGATAAACACCTATGCTTATCACTCTTCCATAGTTATGACTTTACCTCCTAAAGTAAACACAAAACCCCGAGGTTGACTTAATATTGTCCATATCCGATTGGAAGTTAAAATCCATGCAACCCACAGGGACCAAAATAACTGCCTTGTAAACTAGCATATAATCTCTAGTGCCTCTAAGGTACTTATATGCTTTACTGCAGTCCAATGTCCTTGTCTAGGGTTACTTTGATATCTGCTAACTATGCCCTTGGCAAAACAGATTGATCTCGTGCATAGCATACATTAGGTTGTCTAACTGCCGAAGCATAAAGAACTACCTACATGTCCTCAATCTCCTTTGATGTCATCGAAGACATCTCTTTAGATAAAAACACTCCATTCTTAAAAGGTAAGAAACCTTTCTAGGAGTTTTGCATGCTAAAAACGAGTAAGGATTTTTTCGATATATTAAACTCGGGATATATCTATATATATTTTTCTTGCGATTCCTTATTACTTTGATCACAAAAATATATACATTCTCCCAAGTCCTTTATATCGAATTATTTGGACAACCATACCCTTACTTCTGACAACATTTTGATATTGTTTCCAACTACCAAAATTGTTATCTACGTATAGTACAAGAAACACCATCACGTTTCCATCACACCATTTGTATACACAAGACTTATCCGTTTACTCAATAAATCCAAAGGTCTGGATTACTTTGATAAACTGGATGTTCCAAGACCTTGAAGCTTTGCCTCAGTTCATAGACTGATTGAGCTTTCTCACAAGATGCTCTTAGCCCTTTGTAATGAACCCTTCTGGTTTGCTTTATGTGGATGCTATCTTCAAGACTTCCATTAAGGAATGCTGTCTTGACATCCACTTGCCAAATAGATAAAAGAATCTGGATAGACTTAAACATGGCTACCAGTGAAAAAGTTTCCTTTTTCATCAAGTCTTGCTTTTGAAAGTTTCTACCTTCCTGTCTATTCCTCTTTTCTTATTATAGACTTTTTTTACACCCAAAGGCTTTTACACCATTTGGTGTTTCTACAAGCTTCCAGATTTTATTAGAATACATATATTCTAATTCTGTTATTCATTACTCTTTGCCAAGATGTTGCATTTTTATCTTGGAGTGCTTCGTCATATGTCCGGAGATCAGGTTCATGTCCTCCAGGGATCAAGTCCAAAAACTCTCCCAAAACATGAATCCTTTTAGGTTGCTTATCAACCCTCCCACTACGACAAGACACTTTTTGCAATTGTGTATCATTTGTGATACGTGTTGCAGTTTCCTTGTGGTATCTCATCTTGTACAGTTGGTACTTGATTAGACATGTCTTCTATTATTTCCTTAAGAACAAATTTTCTTATGGGCACTTGGTTTATTACATAGTCATTTTCTAAAAATTGGTCATTGATAATGACCTTCTGATTTTTAAGACTATAAACCTACTTTTGTTTCTCTAGGATAACTCACAAACAAGTGAACTCCTGCCCAACTTATCAGTGTCTCTCATGTGCTAGACCACCCAAATCCGAATATACTAGGCTTATGCCCATTCTGCAATTCTATGGGAGTAGAGAGTTCTGACTTTAGAAGGTATTCACTTCTGTTTCTAGTGTATATCCTTAAAACAAATTTGGTAATAACTCATCATCGATCTAATTATTCCATAAGAGCTTTATACCTTCCTTTTTCTACACCATTCTGTAGGGGTGTACCAGGTGTAGTTAGTTGGGATTGAATCCCTACTTTTGATAAGTGACTCCTAAATTCTCCCAAGAGGTACTTGCCACTACGATCTCACCGTAGTGTCTTAATACTTTTACTTTGACGTTTCTCCGCATCAGCCTTGTACACTTTGAACTAATCAAAGTACTTAGTCTTGCGGCACATTAAGTAAATGTATTTGTATCTTGAATAGTTATCTATAAAATAGATGAAATATTCGATACTACCTCTTGCCTGGATAGTCATAGGATCACATAAATCAGAATGAACCAATTCCAACATATCTTTGGCTCCATACCCCTTAGACTTAAAAGCTTCTTGGTTATTTTTCCTTCCAAGTAAGACTCGCAGGTTGGAAAGATTTCCATTACTAATGAACCCAAAAGTTCATCAGCTACCAATGAATCCTACTCAAGTTAATATAACCTAGCCTTAGATGCCAAAGATATATTGGTTCATTTTCGAAGGTTGCTTCCTCTTAAAGTTAGAAGATGTGTTATAATTTCCATTTATTACATCGTGGGAGTTATTGGATTATAAATTGTCAACCAACATACCAGAATTGATAACTTCTCTATTTTTCTTGATAACAGCTTTGTTATCAAAATAGACACAATATCTATTCTATAAAAGTTTAGAAACTGAAATCAGATTCTTTCTAAACTTAGTACGTAAAGACAATTTCTGATAATCCAAATTTTATTCCTTTTTAGAGAATAAACCTCTCCCACTGCAATAGCTGCTACTTTTGCAGTAGTGCCCATGTGGACGGTGTTTTTTATTTTCATTTAGTTGTCGGGTTTCCTGGAACCCTGCAATGAATTGCAGACATGATCAGTGGCTCCCATATCTACACACCAGGTACCGGTAGATAACTCCACTAAACATGTTTCAACTAATGAATAAAATTCACCTATATTGTTCTTAGTTCTAAGAGAGCAGTCTACCTTAATGTCCAAATCCTATTTCTAATCAATTATAATTGGGACCACTAAGCCTATCCTAAAGTATATCAGCTAGGGATTGACCATCATCCTAAGAATCACAAAAATATTTGGTTAAGACCAACTCCTTAAAAATTCCCATGAATTTTGTATGCCACGTTAGTGTGGACGTATACAAATTCAAAAAGGAAATTTTATCATTTAATTTTATTATCTCGTCATCCTATCTTTATGACGAATAAAATTAATAGTTGGTCTATCTTTAATCAAATATTTGGTCAAGACTATAAATTTAAAATAATATTGATTCCTCTAACAATATTATTTAAATTTACCAACACCTCAAAACACTGTGAATTTTGCATGCCACGTTAGTGTGGACGTATACAAAATCAACATTTGTAAGAGGAGGGTTTTTACCCATTAACTATCTTGTCAACGTAACTTTATGACAAATAAAATTATCTCAAACACCGTTAATTTTGTATGCCACGTTAGTGTGGACGTATACAAAATCAATCATTTGTAAAAGGGGGTTTAACCCTTTAATTTTATTATCTTGTCAACCTAGTTTTATGACAAATTAATAGTTGGTTTCATTTGGTCACACAAATAATAGCAGTGACTCCGATGGGGAGGATACTATTAGATGTGTCTAAGTGTATACCATTACTTGACACTAAGTCCATTAATAAGATTATGCCCCTTCCGTTGGGGAAGATCACACGCACTTAATTAACTTCCTATAGTCATCCAAAAATGGAAGTCTGTTCTAGTGATCTGCAAACTAGCTCATCCGTTATGGAGGAAGGCACTCAGAGCCAACGCGCAAGCTTGTTTGCATCACTTACAAACCAGTAATGGAGACCATGGGATTTACTTAAAAATCCCTCTCCCACTTAGTTATTTATTAATGAGGAATTTTAACTATGCTAGCCTACTAAACTTGTAAACTAACATACACACACAGCACAATATAAAAGCAATAAATAGAAAATCTAATTTTCAACTATTATGGCTTTTATCTCTAGTTGTCTTCCGTGTGTTGTCATCCCAAGCTGCTGCCATATTTGGCCACTGCCACCGGGTCTAGCTGTCGCATCCATCTTGCTCCAAGTTCCGCTGCGCCTCTGGTCCATAGAAGGTTCCACGCTTTGCAAGATTCGATCTTTTACATAAATAGAATTTTACATTTTTGATCCTATATTCCATAAAAGGAATGTACATGTATCTAGATCAAAAATAAAATCCTAATAAAACTAAATACAGCTCCTGCTGTATTTTAATACAATCATGCACACACATATAAATGCCCTTGACATGTCCAAGGGTCCAATCACACACATAATAACTATAAGCCATAATAGTTGGATCCTGCATCCACAAAGTTAGCACATCCTACTATTAACCTGCCTAAATTATGTATGACATGTGCATAATTAAACTAATACCAAATACACAGAGGCAAAACCCTAGCTCTGATACCAATTGTTGGTTGCTACTCGGAAAACCTAGAGGTTCCACTGTACAAAATTTTTGTACAAAGGTCTGAACCTTTTCCTAGCTACCATGTGTTCTTTTAAATTAAATTTTGGATCGCCTGCGGAACTTTACACGTTTGATCCAAAACTTAATCTATTTGTTCTTTTAGGTTTTGACTTGGATCTCCTGCGGAACTTAACACGTTTGATCCAAGTCTCCTTAAGTTATTAATTCCATTAAATATTAATTTCCATAAAAGGTTCCCAGTACTGACGTGGCGAGGCACATGACCTTCTTGGATATGGGAGCAACCACCACCGACTAGACAAAACCTTTAATAGAAAGCTAATATTTAATTTCCTAAAATAACTTTAGGTTAACCAAAGAGAACAATCAAATCACAAGGAAAAGAAAGAAACAAAAGAACACAACTTCGAAAAACCATATTCGAAACACTAGAACGTAAGCCTCTTGTATTTAGTATTATTTTCAAAAATAACTAGTATGATGCGGAAAGAAAAATTACTAGTTATACCTTTTAGAAAAACCTCTTGATCTTCTACCGTATTCCTCTTCTTATCCCGGACGTCGTGTGGGCGACGATCTTCCGAGACGAGAACCACCACGCACCTTCTTCTTCTCCAAGCAAGGTTCGGCCACAAGAAGAACCACCTCCAAGGAAGAAGAACTTGATCACCACCAATACTCCAAGGGATCTTCAAGATGAGGCTTCCTCCTTTTCTTCTTCTCCTTCCTAGGTCCGGCCACCAACAAGAGCTCCAAGAGATGTATGGTTCGGCCACCAAAAGAGAAGAAGGGAGAAAGGCTAGGGCCGGCCACAAGAAGAAGAAAAGAGGGAGAGAAAAATAGAATAGATTCGTTAGCTTGAAGCCTCCTCTACCCCTCTTTTATAATCCTTGGTCTTGGCAAATAAGGAAAATTTAATAAAACTTCCTTAATTCTTTTGCCATGAAAAGGAAAAAATTATTTAATTAAAAATAATTTTTATTCTCCAATTTATTTGGCCGGCCACACCATAGAATTTCCAAGCAAATAAAATTTTAAACACCAATTAAAACTTCCTTATTTGCTTCCAGAAATTTATAAAAATTTCTCAATAATTTTTATCCCTTCATGATTGGTTTATAAAAAGGAAATTTAATAAATTAAAATCTTTCTTTTAAACATGTGGATAAAAAGAAAGTTATCTCTAAAAATTAAAATCTTTTTTAATCTACAAATAAGGAAAGATATCAAATCTTTTCTTAATCTCTTGTAGAAACTTATAAAAGAGAATATTTAATTTTAAACTTTCTTTTAAATTATGAACATGATTAAAAAGGAAAGTTTTCTTAAAATTTAAAATCCTCCTTTAATCAACAAATAAGGAAAGATTTCAAATTTTAAACTCTCTTTTAAACATGTAGATGATTTACAAATAAGGAAAGTTTTCACCAAAAATTAAAATCATCCTTTTAAACTACAAATAAGGAAAGAGATTAATCTCTTCTCTTAATCTTTGTAGAAAGTTATAAAAGGAAATTTTTAATTTTAAACTCTTTTAAAATCATTATATCCACATAAGAAATAATTTTAATAAAATCCTTTTAATATTCTAGTGGTCGGCCACCCAAGCTTGGGACCCAAGCTTTGGCCCACCACCACGACTCATCCACTTGGTCTTGGCGGCCCTAGCTTGGGTTCCAAGCTAGCTTGGCGGCCCCATTGGATGGGTAAGAAGATGGGTATGCGGTGGGTATAAATCTCATATACTAGAGGCTACGATAGGGACCGAGAGGAGGAATTGGTTTGGTCTCCCGATAAAATTAATCCCTGTTCGCCTTAACACACAACTTAATTTTATCAATAATAATTCATTCCACTAGAGAACTATTATTGAACTATCGCACCAATCCCAAATTACATTTTGGGCTCCTTCTTATTATGAGTGTGTTAGTCTCCCCGTGTTTAAGATAACAAATGCCCACTAATTAAGTAAGTTACCGACAACTCACTTAATTAATATCTAGCTCCAAGAGTAGTACCACGCAACTGCATTGTGATGTCGGACTAAGTCCACCTGCAGGGGTTAACATTACAATCCTTATGAGCGCCTCGCTGGGACATGGTCAACCTAGATTACTAGGACACAGTTTCCTTCTATAATCAACAACACACACTATAAGTGATATCATTTCCCAACTTATCGGGCTTATTGATTCATCGAACTAAATCTCACCCATTGATAAATTAAAGAAATAAATATCAAATATATGTGCTTGTTATTATATTAGGATTAAGAGCACACACTTCCATAATAACTGAGGTCTTTGTTCCTTTATAAAGTCAGTATAAAAGGAACGACCTCAAATGGTCCTACTCAATACACTCTAAGTGTACTAGTGTAATTATATAGTTAAGATATACTAATACCTAATTACACTACGACCTTCCAATGGTTTGTTCCTTTCCATCTTGGTCGTGAGCTACTGTTTATAATTTATAAGGAACCAATAACATGATCTTCTGTGTGTGACACCACACACCATGTTATCTACAATATAAATTAATTGAGCAACTACATTTATCATAAATGTAGACTTTTAACCAATGTAATTCTTATTTCTAGATAAATATTTATACCAAAAGCTAGGCTTTTAGTATACACTCTAACATTTAGATGTTTGACAATAAGATACTGATTGAAGGAGAGTCAAGTAGGTCAAGGTTGACCGGATACTTGACTGGGAAGTCCTGACTGGGATGTTAGGCAGAAGGAAATCATGGTGAGTGAAGCCAGGTGAAAGTCCTGACTGGGATGTTAGGCAGAAGAAAATCCTGGTGAGTGAAGCCAGGTGAAAGTCCTGACTGGGATGTTAGGCAGATGAAAATCCTAGTGAGTGAAGCTAGGTGAAAGTCCTGGTGAGTGAAGCCAGGCAAGGGAAATCCAGATGGATCAAGGATGATCGGACATCTGGTGTTGGGAAGTCCAAGTAGGTCAAGAGAGTGACCGGATACTTGGCATGAAAGAAAAGTCCAAGTAGGTCAAGAGAGTGACCGGATACTTGGCATGAAAGAAAAGTACAAGTGGGTCAAAGGGATTGACCGGACACTTGTTGGGGAGTCCTGGCAGGTCAAGGGAGTGACCAGATGCTAGGCATGATGTACCAACAAGTCGAGGTTGACCGGATGTTGGTTTGGGAGGTTCGGGACTTGGTTTTGGGCAAAACCAAGAGCTGGATCGATCCGGAGCTGGATCGATCGTGGATCGATCCGGCCTTTCCGCGACAGAGAGCCTCCGGATCGATCGGTGGATCGATCCAGAGGTCCCAATCGATCAGCCGATCGATTGGGACGCTGCTGCTTCGCGCGATAAGCGCTGGATCGATCCGTGGATCGATCCAGGCGTTTTTCCAGAGCACAGAGACGCTCTGGATCGATCCGTGGATCGATCCAAAGTCTCCCCGATCGATTGGGAACATTCGAATCGATCGGGATCCGACCGTTGGCGTCGATAAAGGCCGCAGGCGCACGATTCCTTCGGCATCTCTTCTCCGATTCACTCCAGATCTTTCGCCAACTTCTCCACAGCGCTCTCAAAGATCAGATCGCCAGTTCTTGAAGGATCTTGGAAGCTTTCCAAGTCAAGAGGCGGATCAAAGACAAGAAGAGAAGCTAGGGTTAGGGTTTTCTGTACTCATTGTAAGCTTTGCGCTTGTATTTAGTTTCCCTTTCCTTTCTTCTTGTACTGAGAGTCTTGTAGGGCTTCTCCGCCCTCGGTAGTTACCGAAAAGGAGTGTTTTCATAGTGGAGGGTGCGTGCGTGGTGTGGATCCTTGGACTAGTCACCTCTTGTGAGGTGGATACCAAGTAAACCAACCTTGTTAGCGTTGTGTGTTTGTTTCTGTTATTTTCCGCTGCATATCCTTGAAGAAACAAGCCACGCCGAGCGACTAGCACGCGACGAGCTATTCACCCCCCCTCTAGCTACTTTTGGTCCTAACAAGTGGTATCAGAGCGAGGCCGCTCTTCACCGGAATCATCGCCGGAAGGGTCAAGCATAACAAGAAAAGCTAGAGGGTGAAGAAGTTGGAGCAAATTCTTCAAATTCAAGACTTTATCAAGCTCAACTTCAAGATGCAATTCCAAGATGGACTTGGTTTTGACACAAGGGTGGCTCCACCATACACTTCTACGAGTTTCGATTCTTGGAAATCAAGAATCGAAAATTTTCTTATGATGGAGATAGAGCAATGGTTTGCTCTAATGGAAGGCTTCAAGGCTCCAAGAAATTCAAAGGGCAAAGTTCTCAAGAGGAGCAAGTGGAGCCAAGAGCAAGTCCAAAGGTGCGAGGCTAATGACAAAGTGACCAAGCTTTTGGTCAATTTATTGCCAAGTACCATCCTTTGCAAAATTGGAGAATTTGAAGATGCAAAGGAATTATGGAGCAAATTGGACAAGCTTCATAAAGAGATCCCCTCCACTGTACAAGATCATGAAGAATCCAGAGAGGGTGACTCTTTGGAGCAAGACCAAGAGGAGGACTCCGAGGTTGAGAGATGCTCAACCTCCGAAGAAGAGGAAATCCAAGAAGCTTCATCCTCAAGGGAATGCAATGAAGGGAACAAGGAGGGAGCATACTCCTTGTTTCATGTTCAAGATGATGAAGCCTCCACCTCTAGGATTGAGAGGGAGCAATCCTTGGTGACGCCGGATCAAGAAGAAGGAGAAGCTTCTACATCCGGGTCAAGTGAAGAAGAAGAAGATGGTGCCACCTCCGAAATTCAAGAAATAGCAAATGGAGGAGCAAGTGCCATCCCTACACAAGAAGGTATAAATGTTTCAATTAAAAATAAAAATCATATAATATGTTTTGAGTGTAGGAAAAGTGGGCACTACAAGAGCAAGTGTCCCAACTTGGCCAAGAAGAAGGGTCAAGTGACGCAAAAGGGCAAGGAGAAGCCCGAGGAGACCATTCCCGGAACAAAGAAGAGCAAGGAGCATATCATATGCTTCTCTTGCAATCAAAAGGGGCATTATCGGAGTCAATGCCCTAAGGGGAAGAAGATGGTCAAGGCTCAAGGAGGAAGCTCAAGTCAAGGGGGAGCCTCTAAGGTAAAAAGGAAGGTAACATTTATTGAGCCTACCCCTTTACATTATGGTAAAAAGCATGATAGTTCTAACTTTTATCATTTTAATGCAATTTACCATAAGAATAGGAAGCATGAGGGCTTTAAGGAAAAGCATGTGGCCCTACATGCCAAAACTACTACACCTAAGGCTAGGAATGTAGGTAAAAGTCTAGGCAAGAACTCTAAGGATTGTAGCTACAAGTCTAGAAACAAAAATGCTCATGAACTTAATGGAAAAACAAAAACTAAGGACTTAGTGAAGGAAAATCAAGTCTTGAGGTCAAGACTTGATAAAATGGAAAAGACCCTAAAAAGGATGGAAAATATCCTATTAGGGCAAAAAGAGCATAACCTAGGTTTAGGGGTACAAAAGCCATCCAATGGCCATAGAGGTTTGGGATACAAACCAAAGGCTAAGAAGGATGTGCCCACTTACCATAGAGTTCCATATAGTTATGGAACAAACCCTAAGTCTAGTGGTCAAGCCAAAAATACTAGGGAAGTCATCCCTAAGAGTATTTTTACAATAAATGTGACTAAGGCTTCTAAGAAGTCTAAGAAAGTCACAAACAAGGTCACAAGGGAGGCTATCCCTAGAGTTGACCTAGAAAGTGTGACCAAGGCCTCCAAGAAGCCAAACAAGGTCACTAGGAAGGTATCTAGGGAAGTTATCCCTAGTAAATACCTAGAGCATCCAAGGAGCACCAATAGGTGTTGGGTTCCTAGGAGCATCTTCTCTACCCCATAGATGGGTTAGAGAGTGTCAACTCCGATTAGAAGGGTAGTTAACCCAACTTTGAGGAAATTGACACTCAAGGAGCATTTTCAAGGTTTTTGTTAACCTTTGAAAATGAAATGGAAGTATTATTTACTCCTTGAAAGAGTAAAATGTGCCTAATGGTGGAAAATTGATTTTATCTTAAAAGGCATAAATTGGGAAAACCTAGAGAAATACCAAGTTGGGATTTTGGTATTCTCTTATAAATTTTAAGGCACTCCGGGCCTTGATTTATGTGATTACTCTTGAGGAAAAATGGAATATGCCAACATTTGAGGATAAGCTTAATTTCAATTGGCATAAATTAATCAAGAGAATTAGAAATGCCCATTTAGGTTTTGGCACTCTCTTGAAGCACTTTGGGCAATCTAGGGTTTAAGTTTTAGGATTAGCTAAGATTAACGATACTTAGGTAGGTAATCTAGGTATATTTTATTTATGCTAAACCTTGCCATGATTGTTTGCTCATAATATGCCATGACATCATATTTTATCTTATTTGTATTTTGCATTCATGACTTATCATGAAAAATACAAAAATACCATGTCATGCCATACATACATCATGTAGTTATAGGAATCTTTCTTTTGAAAGCTATTTTATTTTGATGTATGCCATAACATTATCATGCATTATGTTTATTTCCTTAAAAATTAAGGACATATGGCATTAGTTAAACAAGTGGCATTTGTTTACAACAAGTGGAATAAACAAGTGACATTTGTTTAACAAGTAAATCAACAAGTAACATCCTTTGTGGATGTCTACCTCTCAAAATGCCTAGATAGATATGCATGATCCCTAGAATAGGGTAAAACCAAAATCTTACATCTCACAAAGACCTATAAGATGACTTGTATGTGTTTCAGTGCACATTAGATACAAGTGAGATGTTAGGATGATGAACAAAACTCAAGATGTTGATTTAGTGCATTCTTTTGAGTTTTAAGTTCATCAAAACACATAGTTATGTGTTTTCCCATTGTTGGGAAAGCTAATGTACAAGTCATGTGCATTATGCCCAAGGAACATGATGGGATATTGGTTTTGAAAATATTTTTAAAATGTTTTTGGAAAACCTTGGTGAAGACTATCTTTTGATAGTAATCACCGTTGAATAGTTAGACACAAACTTGAAGAAAACGCTAAAGTTTTTGCAAGTTTTCAAGTTTGTGTCAATCTTTGAAAAATATGAAGTATTTTCATAGAAAGCTATTTTTCCATAATTAAGTATGCCCTAAATAATGTCTACACGAAATTTCATGATTTTTGGATTTTTGTAGAATTTTCTAGGAGTTTCTGAAGTTGACTGAAATGGAATTTCAGCAACTATCAGAACTCCGATCGATCCATGGATCGATTGGAGTTCCTGAATCGATCCGTGGATCGATTCAGAAGATATCGATCAATGGATCGATCCACACATACTGAATCGATCAGTGGATCGATTCGGTTGGTTCAATCGATTGGATCCCAACTCCAATCAATCCAAGTTGCTGATTTTGGCTGGGAAGGTCTGACTTCAGCATCTTTGAACCATGGTTAGTCTATGTAACCATTCCAAACCCTTAAAATACATTTGTATACATAAAAAGGGTGTTTTCGTGTTGAAAACAAGGATGAAATGGTAAAGGAAGGCTAAGTTGAAGTTTAGGTTGAGGTTTGTTTCAAACTTTGAACATTTGAACCTCAAAACTTCTAAATTTGGGTTTCCTAAAGGTTTAGGGATTCCAAGTCATTGTTGGTGCAATGACAGAAGTTACCATCATGTCTTTAGGGGGAGGGACTCTTTAAAGACATGAAAATTATTTTTCATGAACCTTGGAAGGTGGTTAACCTTCTTTAAAGAAAATGCTCATGGACGAGCTTTTGAACTTGAAATGGGGAGTGGATATCCTCATTATTTTAAGTGGAAACTCAAGTGGTTAGAAAATGCTCAAGGTTGGGTATTTGTCTACATTGAGGGTGAAGTTAAGGATAAATGAAGGGTATGAGACCTTCATTATCGTGTTAATCACAACGAGTGATGTTGTGAACAACGATGAGCAACTCTTCAGGGGGAGAGTTGTCAACAAATGGATTTGTTGATGTATACCCAAAATTGGGGCATGGGTTGATGTGTGCCCAAAGATGGGTTGATGTGTTTTATCAGTAGGGGGTTGATGTGTGCCAATAGGGGGAGAATGAAAGGAAGTAAGGTAGGTTTTCATTACCTAGAGGGAGTTTGCCCTCTTAGGGGGAGAATGAAAAGCTTAACTTATGTGTTCATTACCTAGTGGCATGAAGAAGGAGGCTATAGGATTAGCCTAACTTACATGTGGGATTGTAAGTGTTATTGTGGTATTGTCAAACATCAAAAAGGGGGAGATTGTTGGTGCAATATCCCTCAGGTCAAGGTTGACCTGGTTAACCAAGCTGAGTCTTGGTTTGGGTTTAGATGTTTGACAATAAGATACTGATTGAAGGAGAGTCAAGTAGGTCAAGGTTGACCGGATACTTGACTGGGAAGTCCTGACTGGGATGTTAGGCAGAAGGAAATCCTGGTGAGTGAAGCCAGGTGAAAGTCCTGACTGGGATGTTAGGCAGAAGAAAATCCTGGTGAGTGTGAAAGTCCTGACTGGGATGTTAGGCAGATGAAAATCCTAGTGAGTGAAGCTAGGTGAAAGTCCTGGTGAGTGAAGCCAGGCAAGGGAAATCCAGATGGATCAAGGATGATCGGACATCTGGTGTTGGGAAGTCCAAGTAGGTCAAGAGAGTGACCGGATACTTGGCATGAAAGAAAAGTCCAAGTAGGTCAAGAGAGTGACCGGATACTTGGCATGAAAGAAAAGTACAAGTGGGTCAAAGGGATTGACCGGACACTTGTTGGGGAGTCCTGGCAGGTCAAGGGAGTGACCAGATGCTAGGCATGATGTACCAACAAGTCAAGGTTGACCGGATGTTGGTTTGGGAGGTTCGAGACTTGGTTTTGGGCAAAAACCAAGTGCTGGATCGATCAGTGGATCGATCCAGATCTTTCCCAGCGAACAGAGAGCCTCTGGATCGATCGGTGGATCGATCCAGAGGTCCCAATCGATCAGCCGATCGATTGGGACGCTGCTGCTTCGCGCGATAAGCGCTGGATCGATCCGTGGATCGATCCAGGCGTTTTCCCAGAGCACAGAGACGCTCTGGATCGATCCGTGGATCGATCCAAAGTCTCCCCGATCGATTGGGAACATTCGAATCGATCGGGATCCGACCGTTGGCGTCGATAAAGGCCGCAGGCGCACGATTCCTTCGGCATCTCTTCTCCGATTCACTCCAGATCTTTCGCCAACTTCTCCACAGCGCTCTCAAAGATCAGATCGCCAGTTCTTGAAGGATCTTGGAAGCTTTCCAAGTCAAGAGGCGGATCAAAGACAAGAAGAGAAGCTAGGGTTAGGGTTTTCTGTACTCATTGTTGTTAGGACCAAAAGTAGCTAGAGGGGGGGGTGAATAGCTCGTCGCGTGCTCGTCGCTTGCCGTTGCTTGTTTCTTCAAGGATATGCAGCGGAAAATACAGAAACAAATACAACCACGCTAACACTAGGATTTTACTTGGTATCCACCTCCAAAGGAGGTGACTAATCCAAGGATCCACACCACGCACACACCCTCCACTATGAATAACACTCCTTTATGGTAACTACCAAAGGCGGAGAAGCCCTACAACACTCTCAATACAAGAAGAAGAAAGGGAAATACAAGTTAAGCAAAAGCTTACAAGATGTGCAGTAAAAACCCTAACCCTAACTTCTTCCTCTTGCAATAGATCCGCCTCTTGACTTGGAAAGCCTCCAAGAACCCTCAAGAACTGGCGATCACGTGCTTGTAGAGAGCTGTGGAGGAGCTGGAATGAATCTGAGAAGAGCTCGTAAAGAGATACCGAAGACCACGCTCGCCTGCGGCTTTAACCCCAACGGTCGGATCCCGATCGATTCGAATGTTCACAATCGATGGAGGCTTGATCGATCCACGGATCGATCCGGCCATTCCGTTCGATCCACGGATCGATCCACGGATCGATCCGGCGCTTATCGCGAAGGATCGCCCGATCGATCGGCCGATCGATCGGGACCTCGATCGATCCACGGATCGATCCGTAACCATTCGCTTGGGAAGAATGGATCGATCCACCGATCGATCACGGATCGATCCACGGATCGATCCGACTTGGTTTTGCCCAAAACCAAGTCTCAAACCTCCCTAACCAACATCCGGTCAACCTTGACCTGTTGTTACATCATGCCTCGCATCTGGTCACTCCCTTGACCTGCCAGGACTCCCCACCAAGTGTCCGGTCAATCCCTTTGACCCACTTTGACTTTTACTCGTCGTGCCAAGTATCCGGTCACTCCATTGACCTACTTGGACTTCCACCAGATGTCTGGTCAACCTTGACCCATCTGGACTTCCTTCCTTGCCAAGTATCCAGTCAATCCTTTGACCTACTTGGACTTCCCAACACCAGATGTCCGATCATCCTTGATCCATCTGGATTTCCTTTGTCTGGCTTCACTCACCAGGACTTTCACCTAGCTTCACTCACTAGGGTTTTCCATCTGCCTAGCTTCACTCACTAGGACTTTCATCTGCCTAGCTTCACTCACTAGGACTTTCACCTGGCTTCACTCACCAGGATTTCCTTCTGCCTAGCTTCACTCACTAGGACTTCCTTCTGCCTAACATGCCAGTTAGGACTTCCCAGTCAAGTATCCGGTCAACCTTGACCTACTTGACTCTTCTTCGATCAATATATTATTGTCAAACATCTAAACCCAAACCAAGACTCAGCTTGGTTAACCAGGTCAACCTTGACCTAAGGGATGTTGCACCAACAATTGTAAGCTTTGCACTTGTATTTAGTTTCCCTTTCCTTTCTTCTTGTACTGAGAGTCTTGTAGGGCTTCTCCGCCCTCGGTAGTTACCGAAAAGGAGTGTTTTCATAGTGGAGGGTGCGTGCGTGGTGTGGATCCTTGGACTAGTCACCTCTTGTGAGGTGGATACCAAGTAAACCAACCTTGTTAGCGTTGTGTGTTTGTTTCTGTTATTTTCCGCTGCATATCCTTGAAGAAACAAGCCACGCCGAGCGACTAGCACGCGACGAGCTATTCACCCCCCCTCTAGCTACTTTTGGTCCTAACAGTCGGGACGTACAAACCATGGAAGCAGGTCGGAATACAGACCTGACGTACAAGTCGGGACGTATAAACCATGTAAGCAGGTCGGTATATAGACCTGGTGTAGGTCGGAACGTACAAGCCATGGATTATAGCAAACAAAAGCAGGTCGGAATACAGACCTGGTGTGCAGGTCGGAGCGTACGAGCCAGGGATTACAGAGGACAGAAGCAGGTCGGAATACAGACCTGGCGTGCAGGTCGGAACGTACGAGCCATGGATTATAGCAGACAGAAGTAGGTCAGAATATAGACCTGGCGTACAGGTCGGGACGTGCAAACAGCCTTATGGCTTAGGATACTTGGATTGATGAAACGAGCAGGTCGGGATGTGGCCGCTAAAGATGCAGGTCAGGATTCATAGCCTCCTGGTTCAAGGTAAACAGAATTGGATGCAGTATACAGGTCGGGTCGGATGAAGTCAGATGTATAGCTTTGGGTTCAGGATAAACAAAAACGAATTAAGGTCGGGAGGTGATATCAGATCGGGGTTAGCAAGATATCAGATCGGAGCAAGATATTAGAGCGGGGTTAGCAAGCGCAAAGACCCAGCTTAGCGATCACGAGCAGGGGATACCAGGCACTACATGACAAGCAAGCAAGGGAATCGTAACTATCTGTCAGAGAATAATCAGAGTGTCAGGGAATATGCCAACAGTCGGGGCTCATTACCCCTTTTGTCAGGGCGTCTGCCTATGAGAAGATGTCGCGTGTCATTCACCACCAGACAAAACCTGACAACCGATATTCCTTGACACTCACCAGACCCCAGAAACATCCGTTGCAGTATAAAAAGGGATGCTTTGTCCCTTACGCAGGTACGCTCACTCGTCATTTCTTACTCGTCTTTACTTTTCGTCCTTTCTCTGTGCTTCTGGGGAAAAAGTACCTGATTTGAGCGTCGGAGGGTCTGACCCAGGAACTTTTTCCCTGGTTTCTGGTCTCTAACGACTCGTTGGCTCGTTTGAGTGTGCGCAGAGCCCCAGCGTCATCCTCCTGGTCATCACCCTTCATCATCCGCTTGTGGGAACCCTTCCGGAGAGGGCCAGATAGATCGGACGCAGCAACGACTTTCCGTCAACCTCCCGTACACCGAGGCCCGCCTTCATCCGACTCAGCTTCCGGACGGGATCAAATTTGCTCACTCGTCATTTCTTACTCGTCTTTACTTTTAGTCCTTTCTCTGTGCTTCTTGGGAAAAAATACCTGACTTGAGCGTCTGAGAGCCTGACCCGGGGACTTTTTCCCTGGTTTCTGGTCTCTAACGACTCGTGAGCTCGTCTGAGTGTGCGCAAAGCCCCAGTGTCATCCTTCTGGTCATCACCCTTCGTCATCCGCCCGTGGGAACCCTTCCGGAGAGGGCCAGATAGATCGGGTGCAGCAGCAACTTTCCGTCAACCTCCCGTACACCGAGGTCCGCCTTCATCCGACTCAGCTTCCGGACGGGATCAGCAACGTTAATGATCAATTAATGATAATTATTTGCACATGAGTCAACATAGTTCAATGTAATCCGGATCCTAGATTTACATCTCTTGTACACCCACACATGACAGAGAGAGAGTCGCTTCCTATACATTTGCTCACATCATCAATGTATGTGAATCAATATAAACCAACAAACATGTTATGAAACTCTTAATATGAGATTAAAGTCTTATTCATAATGAAATTTTTATGCTCTTCCACTTCTTCTCCATTTATACATATCTAACAGAAATGACGATGTATTTATTTATTTTAAAAATATTATTACTAATCATTTATATAGATAAAAGTCCTGGAACCTAAGCCATAATCCGACTAGTATGGTCCAGGTTTTATTGGATTCAAAATAATGGCAACTACTTTTTGGATTATGGCCAACTTAGCCTAGTAGTTGGTGGGCCAAGGGGACCAATGGTGCAATAATAAAATTATTGCGATGTAAGTTTAGGATCATGAGTCGCAAGCACCATTTCTGGTGTATTATTGATCCAATATGATTCCATCCTTTTTAAGACTCTATAATGATGAAAATTTCGTGCACCGGACACTGTTTTATTTGTTTTTGCCATTTTATTAGAAGTCATAGCAAGCAACTTTATCAGGGTTGTAAAAATAAGAAGTTGAGTTAAGCTTTGTAATGTTAAAACTTAGTTTATAAGATAATTAATTGAAGTTTACAAAAATAAGTTATTAAAATAATTATTCAAGTTTGGTTTAATTTTTTTTTTTTTTTGAGGTTGAGCTTGATTTAAGTTTTGATCATTTAGATATTGATGAATTTTTAATTCAAACTTATTTATATTTTAAGTTTGTTTAATTAATTCTTGAGTTTGATAATACAAATTGATATATTTATTTAAAAGTTTGTTTATTTAGCATTTGATAGAACATGATTTCTAAATATTATGAACGTTATTCATAAATATTATTTATAAATGTTATTAATGAATATTGTTCATAAATATTAACAAGTTAAATACATGTATTAAAACTTATTTATTTAATTTAATGAATTATTTAAATTTATTTATTTAATTGATCTTATATATATTATATATATTGAATATAAATAAATAAACTATTATCAAATCAAATACCAAATCTAAATCGAATATCGAACGAATTTACTTATAAGATCGATTCATTTACCGATCTAAGCTTCGGCTTTCCAAATAATAAAGCTAGCCCTGAGCCCATTGTGTACCTGGGCCTTTTCAGCCCAGCATAGCGCTACAATGCTATGTCAGTCCAAGCCTACATCTCGGCACGGGTCGACAGTAGCATTCCTAACCCAACGGACCACTTCGAAACGAAAAAAAAATCCCCCGGTAAAACATGTAGAAAATAAATTCATCTTTTTAGAGTTTTTTTTTCCCAAAAAATAATCAACTACAATTTGGGGTCATATTCAAGCAATAAAAAAAAATGTTATTAGATTTATTAAAATTTCAACTCAATGATTAAATATCGATTGTATATAAGAAAATATTGAGAATTATTTTTTTCTCCTTTATTGTTGGAAGATCATATTCTCTGTATATAATATATATATATATATATAATTAGATATTTAATTAAGGTTTTAACTATGTTAATTTGAATTTGTTTTTTTTTTACGGGTAACCATATAACTTTTATTCTAAAATATTAATTTATTCTGTCAAGAATTTGAGTCAGACAAAAACTGACTGAGATGGTACTGGTGTTGACGGAGAGGTGACTTTCACACACCTAGTGAATTGCCCACCAAAAAAATGGATCCCTACATAGAACTTAAGGACAGTGGTGACGAAACTGGTGGTACTTAGGCCCTGCACACACTCAGACAAGTACACGGAGCATTAGATACTAGAAATCAGGAAAAAAATCTTCGGCGCAGACCCTCCAACACTTAAATCAGGTCATTTTTCTTCAGAAGAACAGTGTACAAAGGAAAAAAATTATATAAAACGAGTGCAAATGTGCGCGTACCTGCTCAAGGGAGAGTACCTCCCTTTTTATATAGTGATGCATACTTCTGGAGCCTGACCGATGTCAGAGAATGTCCGGTGTCAGGACCTATCGACTGAGAGAGGGCGTACGGTGACTTCCTATTAGTGAAAGGAAGGTTCATTTCACAGGTGCTGGCAGACCACTGGAATATTCCCTAACGTATGATAGTTATTCTCTGACAGGAGATTACGATTCCCTGACATTGTTGTCGTTTAGCGTTTTCCGTCTTTCCCGGGTTCGACTATAGACAACTCGGGATGACCACTCAACTATACCACCAGGACTGGGCCTTGATGAGGAGAATGAGTTGTAGCGAATTGCCCGAGCTTTATCTGAGACCATGTCGAGAGACCCCTCCTTAATGGTTTGACCGTTTATAGAGCCTTGATCTAGGGAGGTTTAATCAGTCGGTAGCAGGTCAAGAACTAGTCTGAGCTCCATCTCATGTCACAGATCTAGGGACCTGGCCTGACTGTGCCCGATTGGGAATTCTGCGTGAGGCGGTCTAACTTCATCCATCCCTTGACTATTGACTACCACATTATTCTGACTTTTGACCGACACATAGCCTTGACTTCTGACTGTTACATTCTCTTGACTTCTAACTGTCACATCCTCTTAACTATTAATTGTTCGACCTCATCGGATCCCTTCTTCACGCACCGTATCAATAATGTTACACAATACGAGCTTTACTAACCAACTTGAAAAATTCCTAGGCTCCTAACAAAACATAGCAGGGGGAAAAATAAGAAAACTTATCTCACTGGCCTATTAAAAATTTTGTCTCCATGACTTGTAATTAAAAAGTCAGATGACTTGATGGCTCTATGACTACTGGTACCGTCAATAGTGAATTAGATGATATAAAGATCTATTCAAGTAGTTTATCTTGAACAAACTAAATACCCTCAAGAATGACAATCAATTCTCCTTTACTATAAAATATGATTTTGGTATTGTCCTTTCAAAAGTTACAACCATTTGCCCAAGTAGTTTCGAATAACTCCTCCAATTCCACACCGATTATCTCTCTTTGTAAAATTGACATCTATATTTAGTCGAAAGTGATCGATTGATGATATATATCAATAATTCAATAATTCTATAATTGATCATGACCGAGAACTCATCAATTCATTTGTGGCTCGTTGTTAGATTGATGATATATATCAATAATTCAATAATTCTACGATTGATCATGACCGAGAGCTCATCAATTCTTTTGTGGCTCGTTGTTAATTTTGAGATTTCTAAAGTGTCAATTTTTTAGGAAAAAAATTTAATAAAATAATTTAATTTAATTTTTGTTTTTAAATTTAAATAAAAATATTTTTTCTCTTTATCAAAATTTATGTTAAGTAAAGAGTTTCACATTTTAAAGTATTTCTTTAAGTGCAGAATTTGTAAAAGTGCTGAACAATTAAAATGTATGACCGGATCAGGTTGGACAGTCTCCTTATTTGATTAAACAGTTGACCATAAGCTAGCTACCCGGAATTTGAACCCACCAATTTTCGCATGTCCCGGATGGGGCCCAACTCTCGGAGACTTTCAGCTGCCCCGGGTGGCCCCCACTTCCCTCCGTCAGATCCGCCCGTTGCGATTCTGCAGGACGCGTTTCCGACGACGCGGCAACGCTACCAAGTCACCGTCAACTCTTAACGGCTCCGTCAGTCTCCGCCTTCCTGCTGCTCTTAGTCGCGATTCTAGAAAGCACTAACCATCACCTAATCAAACTTCCCCTGGCCGTGTTTTTACTGGTTGCTGCAGACTCGGCCCACTACTACATCCATTAAAAGGAAAGGGTAAATAATTGGGTAATTGTTTCGAGTGCAAAAGTGTCGATGAAGAAACCATGGTCCCCTCGGAGGGACAGCCGATGCAGTTGAACGTATAAAAAAAGCTAAGGTACAGGAGATGGCTCGCCCCCAAATCTATCGACGATCTCACGACGAAGTCCACGCTTCGATTCTGAAGTCTTCCAGGTCTGCAATTTCTTCTTCTTTTCTCTTTTTGCTTTCGGTATCTGTTGTGCTTTGTATCGCGCTTTTGTTGTAGTTTTTGTGGCCGATCGCCATTCATATGCTGGTGTGATTTTCGCGGTAGCGTTTTGGTCGCCCGTTGATGCTTTGCTGTTCTACGAAAGCTTTGTAAATTTGGTTTCTGTGTGATTGATTAATAGGAACATTGAAGAAGGAATTTTGGTGGTAAAGAAAGAGGGTGATGGACGACCATGTTGTGTTGCATGTTGACCGCTTGATAACGCCACAAACTATTGAAACAGTAGCAAAGGAGAAGGATCCGACGCCTTCTTCTGAATCTTCCAGTCGCCCAGATCCATCCCGTTCTTCCGCATCAGGTGTCGTCTCTGGCAAGGAGAAGGGAGGAGAGGAGAATATCAAGGTTTCTGAGGAAGAAGAACCTCTTATTCAGATGGTAGAATGCCGCATATGCCAAGAGGAGGATCACATGAAGAACTTAGAGGTCCCATGCGCTTGCAATGGCAGTCTGAAGGTTTGCAAATTTTAATGGTTTTGCTTCTTTGGGTTGGATTCTTTAATCATGCACTGTCATGCTAATCAGTTCGCCACTTTGCTAATCAGTTTCACTTCAATCCAAGAGGAATTAGGTGTAGCTTGAATTAGAAGATAAAATGAATACAATATGTTGAGATGGTGTAGATGTGATTACAAACTACTAATAGTTAGCTAGAAGAGTTCAACCTATTAGAATGGAAGATGTAAGAAGTAGAGAAAGGCCAATGAAAACAGTTGTCAATAGTCTTGTATAAAGATCATTTGAGGGATACGATAGCTTATTCTAACTAGTGGCCCCTTGAATTTGTAGTAAACCTCTTTCCTTTTACCCTATTTTCCTCAAGGGATATGTATTATTAGGGACTCTTCTAAGTGTCTTTTCATTCAGATTAGGATTGGGACAAAAGAAGAAATACATGCCAGTCCTGTAAATTGTCAGAGGAAATTTGTTCCAATTCTGATTCAAAGACTATCTCTGAAGTTAATAGTTAAATATTGTCATAGCCAGTCGAGAAGCTTATGTACAAGCTGTAGTAGACATCTAAGAAAGTATTCAAGTCATAGTTGATGGCTGTTGTGGTATGATGAGTCTCTCATCTAACCACCTTGACTGTACATAGAATAGTTAGCCACCTGATGCAGTGGATTGTCCAGTTGAACCCTTAGCATACAAGCCAAACTACTTATGATCCCACCAAACTGATTGTAGGTTCATCTTGATGCAATGGACTCATCACATAAACACATTCATAATATTATTCAGGTGGATATTGTGGGTCATAGTTCAAAGAAACTTTATAGATTAAGCAGATTGGTACAAAAAAACAGGTGTAGGACAAGAAAGGACACTAGAAAAAGTCAATTGAGGATGATTTCTTGTAATCTAGTGGCCTTAGCACGATTGCAAGAGAAACAGGATAAGATTGCTTACTCTTATTCTTTGTTTCTGACTATTTTAATCTCAGAGAGGCATTACACTTGATAATGATTTAAAGCTACTTCCAGTCTCAGACAAATGTATTATGTAGTTGGTACACTAATAAGAATGGATTTAGAACTTGTAGTTCTCATAGATTATTATCATGGAATAGAACATATCCACTTGTTGCTTTGCTACACATTTACACTTAAATATGCTGGAATAACCCTTTGTTTTTCATTGAAAGAGACTGATCCAAATAACTTAACATGTCATGATTAGCTTAATGTTCCTGCATTTACTTACACTATTTGTGCAGGCAGAGCAACAAGTTATTATACTTTCTTTATTTCACATATTATTGTATATGATTATAATTTAGCTGATTTTCATGTGCCTAAGAATTTCATCAAATTTACATGCTTAAAATTTTACATTATGCAGTATGCCCATAGGGCATGTGTGCAGCGCTGGTGCAATGAGAAGGGTGATATAACCTGTGAGATCTGCCATGAGGTAAGTTCCAATTCTGGAGATAGTTTCTCAGTATTCTTCTCTTGCGCAATTCATGCTCCTCCATGTATATGATGTGCATTCAAGTATATATTTGTTGATACTGTAATTCATAAGTTTCCAGACATTCAATAACTGTAGGAAGACTCTGAAGTTCTCCTGTCAGACAGGTTTTGTGTGTAATATTTTAGCTATCATATGATGTGCTATAATCTCAACCAGCCTATGCTCAAGGCTAACCTCTGCGAACTGTTTGTCATTTCATCTTGGTCATTGGGTATACCTTGATGTCCTGACTTTTAAGTGCTAATCTGATTGGACTGAGCAATCTCACACTTGTCATGAAACAATTATTGCAATAGTAGGCACTTTGATATGAAAACTTATGTTAATAATGAACCAACCCAAATTGTTGGGCCTTACATGGTTTGATGATGATGATGACATTTGTAACAATTCCTTCTCCATGGCCTGCAGCAATACAAGTCTGGGTACACAGCACCACCGCTTGCCGATCCTGATGAAACCAGAATAGACATCAAGTATGTTATTGTCTTAATTTTTGTAAAATACTGCCATATTTAGCAAAAGGAAATTGTATAATTTATCATTATGCTGACTTCCTTATTCTTACACTTCCCTCCCACTCTAGTGGTGGTTGGATAATCTCAGGTTCTTCTTTGGATTTTCATGACCCTCGAATTTTAGCAATGGCTACAGCACGCAGCCAACTGGTTGACGCTGAATATGATGAGTATGCTACGAATGCTAGCGGTGCTGCTTTTTGCCGCTCCACTGTTCTAATTGTAAGCCCATTCTTGAAGTAGAATTGGCAAGCATTACTGCTTTCACATATCATTTGTTCTTAATAGCTTCCAGTTTATCTGTTGTTGAAATCCATTGACAACCATAACTATATGTATTTTATCATCTTTCTCTAGTGATTTTTCAGTTGTGCTGGCATTAAATCCTGCAGGTTATTTCCATGTTGTTTTATGTTCTGCTTGAATGATATAAAGCCCACTGTTTTAATCAACAATTAAATTGGTTTCTTTCGTCTTAAATATCCTTGGTTTTTTTTTTTATCCTTGGGTTGCCTGCTGGAATGATAGAGTATACGGTCACTTTATTAATCTACAAATAACATCTTAACAACTTAAATGTTATCTTCCTTGTCTATGATATCGTTGGGTCGAACTGCAAGACCTATTGTCATTGCAATAGTCAATAAGTATGTAAGTAATGTAGGAGGTTACTGGCACACTTTTACTTGAAGGATCAAATATAGAGTAGTACTAAGGAACGCTGTCTTTCATTTATAATTTCAATTCAATATCTAGTGAAGATTAAGCTTTTAGTGAGGAATTTCTTGTCTAACTACCAGATTTTTCCTAAACTTATGCTTTGTTTTGTATATCATATCTATTAACAAACCATGTCACTTTATGTGGAGGCATATGACCCTTTTTTTCAATCCCTGTTGCAGTTGATGGCTCTTTTGTTGTTGAGACATGCATTGACTCTTACTGATGCTGATGGAGATGAGGATGATGCTTCCTCATTCTTTTCGGTATGCCAAACTTGCAATACAATATGCTTTTCTTTAAGACTTAGCTTCTTCTGAATTTCGATAACTTGTGACTGTTTTCAGCTTTTTCTCCTACGCGCCGCTGGTTTTCTGTTGCCATTTTACATCATGGCTGGGGCTATAATCATCTTGCAACGTCGACGTCAAAGACAGGTCAGAACTCACTAAATATAAAACTCCAAAATTTTTTTTTTAATTCTACTAGGTGCAGGATTTGGTTTTCAATTCGTGTATGATTTAACTTCTAAAAATTAAGTGCTGGTTGGTTGTTAATTTTTTATAATTTTGATTTTTTTTTTAATTTCTTCGCCTAGTGGGATAAGATTTGGTTGATGTTATTGTTGTTGTTTCTCTACATAGTTTTGAATGACAAAGCAAAGTTCATCATACAGAAATAACCATAACCATAATCTATCATCTGTTGTTAGCTCACAAGAGGACCTGTTTCATTGCAACAAGCCTTTGGCATCTGAGTTCCAGCACCACCTCATAAATGGCAACCTATGTCTCAGCTGCCACAATAGGTTGAACGCCTATAACTCTGATCCTGTCCAAACTAACATAATGATTATCGAAGTAATTGGTTATAAGTTAACAATCATTTTTTTTTGGTCACTGGCTCATGTTCAGTTGAATATCAATTACACTTGCGAAGTACCAAAAGCCTATTATGGACACCACCAGTTCCTGAAGGAACTATTTCCTGATCAAACAACTCTGGCAAAAACTTGAGTATTAGAAGGGAGACAATTATGCACATCTTGCATCTATAATTAATACTCGCCCATCACAAGCAGGTGAATATACTTAATTTGACCCACACAATCACTGATTAGCTGCCGAAAGCTTGAGTGATTAGGGGGGGGGAGAGTCGATCTATATGTTTATATTTCTGTATATCAATTTTCTCTCCTGAAGCTTCACACGATGTTGGCCTGACAATGCGATGTTATTTTCCGTTGAAATGCACAGGAAGCCGCGGCTTTAGCAGCGACTGAAGTGGCCTTCATATTGCAGTCCGGTCGGCAAAGAGGGTTGCATCTCACATTAGCACCTGATTCGCCTGCCACTCCCCACCCAGACCCAGACCCACACTCATAGATATCTCTCAAACATGTTGTATTTACTATTTTCCTTTTTCTTGTAAATGCCTATTTAGAACTTTCTCACTCGGCATTTCTTCTTTTTTACTGGATGAAGATTTCATTTGTACGTTTTCAAATTCCTCCCGTAAATTAAATGTATGGAGAAAATAAGTGTTACAGCATGGGTAGAGTTGTGTGCTTTTTAATCCAGAAATTTAGCCGGAGAGGATGGTACATAAAACAGCTGTCTATATGATCAGGACAGCATGGAGGTCTAAAGCGGTGGGGTTCTTTTGCCATCCGGCTACGGTTTGAATGTGATGTTGGCATTTTCGAATACTCGTGGTGATAAAGACTATCTTTATCTCTGGTGTTTCTGTCAATTTGTCTCAAGTTAATATCAAGTTAATATAGAAAAATTAAATCATACATGATTATTAATTTTTAGAATAGTGATTGCTGTATAAGGGATGCATTTATTTCGATTATGTTGAAATTTAAATTTTAAATCTCATGACGATAATAATATTTTGTGTGCTAGTCACTAGATGACTATATTTTCAAATATTCGAATTAGGATGATATTTTCAAATACTCGAATTAGAATGATAATCGATTGGGTTTGAATTTTATTTCCTCTAGAAGCATTAGATATCCATCTTTCTATTTACAGTCATTAAATAATCAAATATAATATAGCATGTAGTAATAAATTTTTTTTATTTCCTTCTAACAATTATAATTTAATATAGATATATTAGAATTAATATTATATATATAATTAGAAAACAAATTAAATATCAATATAATCTATTTCTAATGTTAATAAAAATCAATTAATAGATTTTAAGATTTTTTTTAATATATATTATTTAATCGGTATTAATAATCTTTCGTATCCTTCTCGGATCGGATATTGATTTCTCTATCGAATTAGAAAAAATTTATCATTCTTACTTCAAATGTATTGATGGAAAATATTTACTTCGAGTTTATCGAGATTTAAATTCTAAACTTCATGATAATAATATTTTATAAGTTAGTCATTAGATCCATTCGGGAAGACTATTTCAAATACATTGGGATCCATGATACGTGTGCTTTTTCATATTTATTTGATTGGATGTTTTGGGATAAAATTAGATATCTATTAAATTAAAAAGGTTAACTTATCATAGGCAACTTTCCCACCGTATGAATTGTGTATGGAAGCACAAATCAATCCATCGTTGTTGCATGGGCAACTGTTAAATAATAAATTTACAAATTATCTATCCTCTATAATATCAAAAATGAGTTGTTATAATCTTTAGTGATTATCATAAAAAAAATAGCTTATGATTAACATAGTTCATTTTTTTATATTTTATTTTAAATTTAATATAACGTTTAAAATTTTCCATATATATACAATATATTCTTTATATTTTAACATATCTAATAGCCACTAAAATAATAGCAATATATATAATTAAATTTAGAAATTAGGAAGTGATTTGTTTTTTTGGCAGACGATATCAAATTTAACTACACCAAATTTGATTTTGTAAAAAAAATACTTTTGAAAATTTTAAATTAGCGAATAAAAAAATTAAACTTTTTGTGATATTTGAAATATTTATAGAAAAATTTAAATTTTAAAAAGAATAAATACAGAATAGTTGAGTCAAGACCGATGTGATGTACTAAAAGTCAAAATAACTAAAAGTTAATTTTATTATTTTACCAGAAGTCAAAATAACTAACAGTCAAAACCGTGTTTAGATTTTTTTTGTTCAGAAAAAACAAAAAATACTAGTAGTTGTAAACTTGGAATAATAATAATAATAATAATAATAATAATAAACGCGCAGCCTCCCCTGCTGCTCCGTCCCATCGCCTCCTCCTCTCCTCCACAATGGCCGCCTCCTTTGCCATCTTCACTCCTTCCTCCGCCGCAGCCGCGTTCTTCTCCGCAGCATCCGCCGATTACTCTCGCTCGCGCCTCTCGTCGCCTCTTCTTCTGCCTCCTCGGATCGCCAGAACACTTCGGCTGAGACCCGTCTCTTCTTCCCTCGTTTCTTCTTCCATCCCCTCCCCCGTCCTCGATTCTACTTCCCGATCCAAGGTAGATCTGCGATCTCTCAAACGCCCTTCTCGATTTCGCACTTTGCCCTCTTTCCTCGGTTTTGATTTTTAATCTGGTCGTTCGCTTGCAATTGAATGGAACGGTCTACCTATTTCTGAGCAATTTATTTCGAACGCTTTGCCGATAATTGTTCTTTACTTTTGAGTTGTAATATTTCAATCAGAAAGATTGCCTTTTGCTGCCACATCCTTGCAGTTTGATTTCTAGGTTAGATTCAAAGATCGAGAGGAAATTAGTGATCACCATTTATGGATATCGTTAGTGATTAATGCGGTTCCTCTGTTCTAGACTGGTAAATGGGAGTGGAAGTTCAATGGAAATTCTGTGAACGTCTACTTTGAGGAGCACGAGGCGGAGAGTGTTGCAAATGCCAAACAGATTCTTCTCGTCCCCACGATCTCGGATGTTAGCACAGTTGAAGAGTGGAGGACGGTCGCCAAAGACATTGTTGCACGAGAGGGAGATGTACGATGCCGTGCCACCATTGTTGATTGGCCTGGTCTTGGATACTCTGACCGGCCGTCGCTCGAGTACAATGCTGATGTTATGCAGAACTTCCTTGAGCAATTTATCAATGCACCAGACGGTCCGTTGGCAAATTCAGGTAGCAATCTTCACTTTAGTTAGTAAAATTGCAAGGTTTTATAATCTTTTGCCTCATAATTTGCTTTATATTTTCTTTGATGTTATAGTTCTCAAGAACTTGAAGGCGTAATTGTCGATGAAAATTATCACATTGGAAGAATTGTAGTCTAATTCACCTAGTTTTGACTGCTATTAGACAGTAGGAACAAGAGGTTTTCTGAACGAACACTTCTCACAAACTGTGGGTAATTATTACCCTAATTCCTGAAGGAAGATAAGTAATAAATAAATTGTGTTGAATTTTCGTGATGAATGGCAAAGGAAAATGTTTGTTGCTAAACGGGACAAATCAATGGACGTGATTAGAATTCACAAACTTGCTGATGAATTAATTTAGATTTTTTTTTATTCTGTGATGAAAGCAACTGACCAAATAAATTGGACAAGTATATAGTTGAAATATCCTAACAATTTGATGAACTAGCGAAGGATTAAGGAATATTAGATAATTAGAGAGATCAAAAGGAAACATATAGGGATCGATTGTGGGGTTACTTTCAGATTAAGGATGATAATCGTGCCATAGAAACATATGTAGAATGCAGCACATTGGCACACTACTACAACTTACAATGAAGGCCTAACCGGTTTTGATAAATGAATATCCTTTCCCCTACTAATGGTGTCATAGTAAAGATTGATTGAGGTGTTATTATGCCATTTGAAGGATCTACACTATCTGAGGTTTTCATCTTCCTATCATGTTTCACTTTTCTACACAAGCATTTTGGATGATCGAAGCATAGCAAATGTCTGAAATTTGCTAGGATTGCAAGATTTATGTATAAAACTCTTGTTTTAACCGCAAAATTTATTGATTCTTCTCTTTATTATGGTCTGAAACTTCTTAATATGAGACTAATATTCCAAAGATTGTTACTTCATATAATTTCACCGAATGCAGGAGGCGAGTTGGTCATATTTGGTGGAGGACATGCCGCAACTATTGCCCTTCGTGCGGCTGGAAAGGGTTCGATCAATCCAGCATCCATTGCGGCTGTTGCACCGACTTGGGCCGGTCCTTTACCTATAGTCTTTGGTCGAGGTTCTGACATGGAAACAAGGTATTATCAGCAAACCAGAAATTATGTCTGCTTATTTCTGACTTTATTAGCTTGCTAAAAAATTATGAGCATATAGATTGCATTTATGATCGATTAACAACCAATGGAAGTTTTTCCAAGGATCCTTAATAATTATATTAGAGAGGAGCCATGGTAAGTTTCGTTCTTTCTTGGGCAATGTACTAGGTATGGACTCTTGCGGGGCACGCTGCGAGCACCTGCTGTAGGTTGGATGATGTACAACATGCTCGTGAGCAACGAAAAGTCCATCAAGTCGCAATACGAGTCACACGTCTACGCAAACCCTGAGAACGTGACTCCAAGCATCGTGGAGAGTCGGTATGCATTGACCAAACGGAAAGGCGCTCGATACGTCCCTGCTGCTTTTTTGACAGGCCAACTCGACCCTGTGAAATCACGCGAGGAGTTCCTCCAACTATTTGCAGAATTGGAAGGGAAGACCGCTATACTGGTCGTTTCCAGTGCTAACGCCCCCAAGAGATCGAAAGCCGAGATGGAAGCGCTAAAAGGCGCCGAAGGTGTGACTAAGTTTGTGGAGGTTCCGGGGGCCCTTCTTCCACAAGAGGAGTATCCATTAGCAGTTGCAGAAGAGTTGTACAAATTCTTGGAGGAGCAGTTTGGTTCAAAACGCTGAAGAATACAAGAGCCAGTTTTCTTCGATACATATAGTCGACAAATCTAAATTTTCTTCTATCCTTTTCCAATTTACCTCTTGAGTAATCTATGGAACTTATGAAACCATTTGAAAATTATGTGTTAGATCTTAGATGAATCCTCTCTTTGTATCATCAATTCAATATGCTGCCTTCAGAGAGGCATGATCATGTTTAAGAATAAAAGATTATGGTTTTAATGTATATTTAGGTATATTAATTAATAAATAAGTTATAAGTGAGTCATATATTTATTTGTTGATCATATTTTTTTTTTATCCAACCCATTTAACTCAAATTCATTCATAAATTTATGAGTGAGTTGTGTTAGGCTAACAAATGAATAAAGTTCAAGGTTCAATTTGTTTATGTTTAATTTTTAAAAAATAAATCAATGAACAAATTTGAAATTAATGAGTTCGAACCATTTATAAATAAATTTATTTATTAATTTGTGTGAAGTTTATACATTCTTATGGATTCTATAGTTTTATAGTCTAAATATGACATGTTTCACTTGTAAACATTTATTAGATTATTTTTGAACTAAATTATAATTATAATAATATATTCAATCTAATGTTGACTAATTATTGAATAATTGAAAATAAATTATAATTATAATGATATTTTTATCCAATGTTGTCATGTTGACTGATTGTTGGTTTATTGGAAATATTAATTATATGCCACTCAAGTTAAATTAATTTAATGGCGTATCAAACTATCTATCAATCAATCATTAAAAGTAGATTTGCCTAACGATTTTAAGTTCGAAGTAGGCCATTGTTTATTAAATCCGAATTTTCTAGTTACATCTTCATCATTTTAAGGATTTTTTCAAAATACTCTTCAATATTTTATCGATATTAAAGTAAAATGTTTATTTCACTATTAACATAAAATTAATACAAGTATTTTATTTTTACCTCTTTTATTTATTTATTTTAAAATTACTACCTAAAATACTCGCTTGGGCATCTTAACACCAAATAAAAAATTAGATAAAAATTAAAATGGCATCCCAAATGATGTGAATAAAAAAAAAAAAAAAAAAAAGACACCCTATCAGATATTTTATTTAAAAAATACCTTGCTTTTGATGTTATTGTAATAAGTACGATTTAAAATGATTTTGATAAAATTAAATAATTTTAATCAAATCGATAAAAAGTATTTTCACCAAATGATTAAAGGATGAGAGAGATTTTTTTTCTCTGAGAACATATGCCAATCGAGAATTGACCTTTTATTTTATTGTAGTAAAGCCAACCTCTAGTCAACTAGATACCTCATGCGAATTCATTCATAATGTAAAATTTAGATTCAAGATTTTAAGATTTAAAGTTTAAAATTTAACTACAATAGTATTTTGTGTATAGTAATTTAAATTAAAGTGAAATAGTCTTTTTTTTTTTTTCGATTAGAGTAGCTATCAAGTATTTGTTATATATTGTATTAGCTATAGATAATTGCTACACAGTTACGGTTAAACTCTAAATCCTAAATCATAAAACTTTGAATCTTAAATCGTAAAATACTATTTATCAACTTAATCAAAATTATTTAAACTTAATTAAAATTATTTAAAATAGATCAAAATCATTTTTAAATAATTATATCAGCTACTAAGTAGCCGCTGCATAGTTGTATAAACTATTAAATAACTATTACAATAATACAACAATATTATATTAGACATTACACAGTTGCAACTACTATAATAGCATTGAAAATAAGGAAACAATGATATAACAACTACTCAATAGTTGTTATATATTGTAGTGACTATCGATAGCTACTACAACCTTGAAATAAAGAATATTCGTGAAATAAAATATTTGACGGAGCTCCTATTATTTTTTATTTTTTTGAAAAAATAACATCCTTTCATATAATTTGAAACACTCTTTTAATTTTTTATACTAAAAAGAAATTTTTAAAATTAATAAAATAATAATAAATACTTGGGTATATCTTCAAATTACTTTAACTAATTTATGATATCATTATTAATATTTATATATAAGATATATTCCTGAATCATGTCTCTTGCATTTGTTTGTCAATGAAAATACTGGATTGATTTTGTTAAATAGTATCTTAAACCCTAACGTTTCTTTTAGGCTGATTAATACTTCAATCATGTGAGTAGGAATAAACTAGAAAAGGACACAATAAAGGTGATGTGATCGCCTCACTTGGGTTTAGACATAACATCCTTCAATAATGCACTGATTTTGCATGCATGTTGCAAAATGCCATCAAATTGGAATAAATATTTTATAAAGAAAGTAGTTTTTGAAAATGAATTAGATTAGTCAATTTAATTAAGGGGCAAAGAGCAAATTAATCTTTAAGAATAATAATAATAATCATTTCATTCAACTTATCAATCAGTCAAATCAAGTTGATGAGATTGGGTACCTTCATCACCAAGAAAAATGAATAGCCATGAATTAATTAAAAAAAAAACCAAGATAATTATCAACAGTTGAGAGTTTAAATACGTGGAAATAGTACCCCATATATATATATATATATATATATATATATATATATATATATATATATATATATATATTCAAGAACTTTCAAGCAAGCAAAACCTCTTCTTTATTTTTTTCTATTTGCCTCTAAATTATTTGATGGCTCTCATTAATTAATACAAATTAGTTGTTGTGGTAAGTAGATAATGATGCATGATCTTTGATGGCCTAAAGGTAACTTTCAGTGAAAGGAAATGGGAATATAATTGCATTATATATGTTATCCTATAATAAAAGTTATTTACATAAATTTTTTTGATTTTTTCTTAGAAAAGGAAAATTATAAACAAGATATAGCACAAGTAGTTTCAACATATTATTCTTGCAAAAAAAAAAGGAGATAAAACTGATTTATTAAATTAGTGTAATAAAATATCAAGAATACTTCCACAACTAGTTAAGAAAAATGTATGGTTTTTGTTGAGACAGAGAGGAAGATCATGTTAGACAATATGCACAATTTAGAATTTAGATTTAAGATTTTAAGATTTTAAGTTTAAAATTTAGCTACAATAATATTTTGTGTATACTAATTTAAATTAAAGTGAAATAATCATTTTTTTCAATTAGAGTAGCTATCAAGTATTTGTTATATATGGTATTAGCTATAGATAATTGCTAAATCTTAAATCATAAAACTTTGAATCCTAAATCGTAAAGTTTAAATATTATTATATTAAAAATACTATTTATCAACTTAGTCAAAATTATTTAATTAAAATCATTTAAAATAGATCAAAATCACTTTTAAATAATTAAATCAGCTAACCTAAGTAGCTGCTACATAATTATATAAACTATTAAATAACTATTATAATAATACAATAGTATTATATTAGACATTACTCAGTTGTAACTACTATAATAACATTGAAAATAAGGAAACAATGATATAACAACTACTTATAGTTGTTATATATTGTAATAACTATCGATAGCTACTACAACGTTAAAATAAAGGATATTCTTGAAATAAAATATTTGATGGACCTTTTATATTATTTTTTTTTTGAAAAAATAACATCCTTTCAATGATATACATAATTTGAAACACTCTTTTAATTTTTTATACTAAAAAGAAAATTTTAAAATTAATAAAATAATAATAAATACTTAGGTATATCTTCAAATTACTTTAACTAATTTATGATATCATTATTAATATTTATATATAAGATATATTCCTGAATCATGTCTCTTGCATTTTGTTTGTCAATGAAAATAGTGCATTGATTTTGTTAAATAGTTTGATAAACACTAACGTTTCTTTTAGCCTGATCAATACTTCAATCATGTGAGTAGGAATAAACTAGAAAAGGCCACAATAAAGGTGATGTGATCGCCTCACTTGGGTTTAGACATAACATCCTTCAATAATGCGCTGATTTTGCATGCATGTTGCAAAATGCCATCAAATTGGAATAAATATTTTATAAAGAAAGTAGTTTTTGAAAATGAATTAGATTAGTCAATTTAATTAAGGGGCAAAGAATAAATTAATCTTTAAGAATAATAATAATCATTTCATTCAACTTATCAATCAGTCAAATCAAGTTGATGAGATTGGGTACCTTCATCGCCAAGAAAAATGAATAGCCATGAATTAATAAAAAAAACCAAGATAATTATCAACAGTTGAGAGTTTAAATACGTGGAAATAGTACCACATATATATATATATATAAACACTTTCAAGAACTTTCAAGCAAGCAAAACCTCCTTTTTATTTTTTTCTATTTGCCTCCAAATTATTTGATGGCTCTCATTAATTAATACAAATTAGTTGTTGTGGTAAGTAGATAATGATGCATGATCTTTGACACCTAAAGGTAACTTTCAGTGAAAGGAAATGGGAATATAATTGCATTGTATATGTTATCCTATAATAAAAGTTATTTACATAAAATTTTTTGATTTTTTCTTAGAAAAGGAAAATTATAAACAAGATATAGCACAAGTAGTTTCAACATATTATTCTTGCAAAAAAAAAAGGAGATAAAACTGATTTATTAAATTAGTGTAATAAAATATCAAGAATACTTCCACAACTAGTTAAGAAAAATGTATGGTTTTTGTTGAGACAGAGAGGAAGATCATGTTAGACAATATGACAAATTAATCACTTGATGAACAGACAATGACATTAGTGCAATCCATGATTATCTCTCTTTCATCATTTTTTTTAGATAAATGAAGTAAAAAAGGTAAAATACTAGCACCATTCAACTTGGGAATAACTTGTGAAATCTTCCAATTTGAAAAACAACATTTTAATCAATAAAAGTAAATGAACTTTAAGTTTAAAATTATCTTTTTTTTCCCTAGTTATTTTCTTCCTTTTTTTTTGTAAAAGATGAATTGAAGCCTTTTTTTTTTACTGAAAACAATCTAAAAATCAGAGCTAAGTAGCAAGTTAATTTGCCAAGCCAAAGACAACGTTAGAATAATGCTCTAAACGAACCTCAAAACTAAATAAGTTGTTAACATTTAAGAACCACTTTAAAATTATATCAAATTATATTGTGATCACGAAAAGAAGGAAAAAAGAGACAAAAAAACAAGTCACCAAATTGCCATCTTAAATGGTTTAGCTGACAACACTTGGAATTTCTAATACCATGCACTCTTTAATTCCTAAATGATCAAGTAGCACTCACTTTGTGTGGTGGATGCTTATCCAATCCATCATAATTACTTTCAATCTGATTCTCACCTTTTGTTCTATGATTTTTTTTTATATTATTTACGATTTTCTCATCATCTTCAGTGTTAAGAGAGATCTGATGAACCCCACCAACCCTAGACAAAGATCTTTAATGAGCACAGTGAACAGGATTCAAGTAGCAAATTTAGGAGTAGAATTTAGAAAAAACAATCAACAACAGATAGCATGCCTTATCATTTATGGACATGTAGAACTAATAATTATGGAGGACCACAAATCTGACAATTTAGTTGGATTAGCATTTATCACTATGAAAGTCTCATTCTTCTTGGCTTTCTCCTTCAATTTTGAATTCATTTCAAGTCTATAATTGAATTATATACAAGACATATTATTAGGTGGCACCAGCAGCAGCACTAATTGGGATTTTTTTGGAGTTCAAAGTTTCACAAAGAACAAGAAAGGCATATGTGTCAGCAACAAGGAAAAGTAAGAAGTAATATTTCTAAATTGAAATAGATCAACAGGAACCACTTCAAAAATTCATCACATAGAAATTAAGTTACCCATGAGTAAAGCAATCACATCACTTTCCACATAAACACATAGCTATAAACTCCTAGACAAACAAATTATTTACATACCTCATTTTCCCCTCATTATCCTGAAGTGCAAGTCCAACTTTTGAGATCAAACAAATTAGAATAAATTAAGACATAAAAGAGTTAAAAGATAAATAAGCATGGAGAAAGTATAGCACTAATTAATCCATCATCAAATCCAAAATGTAGCTTTCACCCTTTCAGCACAACAGGCTCTAAATTAGATGCAGAAAGGCATCTTTGACCTTTCCATAATGTTTATTATATTCCATAAGGAACACAAAGAGACACTGAAGCACTAGATTGCTTCAGCTAATGAAGGAAAGAGCTCACTGTTTAGATAATAAAATATTCCCACTTACAACTTCCAAGGACATGATGATTGAAAGGATTATCTAATTGATTGGGCATCTTGGCTGAATAATTTATTCCCTCTATGCTAATTGCGGCTAAACGTTTGTTATAGATCATTAATATTATCCAAATGATTATTCTTGAACAGATGGGATCCCAAGATATATATATATATATATATATATATATATATATATATATTTATTTATTTATTTATTTATTGGGATTAGTTAAAAAGGCTAAAACTATTGCAACTTCTAGATTCACTAATACTTTAATTTTGAAAAGCCAAGTCTAGTTCCTTTGAGACACTAATGGTTCATGAGAAAGTAGATACTAAGTCCTGATACAAGAGCAAGTTTAACAGAGGATTTAAACATAAAGTTTGTGATCACTAACAGCCCTATAAACCTAAGTGTAGCAAGCCATGATTTGCTGTTTCATTTTAGTTCTTCATTTAAAGCCTTTAAAAAAACATACTAAGAAGACAAGCAAGAATTCAACAGCTAATGTAATCAACTAAGTTCTCTAATCCATCGTCATTTACCAACAACCTTCGTGGAAAAGATTTCATTTTTATTGAAAAACAGGAAAAGAAGCATTAGCAACCTTAAAACATAATGCTTGGATTCCTCTCTCTTCTCTCTTCATTATACTCTAATCTACTTCATATAAGCAGCTAAACTAAAGTTATCAGTGAACAAAGGGGCTTCAAAGAACTCTAAATTAACCGTGCATGAACTACTTACTGATAACTAGTAGTGAATACTAGTGCAACAACAACAGCAACAGATGCAGAATTCCAAAGGGAGACTGAGCTCAGCTCAGCTCAAGAGGAAAAAGAATCGTTCACCACATGCCCGTTGTTGCCATCAGCATCGTCCCTGCCGCTGTGGTGGACGCCGTCGCCATTGCTGCTAGGGCTGTTCCTTTCTGTTTGGCCACCGCCGGTAGCGCCGCTGTTTCTCCCACGCCGAGAGAGGCCGAGGAAGGTGTGCTTGTTGTTATGCATCCAGACCTTGAAGACGCCCTTGTCGACGCCAATCTCGCGGCACCACTCCTCCACCATCCCCTCGTCCCGCTTCTGCATCCGCCACCCCAGACGCTCCGACAGCTCCTGCATCCGCCCCTTCTGCTCCGGGCTGAACTTGCTCCGGAACCTCTTCCGCGGCTGCGCAGCTGCGGTGGTCATGGCCAGGGAAGGTACGGCGACGGGCCGTGCAGGGATGGGCAACGGAGAGGGGCCGCCTGGGATGCCGGCGCTGAGGGCGAGGAGCATGTGGGGGGCGGAGTGGAAGGGTGGCGGAGGCGGCGAGCGCGAGACGCGGTGGTGCGGCAGGGGGATCTTCCCGTCTTCTTCCTCCTCCTCTTCCTCCTCCTCCTCATCGTCTTCCTCCTCGTCGTCATCGGTGCCACCGCGGTCGTCCTCGGCGCCGTCGCGGCGGTGGGGGCCAGGGAGCCGGCGGTGGAAGTTGCGGTGGCATCCGCAGGCGGCGCAGCGGAGGGAGGTGGGGTCCGCTGGGTCGGCGGAGGGAGAGAGCATGAACTCGCCGCATCCATCGAGGGCGTGGCCTCCGAGGCTGGCGGCGTGGTTCTTGAGGCACTCGCGGTACATGAACTCAGCCGCCGGAGCAGAGCCCGGCGGGCGGTGGTGGTGGTGCTTCCGCAGTGCGCCGTTGGGGAGGACGAAAGGCTTGACCCTGGCCTCGGCCTCCGCCGCGGCCTTGGGAGCCTCCTCCATGCCGAAAGCTAGGGCTTCTAAATCACCGAAGTCGATTTTATGAGCTCAATACAAATATATAATAAACCCCTTATTTTTACAAAAAATATAGAAAAAAAAATGACTGAGATGATTAGATTGAGGAGAAAGCAAAGCAGAGTCAGTTGAGAAGAAGCAGAAGAGGAGGAGGAAGGAGGAGGAGGAGGAGGAGGAGCATTTAAATTGTTGATTAAAAGAGAGGATAAATGTAAATAATTAGAGAGGAGGCAACAAAGTGGCAGTGGCGCTGGGAGAGCCACATGTTATGATTTTTTAAATTATGGAGGTGATTTTTGCAGAATTTCTGCTCTAATTTTTATGATTTAGGCCATATTTTCTTCGTCCAATTTTGATTAATTTTTTAATAAAAAGAATTTATATATATATATATAAAAGAAAAATACAAATTTTATTTATTTATTATTATTATTATACACCGTTAATAAATTAACCAGAGATCTCTATGCAATAATTAAGCCAAATGCGAATTTTTATTGACATTAACAGCTTTTGTTTCGTTTTCAAATGAAAATATCACCATTGAACAGATTAAAATTATGATAATGACAGTGAATGATACATTGATTTTGTTTTCGCATTTAAGGAATTAAATTCATAATTAAACCTCACCGCACACAAAGAAAAATAATAATAATAGGAATTAAATAATATTAAATTAAGATCGAAGAATTCATGTAAGCGTTAGAGAAACGAAACCTAACAATGAAAATCATAGTTAGCTGACTGGTTGCTAAAATATTCTTCTTTGGTTGAGAAAATTCTGAAAAAAATATTCTTGTTTGGTTGAGAAAATTCTAAAAAAATATTTTATTTTGGTTGAGAACTTTTAAACATATATCAAAACTCTTATCATTTTAGCTACTGAAATGTTCATATTTTTTAAAATATTCATAAATTTGTGATAATAGAAATATCCTAACAATTTTATAATAAAAAAGACATTTAAAAAAAGGGTAAAGTCTAAAGGATTTAATGAATTTTTCTCAAAACTTTTATTTTACCTATTGTTTCAAATACACCATAGCTTCAAAAATATTAAAATACTCCAAATTTTATAAAATTTTGCCATTATATCTTTGATATATTAATTTGCATTATTTTAATAATTTTAAAACTTTTATGAGATATTTCAAAAGGAGTTAATGATGGCGGCAAATTGAAAAAAAAAAATTCAAACTTTTAGAATAGAACACCAAAACCTAGCCTGAAATAAATCATCACTGAGTTGAAATGGGGGTATGCAATAAATAGGAGGAAGGAGACGTCTTAATTGGGGAGCATAAGAGTTGTTGGGGTAATTTATTCTTGAGGGGTGTTACTACGATTGTTGTAAATTTCAGTGGAAAAAGGATATTGACCATACTTACAGTTGCGAAATTATCAAGACCTTCTAACTTTTAAATTTATCAAGAGACATACTTATTTTTCATTTTAGTCCTTCTGTCTACCACTATAATATTGTAATCAAAGAATAATATCATTGTGATGCAACATTTCAAATATCAACACCATGATGATGCTAATTTTATGGTTTATCAGCACTAAAGTGAAAAATCAACACCACATTAGTGTTATTCTTTGACTTACAGCGCCATAATAATACTGTTATTTGAAATCCAGCACAATGGTAATATTATTCTTTGAAATTTAATACCATAATAATTAGTCCAAAAGAGTAAAATAGAAGATCCGTCCTTTAAAAAAAAATAAAAAGTTAAATAGGCCTTTTAAAAATTACACAATTTTAAATCGTCCTACGGTCAATTGTTATTTAATTTGCATTTAAGTGAGTTGATTAGACATGAGAGGGATTAGGAAATTGTTGTCATCTAGTGTTGAATTAAGACACCTCGGAGATTGTTGCCTTAAATGGCCCAAATGAAAGATAAAGAATGAAAGATTTGACAAAGTGCAATTTTAAAATAAATAAATAAATAAAATCTTAGTCATTCACTTGTCCCTTTCATGGTGACCTTTCAAACCTATTTATCTATTTTAGATGGAATAAACTATTGAATCCTAAAAGTTTCTTAACTAAGAAATAATAATAAGAAAAGTTATGTGGCCCATACATTATCACCCATCAAATCTAAATGTTTTTTTTTTTGATATATTTCCAAGTTTTTTGTTTTTGGTTTCATCAAGTAATTACATTTATCAAAAAGACAAAGATTGCAATATTGATTTACTAAAATTCAAAGATTAAATTAGATGAGCTAAAACCATGCAATAAATCCAATAAAGAAAGGCATAACAAAATCTGTGTAGCTTTCAACCTACAAATGATGGACACCCCTAGTGCAGCCTGTAAAAGTAAGAGAATCAATTTAGATCTTTGTGAAAGCCTGATGAACCATAAGACCACTTAGAAATGAATAAAAGAAGAAGAAGAAGAAGAAGAATAGTGAGGGAGAACAAGAGGAGCTTGAAACCTGCAAGTCTGGGGTTGTTCATGTGGGTCACTGCTTGTGGAGGTATCAGAAGAGTTGGCAAACACATTAAAGAGCAGAGCACTGAGATCTGATTAGTGCATTGGATCCCCTCCATCTATCTCCACTATCATCGAATCACAAATCTTTAAGGATAACAAGATGCATTCATGTAGTAGTGCATTGGATCACCTCCATCTATCATCCACTGTCACCAAATCACAAATCTGTAAGGATAACAAATGTGTCTGATACTATTGAATGTGCAATAACCTACATCCCAAATCTTCCTTTCGGAAAATAAAGTACAATGAATCATGATCTCTTAACCTCTCAAACTAGACAAAGAAAAATAAAATCCTCACCTTTAACACTTCTGCTCCCGGGTACTATCAAATTCTTTTAGAGAATAAAATTTTCTTCTTTGTATGTATGCTCTTGCTCTTTCACAATTTCCAAATGATGCTGCATCTCCTAGGTGCCAAAACACTCCATGAGTGAGAAATTCATAATTTTAGCCATCGCCATGTACAATATTAAAAACATTAAAAAAAACAACTTTTAAAATAGAATTTATTTGACATTTGGACTACTGTAATTGGCCTGCTAACCCAATATGATGTGGAATCTAGAGCCCATCAAGCATCACAAGAACAAGGCACAATTAAGTAGCACAGCACTATTAATATTGTTAAGAATAAATCATATGCATGTGCAAAAAGGTATAGGCATGTGGGGGTGTTTCCACATCAAAGGGACAGATGATGGAAACCAACGGAGTTTAGATTTGGATGTGGTGGATTTGCTGGGGCCATGATCTTCTAGCTATGGCAACAAGAGCATTAGTAGAGAGCTCAAAACAAGTGACTACTGACTAGGACCTACCCAAAATCTTTAATGTATATCTTTTATGGTTTAATCCTTCATTGATTGAGGGCAGTTGAACCATAAAATGAACGAACCATACTTAGATTAATTTTGTTCATTAGTTGGGTTTAAAAACATGGGAGCAAGTAGGGTCCACCCATATGCCATAATAATGTGAAGGCAGAGTAGTTGGACCCCAGTTTGGCCTTTCATCATGTGATGGGCAGGGATCAGCACATGCACCCCCAGTTTTGCCATTGTCTGCAAAGTGAGTTCTCTGATGCTGCTACATTTATTTTCTCCTATCCTAAGGACCCCTGTCTTCCCCCATCTAATCTATAAATATGAACACTTTTGCAACTTCCTATCATATCTCTTCTTTCTCTCCATTATCTATTGAGCTCTAGGAAGCACAATGGCCATGGCTAAACTTGTTCTTGTGCTTGCCATTGCTCTCCTAGCCATGGCCATGGCTGATTCCAGTCACAAGGTGAGCTTCTACTATTACCAAAACATATTCTTGACATCTACAAATCTTCCTAAAGTTTTATAGATCTAAAGCTTTAGTTCCCTTGTTCCAGGTTCTTGCCAAAGCTACTGATGGTTCTTCAGAGCAATACATGCAGGTATTAAAGTTTGCTTTCTAAACATCTTCCTAAAGTAGGTAGCAATACTTATTTCTGAGCATTTTCAGGCTTTAAATGGACAAGGATCCCTCCGAACCTTTCGTAAGTTATCTTACATTTCCTTCCTACTATTCATGTTTCAGGAATGTTTCTTGAGTAATATTAGCTGCTCCAGAAAAAAAAAACAATTTACCAGGGTAGTTAAAATCATCAGAAAAATTTACTGGATCAGAAAAAAAAAACCGTATTCAATGCATAGAAAAGATAAAATTCTAATAGAATAACAAGAAGAAGATGCAATACATATCAAATTCATTGGTGGACTAGACGTGTCAGTTTTTTTTTGTATGTTTATGTGTTAAATATTCTTGAACAGAATGCCCATCACAATGTTCAAGGAGGTGCTCTCAGACGCAGTACCACAAGCCATGCATGTTTTTCTGTCAGAAGTGTTGTGTGAAGTGCCTGTGTGTGCCCTCAGGTTATTATGGCAACAAAGGAGAATGCCCTTGCTATAACAACTGGAAAACCAAGAGAGGAGGACCCAAATGCCCTTGAGTTGAATGGTTTAGCTTTGCTCTAACCTTTTCATATTGTTCTAGTGTTTCGTTGCACCTAAACATTTGCCAAGTATTACCATCCAGCTGCTCCAACTTACCTCACTCTAGTTTGTTAGTGTGGTTTGGGGAAATATATATTGTATTAAGAAGCTATATTTATATTTGGCCAGTAATGAGCTATAATTTCTCAATTTTATGGAGAAAGCAATGGTTTCTGAAATTCAAGAAATAGAGCAGCAGAGAGGATAAAATGTGAGAAACTTATAGATGACAAGATTATAACTAGCACTAATATCACAGTATCCAACAACTAAACTGGGAAATTGAAAGATGAAAATTTGAGAATTTTATTCTTAAAGAATGTGAAATGATCCCAGAATTGAAGGCCAACATGAACAAACCTTTTGTACTCAATATCAAGAAAGGCCACATGAGCTCCTGATCTGCTCCTGAAATTGAAAATGCACACTTGGCTAAAGTGTGATTCCAAAGTTCCAAAGTGTATGCATATTGCGGTTAGATCCATCATCCATGCCTTGAGGCTCGAAGAACACATTGGACTCAGGAGTTTGTAGAACAAAGAAACAAGCCAAGCAAAAAAATTAGATATCGAGAGGAACTCTATGTCCATAAAATTTCCGAAGACATTTTACAAGGTCCATCTCCATTGATTGGTATCAGGATCATTGCTATACTTCATCGAAGTAGAAAATAATAAATATGCTGAATCTGAAGACAGACCATTGGCAAGGGTCACCTCAAGTGTATATACTTAATCATAAATTGACAAAAACTTAGGGTGCGTTTGGTTTGCATATTTTTCATTTTTATTTTTTGAAAAACGCGTATTTCTGAAAAATGGTGTTTGGTTTGCATTTTTTATGTCTGTTTTCTAAAAAAATAGATAGTATTTTTTGGAAAAATAGAGAATGACAAAAGTTATTTTTTATTTTCTAGAAAATGTGCGTTTTTCAAAAAATGAAAATGGAACGTGCGTAAACCAAACACACCCTTAGCCTTTCTACTAAATAAAGAGTATCTATGGTGATAGAGCTATTTAACAACACATTGAAAAAGGCAATTGCTGAAGAAAAGCATATTATAAAACATATGAAATGAAAAATGTGATGTATGCTGATGCAATTTCACCCCATGCACAAGGATATTAGTTGGAAATGTAGATCTATTTCTTTAAACTAGTTATATTGCAGGTGAATCAAGAAAAAACTCTGTTTGCAAACACAACCAGACTGTCTGAAAGAGCATTGTGAAGTATGCTGCAGCACTAATTAAACATAAGAACGCGGATCAGTCGTAGCCTGAGAGAGAGCGGATCGATGCACCTTCAAAGCTCCATGAAGCCGTAGCCGAGACATCGGATAGTCTATCGCATGGATCGCGTGCCCGAACAACGTCAAGTGCCGGCACTCTTCTTGTAGCCCCAAACCGCATGGCCAGCGACCATAGCACCACCGGCGATGCTGCCTCGCATCGAGCCGATCGGAAGCCGTCACAGGGAATCGAGCGGACTAGAGAGGGGGAGAAACGGCGAAACCCGAAAGAAGTGGGCTTTCGCGGTCCAGCCCAGGCCCAGAAGCGATACATAGGCCGGACCCAAAATTTCCCCCAATAAGCCCTGTTTACTCGAGAGGATGAAAATAAAAATTAATAGAGAAATTTTTAAGGTGGAATTTTTTTTTCCTATTTACTTAATAGATAAACCGATTTAAAAATCACGGACGGCTATTAGCCTTTGGAATAGTGACTAACACATAAGGGAGGTATTTACCTCGGCTTTGCCGAGATTCGAACCTCAGATCTCATTATGACAACACCTTATGCGCTAGCCATTAGATCTATCCGAGGGGACTCTAACTTACTTGATCATAATTTAGCCTCACATGGATATAGACGGTGGCCCCCGTCGATCACAATCGACGGCCTCAAGCTATGGCCAAAGGACCGTCAACTCTATTTTTTTTCTCTTTCCTTTTCTCACCTTTTCTTTTTTCCACTTTACATATCTTTTCTTCCCTATTCCATGCAGTAAAGAGAGGTCAGTGTTTAGGGTTTAGATTTAGAGTTTATTTTTATTTGGAAATTAAAAAAATCAAAATAATTCATAGATCTACCACCATAAGTTATACCTCTCTAAGTAAGCACAACAAAAACCCCATGAGCATAACCCTAAAAGTGGAAGGGGAACAGTACACCTGAGAGAATGACCTGTGAGTTCATAATAAGAAAAGCATCACTCTCAAGTTTAATTGCCTCAGTGCGTCCATGTGGTGTGTCTGGAGCCTTCCCTCAGTTTAGGAAGCCAAAATACAAACACACACACACACACACAAAGGCCAAAGGATAGATAGATAGATAGAGTATGCAATCAAATATTATTGCACCATAACTTTGCATTTGTATCTGTCGATCTGACACACCCCGCCTGCCCCTCCAAATCATTAATTGCTTTACTGATCAGGGGTGCTGCTGTAGCTGGTGCCTTTAATTTGGCCAGTTAAGAGTAGGGCACCCCCTTATGACAAGGTGACCCTACATGTATTGGCTAGGTTTAAGGTGAGCACTCGCATGCATACCTACCTTTCATGCACGCACAGCAGAGTAGCCATGGCAGGTTCCGAAAATCTCGGTTCTATCGAGCTAAATTAACTATATATAGTGAAGTGATGCATTTCATTAGGATTTTCAAGGTGAAGTGATCATAGGCAAATGAGGTTAGTACTTTGAGGGGAGAAGCGATCAAAAGTCGTGTTCCAGAACATGGTCAATGTGAGTCTTGGTTAGTCCGGGTCAAGATGGAACTTAGGCCAATTTGGTCTAACTTGGGGTGAGCTCGTGTTAATTAGGTCAGACTTGTCCTCTCGAGTTCATTTCTAGGAAGAGTTCAGGTCATTCTACCTTGTGATGAACTCAAGTTAGGTCTAATTGTTCTTGTTGAGCTAATTCAACAAGATGGTTGAGAATCGATCAGTTAAGGAGTTGAAGAGGCTAAATACAGGAAGACAACGATTAACAATGGCGCATAATAATGGTGCTAATTAAAAATGGAGGCACCTAGGTTACAAATATGTCTCTTATGTTCTATTTACTCTAAAACACAGATGAAAAAGGAAAAAAAAAATTATGATGAAAAGTCGGAGGAAGAGAAGAAAAAGAGTGAAGAAATTCTTTTCTCTTGTTTATTTTGATAGAGGAAGGTGGATATATGCAATTTAATTTTGTAAATAAAAAATGATACATACGCAATTTTTTAATACATGATGTAATTTTGTGAGTTAAAATTTGTACATGCGTCATGTTTTTAATATATGGTGTAATTTTGTGAATGAAAATACATACATATGTCTTTTTTTCCATCCGTTGTTTTCAGTCTGATTTTGAGATGATCAATTTTAGCTCCAAAATTATTCATTGATGGATTAGTAAACGACGGAAATTTTTTCATAACAAAAATCTTTTTTTAATTTTACTTTTACTCTCCCAAATAAATTGATTATTAGAGAGATTTAACATGTCTCATCCATTTTTATATAAAGGTAGTAGTGTCAACATATATAGAAATATATGAATCTCAAAACTTCATCATTTTTTACTTTTTATAGTCTCTCCTGCAACTCTTTTCCTCCTCAACGGACCTGAACGTGGAGCAAGCCAAGATACACTTTAGCCCCTTCTAATCTCCTTCTAAGTTTTTTCAATTATCATCATCAAAGTCCGACTCGTCAAAAGTTGGTTCACTAGCGACAACCCATCAGAAATCGACCCTAAAAAAGATAGCCCGTCCAAAGCCGATCTAACAAGAGATCGACCCCTCAGAAACTGACCTAACTAAATGACTGACCCACTAGAAGTCGACCCGATAGGAGATGACCCCCCATGACTCAAGTTGACATGAGATGATTTGATAAGAGTCAACCCATCACTTGATCTCGGATAGGATCAGGGCAATTAGACAATAAGACAAAGTTTAGAAAATACCTAATCAAATAACATTATTTAATTTGCTGATAGCACCCCACAAATATAAAACCAAAACATTATGGGGCCCATGACAGCTTTTCTCAATTCCTCTTTATATCCATTATATAATTTGTTCTTATATATTAACTCTTCATTGCCCTTCTATTTTTATAAAAAATACTAAATTTCATTAAATTACAGGTGCAATCTCCTTATGTCCTTCCTCCTTTTTTCTATTGACCTACTTAAAGTAATCTCCTCCTTATTTTATTTAATTTTTATGTGAATTAATTTTAGTAAGGTTTGAAATTGTAGGACCATGTCTTCTACAAATCCATCATTAGCCCTTTTAAAATCTACCTAAAAAATAAATTTATCTTATTTTAAAGCCACAAGCAATTAATCATTATTTTTCAAAAAGGTTATTATGTCATATGGAAAACCCATACAAACATGATTAATTAATGTCTTCACCAAATTAATGACAAGATATAAATGATATAATATTATGCACGATGGCAAGCATTATGTATACCTTAAACCTAATTAATTAAGAAATTAATTAATGCAAGAAATAATATTAAGGCTTGGTTGGTTTAATTAATATGTGGTAGGTGGGTTATGTGGCTCGAGAAGGCCCCCATGCAATGCCAAGTTTTTGATGCTTCAACAACATGCCCTTGTCTCCTCTAATTTTATTTGTTTATGTGTAAATCCATATCGATTCGATCTAGAGAGTGTCATTGTTGTTTGAACCTAAACAAGAATATATTAAGCCAAGTAAAATATGGAATGGATACAAGGTAAGTTTGACTATGTGTTTTCAATTTTCATTACTTTTATTTCAAGCTTTTCAAGTTCATTTGATCGAATCAACTAAACCTATACAACCCCTAACACTCAAAATCATTAGGCTAATGTCGCCATATACTTCAAATACTCTACAATATCGAATATATCATTGACTTAGGGGTTGAAAGTTGTTTCACCAAGTTAATCATGAATCCTTTTTCAAATGTTAAGCATTCGAATTAGATGATAATGGAAAAGGTAAAGCGAAAGGAGGAAAAAAAAAAGAAAAAAGAAGAAAGGGTAGGGAATGATTATTGTAGGGAAGAGTATGGGACCCTCTTCCTCATCGCTTATCTATTTTTCCTCCTAATTTTTATTTATTAATATTATTATTTGAAAAATTACCAAGGGTCCCAATCCCTGCAGTGTCTTTGGTGATTGAATGACAAAGAGCAGCACCACACGTGGAATCTGACCCAAGTGACAGAGCCAGTAGCAGTACTGGCTGCCAGTGAATTAATATTATTCAGAAAAAAAATAAATAAAAGGGAAATTATATTTAATACGACATTTATTAATAATTTTAAAAGTAAAGACCTAATTTTAAATGAAATGGTATAAAAATATATATATTTATATTTAATTATTTCTGAGGTGTATTTTTCTTATTTTGTTCATCGTCATTTATATTCCGCTCCTGCTACGTGAACTCGATATCGATCGAGCGCATGGATTCCGGCGAGCCGCCCCGGCGGACCAACTTCCTGCCGCTCCAGCTCCAGTTTCTCGAGAAGAAGGAGCTCGTCGACTCCTGCTCCACCTCTGCGGCGTCCTCGTTCCCGTCCCCGCTCGCCATCTGCGCCGCCGCCGGGCGCGACGAGAACAGCAACGACGGCGCCGCGGATAATGCTCCGCCGGAGGAGGCCCCTCGGAGCAAGCCGCCCACGAAGCGGAGCTCCACCAAGGACCGCCACACGAAGGTGGACGGCCGAGGGCGGCGCATCCGCATGCCGGCGCTCTGCGCCGCCCGCGTCTTCCAGCTCACCCGGGAGCTCGGACACAAATCCGACGGCGAGACCATCGAGTGGCTCCTCCAGCAGGCGGAGCCGGCTGTGATCGCCGCCACCGGAACCGGTACTATCCCCGCCAATTTCACCTCTCTCAACATCTCCCTCCGCAGCTCCGGCTCCTCCTCCTTCTCCGCCCCCAACTCCTACTCCTCCGCCGCCGCGGCGCCTCTATCCGGCTACCCCCTCGGTTTCCGAAGCGAGTGGGACTTCTCGGGGACGACGACGGCGTCTTCTTCCTCCTCCTCTGTTACTCCGTTGCTCCTCAGCTTCGGTACTTCCAGCGCTTTTATCGAATCCGCAGCACCGGTGAGCTCCGACACCGCCGACCTGGCCAACGCCAGGAAGCGGCGGTGGGAAGAAGAGTTAGTGCGCCGCCGCCGCCGCTACCACGAACCACCACAGAACATTAATCAACCCATGGCACAGCCTGGCAGAGTGTGGATGGCTGTGGCAAACCCTAACAACCAACAACCCGCCATCATTACCACTAGCATCACTAATGCTGATCAATCACCGACAACTTGGTCATTCCCAAACGTCGCCGCCGCCGCTTCCGCCTCCAGCGCCACCGCGGCCGTCTTCAGGGGAGCGCTCCCCGGCGGGCTTCAGTACTTCATGAACTTCCCCCAGCCGCCCGTCGCCGCCCCCGTGGCGGTGCTGCCGGCAGCTGCTCCGCAACACGGAGAGGGACACATGGGGATCCTGGCGGCGTTCAACGCCTACCGGCCTCCGACGACCAACGCCTCCTCGCCGGCGTCTTCCCACCAGAGCCAGTGAACGAGTACGTACATACTGCGATCGCATGCACGTAGTAGTAGAGTATCATTTAATTTCTTCCCTGTCTATTAATTAATTTGCGGCATGCAATTCTATGGAGACCATGCATTTCATGTTCATTTCATTCCAATTTTTTTTTTTTAAAAAAAAAAAATCATTTTTCGCCTCTAATTTTTCTTCACAATTAAGTTAATTAAAGACTGTTATATTATATATTTATGCATTCAGCTGGTTTAAGAAAAAACTAATTATAAATGACATTTTAATTTAATTCTTTAGCTTGATTACTTAGTCATGTAAGCAAACCTGACAGTGAGCAGTTGGCTTTGTTGAAATAGCATGATGATGATCCACTGGAATGGCTCTTTAAATTCCACCTCTTCTTGTTATGGGCAAAAGCTTCAGTTCAAGCTTTTGGCTTTTACCACATGCATGATGCCTCAGCTTTTGGCCTCTACCTCCACTTTCAAACTACTCCATCACCTCCATTTGATGGTTAATGGTTTCATCATATATATATACTAGCTTAGCTTCCTCACTCTTCAATTTATTTCATAAACTTTTTATTGAAAAAAGAAAGAATGTTGGCAAATAAACATCTATCATTTCTTCAAATTATTTCATCAAAGAGTTTCACAAACTCAGTAACTCCTCAAACACTCTTTTGTGTTTTCATGAATCATGGATGACAGGTACAGCAAAGGGAGTTTTAATTTGATGAGTAGAAAGGTTCGTAATTGATAGGTTTTTGTTTGGTTGGTTTTTAGAAAGATAGGCAAAAAATGTTCATGGAAATTCAAAGTGTTGCAGTTGCTTTGTTAAGCTCGATCTCTTAGAATATCTTGACCTAACTAAGGAACTCATCACTTGTAATTCAATGACAAGTCAAGAGATCAAACCATGTGGAGTATTTTGTATCACTACATGGATTTATATTCCTTTATAGATTCTAGATATACCCCTTTATGAGTCGTAGATGTACACCTTCATTATCATTAGGGTTGTAAACAAGTCAAACTTTAAAATGTTCAAGTTTGTTTGATAAGGTAAGCGAGCCGAACTAAGTCGAGTTTAAAATGATTGTTCAACCTTGAGTTGATTTATTTTTTATAAGTTTGAGCTCAGTTCAAACATGACTTTAACTTGGTTCGTTTAGATATTATTAAATTCTCAATTCAAGCTCGTTTGATTAATATTTGATTATTGAGATTGTTTTTATATTTTAAGCTTGTTTGATTGATTATTGAGTTTAATAAAATAAATTTATTTTATTTTTTTATTATTTAGCATGTTAATAAGAGTTTTAGAGAGAGATATTGTTTACGAATATTGCTTATGAATATTAATTAGCTGAACACATATATATTTAAATTTTTTCGTTTAATTTATAATAAGTTTTCAAACTTATTCAGTTGATTGATCTTATGCATATTGAATGAACATAAGAAATCTTATGCATATTGAACGAACATAAGTAAAATTAAATTTTACTAAATTAAATATCAAACTTGTTTACGGCATTTAATTCATTTACGAATTCTAATGATCATTGTTATTACTTTTGTTCACGATTGACTTATAATATTATTGGTCTAGAATAATCCATTTGGACCTCGTCACATTATTTCAGGTTAGCTTATATGATATTAAGGGCAATTTTGTTTTAGAAAAAAATAGTATTACTTATTCAAGTGTTTATGGATTATTATTGATAATTGTTCTTTAAAATTCAATGACTAAAAATATGAACATTTTAAATTTTAAGTCCCGTAAACTTTCGAAATCAAGACTTTTTCGAAAAGAAGGAGAGAGAAGCTAAAAGGAGAAATAATAAATTGAACATAAATGAGTTGAGTCACACATTTTAAAAACATGAAATATTAGTTAAATCTATCAGCTTAATTTAATTTATTAATTGTAAAATGATAAATTTAATTATTTAATCTCATTTAAATTTCAATTAAATTAGATTTTTTTTTTCTCTGCATAGTTTTAAAATTGGTCAATTGCATTATATCAATCAATTTTACATCCTTTATTGATCATATAAGAATTATTATTTTTACATAATCAGTTAGCGTTCGTACACTTACATTCTTGTTGAACGAGCAGATCTCTTAATTTTATTAAAATTCATTTCATGTCCAATAATGAACACCATGGGGTAACAGAGCTTCAAAGTATTAATTAGATGGTCACAGGAGGGGTGCAGTTGGTAAATATATGGGAAAATGATTGCAGTGATCGGAAGAGTTGAGTTTATCATCTCTACGAATCTCTGCCCATGTACTTATAAATTTGGATTTCTGCTGATGCGGTGATAAGAAGAGTTTACTTGGTGCAAGTCAATTGCCACGTTGAAGGAAAATCAAAGAGGTCAACGTGCAATGGTAAGCAAGGTACAGTGTGGGTGCCTCAGCCGATCGGAGGGATTATTGTACGATCGGCAGTCGATACTCTAATTAATCGATCCGTCGAATGGGCCAGGAGCCCATGTCGAACAAGTTTGTAATACGGGCCGATCGGGGTGTCTGATCGGCTCTGAGTACGACGTTGGCATTGTACTCATAAATGGACCATCCAACTAGTGCGAGGAATAACACTAAGCAGGAGAAAATATACACTACAAAATTAATCAGGATTACTGATGGGAATATCCGCCAGTATTCTGTCGGTATTTAATATTACCGACGGATTTCCGACAGAATTATAGGTGTCGGAAGCTGATTTATGGGAAACGGGATTACCGATGAAATAACGTATTCTGTCGGTAAAATTCTACCGTCTGACAATTAGTTCGTCAGTAATAACGTCGAAACAGTAGAATGGAATCGTCGCAAAATACCGAAGGAACCTGTGTTTCTGTCGATAAATACTGACAGAAACACAGATTTCGTTGGTATTTACAGATGGAACTTACATTTTCGTCGGCAATTTATCGAAATAAATCGTTGGTAATTTTTTAGATAATTTCTGACGGAAGTTAGTCGGTAATCCGTCGATAAAGGAAAAAAAAAATGACAGAACATCTGTTTTCTCGTTTTCCCTATTTACAATTTTCAAATATCCAAAACTATCACACACGATGACATTATAATCCATTACATACAATCTACACATACAAAAATATAATCCACGTACACATACATCATATAACAATTACATACAAACAATCACACATAAAAAATAAAATCCATACATCCTAACAATTCATTCTTCTTCGTACAAACATATAAACTAACATTTATATTATAAAAAACAATCCAAATCATCTAAACTAAACAATTATTAAGAATACAAATACAAATATCCATATATAAATCCAAGTTTATAGAATACATACCGAATACAAGAAACAAGATAATAGAGAAAATCTTGCCAAAAGACAAATATCAAATGATCATGTTGATATATAAATAAACATTTTTATATATATGTATAACGAATTTTATTTATAATAAAATAATACCTGAACAGTACAATGAGCATACGATGATGTGAGGAGTCAATATGTAAATAGAACCGAACGTGCCCCCTGAAACACATAGTAATAAAATATTTAGAAATGAGTTTATTATAATATCAAAACAGAATAAATATATTATCACGGTCTATATATGATAAATAAAACACTAAAGTGTAGTTGAACATACCAGTGTAGTTGAACATACCTCAGAAAAATCTAATCATCATCGCCTGATGGATCTTGAGTCTCTTGTGACTCAAAACCATATGATGCCTAGGTGAAATTTGCCACGTCGCTCGCATCTGGGCCATGAGATCTTCATTACTCTTGTCACGTTCGGATCTCTTCTTCTCCTCATCAGCTCTCCACTGATTTATATCGGCCATCCTCTGATCCATTGATTTCAATTGAGTGCACAATTCTTGATTTTCACGTCTTAAAGACTGCATCTAACTAGAAGAAGAGGAACTCGCACGACCTGCCGGATTTCTCAGACAATCAAATGCAACTTTGGCTCGAGAGTCAAGGTCATAGAGGGTAGAGTTTTTTGTCCTTCCACCGACAACATCATAATAAATCTTATTTAGAGCGTCGGTGGATAGAGATTGTGACTCTCCCCCCTCTGCTAATGACTGAGATGCCTGAGCCACCGACAACATTGTAATAAATGTCTCTCTAATTCATCATTCTGAAATGCATTATGATTTTGATGAGTGACTGTGTTCGACATCTCTATGGTCGAGCGAGACTTGATTCGACAAACAAACAACCATTTACTAGATCTTCTTCTCTTCGTTGGATATTCAAGATAGAGAACTTGACCCGCTTGTATCCCAAAAATAAAAGGCTCAAACTTGTTGAATCTTTTGTTTGCATTAACGTACAAACACAAAACAAACAAAAGAACTATATTATATTACAGATTAATATACGAACATAACATATATCTAAATTAAACTATGCTAAATAATATAAAATATAATTTACTAAATTATACCTGAAAAATGTGAAGACCTACCGAAAAAGAGCAGCAAACTCTTCTACTTATTTTTACTATATCTTTTGTTTTCAACTTTCTTTATTCGGATGGAATTATTAAACTCTCTTTTCATAATATGGAAGGTGACACTAATACGACGATACTTATTTTTTAAAACGATTAATTAAATATTTCAATTTGTTTACTATTAATTGATTGGAAGAGCAGAATATTTAGATGGTTAAAAAATAATAATAATAAATAAATAAATCTATTTCTTCATTGCTTGTGGATCTAAAGTCACCGGCTCCGTTGAGGCGGAGGACGAGACTACCATGCGGGCCTAGATATATTGACCGTTAGATTGGAATCTCCACTGTTATGGGACACGTGTCATTTAAGATGCGTGAAGCGACAACTACAGTTACGGATAGGGGGTTCTCTGTTCGTTCTCGAGGAGGCGAGCGGATCGTGAGACAGAGCAGGTTCATTCACCGCCGGTGAAGACGAAGGTCGATCCTGGCATCGCGGACGATGAGTTCGTCACCGTGAATGTCAGCTCCAAGGTGGCGGAGGTGGAGGGCCTGCGCGGGAAGCTCACCCGGCCGCGACTTCAAGCACCTCAAACCCGACTTCGAGCTCTTCGAGGGGGGAAGAAGCTGAAGATGGGACGCCATCCTCACCTCCATCGGTCACATCCAAAACCCGATCACCGGATCACAAAGGGGCACCGCTCCACGATGAGTTTGGACCTTTGGTCATGGCGTCAATACCCCCCTTCCCATCAACGCCTCCTTCACCACCAACAGCGGCTGCATTAAAATCAGGAACTTGGGGAGAAAAAGGTCCGATCTATTTTTGTCTATTTTTATTGTCTCCATTTCATGTCTAGTAGTTGAGTAGAATCTTTAGATATTGTCACCTGTTTCAAAACTTCCCTTCTATTTTTTGTCATGAAAGTTGGCGATCGGAGATTTGATTTTTAGTTGGTAGAGGAAATATACGTTGGATGGATATATGACAATGGAGAAGAGGTGGAAGATGGAGAGGTGGAAGATGGATATATGAGGAGAAGAGGTGGAAGAGACATGAATTTTTATTGTGAATGAGATTTTCATTCCGAAATTTTAAGATATTGGTTGGTTTATATTAATTTACATATATTAATGATGTGAACAAATACTCTTTCTCACGCGTGAGTACAGGGGGGTGTAAATTCAAGGTCCGGATTGCACTGAACCATGTTGACTCGTGTGCGAGCGCGACCTTTGCTCGCCGAATGCCAGACCAGTTGGGATAAAATTTGTCCAAGTGGAACAACCAACATTTTGCCACATAATGATCATTAACGCTGCTCATTGGTCTGAACTCCTATATAAGGAGGCTGCGTCTACAGACAAAAGGTTACACTCTAAAAAGTTGAAGCTCTCCACCTACGTTCCCCTTCTTCTTTGTCGTGCATCTCTTGCTTGGTAGAGTGCTCGTGATAGCAGTCGGGTATCTCTCAATTTGCTGTGACCATCAGTGCTTGGTGAGAATCACGGTTCACCGTTGTATTATGAGAAGCAGACGACCCGAGGAAACCTTGAAGCACAGTCGGAGGTGGGGCGAATATGTTTCAAGGAAACTGCGACCCTCGCAAGCCTTAGTCCATCCGACCGCTTGAACTTTGCGTTCGCTCGGACGCTAACTCAGTTGGCCTCTGCGTTCGCTCGACCGCTAACTCAGTCGGCATTTTCATCTGGTCAACTGCACACTCGCCCGATCGCTCAGTTCGCTTGGCCGCTCGCTCGCTCGCTTGGCTGCTCACCCGTCCGGCGGCAAATGCCCTTGGACTCTTGGTCCGCTCGACCATACGCTCAGTCCGCTTAGCCGTACTCTCATTCGCTCGGCCGCAAGCCAGTGCGGCCGCACACTCGCTTGGCCGCTTGCTCACCCGACCTCTTCTTTTCTCGGCTACTCGCCCGTCCGGCCACAGCTCGCTCGGCATTTACGTTCGTTGGGTCATTTGCCCGTCCGATCGTAGTTCACTTGGCCGCTTGTTTGCTTGCTCGCTCGGTCACTTGGTCTGTGACTCGCTCGTCCAACCGCTCGCTCGCTTAGTTGGTCACTCGTCTGCGTTCAATATTTGGTAGAAATCAACTCCTGCTAACAGTCTGAGATTATCTACTTAGGTCATCTTGATAGATAAGTTAAATTAATTTAATGTATTTAAATTTAATTAATTTTCAAAATTTCTGACAACATATTTATTTTGTCCAACAATATATTGTCAACTAATTTGCGAAGATTACAGATTGTTGCCAGTTCTACCTTTTCAAGAAACATTTATCTACTTTGTATTCTCTCTGTCCATTGTCCTTCCACTGTTCCTGATGACAGGAAAGTCACAAATTGAGCAGAGATCACTTCAGGGGCGAAGCCATGATATGGATTTGAAATAATTACCCGTTCATCGAAGGCATTAGTATTTTGTTTCATCCTGATGCGTTGAAAGCTTTTTTTTAGGTAAACTAAGCCTTTTCTTTATATGGATTCATGACCAATATCTTTCTTCGTATGAGGCTATGTATTGGCAAGCAATTTGTATGTTTGGGTTATGGGCATGTTCAACGATGCACAACAGATTCTCCAATAGACAAGGTGAATCAATCAGTTGAAAGAGGGAGGCTGAAGAAATTTTTTGTTATAGTTTAAAATGATTTAGAGCACGTACTTGATATGCAATCAATTGTATATGTTTAGACCCAGAAAATCTCTTGCCAAGTTTCTGATTCTTTATTAATTTTCATCTGACAGTGATTTTGAATTTTCATTTATTATCCATCAGCCCTTTTGAAACATATCATTCATGGAGATGAACACAAATTACTAAATCTGGTTTGTGCTGCTAGACAAATATTGAATATTTGCCTATGAGATACAGCATAAGTTTATTCTGAACTTCTTAATCTCCACTTTTTCAGCTCAAAAGATTTTTTTTTGTTCCATTCATTTACCTACACACATCCCTAAAGCCACCATTTATTAATTTGCTAGAGGGACATGTGCTCTTTCTACTCCTTTTGAAAATTGATTGTGTTAGAATGTTCGAGATAGTTTTGCAGGTTTAATAATATCAATGTTTGCCTTCATAAGATTGTGGCCCTACAATTCTCTGACCAGTTCTGATTATATTTTCAAGGTTAGCGAAGCTGTCAAGCTGATATGCTTGAAGATGTTGAAAATGTTCTGGTCTGGGAGGGAGGGTCAAGAATGAGCTCATCCTCGAGGGCAACAACGTCGAGCTCATCTCTTGCTCGGCTGACTTGATCAACCAGGTAAGTCATCTAACTGCACATGCACTATAAACAATAAGATATCAGCAGTTCTCACTTTTCTCATCTCACCTGTTTTTATGCTCCAGAGAAATGTCATGCGCCAAGAACAAGGACGCCATATAATTTTTGACAATATCGATCAACTAAGTTGATAAATTAAAAGTCTTTAGCTTTTTTTTTTTTAAATCAAAATATCTAGTTTTTTTTAACCGATTGATTTTAGAGATGATCGGTTAGTTCAACGGAAAATTTTCACCAACTATTACGGTAAATCAGGAAATGATCGTGGCAATATTTTTAGAGTTGTCATCCCAACAGACGAAAATCCTTACAATATATCGCAGTTGGAATTCGACCCTGAAGAGTCTATCGCTGCACCATTGCTCCATGGCCAAAAGTCTTTAGGTATTTAAGTTTGATTTCCTACCACTATAAAAATTATCAGGATTAGCGAACGAAATTTCCAGTGGCATTTGATTCGGTAGCTGGCATCATTTAGGGATAATTTTTTTTCGCCGCTAATTTAGTTACGGAAAAAAACTGTCCTAAGTTACAAATAAATTTAGCAACACAAATTTAATTTTCATCGTTAATTTACAATAAAAATATAGCAGTACTCCCCTATTTGAGAATTTTCATTCAGTTTACATTCAACACAATACATTACATTCAACCCATCAAATTTAAATATCCATTACATTCAATATTTACAAATAATATCAACCAACAAACTACACATCCACTCAAATATCAACAAACAAACTAAATTAACATTCACAAAACAGCATTCATCATATAAAATCGCAAATCATACATGGTTCATATATAATTAAAATTCATTACATCCACTCAAATATAAAATATAAAGAACATCTTGTAGGACCGTTGCAGTCGGCTGGAAGGGGAGTTGTTAGATATCCTGTAAAATCAAAACAAACAATCCTTCTCGAACTCTTTAAGCTAACACTTGTAAAATAAATAAAGCAGATAAATAAAACATTAAGGAAGACGAGACACAAGATTTACTTGGTTACAACCGATGTGGTTGTTAATCCAAGGAAGGTTAAGCGCACTAGAATACTCCTTTAGGCGGACAAGTCTCTTACAACGTTGGAGCACAGAAAACAGAAGCTTAAATACAACTCTAAAGCATACAAGCGTTGGAAATAAATTACTGGAGTTCGTTGAAAAACTTCTAAACCAAGGCTATATTTATAGTCTTGGTCGGGGCGCCCTGGGGGGTCATAAACTTTATCCCCCAACAATCAGATCGAGTCAAATCTCGACCCTAATTAAAAGTCTGGTCCGGGCGCCCGGAAGGGTTCCGGGTGCCCCGGAGGGCTTCGGGCGCCCCGGAGCCCAAAGTCAACAGATGTTGATTTTTTCGTCTGGGACCTCTTCTCTGGTTCAGTCCCGCCTCGATCCGGTTCTTCTCCTCCGGATCCGCTCGCTTGGGTGATCTCTGCCATCCGGAAAAGGGCTCACCCGAACCCAAGTTCCGGTCTTCTCGAGCAGCCTTCCGCTCCGGCTTCTCGTCCCTCGGAATCGCCGCGTGTTTCCTTCTCGTTCACCAGCGTACTCATCCGCAGTCTTAGTCCCTCGGTCGCACCCCGTGCCGACCTTCTCGCTAGCTGCGTCTCTTGCTCCCCGAGCAATCTTCCGCTCCGGCTTTCGTCCCTCGGAACCACCGCACGCTTCCTTCTCGTCCACCGGGGTACTCTTCCGCAGCACCTCGTCCCTCGGACGCACCGCGTGTCGTCCTTCTCGCTGGCTGCGTGTTCAGCTCGAGTACCTGTGCTCCTAAGCTCCTGCATACTTAGACACAAGGTTAGAAACACCAGGACCTAACTTAACTTGTTGATCACACCAAAATAACCTTGGGTTCCAACAATCTCTCCCTTTTTGATGTGATCAACCCAAGTTAAGTTAGGGTCAAAAATAGAAAATAAAACTAACTTAATTTGCAATTTAGTGCAAAAAGATAGAAACATTAAATTTCAAAAATTTACAATTTTCAATTTTCTACCTCCCCCTAGACTTATACTTTTTCTTCTCCCCCTTTGATCACATAAAAAATTGGGGTTGCAAGAAAAATCTAAGGATTGACACTTAGAAATTTTATAAGAATCTATTTCAATGATTTTTTGGAAATATCTAAGTCAAGAAAATTTTTTAAGTCAAAAATAACTTTTGAAAAATTTCTAAGCATTCGTTATTAAGAAAAAACTTTCTAAGCTGAAAAACTTTATGCAAGAAAAATTTAAAATTTTTGAGAATATTTAGAAATATTAAAAAATTCTATGCATTTATTTAATTTTTAATTCTCATGATTTCATCAAAAAATTTTAAATTTTCATTTTAATTTATCATAACTTCTTAAATCATAATTTTTCAGATTTAAGGCAATAAATATTAAATATGCTAAAAATTTTATTCGATCTTTTAACATGTCATTTTCTGTTATTTTTTGATTTTCTACTTCACAAAAATATTTCAATAACTTGATAAAATTTTTCGACAATATAATTTGTAAAAATTCTTTCGGCAATGTGTAAAATTTGTTTGAAGAAATATTTTATAATTTGCAAGAATTTTTTAACAAAAATTTTAATTTGCAGGAATCTATTAATAACAGATTTCTTAATCCGAAATTTTTTTTTGATGACTCAAGTTCTAATTCGCAAAACTTTTTCGAGAAAGTAATTTATAATTCGAAAAAATATTCGAAGAAAGTTTTCGACAATATTTCTGATTTGCAAAATTCTTTTGACAAAATAATTTGTGATTCGTAAGAATCTTTTGTCAAAGCATTTTGCAATTCGAAGAATTCTTTCGATGAGTTAATTACTTGTTCAGAAAGTGGAGACCATACCTGACTTACCTTGTCAGCAGTTGATTCTCCCCCTATCGAGTTGCTTTCTTCTGAAGTCTCTCCCCCTTTATCGGTGTTCATCTGGGATGAGCTTTCCGTAGCTTCGGGATGGAGTTCGGCTGTCTCGGCAGTTTCTTCATTCTCGGACAGTTCTGTCGGCGGCTTGATGTCCTTTGAGTTGTCAGCTTGCAAAGGTTCTTCGTAGAGCTTTAAGAACTTCTCCCAAAGTTCTTTTGCGCTTTTGTATTCTCCGACTCTATTGATATCTTCATTTGGTATTACAGTTAGAATGTGAAATTTAGCTCGCGCGTTTGCCATAAACTCGTCACGTTGCTTGTGGGTCCAGAGACATTTATCGATTTCTTCTCCGTAAGCGTTCTTCGGTTCTTCATAATCAAATTTCATTATTAAAGAAATACCAAAATCTAAATTTAAATATACCTCCATTTTTTGTTTCCAAACGGCAAACTCCCCCTTGAATGCTAGTGGGTAGTCGCTAGCTCCGGCCATTGTTTTGTTGCTTCAGACGACGGTTAGTCCTTCTGAGGCGTCTCGGCTCTTATACCACTTGTAGGACCGTTGCAGCCGGCTGGAAGGGGGGTTGTTGGATATCTTGTAAAATCAAAACAAACAACTATTCTCGAACTCTTTAAGCTAACACTTGTAAAATAAACAAAGCAGATAAATAAAACATTAAGGAAGACGAGGCACAAGATTTACTTGGTTACAACCGATGTGGTTGTTAATCCAAGGAAGGTTAAGCGCACTAGAATATTCCTTTAGGCGGAGAAGCCTCTTACAACGTTGGAGCACAGAAAACAGAAGCTTAAATACAACTCTAAAGCATACAAGCGTTGGAAATGAATTACTGGAGTTCGTTGAAAATCTTCTGGACTAAGGTTATATTTATAGCTTTGGTTGGGGCGGCCCGAAGGGGTTCCGGGTGCCCTGGGGGGATAAACTTTATCTTCCAATGATAAGATCGAGTCAAATCTCGATCCTGGTCAAAAGTCTGGTCCGGGCGCTCGGAAGGAGAAGGGTGCCCTGGAGGGCTCCGGGCGCCCCGGAGCCCAAAGTCAACAGATGTTGACTTTTTCGTCCGGGACCTCTTCTCTGGTTCAGTCCCGCCTCGGTCTGGTTCTTCTCCTCCGGATCCGCTCGCTTGGGTGATCTCTGCCATCCGGAAAAGGGCTCACCCGAACCCAAGTTCCGGTTTTCTCGAGCAGCCTTCCGCTCCGGCTTCTCGTCCCTCGGAATCGCCGCGTGTTTCCTTCTCGTCCACCAGCGTACTCATCCGCAGTCTTCGTCCCTCGGTCGCACCCCGTGCCGACCTTCTCGCTAGCTGCGTCTCTTGCTCCCCGAGCAATCTTCCACTCTGGCTTTCGTCCCTCGGAACCACCGCACACTTCCTTCTCGTCCACCGGGGTACTCTTCCGCATCACCTCGTCCCTCGGACGCATCGCATGCTGTCCTTCTCGCTAGCTGCGTCTTCCGCTCGAGTACATGTGCTCCTAAGCTCCTGCACACTTAGACACAAGGTTAGAAACACCAGGACCTAACTTAACTTGTTGATCATACCAAAACAACATTGGGGTTCCAACACATCCAACATCAATAAATCTCAAAGTCTCATCAATAGTTATTAATCTTATGTACAAATTAATATTTAATATACAACTAATAAAGATAGTAATTGTTAAATGTGAGCGGTAATTAAATTTATAAACTCACATATATGGTCTTGCATTGACAAAAGTATCATTTTTTTATGAGTATTATGAAATACCTCTCAACTAGTGGGACGTCTTTGTAAAGTATCAGCTTGCATACCCATTGTTTTTATAAAATTAAATAAGTTTATTAATAATTATGTATATTATAATATAAATTTATAGTAAACTTACCAAGTTTATTGTATGCTCTACAATATGTTGAAACAATTTGGGTATTCTAGGTTTTGATATTTGGACAAAGGTTTAAGTTAGATTTATTGTTGTATTTGATATGCATCATGAGTGTGCAGGATACAGGTACAACAGGGAGAGTCCAAGTGCGATCTTGGCAAAGGAGGAAAGTCCAAGGGTGTGTCTTCGTGGTGTAAGTCCAAGCATGTAGTCTTGGCAACGTAAGGTCAAGTGTGACTTAGCAATGGATGAAGTCCAGGAGGCGCGACCTCTTAGCAAAGGAAGACCTGACAATAATGACAAGGTCAATAGAAGTTCCAGAAGGTAAGACATGAAGGATGGAGAAGCATCCGAGGGACGCGAGGTTGTTGGAGGAGGCTAAAATGTTACGTCTAGGTTGTGCGGGCAAGAACGAGTGCATGCGAGTCCATGCGCAGGGTAATATTCCAAGTTACTCCAAAGTTATTGTAGCATTACTGTAACATTTATGTAGCAGTCGACTGGTGTTTTCATCAGTCGACTGGTATTGAGTTGTTGGACTGTAACGATCGAAATCCACGAAAGTCAGTCAACTGGTAAGTATGACAGTCGACTAGTGGCGGAAACATTGCTTGGATGTTTCCAAGATGCTTGTGCTAGGTGACAAAATTAGTGGTGGTTAACCTTAATTATAGTCTCCAAGTGCTCAAGTGATCTGGTGTGGTCTTGTGCGAGTTGTGGTGAGGTTTCTCCACTCACAAAGAGCTACACGAGCCAGCCGGAAGTTTTTCGAAAAATCATCTACTGACGGATTGGGATCATCCACTTTGCGGGCAACCATGAAATAGGAGTAAGTGATCTTCGAACCATGTTACATAAACGTGTTAGAGATTTGATTATCTTAGTTATTGCCTCTAGGTTTAACTTTCTATTTGTTTGTTTTGTTTTGTATTTTTGCTATGCACTAACAAACGTTAGAAGCGACGATTTAGGTGACGAGCTATTCACCCCCCCTCTAGCGGCGTCAAGGTCCCAACACAATAGACTTTGATCTAGCCGTATACTTTGTGGATCTAGTGGATGGGCTAGCCATCATAGTATTTCTGTTGTTTCTAGCAATTGATGAATTATGCTGTCATTTTTTTACAACCCAAGTAGTCGTCCATACATCCCAAATCTCCATTGGTACATGGGAGGGTCTTGTTCCATTCTTTCTCTATTTGTATAACAAGTCTTTGTATAGTTTGACATAATAAATGTTACAAGTTTCTTTAAATTATGCCTCGTGTCCTGACTCTCAAATATAATATTTTTGCAACAATATCAATAAAATTATTAGAAAAAATATTATATTATTCAATATCAATAATATTTATATTACTAATACCAAAAATTTCCTATAATAAAAGTCTTTAGTATTTTAATCTACATGCCTTCATGTAGTACCACAGTGCATTGACACTCTCTAAATTTCTTACTGATATATGCAGTAACATTATGATCGTCGGGAGTAAAACTGTATAAAAATTCTTTCATATTAAAAAAAATCACCGAATGAATTTGAATTACTTACAACATCAATACTTACCAATCCTCAAAACAGTATGGTCACACTACAATATCCAATATATTATATTTGTAAAATAATATTATAATACATACGCATGCCAAATAATATTCAAATTAGAATAATGTATTAAATGGTAGAACTAAAGTAATTTACATGTAAAAAATAATCACTTTAGAATAAATGAATTATCAACAATAATCCTTAAACTCAACTAACAACATTATAATATATATTATTAGGTCAATTTGAATCATTAATATTAACAGTTTAAAAGTTTTTATTGCTAAACAATAGTACATCAAGTTTCTCATTACTGGATATCTCTCTATCATCTATTTCCTTGGCAATGATATTTACATCTACAAGTAATTGGGATGCGGATTGAATTCGTGTATCAACTTAATGTATCTCTATTTTCTCATTTTGTGATGCATCATGATTTTTGCTCAAACACACAAGGCTCTCAATGACATTACCAACTATAGTAATTTAGAACAAATTTATTTTTATCTAGATGTACTTTCACGGTAATCTCATTGCGGAAAGTTATATTTATGCATTTGCAATGATTACATGGATAATATAACTCGTCATTATTCATACACTCCGAATGACACACTTAATTAAACTCCACAAATTTTTTAATTTCGTCAAAATATTCTTGATAAATATATTTTTTAACATATTATATATCCAAACTTTATTTATATATTGTTATTTAATAGAAAATAAATTTAGAACAATATGAAACATAAAAAACCAAGCATGCAGATAGTTTAAATTTAATATTAAACACTTAAGCTTAATACTATCAATAGCACTTAAATTAAGTATTAAGTTTGAACAACAAAATAAGTACACTAACACTGAACGAGAAAGATCAGGACTCTCCTACCATCGCTAAACACGTGCAGATCAGAAAATACAGTATATATGAAGATAACAAAATATAAGAATTTTTTTGATAATTTTAAATACCAATAAAATATTTTTCAAACTCATTCGAAAAGCTCGTGAACTGGCTATTCGTTTGCACCCCTATTCAATGTGATATCAATATATATTTTCTAGTATTACACCCTTAAACCACTACTGTTTAATACCGCATACAATATATAACATATATAGATTGATATTCCTTATAATTCAGTGTTATATATAATACAGTTTGATACAACTTAGCATTGATCGTTATCACCTCTAACGTAGATTGGACAATGATCATTGCATGACGTTTGACGATACTAAAATACACAACTCTTTATATAAGGAACTGTAATGATTTCAGGTCTAAGGACTATTCATACCAATAGTCACATGAGAATGTTTATGACACTCATATAACGATCCATGAAACATCTCATGACGGGTCAATTCAGCACATATTCTCTAATATATACCTATGTGTCAACCTGATATCTCATATCCATGACTTATGAGATTAAGTCATCCGTTGACCTACATGCTAGTCTTAACGTATTAATATTGTCTTTGTATATTAATGCTCGACTAGAATAATTTAGAGTAGCGTTCTTTATAATATCTCACTATCAATTCAACCAATTGATATATTGTAGATTAGAACCTTCTACTCCAGAATATTATTATACTTATTCATTCGGCACTGAACTGAATTAAATATAATAACCATAACCTTTGCCTTATAATGAAATAACAAAATATGATATAAAATGTCCTAAGTCAATCAACTCTTGATTGTCTCTTAGGGCTTACACTAACAATCTCCTTATGTCACTAGTGTCAATCACTGAAATACCTAATATCCATTGACCTAGTGTGATCATCATGCTTCCTCGGTGGCAAAGCCTTGGTCAAAGGATCCATAATGTTAGCATTGTTTGGTTCTCTGCATATCCTAATATCTCATATATCGATGATCTCTCGAATGAGATGGAATCGTTATAGTATCCAATACCCAAGACCATCATTTAAGTAAAATACATGCCCTAACTGCGATCTAGAATCATCCTTGTCAATTTAGAAGCTTGCACCACCGTATCCCTTATAGCAACAGCTGTAACCCTTTACAGCAACAGTTGTAACCCTTTACAGCAATCTCTTCATCGCCTCCAAAGATCAAGAAATAATCTTGAGTTCTTCTCAAGTACTTCAGAATATTCTTGACTACTGTCCAATGACCTTCACCTGGATCTGACTGGTATCTGCTCGTCATGCTTAAAGCATATGAGACATATGAGTGAGTACAAAATATGACGTACATGATAGACCCTATACTAGATGCATAAGGAATCTGATCCATGCGGTCCCTTTCTTCCTTAAAAGAAGGCATTGAGTCTTCGAAAGACTCACACCATATAACATCGGCAGGAATCCCTTCTTGGAATTCTGCATGACAAAATGTTTAAGCACCTTGTCAATATATGTACTCTGGCTTAGTCCAAGTCATCTCCTGGATCTATCTCTATAGATCTTGATGCCTAAAATATAGACTGCTTCACCTAAGTCCTTCATTGAGAAATAATTTCCAAGCCAAGTCTTCACTGACTGAAGAGCAGGGATATCGTTTTCAATGAGAAATATGTCATCTACATACAATATGAGAAATATGGCTGTGCTCCCACTAACCCACTTGTAGACATAAGGTTCATCTTCATTCTTGATGAAACCAAACGCTTTGATTGCATCATTGAATTAGGGATTCCAGCTTCTAGAAGCTTGCTTTAATCCATAAATGGATTGTTGTAACTTACACACCTTTCCAGCATGCTCTGGATCGACAAAATCCACAGGTTGTGTCATGTACACATCCTTGAGTAGATTTCTATTGAGAAATATAGTTTTGACATCTATCTGTCAGATCTCATAATCATAGTAATCTACAATTGCAAGTATGATCCGAATAGACTTGAGCATCGTAATTGATGAAAAGGTTTCATCATAGTTTATACTATGAATTTGCTTGAATTCTTTAGCTACCAATCTACCTTTATAGGTATACATATGTCCATCCATGTCAATCTTCACCTTGAAGATCCACTTACACCCAATGGGTTTGATCCTTTTAGGTGGATCAACCAAAGTCCATACTTGGTTAGTGTACATGGATTCCATTTCGAATCTCACGACCTCTAGCCATTTCTTAGAATCTGGGCCATGTACAGCTTCCTAATAAGATATGAGCTCGTTGAAACCAACTAGCACTACATCACCATTGTCAGACAAGAGAAAAGAATATCTCTCAGGTTGATGATGGATCCTATCAGATCTACGTAGAGCTTGTGGTACTTGAACATGTTATTGTTCCACAACTTCTTGTGGTGTAACAGAATCCTGATCCATAACATCTTGTGGTACTTGTTCAATTTCCATCAAGGTGTCAGTGCTAGTTAATGTATCTTGAATTTCTTCAAGATTGACTTCACTTCCACTAGTTTTTCTAGAAATAAATTCTCTTTCTAGAAATACACCAGTTATAGTAACAAACACCTTGCCTCGTGTGAGATTATAGAAGTAATATCCCTTTGTTTCCTCGGGATATCAAACAAAGTAGCATTTGTCTGATTTGGGTCCTAGTTTATCTGAGACTTGTCGTCGAACATAAGTCTCACATCCCCAAATCTTCATGAAAGACATCTTGGGACTCTTCCCAGTCCATATCGTATATGGTATCTTTATGACAGCCTTAGATGGAACGCGGTTAAGTGTGAAAGTGGTCATCTCTAGAGCATGCCCCCAAAAGGAAGCAAGAAAATCTGTTTGACTCATCATCGATCGTACCATATCTAATAAAGTACGATTTCTCCTTTCTGATACACCATTCCATTATGGTGTTCAAGGTGGAGTGAGTTGAGATATGATCCTACACTCAATGAGATGGTCATGAAACTCTTGGCTAAGGTATTTCCCACCTCAATCTGATCAGAGCATCTTAATACTCTTACCAAGTTGGTTCTGTACTTCATTCTTGAATTATTTGAACTTTTCAAAGGATTCTGACTTGTGTCTCATCAAATACACATAGTCGTACCTACTAAGATCATCAGTAAAAGTAATGAAGTAATGTTAACATCCTCTAGCTGTTATTCTGAAAGGGCTACATACATCAGTACGTATGAGTCCTAACAGATTATTAGCCTTTTCGCTGTCCACTAAATGGAGTCTTAGTCATCTTGCCTCGAAGATAAGATATTCATATCTCATATGATTCAAAATCAAATGAGTTCAAAAGTGCATCCTTATGCAGTTGAGATATGCGACTCTTATTTATGTGACCCAAGCAACAATACCAGAGATATGTTTGGTTCAAATCATTAGATTTGAACTGTTTGGTATTTATGTTATAGATTGAGTTTCTAAGTCTAGAACATAGAGGTCATTCATAAGCGGTGCACTACAATAGAATATATCATTGAAATAAACGAAACAATATTTATCCTTTATTACAAATGAAAAACCTTTCTTGTCTAAAAAAGAAACAAAGATAATGTTCTTGGTCAAGGTAGACACATTACAATACTCTTCAAGTTCTAAAACATGCCTAGTGGGCAAAGATAAGGAATATGTTTCTACAACGACAGCCGCAACTCTTGCACCATTACCTACTCGTAGGTTCACTTCGCCCTTTGTCAATGATCTACTATTTCTCAGCCCCTTCACATTAGTACAAATGTGAGATGCACACTAGGTATCTAATACCCGTGAAGAAGAAATAGACAGATTGACTTCTATAACATATACACCTAAGGCAGAAGTCTCACTTCTCTTCCTTTTCAGTTCCTCTAAGTACACCTTTCAGTTCCTCTTCCAGTGTCCGGTCTTACCGCAGTGGAAGCAGGTTCCTTCCTTAGCATCTCCACCTTTGGGTTTCAGTGCATAAGTCTTGCCCATTCCTTTGGCTTGGGTCTTACCCTTACCTTTAGGCTTCCACTTGCCTTTGCCCTTAGACACCATCAAAATGGTACTAGGCTTTGCCTTCTGAAGGTTGAGTTCAGCAGTTCTCAACATGCTCAACATCTCAGGCAGCGGTTTGTCAATTTCATTCTGTAGGTGCAGCGGAGGCCGACAAGAGGGGGGTGAATTGATCAAAAAAATAAAAGTATACCCTCCTCGGAATTTTCAACTCAAAATAAAAGCAACTATAATAAGAATAAAACAAAAAGGAAACAGAGATAAACTAGAGACTCGGGAGTTAACCTGATTACAACCAAGAAAGTTGTTAATCGAGGGCGATGAAAAGTGCGTACTTCGAAAGTCTCCTTTACTGTAGGCGGAGAAACCTTTTTACACACTGAGAAAGCTCACAAGCTGCTAGAAATTGATTACAGAGTTGAATATTGAATAAATTCGTAATTCCTAGCTCCAGGGGCCTTTATATAGCCTCTGAAAAATCTATCTCGAAAGTCTAAAGCGCCTCCAATAGAAGTCCAAGGCGCCTCCAACGAGTGTGTGGATAAAACTTTATCCGAAAGCTAAACGACCAGTTTGGCACTCCAACTGCTCTTTTTCTTTTGCTTCCAAGCTCCGTTCTTTTGGGTGATTCCGGCCAACCGGAATAGGGCTCACCCGAACTCAATTCCCGACATTCTCCTCGAGTAGGCTTCCATCCCGGCTTAACGTCCCTTGAACGTCACACACGTTCTTCTCGCCCACCAGTGTACTCTTCTGCAGTTCTCTCGTCCTTCGGATGCACCGAGCCCGTCCACTCCCTTCCCGTGTCGTCCTTCTCGCTAGCTGCGTCTTTCGCTCGACTTACTGCGCTCCTAAACTCCTGCACACTCAGACACAGCGATCAAACACAAAGTAGGACCTAACCAACTTGGTTGATCACATCAAAACACCCACGGGGGTCCAACAATCTCCCCCTTTTTGTTGTGCATCAACCCAAGTTCAAGTTATGGTAAGAATAGACAAATAGTAATTTTTAAAGAAATTTACTAAACTAACATGTTAAGCATAAGTTTGCAATAAATAAAATTACAACTACTTAAATAAGAGTTAAATATAATTTTTCAAAAAAAAATTCAATTTAAAAAATTGTCTCCCCCTAAACTTGTACTTTTCTCTCCCCCTTTGATCACAGCAAAAACGGGGTAAGAGTATGATATTTAAAAATATTTAGCAAATTTTTAAGTTAGAAAAATTTCTGAGCAAGATGAATTTTTCCAAAGTTTCTAAGCAAAAATGAATTTTTAGAGTCTTCCAAAAAAATTTCTAAACAAACTGAATTTTTAGAATGTTTTCAAAATAATTTCTAAGTAAAAATGTTTTTTTTTTAGAATTTTCCAAAAATGTTTGAAAAACTTTCAAAGTATTATTTAATTCTAGTTAATTAAACATTTTATTAATGCTTTTTCAGAAAGTTAATTAAACATTTTATTTCAATATTTCAACTTCCAGGTCGTGGCGAGACACTAGGCCTTCTTGGTTATTGGAATAACAACCACTTCCTTAGACAAAGCTTCATAAAGGAATTCTAACGTTTAATTTTTCTTCTGAAAGCCTAAAAAAAAATTAATTTAGCACAGATTTTGGAACCCAATCGAGGTTCCTTCCTACTGGATTAGTCAAATACTTAGGGGGTACATAGTCCTTGGAAAATTTTCTAAGTTGACGTTGATGATGTTTAACATACCAGTTTAATTTTTCATAAATTCTAAGTTTTGACTTTTGAAAAATATTTATTTTAAAACAAGCATCTGTTTTCAACTTTTCAATTTCTAATTTTAATTTTGCATTCTCTAATTTCAAATGTTCATTTTCCTTTTCTAATTTATCTAACTCTTTAGAAAGGGCTTTAATAAAACAAAAAGACTGAGTCAGGGTTAGATTACGTACCTTACTTACCTGACTTGGTGATGCTCCCCCTTCACTGTAGCTTTCTTCCTCTGATGTTCCTCCCCCTTCATCTATGCTCATCTCTGAGCTTGACTCTTCTTCTAGCTGATGGTTAGCCATTAGCGCTAACCTCGAGAAGGTTTCGACGTCTGATTCGGAAGAAGACGAATCTGACCAAGTGGCCTTCAGGTTCTTCTGTTTGGAGGAAGATTGTCGCTTTTCCTTTACCTTCTCTTTCTGCTTGCTCTACAATTTCGGGCAGTCATCCTTGATGTGCCCTTCTTCGTTGCAATTGTAACAACGGATTGTTCTTCTCTTTTGATGATGTTTACTCGATTGCGATCTAAATTTGTTAGATTTAAAAAACTTATTAAATCATCTTACCATTAATGCAGCTTCGGATTTGTCAATCGAGGCTTTGGAGTCAGAACCGTTTATTCTTGCCTTTAAGGTAATGTTCTGACTAGTCTTCTCTACTCCATTGGGTTATGTAACTTGAGATTCGTGAAGTTCAAAAGTAGAAAATAAATTTTCTAAGGTACTTACCTCGAAGTCCTTAGAGATGTAGTATGCATCTACTAAGGACACCCAATCTAGAGTTCTGGGGAAGACGTTGAGTGCGTACCGGATCGAATCCCGGTTCGTTACTTCTTCTCCAAGGTTGCTTAGTTGAGTTATTATCTCCTTAATCCTTGCTTGGAGTTGCGCTATCTTCTCGCCTTGGTTCATCCGGATGTTCATAAGTTGAGTCCGGAGGATATCGCATCTTGCAAGTTTCGCTTCGGATGTACCTTCGTAAAGCTCCAGGAATTTTTCCCATAGGTCTTTCGCGGAGTCGTAGTTTCCGATCCGACTTACCTCTTGTAGTGGCAGCACGCTAAGCAGATGGAACTCTACCTTTCCGTTGGCGACAAACTCGGCTTGCTCCTTCTTGCTCCACTGATGCTCTTCTTTGTCTTTGGGAACTTCAAAACCATATTTCATAGTTAGTAAAATATCGAAGTCGGTTTTAAAAAATACCTCCATCCGGCGTTTCCATGTCGCAAAGTCTCCGTCAAACTTCGGGGGATGAATATTCGCTCCGGTCATCGTCTTGATCGTTGTGCTTCAGTCGACGGTTAGTCCTCCTGAGGTGGTCTAGCTCTGATACCAATTGTAGGTGCAGCGGAGGCCGGCAAGAGGGGGTGAATTGCCTGAAAAAAAATAAAAGTATACTCTCCTCGAAATTTTTAACTCAAAAATAAAAGCAACTATAATAAGAATAAAACAAAAAAGAAACATAGATAAACCAGAGACTCGGGAGTTACCCTGGTTACAACCAAGAAGGTTGTTAATCCAAGGCGATGAAAAGTGCGTACTACGAAAGTCTCCTTTACTGTAGGCGGAGAAGCCTTTTTACACACTGAGAAAGCTCACAAGCTGCTAGGAATTGATTACAAAGTTGAATACTGAATTGATTCGTAATTCCTAGCTCCAAGGGCCTTTATATAGTCTCTGGAAAATCTATCTCGAAGGTCTAAGGCGCCTCCAATAGAGGTCCAAGGCGCCTCCAACAAGTGTGTGGATAAAACTTTATCCGAAAGTTAAACGGCCAGTTTGGCTAGGTCCGAGGCGCCTTCAACTGGCATTGAAGGCGCCTTCAATGTCTGATGAAGGCGCCTCCATCAGTGCAGTGACTCCAGCTGCTCTTTTTCTTTTACTTCCAAAGCTCCGTTCTTTTGGGTGATTCCGGCCAACCGGAATAGGGCTCAACCGAACCCAATTCCCGGCCTTCTCCTCGAGCAGGCTTCTGTCCCGGCTTAACGTCCCTCAAATGCCGCACACGTTCTTCTAGCCCACCGGTGTACTCTTCCGTAGCTCTCTCGTCCTTCGGACGCACCAAGCCCGTCAGCTCCCATCCCGTGCCGTCCTTTTCGCTAGCTGCGTCTTCCGCTCGACTTCCTGCGCTGCTAAGCTCCTGCACACTCAGACACAGGGATCAAACACAAAGCATAACCTAATCAACTTAGTTGATCACATCAAAACACCCACGGGGTCCAACACATTCATGTTGTAATTCATGACAAATTGACTATAGCTATTGGGCAATGACTGCAAGATAAGATTAGTGGCCAATTCTTGGCTTAGTGGAAATCCCAATCACTGTAGGTTTTCTACATACCCAGTCATTTTGAGTAAATATGGCCCTACGGGACTTTCTTCTTGTATTCTGCATTGAAATAACGCTTTAGAGATCTCAAATCTCTCATGTCTTGCTTGTCCTTGATATAGTTGTCTAAGGTGCTTAACTATATCATAAGCATCCATGTTCTCATGTTGCTTCTGAAGCTCAGAGTTCATGGTGGCGAGCATAAGGCATGACATATCTAATGCATCATCTTGATGCTTCTTATAAGCATCCTTAGCAGCTCTAGTGACAGTAGTGGGGTGCTTCAGGTATAGGTTGCTCTAGGACGTACAATTTTCTTTCTTTCTTGAGAACTATTCTCATGTTTCTATACCAGTCTAGGAAATTAGCTCCATTGAGCTTGTCCTTATCAAGGACAGATTGCAGAGATAGTGCCTTCTACGTACTAGACGACATGGTGATCTACAACAATAAAATGCAGAAATAGGTATCATATTAAGATCATTTAATTAGACCTTTAATTAAATGATTCTCCCATTGAATTCTAAAGCTTGGTAGGAGCAAGTCACTACTAGCTCTAAACCCAAAAGCAAAGACATTCAAGTGAGACAAGATCCACATTATACCTCATTTTGAGTTCGCTTTGGCTAATCGCTCAAGACTTGTATACATTAGGTAGACAACGTGTACCGATTGGACAAGATCTATATTATACCTTATCTTAAGTTAGTTTTGACTAATCACCCAAGACTTAGTATAACTTAGATAGACAACATTTACCAAATTACATCCTATGTAACTCTTGTATCTTTAGGTGAACAAGGCTATTTGTTCGTTTGCCTATCTTATGAAATCTACATTATAACTCATCTTGAGTTAGTTTTGGCTAATCACCCAAGACTAGTATAATTTGAATTTCATCATATGGGATATGCCTCTAAGTTCTCAACTTAGTTAACTCACACCCAAAGTCCAATAGTCGGACATCACAATTGTCATGTCGCACTCTACCAAGATAAAACGAGTCACTTTGCTTTGACAAACCTGACTACAAATGATCGAGGTAGTAGTGAGTACCAAACTTTGGTAGACATATGAAAAGGACCTAATTACGAAAGCTACACATTCATCACATACATTCATGGCATATCATGGCATACATCAACATATATGCTAATTTAAACGTGACATGGTTATGACTCCATCACTACGATCTTCTCAAGCCAATGAGAAGATCGAAAGGTCAACCTAGGTCCAAGCATCTTCTCCAAGTACTTCCTTGGTTATCGTGTGTTGTTGTCCTTCTCCCTTTTTTCACCGTCGTCTAGTAGACTAATTTTTCTCTAATTTGTACATTACAAAATCTAAAGAAACTCGAGTTACATTCGAGTGTAGTCTAAATTACAACAAGAATAAAAGGATGAAGGCACGACACGCAAGGCTTATTATGAATTATAACATATACACATCCAATCACATTGAGGTTAAAGGCCATAACCATGCACCATGTCATATAACATTCACAATATTTTATGACATAAAATTTATTATGATTTTAACAACTAATTATGAGCCGCAACACCACGGCGGTCCCGCTACCATACCTGAGACCCTACTACCCACATAACCTTTGGCCAAAATCTTGTTGTTCATAACAGTTTTGGCTAAAACATAGTTTGGCTGAAACCTTGTTTGGCCAAAACCTTGTTGTTCACAACATCTTTGGCCGAAACTTAGTTTGGCTGAAACTCTAACCTTATTTGGCCGATACCCATAATCATGTAGATCATAGTAGACATCTCATGCAAGTTCTATATCACATATAAAATTCTAACAACTTAGTATATGCCTTCGCAAATGGCTCTGATACCACTGTAGGGATCTAGCGTGCTAAACACACTTAAGTGCAGCGAAAAATTAACTAGATCCTCTCCATAAGATCCATGCGAAGGAGAAAAATAATCATATACTAAGTTTTACATAAGAGGTATACCTTTGTTGCATGCTCTTCGCAATACCGACAGCAACTTTTTCTTTGGATGCAGATCTCAGCGCGATCAAGCGTCCGTGCCTTTACGGTATCCATACAAACACATCCTTCGTTCGTCACACGAACGAAGCCTTCGGAGAAGAACCACCTTCATAGTGCTAGCCATTCATAGAGGTTCGGCCAAGAGTAAATTCGCCCAAGGAGAAAGAAGGAGGAAGAAGAGAGAATATCAAGAGTCACCCTTTCATCTCTTTTTCATCTAAATCTCATCTTATAAAAAATTCATTCCAAAAAACCTATATATATTCATCCCAAGAATACCAAGAGTCTTTTGTCTCTTTGTATTCCTCTTAATAAGTTTGATTATTATATTTGATTAACTATTAATCTAATAACCTAATAAGTCTAACACATTGAGCCTAACCCATTAATCCAATGTGTCTAATTCGGATTGGACTCAATCCAATGAGTGGGTTCATTTGAGTCTAACTCAATGAGTAACCCCAAAAGTTTAATCATCTCATAATTGACTGTTAGGTCTAATTACTAACAATTATAAGATTCTAAAAGGTATTTCTTTAGATTAATCCTTCAACTCAAAAGTTTCTTAATTTATTATCACTAAATAAGTCATTAAGTAAATTATTTAGTTTGATTCCTACTATTTCAGTTCGTCATGTTCTACAGAATCAGATAAAGATGTAATTGTTTGAAGCATAAGAGGCAAGTGAGAATTGAGAAGGCCAGCCTTCAAAAGGAGAACTTGAAGAGCATGTTGTGGTGGTACTCCTCGCCGGCCGGCACCACCTGCGACGGGAAGTTGGGGTGGTTGACGGCGTCAGGGAACCCCTGCGTCTCCAGGCACAGCGCTGCGTGCTTCTCGTACACTGCCCCGCCCTTCCCCCTCATCCCCGCCAAGAAGTTCCCCGTGTAGAACTGAACCCCCGGCTGATCGGCCCACACTTCCATCCTCCGGCCCGTCTCCGCCTCACCCACCACCGCCACCCTCCTCCAGCCCTTGTCATCCGTCCCATCTACCACGTAGTTGATGTCGTATCCTCCGGGAACACGGTCGATCCGGGAACCCACCGTCTCCGGCTTCAAGAAGTCGTACGGCGTGCCACGCACAGGCGTTAGGCGGCCGGTGGGAATGAGATAGGCGTCCACGGGGGTGATCCGGGAGGCGAAGATTTGGACGGTGTGGGAGAGGATGGTGCCACGGTTGTGGCCGCGCAAGTTCCAGTACGAGTGCTGCGCCAAGTTCACCGGAGTGGCCTCCGTTAGAGACTTGCCGTGCATCGTCACGCTGAGGTGGTAGTCGCCGGAGATGCTGTACGTCACATAAACGTCGAGGTCGCCCGGAAACCCTGCAATATTGTTATCGTCACTATTAATAATAATAATACTTATAATTATTTTCTAAAAACAAAAACAAACTTATAAGATATATATATTTGCTAAACCAGTCTTATAAGATTTTTCTTTCTAAATTATAATATTAATAAACAATTTTCTAGCAAACATAACTTTCTGAAATGTTAAATTTAGTAGTAGATTTACCTTGTTCTCTGTTAAAACTATGGTAGTATAATGTGATGGAGGGGAAGTCTCCCCCTACTATCTCCTTCACTGTCCATATAACATGACTGAATCCTCTGTGTCCACCTGAACATTAAATAAATAAAATTTATCTTTTCCACAGACAATATTAACTATAAAAAAAATAAAAAATATTTTTTTTAAAAAAAAGTTGCAATATCTATACCATGTAGTGTGTTATTTCCACTGTTTCTAAATAATCTGTACACTGTTCCATTAAGAACAAACCGGCCACCTGCAATCCTGTTTGCAACTCTTCCAACTAAAGCTCCAAAATAAGCTGAATTATTCTGAAGAACAAAAAACAGAAGAAAAGAAGAAGAGATTTTAACCATTTGAATTCAAAAGAAGTGCATTTCTGAATTCCTTCCTTCATTCATCAAGGAATTCTTAATTGTTTCCAATGATCAAGGAACCATTTAATTCGACTGTAAAATACATTAAAAAATATGTTCGAAATAGCAGGTTCACATGGCACTCACATGGAAGATTCAGATCACAGATTTCTATACAATATTATAATGTTATATCATTGACTAGATATGCTTCAGCTAAGCATGATAATGATTTTCAACTTACAGCTTGAATCAATCCTCTCTTTTCTTTTTTTTTTCTAAAGGAAATGATAATCTTTTCTTTTTTAAAAAAAAAAAAAAACTAAGATAATCTTTTGTTTTCTATGCAGAAAAAAAAAACTATGATCAAGAACAGATTCAACTGAAGCAAGGATGAAATCTTTGTTCTTACTATATATGGACCAAGTCCATCGAAGCCAAGAACAACATCAGCCAGATTTCCTGCAAAAAGGGGGGAAAAGGGGGAACTAATAATGAATCTGAAAAAAACTTAGACTGACTCATAAAGATCAACTGGAAAAACGAATCAGATTGCCTGTACCTTTGGAATCAGGGAGGATGACAGAGGTGATGGTGGCGCCCCAGTTGGTGACCTTCACCGAAAAGTTCCCCTTCTTGAGCTCATAGATGCCGACCCTCTTCCTTGGGGTTGCATTGCAGGTAGAGCTCAGGAGAGCCATGAGGAGGAGGAAGAAGACAAGGGAAAGCTTGGCCATGGGTGGAACAGTGGAACGAAGACGGAGATGACGATAGATCAGAGATGGAAGAAGAAGTTCGGAGTGAGTGAGAGGAAATGAGCCTCATAATTTAGTGGTAGAAAGGGTGAGTGTGGAATTTTGAACTTTTGTGGAATTAAAACAAAAAGCCAAAAGTCCGGAGACAAAAAAAATTGATGCTTAAAAGCTCAATGTAGAAATCTGTAAGAAAAAGTTTGGAATCACGTGAAATTAAATTTTATATATTTGTCTAATTCCTCAAATATTAATTTCATATATTATATTAAGAATAATATTTTTTAAAATATAAATTAAAGATTTTAATTTATACAGAGTATTTTTTTAATTATAAACAATAATTTTAAATAGCAATCGATTAAATATTTTTTATAAAATGATTGATTTGTGTTTAAAAGTACTATTTTGAATATAGTATTTTTAAATTGATATATGAAAGTATGAATATAATTATAGAGAATTAGATGAATAATAATATAAATTTTTTTATAGATATTCTAAATTAGTGTTAGTTTACCTCTTAATCACCGTCAATATTATAAGATATGGTTATGTAGCTTTTGGCGTCTTAGTTTGGATGGGTAAGTTGAAGGATAATCGATGATTAAGTGGATTAGAGAGGTACATTTGCACAATTATTACACGGGTTGATGTTGCGGTTTGTAATATACACAACTTACAGGGGGCCAGATGTGATGTTTTTAACCTTGCCAAGAGAAAATGACTATTTAAACCCTCTATTTTGGCATTATTCGGAAATTTTTGTCTTTTTTGGATGTGTTTATCTTTATAACCGTTTATGCATGGCTAGTCCAATTGTAGTTTATTCTTTTTAACCTTCTGTCTTTGCATACAAGCATCGGGTGCAAATAAGAATGTTTGAAATTCGTTGTTTTTATTTTATACAAAAAAAAAAAAAAAAAATTAGATCCGACACGATTCCGGACCCAACTCGATCCGATAAACGCAAACCCGTTAACGAGTCTCTACTGCGTGCGGCTACAAGATTAGATCTGAATGGCCGCTGCGGTGGCGCAGATCGGGGAGTGGCAGCGAGATCGCCGGCGATGCAGTTCTTCAGCGGCTCCTCGGTGGTTGACGTCAGCCTGTCCCCGACGGCTCCTCCCGGGACGGCCACTGGCCACGCCGGGAACAACGCCAACGTGCTCTACATCTTCAACCGCAACGGCATCTGCCTTCTCTACCGCGAGTGGCACCGCCTCCTCCGCACCCTCGATGCCAGCCAGGACCAGAAGCTCATGTTCGGACTCCTCTTCTCCCTCCGATCCTTCACTGCCAAGATGGATCCGGTCAGGTGCGCGTTTGACTCGACCCTTTTCATCCCTTGAGCTCGATAGGAGCATTGAATCCCTTTGGTTCGGCAGCGCGGATAAGGGCAATCTTGGGGTGCCACTTCTTCCGGGCCAAGGTTGTTCCTTTTACAGTTTTCGGACCAATACGTATAAACTGAGCTTCATGGAAAGCCCGTCCGGGATAAAGGTTGGTTAGATGTTTCTTTCCCATTTTCCCTTCTCTATAATCTTTAAATCTTTTGGACCTTATGAATGCCTTTGTGCGCGTACTGTACCTAGACATTATAAAGTATATCATGGTAAACTTACATAATTTTAATTTGGTTTTCAGTAGGCAGATGATTTGATTAACTGAACATATCTCTACTTAGGTAGAGTTCGAGCTATTATGGGTAAGAATCTTGTAATGTTTGTAATAACATTTAGTAGAAACGACTATTTTTTAGGATTGATTTATTAGGAAGTATGTCGGGTATTAAAAAAGAATATATGATTTCTTGTAAGGGAAGATTTTCAAATGTAGAATTGTTGAGTAGCTTAAGGCACTCTTGATACAGAGTTTTTTTATCATCATGTGATGTGCTTTAGGCTAATTGGTATTTCTTTGGGGTCAGAAATGAAATTTAACAATACCAACTAGATGGGTTCATAAAGGCTTATTGTTTGTCAACAATACCAACTAGATGTCACCTGGGTAACTTTATGAAAATAATTAATGTCATAAACAGTCTTAGCCTTTATATTTCAAGCATGATTTTCTTACCCCTGAAATGCAGAGCTGGTTTCTGTAAGCTGGCAGTTTATTCTTCCCTAGATGATATGCTCACTTGTTTTTACAAGGATAAGGTGCAAAGAGTTTAAGTCAGTCTAAACACTACATTTTGGAATTGTGTTTTATCCTTCAGATTTTGATTTCACAATCTCAGCTCTTAGGTTAATATTAAAAGAAGTTTAAAGAATGTTTTGTTAGTACACCTTTAAACTACGATAGACATTATGGTTGCTCTTCCAAATTCTAGCTTTACTTTTTAGTTTAATCCTTAGGGTTTGCTTTTGGTTAATAGTCAACCCCACTCAATGGGATAAAAGCTTGGTTGTTGTTGTTTTTTGTTAATATTTTATTGAACATTATGCAATATTTTGCATGTGAGTGATAGCAAGACACTATTAAACAACCCCACATACAAGCGAAGGCGACACAAATAATCCAATCACTCATTAGCAGTCAATGTCAGTCATGTGTGAGTGGTGAGTAGGAATACTATAGACCAAGAGGGGCACACCTTCGTGCTGCAGGTAGGGAGTCCCAAGGGGCTAAATGGATGATATTTTCATCCTTAACCAATCTGCTGCCTAGAACTACTGCAGTGCATCACTAAAATTTTGCATGCGAGTGACAGCAACACTGAATCAGACAGCCAATGGCCTCATACAGGCAAGGACTAGAGAAATGATCCAGCTACACGTAATTTTCTGTTTGGTTAAGCCTAACAAGATATAAGTTGACTTGTATATTAAGTTCTAAGAGCATGCTGCATTGTACATTCTAAATTCTTCTAATTCACCTTTATAATGATGTTTGAGAATAAGAAAAGAAACAAAAAGATGATTTTTTTCCTCTGACATCAGAACTTATTAATTTGCAAACAAACTTGTGATTATGTAGCACCCTGATTTGGCTTCACCTAAAGATTTATGGTTAATGAGAGTGATATATAGTCTTAGTTGTGTGAACCAATCATAACTTTGTCATAAGCATTTTGATCCAAATGCATGGTCCTATCAAGTTAATATATTAATTGTTTCATTTGGGTTGACGATAATAATTGGTGCAGGTGTTAACCTAATGTTAGGCATAGTGAGGGATTTGGAAAGAATTGTCTGTGTGATAGTGGACCCAACCCTGGGCTTGATCAGGGGTGATCCTAGGCTATCTGTTGGACTTTCGTCATTATGAAAATGTCCAGCCTTAAGTTGAAGGTGGTTTTGGCCTTCTAGTTTAGTCTCACATATGTGAGAGTTGTGGGCTAATGAAAGGGATTCATGCTGGACCAATTGTTGGAAGCAACAAATTAATACATTGATTCTCTCATTTATATTTTTTGTTGCAGTATAAGTTGCTAGTTCATTTGTTTGTGCCCTTTTGTATTGTTTAGAAAGGTATAATATATGCATTAGTCAATTTGGACTTTTCAAGATCTAATTGTTCTAATCTGGTACTGAGAAGGCATGCTTTTTAAGATCTTCGGCTAAGATGGCACATTGATAGTTATTGGAATGTCAAGTTTGACCAAATTTAAGCTTTGCTGGATCCAAATAGTGTGATTTATTATTGTGTTTAGACTCATGCATTTTACTAATGTGGCAAAAGGTGACTCGCTCACCCCAAGCGCCCCTCATCGCCGGCCCTACAGCGAGATGAAGAGAGTAAATCACGGTGACAAAATGGCCTCTCCAGGTGGGAGGGATTTTATTCCCTAAGGAATTGCTCCTCCGGGGATTCACTCTCATGTGGCTATCTACAACCCAAGTACCAACTCGGCTATGTCCCGTGGGGGCACATGCATTTTGCTAATGCCCTTATGCATGGAAGTGTTTAAATACGTTGCAGAAATCATTGGCATAGCCATCATTCAATTTATCTATATTTTGTGTTACCATACCGTATACCAACATGTAGGTTTCTTCTTTTAAACTTGAAAGTAGCACACATAAATCAGTCACAAGAGTGTAACTGGAACTTACAGGTCTGTGTAACCAGGAAACCTTATAATTCTTAAATATTTGATAGTTTGCCTTCAAAAGGAAATTGGTCTAGATCCAGTCTCTGGGATCAGCTTTGTTTATCCACAGAATATAGGTCCCTGAACAAAGAAAGCGTATAGATCAAATTATGAAATGTTGGCATCTCATGGGAACTTTTTTTGCCACTCATTTTTAGTATTTTTGAATTGAAAATCAGAAGACAATATACATCTTTAACTGGCCTCCTACTTTAAAACTTTTCAGGGAATGTCAATTTTGGTATGTTTTCTGAAAGCATCCAGGATATAAAATACCCATTTTGACTTGAGAACTATTATTAGATCATAAATGTATATTTAACTCTTTGAAATAACTCAAAATAGTATTGAAATTTAAATTACTATTGTGGCTGTTATCTTGATGCAGCTTATTCTAATTACACACCCAAAGACTGGTGATCATAGAGAATCTCTGAAGCATATTTACAACCTTTACGTGGAGTATGTTGTAAAGAATCCTCTATACGTCACTGGGACTCCAATCAAGTACGTCTCAGCTCACGTTTGCAATGTCTACTTTTTATATCTGTTGTATGTTCATGTATACCAACATCAGTTTACTTTATGAAGTCCATAGTTGTCATCATGCAATTAATGGCTCAATTATTAACATCATAATTAAGATTTCAGTTTTCTATTTGGCTATGCAAAATTCACAAACTTTTAATCGCTCTGATTTTTTGTTTTTTTTGGGGGGGATATCTCGTAAGAGATGTTAACTACTAGGCAAGAACATGCTCACAAATTTTTCCTGATAGTGTTTCCATGTTACATCTACAAAAATGAATATACCACACATACAAGTTCTCACGTCTTCCTGCCTTTTCAGCTTTGTTAGTCTTTGTTACTACAAATTCAAATAAGTGATATTGAAATTTTGGAAGGATGATTCCCATCTGTATAATTCTCAATTAGAACTTTTTATTATTCATGACATTTGTGGGATAAAAGAATGCATAGAGTAGCATATTCTGGTTATTGGTTTTGATTTCCCATAAGAGATGTTAACTCCTAGGCAAGAACATACTCAAAATTTTGCCGGATAGTGTTTCCACATGTTATATCTACAAAAATGAATAGACAACACATACAAGTTCTTACATCCTCCTGCCAGTGCAGCTTTTTGTCTTTATACTTGAGCTCAAGATTACAACAAATTCAAATAAGTTGACATTGAAATTTTGGAAGGATGATTCCCATCTGTGTAATTCTCAATTAGAACTTTTTATTATTCATGACATTTGTGGGATAAAAGAATGCCTAGATTTGCATGTGCGGGTTATTATTGGTTTCTTTTGTACAATGTCTATGCTTTGGTTACTGTAAGGTCAGTAATTTCAATAACTTTTTTTATTTTCAAATTGTTGACAAAACTGACTCTTTCCATAAGTATGGCTATGAGATATATGAGATAGGGAATTAGGTGCTAACAAATATCTTTACCAACTAAGCTATCTCTGATACCTTCTATATCGCCATGTTTTGTTGATCATTGTTATGAGTCTACACCTTTTGGCGGCTTCAGTCAAGATTTCATGATCTCATGTAGTCAACACTAGCTCCTCTTTTTAAAATTTTACAAACACAAACATACATCGATGAGCCTTTCTGCAATTAGCTAGCACATGAACTTTTTCACATCTGTTTGAAGAAGCAGCAAACATTCTTATCATGGGAGTTTAATGCACGAGTTGACCGACACAACCACTCTCTAGTAGTCCTATACAGGACTATATTGTCACATGCCTTCTGCCTATTGTGGAGGTCCTTTGGAGAACATGCACATTCTCAGTAGTCTTATCCAAGACTATCGACTCGTGCAATGATCTCACACCAATTGCCTACTGTTTTACTAGCATGCTACTGGAAATCTTTGGCATCTTGAATGATGCCCAATCTAAGTTCGCGTTCTTCTATTTATAGGCCATCAGCTAGACATAATTGCAAACATCCGAACACTGGCCCAGCAACATTTTTTGTTGTTTTCAGGTCAAACTGCATTGACCTCCTCAAAAATGCCAACTTTCTCATGTTCTACAAATCTCACCAAAACAGCAATATCAATCCACACCTTTTCTACTTGCTTAACAACAGTACAACACAGATGAATCAATCCATAGGAATTGTTGCTATAGGCAACGATCAATGCTATCAGACCTACAATTAATTGTTTGTTTAAACTATTCCGAATCGTGTTTCATACATATATCAACCTGTTGATTTCCCTCTGTAAAATACTAAATACTAGAGTTTCCCAAGGCTAATTGCTTGTCTCTACTTGTAGGTCTGAACTCTTCACTACCAACCTCGACCAGTATGTGAAAACATTGATCTAGCTTGCTGTGGCAATTTGGAGCATAGATTGGATTCAAATTTGTGGAAATGACACAGTCAAGCTTTTTCACGTTAATTAATATTGCATAATACAAATTTATACTTGTTCTTCTTGTAAGTGGCATGGGATTAGATGATTTAGACATCAGACTCAGATTATGTAATCATCTTTTTTGCTTCTAAATTTCTAGTTTTTGCTTTTGCAGAGTTGGTGGAATACAATATCTCAAACGTAGATGTAACTGTGACATTTTGCCTTGTTCCAAGCATATTTTAGGTTTTGATAATTCATTTTTTCCAAGTGAAATGAATCACTTTCATTTCATCTGGTAGGTCATCAAGCCCTAATCAATACATCTTTTAGCGTAGACTTGTAATTGAAGTGGTTGCATCCGATTTACTTTTGTTGAACACACTGCATAGCTTTCTTTTAATAAGATCTGGTAGGTTATTCTAATCAGCATTAGAATTCTGCATCATAAACACATTGCATAGCTTTATTTCTTATACACACAGTACAAGTGCACCGAGTACAAGCTCTCTATTATACCAACAAAGTAATGGAAGGGTGCTATAAACCAGTATTTGTTCAACAAACAAAAGAATTCAATCATAGCTAGGGATGAATGAATTCGATGAGAACAAGTCGGGGTATGGAAAATATGGATCTTCCTCTAGAGAAGGCAAGTGCTGCGGCACATGAGAGGAGTGCAGATATGCCCCAGAAGTATGGTTGTGGTCTCTGATTTCAATTCCTGATCATACGCTGCAATATTGTCATTATGGTACCACTAAAGAGTGCTGCGGATGAAGTGTAGCATCAGGTAGAACTCATCTTCGTGACAAGCTCATTGATTTTAACCTCAGCAAGGTTTATTGCATGTTCTGCTGTTTGAGCTGCAGACTTCTTAGCAGCTGCTAAGACATCCTGTAAATCAGAGGGTTGTCTCGTTTTTGTTCCATGGAAGGGAAGGGAAGGTAGCTCACTCCTATGTGCAGAAACTAAAGCAAAAGTTGTGCCACCATGCTTTTCAGCAACAATTAAGATAAAATATTTTAAATATTTTCACAAAACAAATAACACTTCATTAAAAAATACATCATTATGAATCTAAATTATCAGAGTATTTTTATTTAATAAATATTTTAAATATTACTTATTTGAGTTAATAAGTAATATAAATTTATAATATTTAAAATTTACATAATAAATTCAATTAAATTAAATAATATTAATTTATAACATTTAACAAAAATTTAAATATACATTTAATATTATAATATATTATATTAAAGAAAGTAGTTTTATAAATTTAAAAATAGAAAACAAAGAGAATAAAAAGAAAATCAGCACTTGTAATAAAATTATGTAAAATACAATTTTATAAGATATATAATATCTTAAATACAACTATATATATATAAGAATTATTATATTCAACGCAACAAAATTTCACAACAATTATGGCGTCCACATGGCCATCTCACTACCTCGATTTGGTCCGCATTAGATTATTCACTACAATTAATAATTTGGTAAGATAACATAATTTAATGATTTCTATATAGGTAAGTAATTATATATTAACTAAATATATTTTGCATTATAAATAAATTCTTTATTATTAGCTACGAAATATAATAAATAAGGAGGCAGGCAGGTAGCTCATAATTTGTGTGTAAATTAAATATTATGGGAAATAATATAATATAGGATTTAATTAAATAAAATTATATGTTTATTTATAATTTTGGTGTAAATTAAGCTTGTTTCTATCTCACCAGATCGAAGCATCCAAATGCAACTCCCTGCAGGACACAACGAAATGTCGGTTTTTTATTTCCGAATGAAATTTCAAAGAAAAGAAATTTACCTGATGATAACGGGACAACGCACGACCGAAACGAGGCGTAAACCATAAAACCAACGGCGGCTCATTCCAAACGAGACCCATAGCCGGAACATAACGGAGAATAGATGACGGGGGTCTTGCTCCCATCACTGCAGACAAAAACCACAAGCGCATCAGCTCCTATTGGTTTTGTATCAACACGAATTAGTTCGCAACATTGATTGAAAAGTTAACGGACTGTAATTCAAGATGAATTTTGTTGATTTCTTTTCTCCAAAGTGTTTCTTATCAGTTTAATTCCGGTGTTCGTTCCAGCGTAGCATCGACGCTAGCTAGATGAGAGTATGTACAAAACCGACGGATCGGATCAAATCGCCGCCTCAATTCCATCTACCTGATCTAACCTGCCTTTATTGGTACAAAAAAAATGCCCAAAATGGGAAGGAAAAAAAAAACTCCAGTGTCGCCTCCGATCGGAATCCGAAGATCGCCCTCGAATCTGGCGGTGGTGGCGAGGAGAAGAGAGTGGAAGAATAGTGCTTGTTGTTTTTCGACGAACCTGGTTCTAGATCGGCGAATCAGATGGCGGAGATTTAGGGATCTTCAGCCTTGGACATCCGGGAGAGGCGGCTAGGGCGGGGTTGGAAAGCAACCCGCCGCCGCTGCTGGTGGGAGGACGGGCGGATGAGAGCGGAGAGGGCGCGCTTCACCAACTCTCCCTCCACCGCTCCGATCCGGACCAGTGAGTTGGCCATCGCGGACCTCCTCGCGTTGAGCCTGTTCGACGGCGAAGCAGCGGCGACGGTGGAGCCGCCGGCTTCGCGGAGGTTGAGGCCCTTGTGGAGGTGGCATCGGAAGGATCCCGGGTGGGTGGACGGTGAACAGAGACAGGTACGCCGTCGAGCAGGGGAAGATCGTTTGTCAGCCCCCGTGGCAATGGAGCGAGCGGGAGAGGCAGACCGGCTATTGGAGGAGAAGAGCACGGAGGGGGCGAGGGTAGATCCGGCACCGGCGAGGTGGACGCGGGTGGAGGAGGCGGATCGCTGGTGATGGTGGAAGAAGGTAGCAGGCGAGCAAGCGGAGAGGCTGGTGGAGGACGAGGCGAAGCCGGAGCGGCCCTCCGCCGGGGCAATCGACCGCCGAAAAGGACATGCTGATCCCGAGGACCTTCTAGAAGACGCCATACCCTAATCGGTATCTATTTTGGCAAACATCGATCAACTCGGGTGTGGTATTTATAGCGAAGCCAGCAAGGGGCACAAGTGTAATAAACCACAAGATACTGGAGCGGTTTGGTTCAGGCAGGCGGAAGTCGGTTGGCTCAACTCGATGGGCGGGAAGCCACGGATTCACTAATTCCATGGGCAACGCAGTGGACTCACTGCGTGAAAGAAAGGTCCTACTTCTTGTTATTATTACGATCGATGCCACCCACTCAAGTACCCGATTGGGAGACGGCAGCCGACTCGATGGCTCGACGTGATTAGCAATGAAGGAGCGAGGGCATTTTAGGGAAATCGGACGCGTCTCTTGGGAAACAGAGAAGCCGGCGTGTAATCCAACGCCTAGAAGAAAAGCCAAGTTGCCGTTTTTTAATGGTAAATATGTCTTATTCTGATATATATAATTAATATATAAAATGATATTATTAAAATATTTATAATAATAATTTAAAAAATATATTCTGATTTATCAGATTTTAATCAATTTAGTATTATCTGTTTTTTATCATTTCTTTTCCGTTGCTTTTCTTTAATGTAATTCCGCTCCTTGTTGAAAAGCTATAAAAAGCTGTGGAGGCGGGTATCTGTGAGCTACTATTAAAGTTGGTTGGGTTGTCGTCGTTGCAGTTGGAGGTAGACACGTTGTGTGGATCGAAACACGTAGCATTAGTTGTCGATTAGTTGGGCGACAACTGCACAGCTACATGGTCGGCATTGGCAAACAGATAGGTTCGGATTTAATAAATGTCCCATATCATAAGTGTTGTTTTCCCTATCGCATTAATGTGACAACTGACAAGGGTACAAATCGATACGTCGTGGATTGTTTTAGTGTAATGTAATGGACAAGATTTGACCTGATCAGATAATTATCTATCGAAGCACGTGGAGCATCCAATCAGCCATGATTGCAAGCGATGTGCCTTCCACGTCTACGGTAGCATCGCCGTATGGATAGCAAGCATCCAGGTCACAGCATAATCCATCGAAGAACTCTAATCCTTTACGAAATGATAATCTTTAAAACAGCTTTAAAACACAGAGAGATTGAATTAAAGATGAAAATAATCACTTCCTTCAAATATGTAATCAATTCCTTCGAATATGTCCACCTAGTTGCTAGGGGGAAAGTAAGCCATAATCTTATTTATTTAGGCCTTGTTTACTCGGAAGGAAGGACGGACGAAAAAAAAACGAAGGCATTGCATGAGAATATAAATTTATTATTCTGCTGTTTACATATTATAAAAACGGATGGATGGATTTCAAATCACTGATTATTTGATCTCTGTTTTTCATCTGCTCGAAATCGGATGGTAGCGAGAGGCAAGAGGCGAGCAGTCTCAAGATCTCTCTCGCCTTCTTGCCGAAGCACTCTGCTTACAAGCTTCCCCATCCCTGGGGTCGACTCAGTCGCTGCCCCACCCCCCACCCCGCCCCCCCCCGCCCCCCCCCAACCCTAACCTCAACACCGAACACTAATCGTTAACCCCCCACGCGCATAAAGAACGACGTCGCTGTTGCCGCCAGCAACCACAGTAGTGGCGGAGGATCCGACGCACTAGGTTATGGCCACCGAGCTCGCGGCCGCCACGCCGGGTCTAAGAACAAGATCAAGAGGCCGGTCAGTATCATGTGCAAGAGCTCCAATGCACTGCGCTCGCTCACGTTGGAGATTGTCATAGATGCCAACGTGATGGAAGTCGTCACCTCCTTTGCCCACCGCAGGCAGCGCAATGTCTCCATGCTCAACGGCAACGGCGTCTTGCCAACATCAGACTCCACCAGTTCGTGGCACCGTTTGGCATGATAGTCGTCGTGCTCCACGACCGCTTTGACATCCTCTTCCTCTCCAGCTTCTTGCTTCTGATGGTCTCCCCTCCGAGGGCGACCCCGTGAACCCTTGACATCTATTATCACCGTGAACTTACGGCAAATCGTGGCCTCTCCGCAGCTTTCATGAGTTCATGACGTCGTGACAATGAGCTCGAACTCGAGTGGCAGGTCGCGAGCCATCAAAAGATTTCTTTCCCTCCCATCCTCTGTCATTTCTTTCTTTTATCTGTTTTTGTTCTGCTTTATCATCCCTTCTCTTAAGGATAGTTTTCCACGTTGATTACTTTCCATTCTTCACGTACGCTTTGGAGTAAAAAGAGCATTAAGGTATAAATGGAAGGAAGAAAACCTCGAATCACAAAATTATACTTAGTGATCCTGCGAACGAAGACATCTGACTCACCGACAATGCCCTACTATTATCAATGATTAGGCAAGTGAGGTGACTCCCATTCCACGAAGAAGAAGAAATCCCAGAAAATAATTAAGTTAGAAAGAGAAGTCATTCAGCCGACGTTCAAGTCAGTTATTTACGAATAAGAAAATAGTTATTAGAAATTAAGATTTTAAAAGTAAATTTATACATATCTTTGCTCATGAGAGTCATCTGTCTTTTATAGGACCGGATCTCTCCGGCATATTCTCCTCATACCCCCTATTTCTCACTGTCGTGGTCACATTCTTTGAAATAAATATTCATTACGATCCATTTATATCAGAATTAATAGTTACATTTTTTTGCCTTTCCTGAAATAACGATTGCATTATTCATTATCCTCCCGAAACAACGTAACGCTTTGTTGCTCCAATCCTTGATAGTTTGAGGGAGTCTGGAATCATGAGTCGAGAGTCAACAGTCGGGAGTCGAGAATAGTTGGGAGTCAAACACCAAGCGTAGCCGGGAGTCGGGCACCGAGCGTAGCTAGGAGTCGGTAGTCAGGAGTCAAGCATATATTGTCCCCGCATGTCATTCTGGTTTGATCATTGATCATCTTGGCCACGTAACACCTAGGAAATACCCCTACATCACTAATTATTTCATTATTGTAATGTGAGTTCAATCAAACATCTAATAGCATTTCCTTACTCTCTTCCTGATCCTGAGGTTCTAATTAAACTCTAACTGGTATAAATATGATGGAGGAGCACGTATCATTTTTTGCAACTCTATTCTTGTATCCATCAACCTTAGTCTTTGCTTTCGCTTTATGTTCCTTGCATTTTCATAATGGAGTAAGTTCCTAGCTTTTTTTATCGTTCGAAATTTCACCAATCGGCTCTTAGTTATTCATTATCATTTTTATGATAGCGGCAAGGTCTTCCTCCTCTTCCGTTCTCTAGTACTAATCTGTAGAGTCTAGTTTTAGTAACACTTCCTTAGATTGCCTAATAACCACCTATGAGATTCCGGATAACCATGCCTTGATACTTCTTAATGGTAAGGATCGCCCTAACTGTTGACCACTAGAATGTGTTACCTTCTTCCACATTCACCTAATAAGTGAATTACACTTCCCTATTCATCCTTTTTTCTCTGAAATATCATAGTATTTTGCATTCCCTTGCCCCATTTAGAGCCCAACTCCTTCCACATCTTGATCGGAATAGTTATTTATTCCATTTATATCGCATACCTCTTAGCGCCCATCTTTTTCACTATTTCTTTTATTCAAGAAAATGAAAGATGGGATATTTTTCTTCTCCTCCCAAGTCGTCCATGGTATGCTCAAGAACTGTTCCACTTACGTAAAGGGTGAAAACCTTAATTTTTCTTCATCCAACCTCTTGTTCTCGTGTCTTGGTTGAGTCGTTAGCAAAGGGAACCTACTCCTCCGATAAGAGAATCATCCGTATGGAAAATGTTAGAAGGTGATTAAACCATCTCTGAATCGAGCCAAACAGTGTCGTTAGAAAAACTCGACACTTGACCCCATATATATATTGATGTAATAAGACAACATTTTTGAATTTACAGAGATGGGCTTCAAGATCTATTGCACCATTATATTCTCCAATTTGTGGGGCTTCATCTTTGAAAACTCTTAATGAAAGAGGAGGGGAAATTTTCCCTGAAGACCTCATAGATTCCTCCCTTATAGAAGAAATACTAATAGGGACTGGGCACGCCTCTTTGGGGGGTTTTTCCTGGTCAATTTATCTTCGATTGTAATGTCGGTGCCACCTCTGCGAGTTGGGACGACTGCTCATTTAGGAGGATAATCCCTGAGGTTGCACCTGTAACACCACTTGTACAATAGCCGCCACAAGCTTGTTGAATTCTTTCGTTGTCATGGTGATAGCATTTGACCTTTCATTAGCTTCCACGTTGGATCATCCGGTGTTATCCATCTTACGTCTCAGTCCAGTTCTTAAGTCAAATTTCCTATTGATGACGTCAATTTGATCCTGTCTAAGAACTAAGATGTCCGACTCGCAGACAATGCACAACTATTACTGCTGATTAGGAAAGTGAGATGGCTCTTATTTTGTGAAGAAGAAGAAATCCCAGAAAACGAATTATAATGACAACCAGGGAAGTCCCTGGCAAGTCACTCCGAAACTCAAGTCAGTTCTTTATGAAGAAGAGAATAGTTATTGGAAATTAGGATTTGCGTACCTTTGCTCATAAGAGTCGACTGTCTTTTATAGAACTAGATCTCTCCAGCATGTTCTTCCCGTGCCCTCCATTTCTCACTGTGGTGAGCACATTCTCCAAAATAAATACTCATTACGACCCATTTATTTAGGAGTTAATAGTTATGTTTTCTGCCTTTCCCGCTATAACGGTTGCATTATTTATTATCCTCCAAGAACAACGTAACACTTTGTTGCTCCAGTCCTTAATAGTTTGAGAGAGCTTGGAATCTTGAGTCTAGAGACGACAGTCGGGAGTCAAGAGTAACTGGGAGTTAGACATCAAGCGTAGCTGGGAGTTGGCAATAGAGTCGAAAGTACCTAAGAGTCGAATACCGAGTGTAACCGGGAGTCGACAGTTGGGGGTAGCTAGGAGTCAGACACCGAGCATAGCCAGGAGTCAGGAGCAGTTGGGAGTCGGACGCCAAGCGCAGCTGGTAGTTGGCAATCGAAAGTAACTGGGAGTCGGACACCTGACCGAACATAGTCGGGAGTCGGCAATCGGGAGTTAGACACACCGAACGTAGTTGGGAGTCTGCCACATAGCATAGCCAGGAGTCGACTGTTGAGGGTTGGGCCGCATGCCATTCTGATTTGATCATTGACCCTCTTTGCCACATAGCACCGAGGAAATACCCCAGCAACACTTGGGATTGATGGATCCATGCTGACCATGTTCCCCTCAAACCACCCATGTACCTCTTTGCTCCAGTGGCTCTTCTCTTCTACCATCCTAGCAAGGCACTCTCCGTTGTAGGGTCCAGAAGCGTGCAACCAAGCATCTTTCAGTCTACCCATGTATCTCTTCATGCCGGTCGGCGAAGAAGGCTTTCCTTCCTCCTTGGGTGTTGATTTTTTTTCCCATTGTCCACTCACCATTGCTAGTCATTTCTGTCACGCGACCATCCTCAACAATTGTTCGTGAAAACAAAACTGAAATCATATTAGAGAGCATACCTGAAGTTACTTGAATGAAAAATACTGGAATGGTCTGGGTTGTAGAATCCTTCAGTTGATCCCAGTGCTAGTCATGCCTCACTTCTCGGACAATTAGTCGAAGCTGAATGGCAAGAAAATGAGTGGACCAGCAACAAATAAAGGTTTGATCGTGATGGTTAATTTGGATTTCGAACCAAATTTTGGTTCCTTCCCTGCAATTCTGCCAATTCATCTCCACTTGATTCCGCTCGTCAAAATGAAAGGGTAAACACAGAATGGGAGTGCTCTTATGTAGATTTGGAATCATTCCGTAAACACAGCATAAGAGTGCAAGGTTAAGAGTGCAATAGCTGGTCCCATTCTACAACAGCTTCTACAGATCAATAAAAATATTTCTCGAGGGTCAAACAAACAAAGAAATATAGAGTTATTAACTAGACAATGCACAAGAATTGTCACTGATCAGATTCGTTCAAGATAGAAAAGAGATCCATTTTTAAGGCTGCTTTCTGGTTTTATCACTGGAGTTGGAGTTAGAACATGAGGAACAGTCTTGAACAATTTGGCACCAACGAATCTTTGTTGCTCTTCTCTCCTTTGTCTCTGAGAGACAGCACTTTCAGAAAAAACTTCTCAGATGCTGCTTTTTTGAGCTAAATTCCACTAGTAAACACATTAACAAAGATAATTCTCAAAGATCAAACATGTAAACTTAGCTTCTAGTTTGGGTAGAATGACGAAAGGTCAAATTCTGTCTAAACAAACATTGACAATTGACATAGGCAACCAGAGATTTGCAGCATTGCATTTAGCAAAAGGTAAAACGTTTCTGAAAGAACTAGTTTGGAATTAACTAAGACCAGATACAAAACACTGAAAATAGATGCATTGTGACAAAATTTAAGTATTGAATAGTGTTTACCTTGCTAAATGAGTGGCAAGTATCTCCCTGATCCTTTGTCCATTCTCATCATCCTTCCCATCGAAATTTGGAAACTCTTGCTGCACCGCACTAGTGTAAGTTCCATCCGCCATGAAGTCACCAGACTTGATGAGGAAGTTGTGAAGCAAACAGCTTGTTACCACCACATAGGGCAGAGCCTGAACGCACTCCTCCTTCCAGCTTGTGGGTAGAAGCCGCCATTGCATGCGAAGTCGCGCGAAGGCCCTGTTCACCAGCTCCATGGCGCAAGCGTGGAAATGGTTGAATGTCGCAGCTTTGGAAGAGTTCGAGCTCGACTCGCCATCTCTGTATGGTGTCAGCAACCAGTGTAGAAGAGGGCAGCAGGAGCCACCCAGCAAATACTTAGGCAAAGAGCCCCCGTTAAGCTCCCTGGTGGACGAAGCAGTTCCCAGCAGCAAAGCTTGAGTTTTGGAGAGCTTCGATTTGGTGACTATCTCAGCAGGTGTGGTCGATCCGTGCCACCCGACGGAGATGTCAAGAAACCTCCCTTCCGAATCCACCAAACCCTGCGCGACAATGGATCCTCCTCGTGCGGTCCCTTCGACGGTGAATCGGGTGAAACCGAGCACGCCACAGCAGTTGGGCAGCGACAGCCGATCGAACCCACGGACGACGCGTTCGAGGTCGGAGGAGAACTCGAAGAGGTGGCCGAGCCGGTCGACGGCGGCTTTGCAGACCTCGTAGAAAGAGCGGCACGCGGCTTCCTGCGAAGGGAGGCCGAATCGGTGGGCGACGGCCCGGTATGGAGCGGCGTGGGCGAGGCGGAAGAGAGCGGCGCCGAGCTTGACGTCAGCGGGAACGGAAAGGTCCGATTGGAGGGCGGGGTAAAGAGACTGAAGGAGAGCGCCGAAGGATCGCTTCGACATGCGAAAGGACTCGGCCCATCGGACATCGTCGACGGCGGCGGAGGCCAGGAAGCGGGAGAACCAAGGGGCGGAGGGAGGAGGAGGCAGATCGATAGAGAGAGAATGGGGAGGGAGGACGGACAGGAGTCCGGAGAGGGATTCGGCGGCCGCGGCGATGGAGGAGTCGAGATCGAGATACTGGGAAGGGAGGAGGGCGAGGTCGGCGGAGGAGCGGAAGCGCAGGGAGCCGGACAGCGCGGAGGAGAGGATGTCGAGGAAAGGGGTCAGCTCCTCAGCCGTAAGAGGCGAAGGAGGGTTCTTCGTGACCGGTCGGGAAGGCGTCGGGGGAGCGGCCGTGGAAGAGCGGCGCTTGCTACCGCCAACCATTCCCCTTATTTTTGACGCACCGGCCGTCTCGGACCTTTCGGTGATGGGGACGAGCCATTTCGAGCCAGTTACAAATGCAGTAACCCCCGTCGATGTGGAAATTACTAAATTATATAAGATAATTTAATTAAGGGCAAAACTAAAAAAAAACGCCACAAATAATCAGATAAACATCTTTTTTCAATTAAAATCAAATGAATGCGTCAACTATCTGAAATATTTCTAGACCCATTTTTAGATTGAAGTTGAATTAGTTGCTTGTTAACTTTCCCAATATAATAGATACTACAATAGTATATTCGGAACTCTCTACCTTCTAAAGTGAACATAATACCTTCTAAAGTCAGAACTCTCTACTCCCATAGAATTGCAGAATGGGCATAAGCCTAGTATATTCGGATTTGGGTGGTCTAGCATATGAGAGACACTGATAAGTTGGGCAGGAGTTCACTTGTTTGTGAGTTATCCTAGAGAAACAAAAGTAGGTTTATAGTCTTAAAATCAGAAGGTCATTATCAATGACTGATTTTTAGAAAATGACTATATGCCCATAAGAAAATTTGTTCTTAAGGAAATAATAGAAGACATGTCTAAACTAGTACCAACTGTACAAGATGAGATACCACAAGGAAACTGCAACACGTATCACAAATGATACACAATTGCAGAAAGTGCCTTGTCGTAGTGGGAGGGTTGATAAGCAACCTAAAAGGATTCATGTTTTGGGAGAGTTTTTTGACTTGATCCCTGGAGGACATGAACCTGATCTCCGGACATATGACGAAGCACTCCAAGATAAAAATGCAACATCTTGACAAAGAGTAATGAATAAAAGAATTAGAATATATATATTCTAATAAAATCTGGAAGCTTGTAGAATCACCAAATGGTGTAAAAGCCGTTGGGTATAAAAAGGTCTATAATAGGAAAAGAGGGATAGACAGGAAGGTAGTAACTTTCAAAGCAAGGCTTGATGAAAAAGGAAACTTTTTCACTGGTAGTCATGCTTAAGTCTATCCGGATTCTTTTATCTATTTGGCAAGAGGATGTCAAGACAGCATTCCTTAATGGAAGTATTGAAGAAAGCATCCATATAAAGCAACCAGAAGGGTTCATTGCAAAGGGCTAAGAGCATCTTGTGTAAGCTCAATCGTCTGACTGAGGCAAAGCTTCAAGGTCTTGGAACATCCGGTTTATCAAAGTAATCCAGATCTATGGATTTATTTAGTAACTGGATAAGTCTTGTGTATACAAAAGGTGTGATGGAAGCGTGGTGGTATTTCTTGTACTATACGTAAATAACATTTTTGGTAGTTGAAAACAATATCAAAATGTTGTCAGAAGTAAGGGTATGGTTGTCCAAATAATTCGATATAAAGGACTTGGGAGAATGTATATATTTCTGAGATCAAAATAATAAGGGATCGAAAGAAAAATATATTTTACTTATCCCAAGCTTGATACATCGAAAAATCCTTGCTCGTTTTAAGCATGCAAAACTCCTCGAAAGGTTTCTTACTTTTTAAGGATGGAGTAACTTTATCTAAAGATATGTCTCTGTAGACATCAAAGGAGATAAAGGAAATTTAGGCAGTTCTTTATGCTTCGGCAGTTAGACAACCTAATGTATGCTATGCACGAGACCAGAAATATATTTTGCCAAGGGCATAGTTAGTAGATATCAAAGTAACCCTAGACAAGGACATTGGACTGCAATAAAGCATATAAGTACCTTAGAGGCACTAGAGATTATATGCTAGTTTACAAGGCAGTTATTTTGGTCCCTATGGGTTGCATGGATTTTGACTTCCAATCGGACAGGGACAATATTAAGTCAACCTCGGGGTTTTGTGTTTACTTTAGGAGGTAAAGTCATAACTATGGAAGAGTGATAGGCATAGGTGTTTATCTGGACTCCACCATAGAAGCTTAGTATATGGCAAGCCTCTAAGGTAGCCATAAAAGCTGAATGACTCAATAACCTCAAGATAGATTTAGATATGATTTCTGGTTTGTCCAAAGATTATTACAATTTGTTGTAATAATGTTGGTGCAGTAACAAACTCGAAGAAACCATAAGTCTATGAGGCAAGTAAACACAATAGAGCGCAAGTACCACCCAATACGAGAAATCGTATAAACAAGGAGAAGTTGTTGCCGCCTAGATTGCATCAGATGATAACCTAAGGTCCTTAAGGCAAGAGCTTTTGAGAGGCATGGGAATCAGATGTATGGCAGCAGATATGGCAGCTTAGTCTTTTAGTATAAGTGGGAGATTGTTAGAGTGTATACTAAAAGCCTAGCTTTTGGTATAAATATTTATCTAGAAATAAGAATCACATTGGTCAAAAGTCTACATTTATGATAAATGTAGTTGCTCAATTAATTTATATTGTAGATAACATGGTGTGTGGTGTCACACACAGAAGATCATGTTATTGGTTCCTTATAAATTATAAACAGTAGCTCACGACCAAGATGGAAAGGAACAAACCATTGGAAGGTCGTAGTGTAATTAGGTATTAGTATATCTTAACTATATAATTACACTAGTACACTTAGAGTGTATTGAGTAGGACCATTTGAGGTCGTTCCTTTTATACTGACTTTATAAAGGAACAAAGACCTCAGTTATTATGGAAGTGTGTGCTCTTAATCCTAATATAATAACAAGCACATATATTTGATATTTATTTCTTTAATTCATCAATGGGTGAGATTTAGTTCGATGAATCAATAAGCCCGATAAGTTGGGAAATGATATCACTTATAGTGTGTGTTGTTGATTATAGAAGGAAACTGTGTCCTAGTAATCTAGGTTGAGAATGTCCCCAAGAGGAGCTCATAAGGATTGTCATGTTAAACCCTGCAGGTGGACTTAGTCCGACATGACGATGAAGTTGAGTGGTACTACTCTTGGAGCTAGATATTAATTAAGTGAATTGTCGAACTTACTTAATTAGTGGACATTTGTTATCTTAAACACAGGGAGACTAACACACTCATAATAAGAAGGAGCCCAAAATGTAATTTGGGATTGGTGCGGTAGTTCAATAATAGTTCTCTAGTGGAATGAATTATTATTGATAAAATTAAGTTGTGTGTTCGGGGCGAACACGGGATGCTTAATTCTATCGGGAGACCAAAACCAATTCCTCCTCTCGGTCCCTATCGTAGCCTCTAGTATATAGAGATTTATACCCACCGCATACCCACCTTCTTACCCATCCAATGGGGCCGGCCAAGCTAGCTTGGAACCCAAGCTAGGGCCGGCCAAGACCAAGTGGATGAGTTAAGTTGGTGGCCGGCCAAAGCTTGGGTCCCAAGCTTAGGTGGCCGGCCACTAGAATATTAAAAAGGATTTTTATTAAAATTATTTCTTATGTGGATATCATGTTTTAAAAGAGAGTTTAAAAAATTAAAAATTTCCTTTTATAGCTTTCTACAAAAGATTAAGAGAAGAGATTAATCTCTTTCCTTATTTGTAGTTTAAAAGGATGGTTTTAATTTTTGGTAAAAACTTTTCTTATTTGTAAATCATCTATATGTTTAAAAGAGAGTTTAAAATTTGAAATCTTTCCTTATTTGTTGATTAAAGGAGGATTTTAAATTTTAAGAAAACTTTCCTTTTTAAACATGTTCATGATTTAAAAGAAAGTTTAAAAATTAGATATTCTCTTTTATAAGTTTCTACAAGAGATTAAGAAAAGATTTGATATCTTTCCTTATTTGTAGATTAAAAGAGATTTTAATTCTTAGAGATAACTTTCTTTTTATCCACATGTTTAAAAGAAAGATTTTAATTTATTAAATTTCCTTTTTATAAACCAATCATGAAGGGATAAAAATTATTGAGAAATTTTATAAAATTCCGGAAGCAAATAAGGAAGTTTTAATTGGTGTTTAAAATTTTATTTGCTTGGAGTTTTTTATTGTGGGACCATTATAAAATTGAGAAAGGAAATTATTTTTAATTAAATAAATTTTCCTTTTCAATGGCAAAAGAATTAAGGAAGTTTTATTAAAATTTCCTTATTTGCCAAGATCAAGGATTATAAAAGAGGGGGTAGAGGAGGCTTCATGGCTAACGAATCTATTCTATTTTTCTCTCCCTCTTTTCTTCTTCTTGTGGCCGGCCCTAGCCTTTCTCCTTTCTTCTCTTTTGGTGGCCGAACCATACATCTCTTGGAGCTCTTGTTGGTGGCCGGACCTAGGAAGGAGAAGAAGTAGAGGAGGAAGCCTCATCTTGAAGATCCCTTGGAGTATTGGTGGTGATCAAGTTCTTCTTCCTTGGAGGTGGTTCTTCTTGTGGCCGAACCTTGCTTGGAGAAGAAGAAGGTGCGTGGTGGTTCTCGTCTCGGAAGATCGTCGCCCACACGACGTCCGGGATAAGAAGAGGAATACGGTAGAAGATCAAGAGGTTTTTCTAAAAGGTATAACTAGTAGTTTTTCTTTCCGCATCATACTAGTTATTTTTGGAAATAATACCAAATACAAGAGGCTTACGTTTCTAGTGTTTCGAATATGGTTTTTCGAAGTTGTGTTCTTTTGTTTCTTTCTTTTCCTTGTGATTTGATTGTTCTCTTTGGTTAACCTAAAGTTATTTTAGGAAATTAAATATTAGCTTTCTATTAAAAGGTTTTGTCTAGTCGGTGGTGGTTGCTCCCATATCCAAGAAGGCCATGTGCCTCGCCACGTCAGTACTGGGAACCTTTTATGGAAATTAATATTTAATGGAATTAATAACTTAAGGATACTTGGGTCAAACGTGTTAAGTTCCGCAGGAGATCCAAGTTAAAACCTAAAAGAACGAATAGATTAAGTTTTGGATCAAACGTGTTAAGTTCCGCAGGCGATCCAAAATTTAATTTAAAAGAACACATGGTAGCTAGGAAAAGGTTCAGACCTTTGTACAGTGGAACCTATAGGTTTTCCGAGTAGCAACCAACAATTGGTATCAGAGCTAGGGTTTTGCCTCTGTGTATTTGGTATTAGTTTAATTATGCACATGTCATACATAATTTAGGCAGGATAATAGTAGGATGTGCTAACTTTGTGGATGCAGGATCCAACTATTATGGCTTATAGTTTTATGTGTGTGATTGGACCCTTGGACATGTCAAGGGCATTTATATGTGTGTGCATGATTGTATTATAAAATACAGCAGGAGCTGTATTTAGTTTTATTAGAATTTTATTTTTGATCTAGATACATGTACATTCCTTTTATGGAATATAGGATCAAAATGTAAAATTCTATTTATGTCGCGGATCGAATCTTGCAAAGCGTGGAACCTTCTAAGGACCAGAGGCGCAGCGGAACTAGGAGCAAGATGGATGCGACAGCTAGACCCGGTGGCGGTGGCCAAATATGGCAGCAGCTTGGGATGACAACACACGGAGGACAACTAGAGATAAAAGCCATAATAGTTGAAAATTAGATTTTCTATTTATTGCTTTTATATTGTGCTGTGTGTGCATGTTAGTATACATGACTAGTAGGCTAGCATAGTTAAAATTCCTCGTTTATAAATAACTAAGTGGGAGAGGGATTTTTAAATAAATCTCATGGTCTCCATTACTGGTTTGTAAGTGATGCAAACAAGCTTGCGCGTTGGCTCTGAGTGCCTTCCTCCATATGAGCTAGTTTGCGGATCACTAGAACATACTTCCAATTTTGGATGACTATAGGAAGTTAATTAAGAGCGTGTGATCTTCCCCAACGGAAGGGGCATAATCTTATTAATGGACTTAGTGTCAAGTAATGGTATACACTTAGACACATCTAATAGTATCCTCCCCATCGGAGTCACTGCTATTATTTGTGTGACCAAATAAAACCAACTATTAATTTGTCATAAAACTAGGTTGACAAGATAATAAAATTAAAGGGTTAAAACCCCTCTTACAAATGATTGATTTTGTATACGTCCACACTAACGTGGCATACAAAATTAACGGTGTTTGAGATAATTTTATTTGTCATAAAGTTACGTTGACAAGATAGTTAATGGGTGAAAACCCTCCTCTTACAAATGTTGATTTTGTATACGTCCACACTAACGTGGCATGCAAAATGCACGGTGTTTTGAGGTGTTGGTAAATTTAAATAGTATTGTTAGAGGAATCAATATTATTTTAAATTTAGAGTCTTGACCAAATATTTGATTAAAGATAGACCAACTATTTTATTCGTCATAAAGTAAGGATGACGAGATAATAAAATTAAATGATAAAATTTCCTCTTTGAATTTGTATACGTCCACACTAACGTGGCATACAAAATTCATGGGGTTTTTTTTTAAGGTGTTGGTCTTAACCAAATATTTTTGTGATTCTTAGGATAATGGTCAATCCCTAGCTGATATACTTAGTGGTCCCAATTATAAATGATTGGAAATAGGATTTGGACATTAAGGTAGACTGTTCTTTTAGAACTAAGAACAATATAGGTGTATTTTATTCATTAGTTGAAACATGTTTAGTGGAATTATCTACCGGTACCTGGTGTGTAGATATGTGAGCCACTGATTCATTGCAGGGTTCCAGGAAACCCGACAACTAAATAAAAATAAAAAACACCGTCCACATGGGCACTACTGCAAAAGTAGCAGCTATTGCAGTGGGAGAGGTTTATTCTCTAATGAGAATAAAATTTGGATTATTAGTAATTGTCTTTACGTACTAAGTTTAGGAAGAACCTGATTTCAGTTTCCAAACTATTATAGAATAGATATTGTGTCTATTTTGATAACAAAGCTGTTATCAAGAAAAATAGACAAGTTATCGATTCTGGTTGACAATTTATAATCCAATAACTCCCACGATGTAATAAATGGAAATTATAACACATCTTCTAACTTTAAGAGGAAGCAACCTTCGGAGATGAACCAATTATATCTTTGGCATCTAAGGCTAGGTTATATTAACTTGAGTAGGATTCATTGGTAGCTGATGAACTTTTGGGTTCATTAGTAGTGGAAATCTTTCCAACCTGCGAGTCTTACTTGGAAGGAAAAATAACCAAGAAGCTTTTAAGTCTAAGGGGTATGGAGCCAAAGATATGTTGGAATTGGTTCATTCTGATTTATGTGATCCTATGACTATCCAGGCAAGAGGTAGTATCGAATATTTCATCTATTTTATAGATAACTATTCAAGATACAAATACATTTACTTAATGTGCCGCAAGACTAAGTACTTTGATTAGTTCAAAGTGTACAAGGCTGATGCGGAGAAACGTCAAAGTAAAAGTATTAAGACACTACGGTGAGATCGTAGTGGCAAGTACCACTTGGGAGAATTTAGGAGTCAAAAGTAGGGATTCAATCCCAACTAACTACACCTGGTACACCCCTACAGAATGGTGTAGAAAAAGGAAGGTATAAGGCTCTTATGGAATAATTAGATCGATGATGAGTTATTACCAAATTTGTTTTAAGGATATACACTAGAAACAGAAGTGAACATAATACCTTCTAAAGTCAGAACTCTCTACTCCCATAGAATTGCAGAATGGGCATAAGCCTAGTATATTCGGATTTGGGTGGTCTAGCATATGAGAGACACTGATAAGTTGGGCAGGAGTTCACTTGTTTGTGAGTTATCCTAGAGAAACAAAAGTAGGTTTATAGTCTTAAAATCAAAAGGTCATTATCAATGACTGATTTTTAGAAAATGACTATATGCCCATAAGAAAATTTGTTCTTAAGGAAATAATAGAAGACATGTCTAAACTAGTACCAACTGTACAAGATGAGATACCACAAGGAAACTGCAACACGTATCACAAATGATACACAATTGCAGAAAGTGCCTTGTCGTAGTGGGAGGGTTGATAAGCAACCTAAAAGGATTCATGTTTTGGGAGAGTTTTTTGACTTGATCCCTGGAGGACATGAACCTGATCTCCGGACATATGACGAAGCACTCCAAGATAAAAATGCAACATCTTGACAAAGAGTAATGAATAAAAGAATTAGAATATATATATTCTAATAAAATCTGGAAGCTTGTAGAATCACCAAATGGTGTAAAAGCCGTTGGGTATAAAAAGGTCTATAATAGGAAAAGAGGGATAGACAGGAAGGTAGTAACTTTCAAAGCAAGGCTTGATGAAAAAGGAAACTTTTTCACTGGTAGTCATGCTTAAGTCTATCCGGATTCTTTTATCTATTTGGCAAGAGGATGTCAAGACAGCATTCCTTAATGGAAGTATTGAAGAAAGCATCCATATAAAGCAACCAGAAGGGTTCATTGCAAAGGGCTAAGAGCATCTTGTGTAAGCTCAATCAGTCTATGGACTGAGGCAAAGCTTCAAGGTCTTGGAACATCCGGTTTATCAAAGTAATCCAGATCTATGGATTTATTTAGTAACTGGATAAGTCTTGTGTATACAAAAGGTGTGATGGAAGCGTGGTGGTATTTCTTGTACTATACGTAAATAACATTTTTGGTAGTTGGAAACAATATCAAAATGTTGTCAGAAGTAAGGGTATGGTTGTCCAAATAATTCGATATAAAGGACTTGGGAGAATGTATATATTTCTGAGATCAAAATAATAAGGGATCGAAAGAAAAATATATTTTACTTATCCCAAGCTTGATACATCGAAAAATCCTTGCTCGTTTTAAGCATGCAAAACTCCTCGAAAGGTTTCTTACTTTTTAAGGATGGAGTAACTTTATCTAAAGATATGTCTCTGTAGACATCAAAGGAGATAAAGGAAATTTAGGCAGTTCTTTATGCTTCGGCAGTTAGACAACCTAATGTATGCTATGCACGAGACCAGAAATCTATTTTGCCAAGGGCATAGTTAGTAGATATCAAAGTAACCCTAGACAAGGACATTGGACTGCAATAAAGCATATAAGTACCTTAGAGGCACTAGAGATTATATGCTAGTTTACAAGGCAGTTATTTTGGTCCCTATGGGTTGCATGGATTTTGACTTCCAATCGGACAGGGACAATATTAAGTCAACCTCGGGGTTTTGTGTTTACTTTAGGAGGTAAAGTCATAACTATGGAAGAGTGATAGGCATAGGTGTTTATCTGGACTCCACCATAGAAGCTTAGTATATGGCAAGCCTCTAAGGTAGCCATAAAAGCTGAATGACTCAATAACCTCAAGATAGATTTAGATATGATTTCTGGTTTGTCCAAAGATTATTACAATTTGTTGTAATAATGTTGGTGCAGTAACAAACTCGAAGAAACCATAAGTCTATGAGGCAAGTAAACACAATAGAGCGCAAGTACCACCCAATACGAGAAATCGTATAAACGAGGAGAAGTTGTTGCCGCCTAGATTGCATCAGATGATAACCTAAGGTCCTTAAGGCAAGAGCTTTTGAGAGGCATGGGAATCAGATGTATGGCACAGATATGACAGCTTAGTCTTTTAGTATAAGTGGGAGATTGTTAGAGTGTATACTAAAAGCCTAGCTTTTGGTATAAATATTTATCTAGAAATAAGAATCACATTGGTCAAAAGTCTACATTTATGATAAATGTAGTTGCTCAATTAATTTATATTGTAGATAACATGGTGTGTGGTGTCACACAGAAGATCATGTTATTGGTTCCTTATAAATTATAAACAGTAGCTCACGACCAAGATGGAAAGGAACAAACCATTGGAAGGTCGTAGTGTAATTAGGTATTAGTATATCTTAACTATATAATTACACTAGTACACTTAGAGTGTATTGAGTAGACCATTTGAGGTCGTTCCTTTTATACTGACTTTATAAAGGAACAAAGACCTCAGTTATTATGGAAGTGTGTGCTCTTAATCCTAATATAATAACAAGCACATATATTTGATATTTATTTCTTTAATTTATCAATGGGTGAGATTTAGTTCGATGAATCAATAAGCCCGATAAGTTGGGAAATGATATCACTTATAGTGTGTGTTGTTGATTATAGAAGGAAACTGTGTCCTAGTAATCTAGGTTGAGAATGTCCCCAAGAGGAGCTCATAAGGATTGTCATGTTAAACCCTGCAGGTGGACTTAGTCCGACATGACGATGAAGTTGAGTGGTACTACTCTTGGAGCTAGATATTAATTAAGTGAGTTGTCAGTAACTTACTTAATTAGTGGACATTTGTTATCTTAAACACATGGAGACTAACACACTCATAATAAGAAGGAGCCCAAAATGTAATTTGGGATTGGTGCGGTAGTTCAATAATAGTTCTCTAGTGGAATGAATTATTATTGATAAAATTAAGTTGTGTGTTCGGGGCGAACACGGGATGCTTAATTTTATCGGGAGACCAAAACCAATTCCTCCTCTCGGTCCCTATCGTAGCCTCTTGTATATAGAGATTTATACCCACCACATACCCACCTTCTTACCCATCCAATGGGGCCGGCCAAGCTAGCTTGGAACCCAAGCTAGGGCCGGCCAAGACCAAGTGGATGAGCCAAGTTGGTGGCCGGCCAAAGCTTGGGTCCCAAGCTTAGGTGGCCGGCCACTAGAATATTAAAAAGGTTTTTTATTAAAATTATTTCTTATGTGGATATCATGATTTTAAAAGAAAGTTTAAAAAATTAAAAATTTCCTTTTATAGCTTTCTACAAAAGATTAAGAGAAGAGATTAATCTCTTTCCTTATTTGTAGATTAAAAGGATGGTTTTAATTTTTGGTAAAAACTTTCCTTATTTGTAAATCATCTACATGTTTAAAAGAGAGTTTAAAATTTGAAATCTTTCCTTATTTGTTGATTAAAGGAGGATTTTAAATTTTAAGAAAACTTTCCTTTTTAAATCATGTTCATGATTTAAAAGAAAGTTTAAAAATTAGATATTCTCTTTTATAAGTTTCTATAAGAGATTAAGAAAAGATTTGATATCTTTCCTTATTTGTAGATTAAAAGAGATTTTAATTTTTAGAGATAACTTTCTTTTTATCCACATGTTTAAAAGAAAGATTTTAATTTATTAAATTTCCTTTTTATAAACCAATCATGAAGGGATAAAAATTATTGAGAAATTTTATAAAATTCCGGAAGCAAATAAGGAAGTTTTAATTGGTGTTTAAAATTTTATTTGCTTGGAGTTTTTTATTGTGGCCGGCCATTATAAAATTGAGAAAGGAAATTATTTTTAATTAAATAAATTTTCCTTTTCAATGGCAAAAGAATTAAGGAAGTTTTTATTAAAATTTCCTTATTTGCCAAGATCAAGGATTATAAAAGAGGGGGTAGAGGAGGCTTCATGGCTAACGAATCTATTCTATTTTTCTCTCCCTCTTTTCTTCTTCTTGTGGCCGGCCCTAGCCTTTCTCCTTTCTTCTCTTTTGGTGGCCGAACCATACATCTCTTGGAGCTCTTGTTGGTGGCCGGACCTAGGAAGGAGAAGAAGTAGAGGAGGAAGCCTCATCTTGAAGATCCCTTGGAGTATTGGTGGTGATCAAGTTCTTCTTCCTTGGAGGTGGTTCTTCTTGTGGCCGAACCTTGCTTGGAGAAGAAGAAGGTGCGTGGTGGTTCTCGTCTCGGAAGATCGTCGCCCACACGACGTCCGGGATAAGAAGAGGAATACGGTAGAAGATCAAGAGGTTTTTCTAAAAGGTATAACTAGTAGTTTTTCTTTCCGCATCATACTAGTTATTTTTGGAAATAATACCAAATACAATAGGCTTACGTTTCTAGTGTTTCGAATATGGTTTTTCGAAGTTGTGTTCTTTTGTTTCTTTCTTTTCCTTGTGATTTGATTGTTCTCTTTGGTTAACCTAAAGTTATTTTAGGAAATTAAATATTAGCTTTCTATTAAAAGGTTTTGTCTAGTCGGTGGTGGTTGCTCCCATATCCAAGAAGGCCATGTGCCTCGCCACGTCAGTACTGGGAACCTTTTATGGAAATTAATATTTAATGGAATTAATAACTTAAGGAGACTTGGGTCAAACGTGTTAAGTTCCGCAGGAGATCCAAGTCAAAACCTAAAAGAACGAATAGATTAAATTTTGGATCAAACGTGTTAAGTTCCGCAGGCGATCCAAAATTTAATTTAAAAGAACACATGGTAGCTAGGAAAAGGTTCAGACCTTTGTACAAAATTTTTGTACAGTGAAACCTATAGGTTTTCCGAGTAGCAACCAACAATAGAAGCTAATAGCTAATTGTTAAAATAGGTAGAAATTAATTACTAACTTATAAATAGTATGATTAAGTTAGGTTAATTTTACTTATTTAAGAGTGATATCAAATTAAAATAATATTTAATGAGCACAACAAACTAAGAGGATTGTATCTCACTCACTACATTATAAATAAGTATTATTTGATCGATTGGTTGTATAGAGGCTAACAGCTAGCTGCTAAAATGTGTAAAAGCTTATTGCTTGTTTCTATGATAGTATGATTAACTTTTTTTGCTTATTTGAGCGTGATAACCTTTTTAAAATAATATTTCAATAAATAAAATAAATTAAGGGGATCTATCACACCAACTAAATTTGAATGAGTATTATATGATCACAAATCGACTGTGTAGAAACTAGTATCTACAATTAGAATCTAGCTGCTAGATTCTACAACAATATTATTAACTTATATTAATTTTACTTATTTAAAAGTGAGAGTGATAATCTAGTTAAAACAATATTTTAATTAACAAAACAAACTAAAATTACTTTATTACACCGACTATATTTGAAATGAATATTATTTGATTACAATTGACTATGTAGAAGATAACAACTACCTATTATAACGTGTAGAAGCTAGCAACTAGTTTATACAATAGTAAAATTAGTTTATGTTAATTTTATTTATTTGAGAGTAATAACCTAATTAAAATAATATTTAAATGAGAAAAATAACTAATGGGACTCTATTACATCACTACATTTGAAATGAGTCATGATTTAATCACGATTGATAATGTAGAAATTAGCAACGAAGTATTACAATAATATTGAATTAAGGGTATTTTTGAAATAAATTATAAATAAGACATCCATTTAATATTTCTCTTAATTTGGGACATATTTTTTAAATTTTCCTTTTAATTAATTAAAGAATTAGAAAAAAATAAATTTTGCTTAGTTTAAAGAATAAAAATTTAAAAGTCATTCTAAATTATGTAAATCATCAAAACATTAGGTAAAAAAAAACTGAAAAGACCGTCTCATTTTCTCAATAATATTCTTATTTTCAAAAGCTACTTAATAACCTCGAGATAATTATTTAGTGACATGACATTTTTTTCTTGATATTTAAAATTGAGTCTCAGTTTTAATAAATTGATGGATGAATTTTTTTTAATAGAAAATTGATCTAAAAATATTAGATTAATGGACTGTCCATTATAAACATTTTCTAATTTACCTTAGTAATTGGTGGAAAATTTCATAGACCAACTAATCACTTTTAGTATTAATCAAGTAAGTTGAATATCTAGTACCAATTTAAAAATAAAATAATAATTACTTATTAGCATCCTTACTTTTATTGTAACAACTAATAATTACTTGTGATGTGGAGGTGTTAGAGGGGCTTAGGGGAATTAGGGAGGATGAAGGGGTATTTTAGTCATTTTATTGTGGTAGGGCTTGGTAAAAGAGGGGAGGCTTCCATGACGAGAGGAGGAGAAGTCTTCAGGTTTTATTCTATCACCAATGCCTCCGGACTTGCGTAGCCATCGTCGTCAAAAGTCGTCTCCCTCTTTCCACTGCGGCGTCACACGAGTAGCCTCCTCTTCATACTCTCCACACTGATGTTGCTGATTCCTCTGTTGAAGTGTATACTGAAAGCCTACGCTTTTGTAAACATTTGTTTTGAATAAAAAATCACATTTGGTCAAATTATCTACATTTGTTTGTAGTTGTTCAATTAATTTATATTGTAGATAACATAGTATGTGGTGTCACATATAGAAGATGATGTTATCAGTACCTTATAAATTATAAACAGTAGCTCATGACCAAAATGGAAAGGAACAAACCATTGGAAGGTCGTAGTGTAATTAGGAATTAATTTATCTTGACTATATAATTACACTAGTACACTTAGAGTGTATTGAGTAGGACCATTTGAGGTTGTTTCTTTTATACTGATTTTATAAAGGAACAAATACCTCAGTTATTATGAAAGTGTGTGCTCTTAATCATAATATAATAACAAGCACATATATTTGATATTTATTTCTTTAATTTATCAAAGGGTGAGATTTAGTTCGATGAATCAATAAACCCGATAAGTTGGGAAATGATATCACTTATAGTGTGTGTTGTTGATTATAGAAGGAAACTGTGTCCTAGAGATACTAGGTTGATAATGTCCCCAAGAGGAGCTCATAAGTGTTGGTGCAACCTTAGGTCAAGGTTGACCTGGTTGGCCCAACTCGAGTTGACGTGACTCGAGTTGTATTTTGATGTTTGACTTGGGAAGATTGTCGGTGCAACCTTAGGTCAAGGTTGATCTAGTTGTGTTGCATGTTGATGTTTGACACTCGTGAGAGAGTTCTATTCTTGATGTGGGACAAGAATAGATGTTTGGGAGATTATTGGTGCAACCGTAGGTCAAGGTTGACCTGGTTGACCTGATTCGGGAAAAGTCCAAGTATGGAGACTTGGCACTGGAAAAGTCCAAGTATGGAGACTTGGCACTGGAAAAGTCCAAGCAGGGAGCTTGGCACGCGAAAAGTCCAAATATGGAGACTTGGTACTGGAAAAGTCCAAGCAGGGAGCTTGGCACGAGGGAAAGTCCTAACTGGGATGCTAGGCAGTTGGAAAGTCCTGGTGAGTGAAGCCAGAAAGGAGAAAGTCCTAATGGATGTTAGGTGGAAAGTCCCGTGAGGAAACCAAGTGGGAAAGTCCTAAGGATGTTAGGCTGGGAAAGTCCTAACTGGATGTTAGGCGGTTGGAAAGTCCTGTGAGTGAAACCAAGGGAAAATCCAGATGGATGGATGATTGGACTTCGGTGTTGAAAAGTCTAAGTGGGTCAAAGGGATTGACCGACACTTGGGGAGTGCCAGGTCAAGGGAGTGACCGGATGCTAGGCATGATGTACCAACAGTCAAGGTTGACCGGATGTTGGTTCGAAGCCTTAGGTTTGGTGAAAGTTTGGATCGGGCTGCAGACCGATCCAATGATACATGGCTCATCTGATCGGTCCGGTGACCGATCGCTGACCGATCAGGCACTAATCTGATCGGTCCGAGACCGATCAGAAGGCGCGCAGAAGAAGCTGATCGGTCCGTAGACCGATCGAGAAGGTTCCGATCGGCGTGGACCGATCGTGACCAATGTACATAGGCTTCTTCCATTGTCCGCACCGATCAGATGTTACTGATCGGTCCACGCATCGATCAGGTTCTAGCTGCGACGCAACGCCAGTTTCTTCACCGCTTCTTCTTCGCAGTATAAAGGGGCCGAGAGCTTCTGCAGGGATTCTTCTTCTTCTACTTCTTCCGCTTCTAGCTTGTTGCCGCTTGCGATCCGAGCTTTGTTGAGCTCTCCCCAGTAAGCTTCGTCGATCAGCTGCTGCTGTTGTCCGAGAAGTTGTTGCTTCACAGGCAGTCGACGAGAAGGCGAGTTAGTGTTTATACATTGTTCTTGTCTTTCTACTTGTATTCCTTGTATTCTAGTCTGCTGTTGCAAACGTTTGTGGCGAGGTTTCTCCACCCACAAGGAGTATATTGTATTAGCCGGTTTTCCGGGGGCTCATCCACCGACGGATTGATAGGGCTCGTCCACCTCACGGACACGCCGAGGAGTAGGAGTTCATCTCCGAACCTCGTTACATCCTTGCGTTTGAGGTTTGCTTTCTTCTTCTTAGTTTCTTCCTTGTATTTCCGCTGCAACTAACCTAATCGTAGGAAGAAACGCGAAAGATTGGGGTCGGCTATTCACACCCCCTCTCTAGCCGTACGAAGAGATCCTAACAAGTGGTATCAGAGCGAGGCCGCTCTTCGACGGATCAACACCCGGGGGAGCACGGGCTAGAGATGGATCTCTATGGAGAAGATATCACGATTCAACCCTTCTACGAGTCTCACGACAACTTCACGTATTGGAGGGTAAGGATGATGTATTTTCTTAGGACTAATATGTTAAATTGGTTTTGTGTACAAGAAGGGTTTTCCCCTCCGATGGATGAGGAAGGAAAACCTATCAAGAAGAAGGAGTGGACGAAAGAGCAAATCCGACAATCCGAAATCAATGACGAGGTAATAAAAATTATTGAATTTGCGTTACCTAATAATGTTTTGTGCAAGATAGATAGGTACAACAACGCCAAGGAATTGTGGAACAACTTGGCCAAGTTCCATGAGGAGAGCTCCACTTCAAGCCATGAAGAGGAGTCAAGTGAGCTAAGTAGCTCACACCATGGAGGAGAGGAATTAGAAGTTGAGGGTTACTCAACATCTAAGGAAGAAGAGGATGAGAGCACTTCTTCAAGATTGGAGCAAGAAGAAGAAGCATCTACCTCCGAAGGGATGAAGAGAAGAGCATTCATCCATCTTCAAACCTAGGTAACTCAAACATGTTAATTTCAAGTAAATTGCATATAATGTGTTTTGAGTGTAGGGAATTTGGGCACTACAAGAGTAAGTGTCCAAAGAGGGTAAGAAAGACTCCACCGGCACCAAAGGTCAAGAAAGCCGGAGTCCGGATACGCAAAGGCAAGGAGCACGCAGTGTGCTTCCAATGCAAGCGAAGGGGACACTATAGGAGCCATTGTCCAAGGGGGAGGCAACCTCACAAGGACAAGGGATGCACATCGATAGGGGGAGCTAAGGCAAACCCTAAGGTACATTTTAAGGCATACTATTGCAATTCAAATAAGAAACATGCTAGTAGTTTTATTGCTATTGCAAATAATGATGAGCATGTTAACACTAGAAATCAACACATGTGCTTAGGTGCTAAACATGTCAACCTAGATAGGGATACTACTAGGAATGTCAACCCTAGAATTACCTCATCTAAGGTTAAGGAGAACCTAGGTAGGAATCCCAAATCAACTAGACACATGCCTAGGAATGCCTCAAAGAAAAATGACAAATCAAAAATTGAGGTATTAGAGAAGGAGAATCAAGTCTTGAGGTCAAGACTTGATACTTTGGAAAAGGCTCTTAAGAACTTGGAGAAGTCATCTCTAGGGTTTAAGGGTCAAATTTCAAAGCCCAAGGACAAGAAAGGTTTGGGTCACAAACCTAAGTCCCAATTGGTCAAGCCCACTTACCATAATGTTCCATTCGATTATGGAACAAAATCTAGGACTAGGAAGATCACCACCAAGGTCACAAGGGAAGTCACCCCTATAGTTGACCTTGATGAGACCCAAATGACCAAGGCTTTAAAGCCTAAGAGGGTCATTAGGAGGGTTGCTAGGGAAGTCATCCCTAGTGAATATTTAGTGAACCCAATGAGCTCTAATAGGTATTGGGTTCCTAGGATCTTTTCTACCCCATAGATGGGTTAGAGAGTGTCAACTCCAATAAGAAGGGTAGTTAACCCAACTTTGAGGAAATTGACACTCAAGGAGCATTTTAAGGTTTTTGGGAACCTTTGAAAATGAAATGGAATAATCTTTGTCATTCACTCCTTGGAAGAGTAAGTTGTGCCAAAGTGAGAATATATTAATCTTACTTTAAATTGACACAATTTGGAAAAACCTAGAGAAATATCAAATTGGGATTTTGATATTCTCTTAGGTAATCAAGGCAATCCGGGCCTTAACTTAGAAGTGCTACTCTTGTAGAATTTTAAATGGTATAAATCAAACAAGAGATCAAGAAATGTCAATTTGGGTTTTGACATTTTCTTGGAGCACTTTGGGCAATCTAGGATTAGAATTTAAGTTAGCTAAGTGATTAAGGATACTTAGATAGGTAATCTAGGTATTTTATTTGTGTTAACTTACCGTGGTTGTTTGCCATATGCCATGTCATGACATCATATTTAATTTATGATCATTTGAAATGTCATGATAATGCTTAGGTTATTATATGTCATGCTCTAGTTAAGTTTCATACTTTATGCCATGACATCATGACATTGGCACATGTTTTCCATTTATGATATCATTTATGCCATGTCATCATCTCTTGCATTAATAATCAATTGAATTGAGTTAAGGATGAAAAACACATTTTGATATTGAGATCAAATTTGTGTTTAGAAAATGCATGAGACCTTAGTCTAAGATACCTAAACCCATATCTCACATCAAAATTGCCATGGATGTGTTTGATACATCTTAGATGTGTGTGAGATATTAGGATCATGAATTAGGATCAAGGTGCATAGTTCTTGTGCCTAGATGAGCCTAACTCAAAAAATGGAGGATCATAGGGAAAGCTTGTGTACAAGTCATGTACATTTAGCCCTAAGATTATGGTCCTAAATTAAAAGGTTTAAAATCATTTTGAAATTGATTTGGAAAACCTTGATGAAGTCATCTTAGTGATTGCATTCATCATTGAACATTGTGATACAAAGATGAGCTAACTTTGAACTATTTCAAAGTTTTTGAACTTTGTATCAAGATTGAAAAATGGAAACTATTTTCATAGAAAATTATTTTTCCGTGATAGTCTATGGTATGAGGAGTGTATCCTCAAAATTTTACGATTTTTGGAATTTTCTGGAATTTATTAGGGGAACCGGACCGCAAACCGTATCCGCAGAACCGGCGAGCCTTGACCATGCGAATCGCGTCATCACGCCGTCGCGGCTCAAACCCTCGACCCTGGCCGGAGAGGCCGGCCCGTACTTCCTGGAGCACGCGATCGCGAGCGCCAACGCCCAGGAGCTCGACCGGCCGGCGACGATCCACTTCTTCGTCGGGACCGATCCAGGGTTGGATCAGTGCGTGCCAGTTTCTGATTTTCAGCTGTTGGTCTGAAATTTCAGCTGGACGTTGGGTTTTGTGGATTTTTAAAGGTTTGAAACTCTCCAAGACATTGTTGGTGCAATGGTCAAAGGGGAGTTGACCTTTAGGGGGAGTCTTTACCTAATTGTCAAGGGGGAGTTGACTTTTAGGGGGAGTTTTTACTCCTTAAGACTTTTGAGGATTAGTGATATGGGATTATCACTAAGTTGATTGTTGAGTTTAGTATCAAGGGGGAAATTAAGAGCTTCAATGAAAGGTATGGGATTTTCATTAGGAAGAAACTCTTGACCTTGATACCCTCATTTTTCTTTTTGATGTGTGTCAAAAAGGGGAGAGTGTTCATTGGAGAATTATTGGAGAACCCAAGTTAGGTTATCGAGTTAACCTAAGCTAGGGGAAGAATGTCATGGAATGTTCAAGGAAGAACATTGGAATTCTTTTTGATGTGTGTCAAAAAGGGGGAGAATTATTGGAAAACCCAAGTTAGGTTATCGGGTTAACCTAAGGGGAGAATGTCCAGAGAATGTTCAAGGAAAGAACATTGGACATTGGAAGATGGTTGGAAAACCTGAGTTAAGGTTATCGGTTTAACCTAACTTGATTATGGTTTTGTCAAACATCAAAAAGGGGGAGATTGTTGGTGCAACCTTAGGTCAAGGTTGACCTGGTTGACCCAACTCGAGTTGACATGACTCGAGTTGTATTTTGATGTTTGACTTGGGAAGATTGTCGGTGCAACCTTAGGTCAAGGTTGATCTAGTTGTGTTGCATGTTGATGTTTGACACTCGTGAGAGAGTTCTATTCTTGATGTGGGACAAGAATAGATGTTTGGGAGATTATTGGTGCAACCGTAGGTCAAGGTTGACCTGGTTGACCTGATTCGGGAAAAGTCCAAGTATGGAGACTTGGCAAAGTCCAAGTATGGAGAACTTGGCAGGAAAAGTCAGGAGCTTGGCACGCGAAAAGTCCAAATATGGAGACTTGGAAAAGTCCAAGCAGGAGCTTGGCACGAGGTAGGGGTGTCAAAATGAACCCGGGTTGGACATTTTCGGGTTCGGGTCGGGTTCAGGTTGGAGGGTATTCAGGTTGAAGATTTTCGGGTTGGGTCGGGTCGGGTTCGGGTTGACCAGGGTTGACCCAAATATAGGGTTTAGTGGGGTTTTTAGGGTTAAATCAAATTTTATTTTGAAAATTAAGATGTTTTATGTATATTAATATCAAGTTAGTATGATATTGATAGAGATGAAGAATTATAGGAAAATAACTCAAAAAGGTAATTTTGAAGCGATTTTGCGGGTTCACGGGGTGGGGTCCGGGTGGGGCGGGTTCGGGTTCGGGTTTAGGAGTTTCGGGTTGAATTCGGGTTCGGGTCGGGTTCGGGTTGGGTTATAAAAAAAAAAAAAAAAATTTAACCCGACCCAACCCGACCCGACCCACCCGAATTGACACCCTTACACGAGGGAAAGTCCTAACTGGGATGCTAGGCAGTTGGAAAGTCCTGGTGAGTGAAGCCAGGCAGTGAGAAAGTCCTAACTGGGATGTTAGGCAGTGTGGAAAGTCCTGGTGAGTGAAACCAGGCAGTGGGAAAGTCCTAACTGGGATGTTAGGCAGTGGGAAAGTCCTGGATGAGTGAAAGTCTGTGAGTGAAACCAGGCAGGGAGAAAATCCGGATGAGTGATGCTCGACTTGCATGTGAAAATTCAAGTGGGTCAGGATTGACCGGACACTTGATGAAGAAGTGCTAGCAGGTCAAGGTTGACCGGATGCTAGGTAATGTAAAATTCCAACAGGTCATGGTTGACCATATGTTGGTTTAAGGAGCCTTAGACTTCAGTTTAGAAGTTAGGATTTTGTAATCAACTAGGTTAGTCGATTACCGAAGCTTAATAGATTAAGGTAATCGATTAAGCAGTTTTCGCGAAATGTACAGAGATGTTCATAATCAATTAGGTTAATTGATTATGACTGATTAATTGATTATGACCGATCAGATGCTCGATCGGTCCACGCACGATCAGGTTCTAGCTGCGACGCAACGCCAGTTTCTTCATTGCTTCTTCGCAGTATAAAGGGCCGAGAGCTTCTACAGGATTCTTCTTCTTCTACTTCTTCCTGCTTCTAGCTTGCTGCTGCTTGCGATCTGAGCTTTGTTGAGCTCTCCCCAGTAAGCTTCGTGTGAGCTTCCAGTCGACGGTCAGCTGCTGCTGTTGTCCGAGAAGTTGTTGCTTCACAGGCAGTCGACGAGAAGGCGAGTTAGTGTTTATACATTGTTCTTGTCTTTCTACTTGTATTCCTTGTATTCTAGTCTGCTGTTGCAAACGTTTGTGGCGAGGTTTCTCCACCCACAAGGAGTATATTGTATTAGCCGGTTTTCCGGGGGCTCATCCACCGACGGATTGATAGGGCTCGTCCACCTCACGGACACGCCGAGGAGTAGGAGTTCATCTCCGAACCTCGTTACATCCTTGCGTTTGAGGTTTGCTTTCTTCTTCTTAGTTTCTTCCTTGTATTTCCGCTGCAACTAACCTAATCGTAGGAAGAAACGCGAAAGATTGGGGTCGGCTATTCACACCCCCTCTCTAGCCGTACGAAGAGATCCTAACAATAAGGATTGTCATGTTAAACCCTGCAGGCGGACTTAGTCCGACATGACGATAAGGTTGAGTGGTACTACTCTTGGACTAAGATATTAATTAAATGAGTTGTCAGTAACTCACTTAATTAGTGGACATTCGATATCTTAAAAACAGAGAGACTAACACACTCATAATAAGAAGGAGCCCAAAAATATAATTTGGGATTGGTGCGGTAGTTCACTAATAGTTCTCTAGTGGAATGAATTATTATTGATAAAATTAAGTTGTGTGTTCGGGGCGAACACGGGATGCTTAATTTTATCGGGAGACCAAAACCAATTTCTCCTCTCGGTCCCTATCGTAGCCTCTTATTTATAGAGTACTATACCCACCTTCTATACCCACCCAAAGGGGGCCGACCAAGCTAGCTTGGGAACCAAGCTAGGGCCGACCTAGGTATAAATTGGGGTGGCCGGCCCTAGCTTGAATCCAAGCTAGAGGGGCCGGCCAAATTAAATTAAAAAAAGAATTTTAATTTTAATTTTTATTATGTGGAAGATATAATTTATTAAAGAGAATTAAAATTAAATTATCTCTCTTGTAAAATATCTACAAAAGATTAAAGAAAGAGATTAGATCTTTTTCCTTATTTGTAGATTGGTGAGATATTTTATTTTCTCTTTAAAAATTATTCACATGTTGTAAAATTAAAATTATGGAAAATTCTTTTTATCAACCATGAAGAGATTTTAAAGAGAAATTTTAATTTTAAAATTTCTGGAAACAAATTAGGAAGTTTTAATTGTTGATGGAAACTTGTCTAATTTGATTTCATGATATGGCCGGCCATTAGAATTTAATTGGGGAAATTTTATTTTATTTTTCTCAATTAAATCATGTCAAGGAAATTAAGGAAATTTTATTGTAATTAAATTTCCTAATTTGCCTAGGCTAAGGAATATAAAAGAAGGGGTGAGGGTGCCTTCATGACATACAACCTCTATTATTTCTCTCCCTCTTTTGTTCCTTGGTGTGGACGACCATCATCATCCTCTCCCTCTCTTCCTCTTGTGGTGGTCGAACCTCTCTCTCCCCTTGGAGCTCTCGTGGTGGCCGGATACTACTTGGAGAAGAAGAAGAAGAAGGAGAGAAAGCTAGCATCTCTTGGAGCTTGGTTGGTGTTTTGATTTTCTTCCTTGGTGAAGCTTCCTTATTGTGGCCGAACCTAGCTTGGAGGAGAATAAGGTGGTTGGTGGTTTCTCATCTCGGAAGATCATTGCCCACACAACGTCCGAGGTTAGAAAAGGAATACGGTAGAAGATCAAGAGGTCTTTCTAGAAGGTATAACTAGTAGTTTTTCCTTTTCCGCATCATACTCGTTATTTATGAAAATAATACCAAATACAAGAGGCTTACGTTCTAGTATTTCGAATATGTTTTTTCGAAGTTGTGTTCTTTTGTTTTATTTTTCCTTGTGATTTGATTGTTCTTTTCGGTTAACCTAAAGTTATTTTAGGAAATTAAATATTAGATTTCTATAAAAGGTTTTGTCTAGTCGGTGGTGGTTGCTCCCATATCCAAGAAGGTCATGTGCCTTGCCACGTCAGTACTGGGAACCGATTATGGAAATTAATATTTAATGGAATTAATAACTTAAGGTGATTTGGGTCGAACGTGTTAAGTTCCGCAGGAGATCCAAGTCAAAACCTAAAAGAACAAATAGATTAAGTTTTGGATCAAACGTGTTAAGTTCCGCAGGCGATCCAAAATTTAATTTAAAAGAACACATGGTAGCTAGGAAAAGGTTCAGATCTTTGTACAAAATTTTTGTACAGTGGAACCTATAGGTTTTCCGAGTAGCAACCAACATCCTCCTCCCCATTTCTCCCCCCATCAGGGACTGTCACCATCGCCATCAGTGGCCGCCGCCAGCAGTCGTCACCCCTACACCCAGCAACCACCACCTCTGTGGCGCCACCAGTGGCCTTCACTTTCAGTGCCACCTCCAATGGCCATTGTCGTCCTCTGACGCCGCCACCAGCAGCTAGCGCCTACCTTCAGTGGCCGAAGCCACCCAACACACACTATCACCCTTCAATCCACGATGTTGCACACTTTTGGCGTCGATTGAGCCCCCGACCCGCGTTGGCATGCACTTTTGATGTGATCCAATTGCTGGTGTAGTTATCACCAATGGTTAAACTCAGGTTTTAATTAATGATAAATAGTTTAAAGTTAGATGCTATGTGATATAACCTTATTACCAAGTGTGCAGAAATTGATGGGTCTAGTTAACCTGACACAGGCTGAAGTCTAGTTAGATCAAAGGATTTAATAACTGGTATGAAGTCCAGATAGGTCAAGGAGTAACCTAATATTTGGCAGAAGTCCAGTTGGGTATATCTGGCAGGGAATACTGTAGTTCCTCACGCTATTTAAATCAACCTCAGATTAAATCGGACGGTCCAGATAAGCTCAGGTCTTGATCAACGGCTAAAACTTCTTGGATCTGGATCAAAATTTCTGGATCTTCATCAACGGATGAGATATGCTCTTCATTAGGTTAGATGGATTGGATCTTCAACTGATGGCTCAGATCTCCTTGATTGTAGATGAACGGTCCAAATCGCTCTAAGGTTTGATCGTCTCATTTAGCCATAGATTTGAGCCCAATTATGATCTGATTTGATCAGGTCCATGACCCTTTTGATGTCTACAAAATAATAATCAAACATTAGCATCAAATACCATGATAATAAGTCAATTTACGATTAAGTCCAAAATCAAATGTAATTATGAAATGTAATACAAACGTGAGTTTAAGCTATGAATAGATCATCAAAAATATGCATTATGAATCAAAATAATATAGCTAAAATCATGGTTATCAAATCCCCCGTACTTAATCTTGGACGTCCCGTTCAAGTCAAGAAAACCTAAAATCATCTCCACACAAATTCCCTAGCAATACATAGAAGATGGTAAAAGATAATTAACTAAGGTCATCTAAAGACCACAAACAATCATGAATACAATCAAAACAATAATCAGTAGGTATGGTAGTTTCAATCCAATTGAAAAAATTAAGCAAGTTGCAATCTCACAAGGTTTTTACCTATTTTAACTCTCACACTCAAAAAATGCATATAAGTGGAGCTCACTCAATGCAACTCACAACATTTCACTGCCATAAGCTTGCTTATTTTCTAATTCTCCACCACTATAGAACATAGCATATATAAATCAAAAAGATTTTATCAAGAATTGAAATGAAATCAAAAGAACAATGACAGTGAATGAAATTGACAAAAGAAAAGTATTCAATGAAAAAGTGAAGAGATAAGAGTATTGGAAAAATATACTTGATGAGTTGATCATTTTGATGTGAAAAGAGGTAAATACCATTTGTTATTACCAATTCAAAATATCAAGCTAACCTCCCCTTTAATTTGATGGCTAACATAGAATCTTGATACTCTATCTTCACCCTTGATACTCTCTTGATTTGCTAAATTTTTTTTTTCACATTTCAATTCCAGCACTTTGAAACTAACACAATTCAAATCACCTTATGGAGAAGAGCTCCCTCCCCCACACTTAAAGTGTTGGCCGTCTCGGGCAATGAAACACAACCATGATCTCCAATGACTTAATACATTTCTAGCTATTAGAGTATATACTAAAAGCCTAGCTTTTGTATAAATATTTATTTAGAAATAAGAATCACATTGGTCAAGTATCTACATTTATATATACTGAGTGTAGTCATTCAATTAATTTATATTGTAGATAATACGGTGTGTGGTGTCACACACAGAAGATCGTGTTATCAGTTCTTTATAAATTATAAACAGTAGCTCATGACTGAGATGGAAAGGAACAAACCATTGGAATAGTCGTAGTGTAATTAGGTATTAGTTTATCTTGACTAATAAATTACACTAGTACACTCTATGTGTATTGAGCAGGATCATTTAAGGAAAGTTCTTTTTATACTGACTTAATAAAAGAACAAGTCCTTAGTTATTATGGAAGTATTTGGTCTTAATCCTAATATAATAACAAGCACATATATTTAATATTTATTTCTTTGACTTATCAAAGGGTGAGATTTAGCTCGATAAATCAAAATGCCTGATAAGTTGGGAAATGATGTTACTTATAGTGTGTCTTGTTGATTATAGAAGGAAGTTGTGTCATAGTAATCTAGGTTGATAATGTCCCCAATAGGAGCTCATAAAGATTATCATGTTAAACCCTGCAGGTGGACTTAGTCCGATATGATGATAAGGTTGAGTGGTACTACTCTTGGACTAAGACATTAATTAAAATGAGTTGTCAGTAACTCAATTAATTAGTGGACATCCGACATTTTAAACACAGAGAGACTAACACACTCATAATAAGAAGGAGCCCAAAATGTAATTTGGGATTAGTGCGGTAGTTCAATAATAATTCTTTAGTGGTATGAATTATTATTATTGATGAAATTAAGTTGTGTGTTCGGGGTGAACATGTAAAGTTTATTTTCATTGGGAGACCAAAACCAATTCCTCCTCTCGGTCCCTATCGTAGCCTCTTGTATATAGAGAATTATACTCACCTATACCCACCTTCTTACCCACTCTTTGGTGGCCGACCAAGCTAGCTTGGAACCCAAGCTAGGGTCGGCCAAGACCCAAGGATTGAGCCAAGATTAGTGGTCGGCCCTAGCTTGGAGTCCAAGCTAGGTGTGGCAGGCCACATATAATATAAAAGGGATTTTATTTAAATTTTTTCTTATGTGGATAACATGGTTTTAAAAGAGAGTTTAAAATTTAAATCTTTTCTTAATCTCTTTCCTTTTATAGCTTTCTACAAAAGATTAAGAAAAAATTTGAAGTCTTTCCTTATTTGTAGATTGAAAGATAGATTTTAATTTTGAGAAAACTTTCCTTTTTGTAACCATGTTCATGATTTAAAAGGGAGTTTAAAAATTAAATATTCCCTTTTATATGTTTCTACAAAAGATTAAGAAAAGATTTGATATCTTTCCTTATTTGTAGATTGAAAGGAGATTTTAATTGTTAGAGATAACTTTCCTTTTTGGAAATCATCCACATGTTTAAAAGAAATTTTTTAATTTATAAAATTTCCTTTTATAACCCACCATGAAGGGAAAAATTATTAGAGAAATTTTTTTTTATAAATTTTCGGAAACAAATTAGGAAGTTTTAATTCTTGTGAATAAAATTTTCCTTGTTGGAGAATTGGATGTGGCCGGCCACTTTAATAAGAGAAAAGAAAATTGATTTTATCAATTAATTTTTTCTTTTTCATGGCAAAGAAAGTTTTATTAAATTTTTCTTATTTGCCAAGATCAAGGATTATAAAAGAGGGGGTAGAGGTGCCTTCAAAAAAACAACTCTATTCTATTTTTCCTCCCTCTCTTCCTTGGTGGTGGCCGGCTCTAGAGCCTCTTCTCCTTCTCTTCTCTTCCTCCTTTGTGGCCGGCGGCATCAACACAAGAGGAGTCCATGGTGGCCGGTTCTAGCTAGGAGAAGAAGGAGAGAAAGGAGGCTTTGTTTCTAGCATCCCTTGGAGCTTGGTGATGGTGGCCGAACCTCAAATCTCTTGGAGTTTTTATGGTGGCCAAAACTTGCTTAGAGAAGAAGGGCTTGGGTGGTTCTTATCTCGGAAGATCGTTGCCCACACAATGTCCGAGATTAGAAGAGGAATACGGTAAAAGATCAAGAGGTTATTTGCTTACAAAGAAAGGTATAACTAGTAATTGTTTTCCGCATCATACTAGTTTTCTTTGTATAGTTATTTTTGGAAATACCAAACACAAGAGGCATATGATTCTAGAGTTTTCGGATTTGTTTCGAATTTGTGTTTCTTTTGTTTTATTTTTTAAATTTGTGATTCGATTGTTCTTTTTTGTTAAACCTAGAGTTATATAAGGAAATTAAATATTAGCTTTCCTTAAAAGGCTTTGTCTAAGAAGTGGTGGTTGTTCTCATATCCTAGAAGGTCTAGTGCCTCGCCATGTTTAACCTGGAAGCTAATTTTGGAAATTAATATTTAATTGAATTTATAACATAGGTAGATTTGGATCAATAGTGTTAAGTTCCGCTTGGGATCCAAGTCTAAACCATTAAGAACAGATAAGTTAAATTTGGAATCAATAATGTTAAGTTCCGTTTGCGATTCCTAATTTAACTTCTAAAGAACACAATAGGTTGTTTAGGAAAGGTTCGACACTTGTACAAAATTTTTGTACAGTGGAACCGGTACGATCTTCCTAGGACCAACCAACACTAGCAACTCTTCTTCCTTCCTTCTTATTGTTTTGCTGTCCCAACATCTAATGTACCATTTCCAAATAACCTCCCAAGGATTCAGTTCTGTTTTTGGCAAAACAATCAAATTGGATAACAGGTTCTCTAGCCAAAACAATTAAAATCAGCATGGTTGGAGGAAATTTCAGCATGGTTGTTCAATCTCAGGTTCATTTAGAGAATGTGTGCACTTCAAAATCCAAGAATAAGACTCAACTTCACTGATCTTCACTTGAGAATTGCAATGAGAATTGATGTTCAATTTCTGAAAAATTCAGAAACTGTGTACTCAGTTTTCAGCTTCAGAAATTCACTTCCCGAATTGGCACAGTACATGTGTTTTGAGAACTCTTAATTCCAAATTCAGAGCATCCTCAAATGTATACCAATCTTCCTTGTAATAGCACACTGCCAGTGCAACAATTCTCCTACTGCTTCCAGCAGATTTGAGACTATAAGAGTAGTTCAAGTGCTGAATAAATCTCAAAAATTTCTGCATTTCCAAGTTCAGTTTTCATCCATGCAGCAGAATTTCAGGAACTAAACAATTCTAGGTTCTGCCTCTGATTTGCATGCTTTTCATCATGGCACAGGTTCTGAAATTCAAGTGCAGGAGCATCCTCTTAGAGTGTTGTCATAGAAGATTGCAATCATTTGGTTGGAGTTCTTGAATTCCAACTCAAGTTATAAAGATTTCTTCTTACAGAATTCAGAATTTGTTTGAGCTCTACACTGATCTAGACACATTGTAAAAATTCGACACAATTCAGAAATAAGAGTTCCTTTCTGCATTTAATTTCAGCATTTCAAAATTCATTTCAAACCTCACTTATGCATCTCTGCTTTAAGACTTAGCTCCACCTTGTTGTTCACTTACAACAGCAACAGATTTCATCAATTTCTGCATTCCAGCATACATATTCAACTTAACAAAGCAAGGAAAAATTAGAAATCCCCCTTGTTTTAACCAAGAATTTGAGTTGACACATTGCTCCAAAATCTAAACAACCAATAGAATTAGATACAACCGAATACTCATCAAAATCTAGTCCAAACACAGGTTTAATTTAAGCTTGCAATTCCAGTTTTAGATCTGAACTTAAGTTCCCAGATTCTGCTACAAAGTCAATTTTGTAAAATTTTCCAGCAACTTAAGATTTTCAGAATTTAAGTCTTCCTTCTCTAATCAAGCCATAATCCTTAATTCTCATTTAGCTTCCAGTAAATGCAAGCATGAATTCCATTGTTTCCTGATCAGATAGTTCAAAATGTACAACCACAAACATTTCAAAAATTGCAACAGATTTTGGCTTGACTTCCTTTTTATTGTCATTAGTAATTCATATCTGCATATCAACATCCCTCTAATAGCCTATTATATCAAATCAATTTCGAATTTGGATCCATAATGTTCAGATTTCCAGCAGATCAACATTATTGCTTCTGCAGAGAAACTGTTTGCAGTTCCAAACAGCAGCTTCCCATTTCCAATTTTACATTTCAGTTTCTCAAGCTTGAAAAGATCATAGGAAGCTGAAATACGGTATATTTCTGCATCTTGTAAGGCTTCACTTAGGCTTCTCAATCGTTTAAATGTTGTACCTGATTTTTGATACACTTTTGTCACAAAATTCTACATTTCCTGATCTCCTACTCTCTGATCATTTCTGTCCTTGCAGCCACATGTTTTTTTCATTCATTTGTTCAACTTCCAAGCTAACTTAGATTATAATCCTTGACTGAAGTATCACTTCACAATTTGAAATTCATCTCTGTCTTCCTTCATTTCTGCCTCTACATATTTTCAATCCTACTCTTCAACCAAATTCCATCAGCTACATTTCCATTTTCCCATTGGTTTAAAAACTGATGTCCTCTATTTATCCATAGATAGTAACCTCTTCAATTCTCCAATTGAATTTTGGAATTCTTCTAAACTGCAACCTTTTAATTCCTGCACAACAATAACCTCTTGATTAAGTTTCAGAAAGCTGGAAAATCAAAATTCTTTTGGTTCCCTATTCCTTAAGCTTCTCCTCTTCCAATCAACTCATGAGTAATTCCCCTTTATTGTATAAGTGGAAATTCGTGCAGCCTCTTGACACTTAGCTAACCAAGTCTCAGAATTCACCAACTCCTGCACCTTTAGTTTAAGACATCAAACTTCTAAACCAACAGAACTAAAGAACAGAATCTTCAAATTCCTGCCTTAATTACTGCACATTGTACACATCAAGCATCAATAGGAAAACATTAAGTCATCCGAAACCTTTAAGACTACTGAATTAATCCAATTCCCTCCCCCACACTTAAATCTTTTTCCATCTTGGTATTCTAACTCATCAAGAATTCAACCAAAACTCTCAATGAAATAGAGTAAGCAAAGGTAATCAAAGGTTAAAATGCTAGAGGAAAATGTTTTAAGAAAATTGTGGGAAAAAGGAGTTGAAATTCATGAGGGAACAAGAAATGAGAACTATCCTTTATTTTCATGCATATATATGTTATTGAGGCTTTGAAAAGAAACTAAGCAAGTTCTAGAGTTTCAATTGTTATGAGTGCATATCACACAAAAAGAATAATAGAGTGTAGACTTAAAGTGGTCCTTTCTAGGTAATTTTCATGCAATCCAACTCAATTAATTAAATTGGAATCCACCACCATATTAACCAATATCATGTAAGAAAAGCATCCAATCATGTCAAGTGACCTAAAATTGATGGTCATTATTTAAGAAACTTTTACCATCTTAAAAATATTACTAGAACTACTCCATGGAGAATTTTATTCAAAACGACATGCTATATATACTAAACAAATTGCAAAGTGTAAAAGCAAAGTGCAAAATGCAAAAACAAAGTGCAAACGCAAAGTATAAAACTAAAGAAAGGTATAAAGCAAAAATAAAAGCAAGGAACAAACTCCCCTCAATTCCGAGCGGTTGAAGAAGATTCAGAAGTAGAATCCACCCCGGAAGTGGAGTAATCAAAGTTCCACTCAAATTCTTTTTATTCATCATTTTTCCCTTTAAAGTTTTTTCTAGAGGTCGTAGGCGGTTCAGTTTAAGTACCCACTCCGGAAGCTTATTTTCTCCTACAACATCAATAAAAGGAAACTCCTCCCACACACATGTGGGATAAAATGAAAATAGAAGAACATTAGTGTGGGTAAAAGATATTTCAAGAAATAAATTACATCTAATAAAGTCAACAATTGATACCTCTATTAAATTTTCTGAAAAATCATAAAAAATACTTACCTTGTCATGTTGAAAGGTACCCGGAGTGGTGTTTATTACCTCCTTTTCATTAAATAAATGCTCAAGCTCTGGTTCTGGTGAATGTTCAACCTCATGTAGTGATTCTTGGGTGCTTGGCTCCATAGCACAAGTCCCTATACTTACTTCCTCTATTCTTAGTGTTTCTTGAGGTAATGCTTCCAGTAAGCACTCCCCTACACTTAAGTTATCTTCAACAACACTATCTGCATCATTTCCAACATCTACAGCAACATCATTAGTAGAATTAAAAGTATGTTCAACTACATCATCACAATAATAAAAAGTACTTAAAGAATCTAGTGAAGTAGTAGATGCAGTGTCAGGCCTGACAAGAGCTCTACAATCCAACTCCTCACTGGTGTTTTGTGTTTGTAACTGAATAATGGATGATGCAATTTGATCCAAGTGTAACTGTATGTTCTGTATCCTTGAGAATTACTGCTCTTGATGCTCGCTCATTTGTTGTATAATCTCCTTGAGTTTCCATGTTGACTCATCCATCTGAGGATCATTTTCTTGAAAAAGATATGGCGAAAAAGATGTTTAAACCTCTTGAAACTCATATGAATTCTGGTAAGCTGGATATGGTTCAATAAATTATCCTTGTTCATTTTCACACCTGAAACATAAATTATCCACCCAATTAGCATTAAAATCATTAGAAAATAGCTCATACCTATTTTGTTGATCCATGTTTGGGTAAATTTGATACTCAGGCTAAAAATACTGATTCTTCATTCCACCTCCAAAATTCTGAAAATATGGATCCATGCTTCTGAAATCTCCTATTCTTACACCACATACTAACAATCAATGCTAGAAGATTCAAGAGCATAAAGTTTCAAACCCATGAAAAATATGAACATTTAAAGCACTTAACAATTCAAGAATAAGCTAACATGAAAATTCAAAAATTAAGCAATCAAATCAATCAAGATGCTAACAAAATAAATCAATCAATGCACAATCTAAAAATAAACACACACTACTAGTTATGTTCCCCGGCAACGACGCCAAAATTTGGTGTTGGCCTTTTTTCATGTCATGTGGCACATCAAATTAATAAACATTAGGAACTCAACTAAACTAAATAAAACACGTGCAGTAAGGAGTCTCAAGTCGTATTTTTCCTAGGATAACTAATGAGCGCGTGAAAATTCTATAATTGACTCAAATCCACTTCTTACATCTTCAATGTCAACTAAGTACATCATTTGACTTACAATTCAAATTGTCTTTATCTAATGCATTCAAGAACAGAATAAAAGAAAGTTCATCCTCATCTAAACATGATTAAACTTCCCCTCATCAAGTTGTCTACAATTAAATTCTGATTCTAAAGTTTTATCTAATCAAATGAGTCAATTTATTTAACTTCTATTCAAATTCACAGTAACAAAGCATTACAAGCATTCAACACTCACATTCACAATAGCAATTTGAATCAAGAACTCAATACAATTGCAGTCTGAAATTAACAATCCATTCACTATCACATTCAAATTAAACACTCAAGCACAAAGTCTTCAATTCTCAAACACATTCAACAATGCCAATTAAAGGTAAATAATAAAAAACTCAAGTGATTCATTCAACATTCTAACATGAACATTGTCACACTGTTAGAGTGTATACTAAAAGCCTAGCTTTTGGTATAAACATTTATCTAGAAATAAGAATCACATTGGTCAAATGTCTACATTTATGATAAATGTAGTTGTTCAATTAATTTATATTGTAGATAACATGGTGTGTGGTGTCACACACAGAAGATCATGTTATCGGTTCCTTATAAATTATAAACAGAAGCTCACGACCAAGATGGAAAGGAACAAACCATTGGAATGTCGTAGTTTAATTAGATATTAGTTTATCTTAACTATATAATTACACTAGTACACTTAGAGTGTATTGAGTAGGACCATTTGAGGTCGTTCCTTTTATACTGACTTAATGAAGGAACAAAGACCTCAATTATTATGGAAGTGTGTGCTCTTAATCCTAATATAATAACAAGCACATATATTTTATATTTATTTCTTTAATTTATCAATGGGTGAGATTTAGTTCGATGAATCAATAAGCCCGATAAGTTGGGAAATGATATCACTTATAGTGTGTGTTGTTGATTATAGAAGGAAACTGTGTCCTAGTGATCTAGGTTGAGAATGTCCCCAAGAGGAGCTCATAAGGATTGTCATGTTAAACCCTGCAGGTGGACTTAGTCCGACATGACGATGAAGTTGAGTGGTACTACTCTTGAAGCTAGATATTAATTAAGTGAGTTGTCAGTAACTTACTTAATTAGTGGGCATTTGTTATCTTAAACACAGGGAGACTAACACACTCATAATAAGAAGGAGCCCAAAATGTAATTTGGGATTGGTGCGGTAGTTCAATAATAGTTCTTTAGTGGAATGAATTATTATTGATGAAATTAAGTTGTGTTCGGGGCGAACACGGGATGCTTAATTTCATCGGGAGACCAAAACCAATTCCTCCTCTCGGTCCCTATCGTAGCCTCTAGTATATAGAGATTTATACCCACCGCATACCCACCTTCTTACCCATCCAATGGGGTCGGCCAAGCTAGCTTGGAACCCAAGCTAGGGCCGGCCAAGACCAAGTGGATGAGCCATGTAGGTGGCCGGCCAAAGCTTGGGTCCCAAGCTTAGGTGGCCGGCCACTAGAATATTAAAAAGGATTTTTATTAAAATTATTTCTTATGTGGATATCATGATTTTAAAAGAGAGTTTAAAAATTAAAAATTTCCTTTTATAGCTTTCTACAAAAGATTAAGAGAAGAGATTAATCTCTTTCCTTATTTGTAGTTTAAAAGGATTGTTTTAATTTTTGGTAAAAACTTTCCTTATTTGTAAATCATCTACATGTTTAAAAGAGAGTTTAAAATTTGAAATCTTTCCTTATTTATTGATTACAAGGTGGATTTTAAATTTTAAGAAAACTTTCCTTTTTAATCATGTTTATGATTTAAAAGAAAGTTTAAAAATTAAATATTCTCTTTTATAAGTTTCTACAAGAGATTAAGAAAAGATTTGATATCTTTCCTTATTTGTAGATTAAAAGAGATTTTAATTTTTAGAGATAACTTTCTTTTTATCCACATGTTTAAAAGAAAGATTTTAATTTATTAAATTTCCTTTTTATAAACCAATCATGAAGGGATTAAATTATTGGAGAAATTTTTATAAATTTCCGGAAACAAATTAGGAAGTTTTAATTCTTGTTTTAATTAAAACTTTCCTTGATTTGGGGCTTGAGGTGGTCGGCCATTGTATTTGAAAAAGAAAATTATTTTTAATTAAATAATTTTTCCTTTTCAATGGAAAAAGAATTAAGGAAATTTTTATTAAATTTTCCTTATTTGCCGAGACCAAGGATTATAAAAGAGGGGGTAGAGAAGACTTCATGGTTAATAATCTCTATTCTTTTCCTCCCTCTCCTCTTTGGTTTTGGTGGCCGGCCTTATTTCTCTTCTCTCCTCTTGTTGGCCGAAACTTATCTCTTGGTGGAGCTTTTGTTAGTGGCCGGATCAAGGAAGGAGAAGAAGGAGAGAAAGCAAGCCTCGTTTCTAGCATCCCTTGGAGCATGGTGGTGGTGGCCGAACCTCTTCATCCTAGAAGAAGTTTTGATGGCCGAAACTTGCAAGGAAGAAGAAGGTGATTGGTGGTTTCTCATCTCGGAAGATCGTTGCCCACACAACGTCCGAGGTTAGAAGAGGAATACGGTAGAAGATCAAGAGATTTTTCTAAAAGGTATAACTAGTATTTTTTCTTTCCGCATCATACTAGTTATTTTTGGAAATAATACTAAATACAAGAGGCATATGATTCTAGAGTTTCGAATTTGTTTTCGATATAGTGTTCTTTTGTTTTTCTTTTCCTTGTGATTTGATTGTTCTTTTCGGTTAATCTAAAGTTATTTTAGGAAATTAAATATTAGCTTTCCATAAAAGGTTTTGTCTAGTCGGTGGTGGTTGCTCCCATATCCAAGAAGGTCATGTGCCTCGCCACGTCAATACTGGGAACCAATTATGGAAATTAATATTTAATGGAATTAATAACTTAAGGTGACTTGGGTCAAACGTATTAAGTTCCGCAGGAGATCCAAGTCAAAACCTAAAAGAACAAATAGATTAAGTTTTGGATCAAACGTGTTAAGTTCCGCAGGCGATCCAAAATTTAATTTAAAAGAACACATGGTAGCTAGGAAAAGGTTCAGACCTTTGAAATTTTTGTGCAGTGGAACCTCTAGGTTTTCCAAGTAGCAACCAACAATTGGTATCGGAGCTAGGTTTTGCCTCTGTATTTGGTATTAGTTTAATTATGCACATGTCATACATAATTTAGGGTTAATAGTAGGATGTGCTAACTTTGTGGATACAGGATCCAACTATTATGGCTTATAGTTATTATGTGTGTGATTGGACCTGGACATGTCAAGGGCATTTTATTGTGTGTGCATGATTGTATTATAACAGGAGCTGTATTTAGTTTTATTAGGATTTTATTTTTGATCTAGTTACATGTACATTCCTTTTATGGAATATAGGATCGATGGATGTAAATTTTATTTTATGTTCGATCTAGTTTACATGTACATTCCTTCGAGGAATATAGGATCAAAATGTAAAATTCTATTTATGTCGCAGATCGAATCTTGTAAAGCGTGAAACCTTCTAAGGACCAGAGGCACAGCGGAACTAGGAGCAAGATGGATGCGACAACTAGACCCGGTGGCGGTGGCCAAAGATGGCAGCAGCTAGGGTTGACAACACACGGAGGACAACAAGAGATAAAAGTCATAATAGTTGAAAATTAGATTTTCTATTTATTGCTTTTATATTGTGCTGTGTGTGCATGTTAGTTTACATATTTAGTAGGCTAGCATAGTTAAAATTTCTCATTTATAAATAACTAAGTGGGAGAGGGATTTTTAAGTAAATCCCATGGTCTCCATTACTGGTTTGTAAGTGATGCAAACAAGCTTGCGCGTTGGCTCTGAGTGCCTTCCTCCATAACGGATGAGCTTGTTTGTGGATCACTAGAGCATACTTCCATTTTTGGATGACTATAGGAAGTTAATTAAGAGCGTGTGATCTTCCCCAACGGAAGGGACATAATCTTATTAATGGACTTAGTGTCAAGTAATGGTATACACTTAGACACATCTAATAGTATCCTCCCCATCGGAGTCACTGCTATTATTTGTGTGACCAAATGATACCAACTATTAATTTTATTTGTCAAAAAGTTAGGTTGACAAGATAATAAAATTAATGGGTTAAAACCCTCCTTTTACAAATGTTGAATTTGTATACGTCCACACTAACGTGACATGCAAAATTCACGGTGTTTAAGGTGTTGGTGAATTTAAATAATATTGTTTGAGGAATCAATATTTTTTAAATTCAAAAGTTTTTGACCAAAAATTTGATCAAAGACAGATCAACTATTAATTTTATTCGTCATAAAGTAAAGTTGACGAGATAATAAAATTAATGAATAAAATCTCCTCTTCGATTTTGTATACGTCCACACTATCATGGCATACAAAATTCATAGGGATTTTTAAGGAGTTGATCTTGACCAAGTATTTTTGTGATTCTTAGGATTTAAAATGTTTGTCAATCCCCTAGTAGTCATACTATAAGAAAGACTTAGTAATCCCAATTGTAATGATTGGAAATAGGACTTGGACATTAAGGTAAACTGTCTTCTTAGAACTAAGAACAATATAGGTGTATTTAATTCATTAGTTGAAACATGTTTAGTGGTGTTATCTACCAGAACCTGGAGTGTAGATACAGATGCCATTAATCATGTCCGCAATTCATTGCAGGGTTCCAGGAAACCCGGCAACTAAATGAAAATTAAAACATTGTCTACATGGGCACTACTGTAAAAATGGTAGCTGTTGCAGTGGAAGATGTTTATCTTTTGATAAAAATAAAACATGGATTTTTGAGTAATTGTCTTTACGCACCAAGTTTAGAAAGAACTAGTTTTCAGTTTCTAAACTATTCAAAGAACTTGATATTCTACCTCTTTTAATAACAAAGTTGTTATTAAGAAAAGAGGGAAGTTATCTGTTCTGGTACGTTGGTTGGCAATTTATAAATCCAATAACTCTCACGATGCAACAAATAGAAATTAGTAACACATCTTCTAACTTTAAGAGAAAGTAACCTTCGAAAATGAACCAATTATATCTTTGGCTTCTAAGGCTAGGTTATATTAACTTGAGTAGGATTCATTGGTAGCTGATGAACTTTTGGGTTCATTAGTAGTGGAAATCTTTCCAACCCACGAGTCTTACTTGGAAGGAAAAATAACCAAGAAGCTTTTAAGTCTAAGGGGTATGGAGTCAAAGATATATTGGAATTGGTTCATTCTGATTTGTGTGATCCTATGAGCATCCAGGCAAGAGGTTGTTTCAAATATTTCATCTATTTTATAGACAACTATTTGAGATACGGATATATTTACTTGATGTGCCGCAAGTCTAAATGCTTTGATTAGTTCAAAGAGTACAAGGCTGATGTGGAGAAACGACAAAGTAAAAGTATCAAGACACTACGGTAAGATCGTAGTGGCAAGTACCTCTTGGGAGAATTTAGGAGTCATTTATCAGAAGTAGGGATTCAATCCAAACTAACTACATCTGGTACACTCCAACAGAATGGTGTAGGAAAAGGAAGGTATAGGACTCTTATGGAAATAAGTAGATTGATGAGTTATTAAGAATATTATCAAAATCATTTTAAGGATATACTCTGGAAACGGGAGTGAATATAGTACCTTCTAAAGTCAGAACTCTCGACTCATATAGAATTGCTGAATAGGCGTAAGCCTATTTCGAAGCATATTCGGATTCGGGTAGTCCAGCACATATGCAGAAGAGAGACAATGATAAGTTGGACAGGAATTCACTTGTTTGTGGGTTATCCTAGTAAAATGAAAGTAGGTTTATAGTCTTAAAAATTAAAAAGTCATTGTTAGCATCAATGACCGATTTTTAGAAAAGGACTATGTAATAAACCATGTGCCCATAAGAAAATTTGTTCTTAAGGAAATAATAAAAGGCATGTCTAATCTAGTACCAACTGCACAAGATAAGATACCATAAGGAAACTGCAACACGTATCACAAATGATACACAATTGCAGAAAGTGTCTTGTCGTAGTGGGAGGGTTGTTAGGCAACCTAAAAAGATTCATGTTTTGGGAGAGTTTTTGGACTCGATCCCTGGAGGACATGAACCTGATCTCCGGACATATGACGAAACACTCCAAGATAAAGATGCAACATCTTGGCAAAGAGTAATGAATAATAGAATTAGAATATATGTATTCTAATAAAATCTGGAAGCTTGTAGAACCACCAAATGGTGTAAAAGCCTTTGGGTGTAAAAAGGTCTATAATAGGAAAAGAGGGATAGAAAGGTAGGTAGTAACTTTCAAAGCAAGGCTTGATGAAAAAGGAAACTTTTTCACTGGTAGTCATGCATAAGTCTATCCGGATTCTTTTATCTATTTGGCAAGTGGATGTCAAGACAGCATTCCTTAATGGAAGTCTTGATGAAAGCATCCATATAAAGCAACCAGAAGGGTTCATTGCAAAGGGCTAAGAGCATCTTGTGTGCAAGCTCAATCAGTCTATGGATGAGGCATCAAGGTCTTGGAACATCCGGTTTATCAAAGTAATCCAGACCTATGGATTTATTGAGTAAACGGATAAGTCTTGTGTATACAAAAGGTGTGATGGAAACGTGGTGGTATTTCTTGTACTATACGTAGATAACATTTTTGGTAGTTGGAAACAATATCAAAATGTTGTCAGAAGTAATGGTATGGTTGTCCAAATAATTCGATATAAAGGACTTGGGAGAATGTATATATTTTTGAGATCAAAGTAATAAGGGATCGAAAGAAAAAATATATTTTACTTATCCCAAGATTGATACATCGGAAAATCCTTGCTCGTTTTAAAGCATGCAAAACTCCTCGAAAGGTTTCTTACCTTTTAAGCATGGAGTGTCTTTATCTAAAGAGATGTCTCCGATGACATCAAAGGAGATTGAGGACATGTAGGCAGTTCTTTATGCTTCGGCAGTTAGACAACCTAATGTATGCTATGCACGAGATCAGAAATCTGTTTTGCCAAGGGCATAGTTAGCAGATATCAAAGTAACCCTAGACAAGGACATTGGACTGCAGTAAAGCATATATTAAAGTACCTTAGAGGCGCTAGAGATTATATGCTAGCTTACAAGGCAGTTAATTTGGTCCCTGTGGGTTACACGGATTTTGACTTCCAATCGGATAGGGACAATAATAAGTCGACCTCGGGGTTTTGTGTTTACTTTAGGAGGAAAAGTCATAACTATGGAAAGTGATAAGCATAGGTGTTTTTCTGGACTCCACCATAGAAGCTGAGTATATGGCAAGCCTCTAAGGTAGCCATAAAAGCTGAATGACTTAATTACCTCAAGATAGACTTAGATATGATTTCTAGTTTGTCCAAAGATTATTACAATTTATTGTAATAATAATGGTGCAGTAACAAACTCGAAGAAACCATGAGTCTATAAGGCAAGTAAACACAATAGAGCACAAGTACTACCCAATACGAGAAATTGTATAACGAGGAGAAGTTGTTGCCGCCTAGATTGCATCAGATGATAACCTAAGGTCCTTAAGGCAAGAGCTTTTTGAAAGGCATGGGAATCAGATGTATGGCAGCAGATATGGCAGCTTAGTCTTTTAGTATAAGTGGGAGATTGTTAGAGTATATACTAAAAGCCTAGCTTTTGGTATAAATATTTATCTAGAAATAAGAATCACATTGGTCAAATGTCTACATTTATGATAAATGTAGTTGTTCAATTAATTTATATTGTAGATAACATGGTATGTGGTGTCACACACAGAAGATCATGTTATCGGTTCCTTATAAATTATAAACAGAAGCTCACGACCAAGATGGAAAGGAACAAGCCATTGGAAGGTCGTAGTTTAATTAGGTATTAGTTTATCTTAACTATATAATTACACTAGTACACTTAGAGTGTATTGAGTAGGACCATTTGAGGTCGTTCCTTTTATACTGACTTAATGAAGGAACAAAGACCTCAGTTATTATGGAAGTGTGTGCTCTTAATCCTAATATAATAACAAGCACATATATTTGATATTTATTTCTTTAATTTATCAATGGGTGAGATTTAGTTCGATGAATCAATAAGCCCGATAAGTTGGGAAATGATATCACTTATAGTGTGTGTTGTTGATTATAGAAGGAAACTGTGTCCTAGTGATCTAGGTTGAGAATGTCCCCAAGAGGAGCTCATAAGGATTGTCATGTTAAACCCTGCAGGTGGACTTAGTCCGACATGACGATGAAGTTGAGTGGTACTACTCTTGAGCTAGAAATTAATTAAGTGAGTTCTCCGTCACTTACCTAATTAGTGGATATTTGTTATCTTAAACACAGGGAGACTAACACACTCATAATAAGAAGGAGCCCAAAATGTAATTTGGGATTGGTGCGTAGTTCAATAATAGTTCTTTAGTGGAATGAATTATTATTGATGAAATTAAGTTGTGTGTTCAGGCGAACACGGATGCTTAATTTCATCGGGAGACCAAAACCAATTCCTCCTCTCGGTCCCTATCGTAGCCTCTAGTATATAGAGATTTATACCCACCGCATACCCACCTTCTTACCCATCCAATGGGGCCGGCCAAGCTAGCTTGGAACCCAAGCTAGGGCCGGCCAAGACCAAGTGGATGAGCCATGTAGGTGGTCGGCCAAAGCTTGGGTCCCAAGCTTAGGTGGTCGACCACTAGAATATTAAAAAGGATTTTTATTAAAATTATTTCTTATGTGGATATCATGATTTTAAAAGAGAGTTTAAAAATTAAAAATTTCCTTTTATAGCTTTCTACAAAAGATTAAGAGAAGAGATTAATCTCTTTCCTTATTTGTAGTTTAAAAGGATGGTTTTAATTTTTGGTAAAAACTTTCCTTATTTGTAAATCATCTACATGTTTAAAAGAGAGTTTAAAATTTGAAATCTTTCCTTATTTGTTGATTACAAGGTGGATTTTAAATTTTAAGAAAACTTTCCTTTTTAATCATGTTCATGATTTAAAAGAAAGTTTAAAAATTAAATATTCTCTTTTATAAGTTTCTACAAGAGATTAAGAAAAGATTTGATATCTTTCCTTATTTGTAGATTAAAAGAGATTTTAATTTTTAGAGATACCTTTCTTTTTATCCACATGTTTAAAAGAAAGATTTTAATTTATTAAATTTCCTTTTTATAAACCAATCATGAAGGGATTAAATTATTGGAGAAATTTTTATAAATTTCCATAAACAAATTAGGAAGTTTTAATTCTTGTTTTAATTAAAACTTTCCTTGATTTGGGGCTTGAGGTGGCCGGCCATTGTATTTGAAAAAGAAAATTATTTTTAATTAAATAATTTTTCCTTTTCAATGGAAAAAGAATTAAGGAAATTTTTATTAAATTTTCCTTATTTACCAAGACCAAGGATTATAAAAGATGGGGTAGAGAAGACTTCATGGTTAATAATCTCTATTCTTTTCCTCCCTCTCCTCTTTGGTTTTGGTGGCCGGCCTTATTTCTCTTCTCTCCTCTTGTTGGCCGAAACTTATCTCTTGGTGGAACTTTTGTTAGTGGTCGGATCAAGGAAGGAGAAGAAGGAGAGAAAGCAAGCCTCGTTTCTAGCATCCCTTGGAGCATGGTGGTGGTGGCCGAACCTCTTCATCCTAGAAGAAGTTTTGATGGCCGAAACTTGCAAGGAAGAAGAAGGTGATTGGTGGTTTCTCATCTCGGAATATCGTTGCCCACACAACGTCCGAGGTTAGAAGAGGAATACGGTAGAAGATCAAGAGATTTTTCTAAAAAGTATAACTAGTATTTTTTCTTTCCGCATCATACTAGTTATTTTTGGAAATAATACTAAATACAAGAGACATATGATTCTAGAGTTTCGAATTTATTTTCGATATAGTGTTCTTTTGTTTTTCTTTTCCTTGTGATTTGATTGTTCTTTTCGGTTAACCTAAAATTATTTTAGGAAATTAAATATTATCTTTCCATAAAAGGTTTTGTCTAGTCGGTGGTGGTTGCTCCCATATCCAAGAAGGACATGTGCCTCGCCACGTCAGTACTGGGAACCAATTATGGAAATTAATATTTAATGGGATTAATAACTTAAGGTGACTTGGGTCAAACGTGTTAAGTTCCGCAGGAGATCCAAGTCAAAACCTAAAAGAACAAATAGATTAAGTTTTGGATCAAACGTGTTAAGTTCCGCAGGCGATCCAAAATTTAATTTAAAAGAACACATGGTATCTAGAAAAAGGTTCAGACCTTTGTATAAAATTTTTGTACAGTGGAACCTCTAGGTTTTCCTAGTAGCAACCAACACACACAAATATAAAGAATCGAACTAGGGGGTTTTCTAAATCTATAAATTGAAATTAAGCATCAACTTATAAAGAATGGAAAGAATAATTCAAACTAGAAATTAAAATGAAATCTACACTATCACATAATCAAATCTGAGCAAGTTCAAGCATAATTCAAAGACAAAAACAAAGAAATCAAAAACCTAAAGCATTCCACAACCAAACCGAGCTCAAACTTTTACTTCTCTGTCGTGAACAAAGAATTGCCTCTGGGAACGCCCTTCGGGCAATCTCTGATGAAGAACCAAACTCACATCATTCAGGAGAAATCCAAGCTGTTGGGAACACCCTAACTAGCTCAGATTCATCCGAATGCACCAGCCTTCGAAGAACAGAGGAAATCTTGGAATCGCGAGGTGAAATTTGAGGATGGAATGGATTCCAAAGAACGGGGAGCGCCCTCACTTCTTCAGATGGATGATGGCAGCATCAGATCGGGGAACACCCTCAAAACTATGCTGGATTGTCACTCGCGGACAGCAAGATCACGAACGGGGAACGCCCTCAATCTCGTGCTCTATCCCTTGATTGTTGGTCACCAGATCAATGCAAGCTCGTCGGAGATGAAGAGGTTTGATTTCCGAATCTGGAAGAGGAATGGGAGGTTGCGGCGTCGTAGAGAAGAAGGATGAATAGTGGCATGAAATCACGAGATCGCCGAGCTCAGGGAACACTATAGTTCCTCACGCTATTTAAATCAACCTCAGATTAAATCGGACGGTCCAGATAAGCTCAGGTCTTGATTAACGGCTAAAACTTCTTGGATCTGGATCAAAATTTCTAGATCTTCATCAACGGATGAGATATGCTCTTCATTAGGTTAGATGGATTGGATCTTCAACTGATGGCTCAGATCTGCTTGATTGTAGATGAACGGTCCAAATCGCTCCAAGGTTTGATCGTCTCATTTAGTCCTAGATTTGAGCCCAATTGTGGTCTGATCTGATCGGATCCATGACCCTTTTGATGCCTACAAAATAATAATCAAATATTAGCATCAAATACCATGATAATAAGCCAATTTACGATTAAGTTCAAAATCAAATGCAATTATGAAATGTAATGTAAACGTGAGTTTAAGCTATGAATAGATCATCAAAAACATGCATTATGAATCAAAATACTGTAGCCAAAATCATGGTTATCAGTCTGCGAGACTTGACAGTTGGCTGAAGTCCAGCTAGATCTACGAACCTGATAGCTGACAGGAAGACTTGGTGAGTCAAGAGGCAAATCAAGTGACTGCAAATGGTAAATAAGATAAGCATTGGAGAAGAGTGATCCAGTGAAAATGAGTCCTAGTAGAGACTATATGCATCGATCAAACTTAGATCAATTTTAGAAATTTAGGTTGAGATCATGACTTGATCCTGGTCTAGATAAGGCAGGATCTAACTCATAAATATATATAAATTATTCATGCATATATTTTTATAACTCTGTGTTGTAGAGACAAACGTAGATCTTTAAATTTTACACACGTGACAACTAACAGAGATTGATTCTAAGTTCGGAGTCCAAAGATATGACATTTAGAAGACTATTGTGTCAAACCAGCATATTGGAGGCTCCTCAGATGGATTGGAGGTGCCTCGGATGGATTGGAGGTGCCCTGGAGAGCTTTGGAGATGTCTCAGAATACTTTGGAGGCACCTCGGAGAGCATAGAGGACGCCCTCAAGAGGATAAAATCCGCAGGTTGTGGGTTTTATCGACTCCAAAGATGAAGAGAAGGTGGAGGCGCCTTCAACAGTCTATATAAGCCATATTCGAGTGGCATTCAACACAGATCTCCTCTACGAGCTGCAAACATCATTCTGCTGCTGCTGCACTGTTGGAGCAATCTTGCCTCAAGATGGTCTAAGGTGACTATGGGTTTTGATGATTTGGGCAAAGGGTTTAAGTTAAATTTACCCTTGTATTTGATATGTGTATGTGAGTGTGCAAGTTTGCAGGACACACATATGACTCAACTCAATAGCTTCGGGTTCGATGAATGATGGAGCATCCGAGGGACCGTGGACAAGGCAGCAAGGACAAGAGACAAGGGAAGAAACTTCGAGGTATACGCGAAGGATGACATTGAGACAAGCCGTGAACTTGAATGCATCCGAGGGACGAGAGCCAAAGGAAGTAGGCTTAAAGGCAAGAGGCCAAGACTGCAAGGAAGAGTCAAATGAGTCGTAATGGTGAGGGTCCGAGTGCTGAGATATTGTACTTGAGGTACCAGTCGATTGATACTTTCATCTGTAGACCGGGTAGTCAACTGAGAGCGAACAGAATGCTTATGTTCTCTAAGCCAATGTGGAGCATTCGGCTGGTATCGAGTCGTTAGGATGTAACGATCAAAATTTCACAGAGGACAGTCGACTGGTAGGAGGGGTTTTCCAACCCGTGGCCTATATAATCGAGGCTTGAGAGTTTGGTTAAGGTTAATGAAATAGAGGTGGTTAACCCCTATTAGTAGTCTACCTTGAGCTGTGATTGTAGTGCAATGTATTGATCAAGGTTGTGTAAGGTTTACTCTACTAAGAAGGAGTTCGTGCTAGCCAGAGTTCCGAGGCTTGATCTACCGAAAGATCATAGAAATCGTCTACATTACGGGCAGTCGTAGAGTATGAGCAAGTTATCTCCGAATCATGTAAATCGGCATGTTAGCGGTTTGATTTTTTTCCTTTAGTGTTTAGCTGAATTGTTTTATATTATTCCGTTGCACAACTAACAAGTGTAGGAAGAACCACGAATTGGGGGCGCTGTCTATCCAACCCCCTTTCTAGTCGGTCATCGATCCCTAACAAGTGCTATCAGAGCCAAGGTTGCACTTCACCGGACTAACGCCAAGAAGAGCAACTTTAAGAAGATGACCGACTTAATTGAACCTCCAAAGTTTAAAGGAGTAAGTCTATGGGACATCATGTATTGGATGATGAAGATGGAAGTCTTCTTCGAAACAGATTGGGACACAATGATGGTAGTCAAGGAGCCATTTGAAGTCCCAGGAGATAAGTAAGGGAAAATACTCCAACCAAGATATTTGACCAAGGAATAACGATCATGATCAAAGGCAAATGAGAAGGTAATATCAATTTTAATTGATATTTTACCTTCTAACGTGATAAGTGATGCAGGCGAGTACGAGAATGCTCATGACTTATGGAGCAAGATAAAGTTAGGTCTAAAAGAAGAACCTAGCCCTACACACGAAAAGGAAGGGTCCAAGGAGAAGGGTCTAATGGTCCAAGAAGTAGAGGAGGAGCAACCGGAAGTTGACACGTGCTCAACATCTGAGGAGGAGAAGGATGAAGAAATGTCATCCACAAGTGTGGATGAGGATGCATCCTCAAGGGTTAAAGAAGAATCTAAGACAAGTGAAGAGGAAGTCTTAAAAGTCAACCTTGCAAGCATCTCTACCAAAGTTAAATCAAAGGACCACATCATTTGCTTTAGTTGCAATAAGAAGGGGCACTACAAGAGTAGGTGTCTAATGGGTAATAATCGCGGTTAGAACGGGGGCCCCTATTTTGAGGGGGCAACGCCCCGCGGAAGTCAAAGGGCCATGTGGCCGACCGGAGAGCACAGGTCGGCCGACCGAGGAATATCTGACGGTAAGAGGCGCCCCGGCGGGAGTCGGGGTTCCGACGCTCAGTGGAACAGTAGCAAGGAGCCGAGCGGAAGGCCTAAGAGAAGGGGATATACTGTTAACAGTCCTTACATAGCACCCTACCGAAATTCTCCCCAGCGTATCGAAGTAAATGGCAGTCCGGACGGGAGGGGAGTTCCGTCCGGCCAGGGTGTGAGATGAGGTCCGTCCGGCCGGCACGTGAACTCCCCGTCCAGCCGGACGGACAGACGTCCCGACCTGTGCTGGGTAGAGATAGACAAGAACACCTTTTGACAGCCGTCAAGTCCTATGGCTAGGCCATACTCCAAGTCTGACAACGAGGTGTTCTGTTGTCCCATCAAGGACATACTCGGACTGTAGCAATATGGCGCCGTAAGCTTCATGCATACATACCGAGGTATGGGTTGCGGACACGTATGCACCTTGGTGACGTAGGAGCTCTTTCACCGCCTATATAAAGAGTCGCATACTTCACGGAGGTACTGCTCAACACCTCCGAGCCACTTTTCATCGCTTGCTTGCCTCGACTTGAGCGTCGAGGGTCGCCACTGGAACCCTTCCGCCCGACTTGCAGGTGTTCGCGGAGGTTCGGCGACCATCAAGATCCACATCGGCAGGAGCGCCACGCGCCAGGTCCGCTGATTCAAAGATTCGGACAGATCAATTTGGCGCCAGATGTGGGAACGCCCCGCATCTCGAACGAAACAATGGACGAGGCCGACGACAACACACGGTGACGCTTTACGGAGGAACGCTCTGTCAAATTGAGGGCGCCAAGCTTGTGGAGCAAAATCAGAAAAGCGGCCGGAACAGCAAGAAACGTCAGCGTCTGGTGGTCGAGCGGAAGCACAACCGGCTACCGTTGCATTTCATCGAGCCCTATTCCACACCCCCGAAGCCGTAGCAACTCATAGAGATCGAGGATCTTCTTCGGATGAAATGCCTAGACGGGATGACAGGAAAGGAAAAGCCCCCCGCACGGACTCATCGCCCGAGCGGATTAATCGTCAATTTTTAGAGGCTATTCTACGAGACCCTCTGCCCAAGCACTACGTACCTCCGACGATCGGCGAGTACAATGGGACAACCGACCCGGATGATCATCTGGGCAAGTTTGATAACACGGCTGTTGGAGTGTATACTGAGAGCCTAAGCTTTGTAAACATTCATTATGAATAAAGAATCACATTTGGTCTAATTATCTACATTTGTTTGTAGTTGTTCATTTAATTTATATTGTAGATAACATAGTATGTGGTGTCACATACAGAAGATGATGTTATCAGTACCTTATAAATTATAAACAGTAGCTCACGACCAGAATGGAAAGGAACAAACCATTAGAAGGTCGTAGTGTAATTAGGTATTAGTTTATCTTGACTATATAATTACACTAGTACACTCAGAGTGTATTGAGTAGGACCATTTGAGGTCGTTTCTTTTATACTGACTTTGTAAAGGAATTATGGAAGTGTGTGCTCTTAATCCTAATATAATAACAAGCACATATGTTTGATATTTATTTCTTTAATTTATCAATGGGTGAGATTTAGTTCGATGAATCAATAAACCCGATAAGTTGGGAAATGGTATCACTCATAGTGTGTGTTGTTGATTATAGAAGGAAACGTGTCCTAGTGATGCTAGGTTGATAATGTCCTCAAGAGGAGCTCATAAAGATTGTCATGTTAAACCCTCGCAGTGGACTTAGTCCGACATGATAATAAGGTTGAGTGGTACTACTCTTGACTTAGATATTAATTAAATGAGTTGTCAGTAACTCACTTAATTAGTGGACATTCGATATCTTAAACAGGAGACTAACACACCATAATAAGAAGGAGCCCAAAATGTAATTTGGGATTGGTGCGGTAGTTCAATGATAGTTCTCTAGTGGAATGAATTATCATTGATAAAATTAAGTTGTGTGTTCGGGCAACATGGGATGCTTAATTTTATCAGGAGACCAAAACCAATTCCTCCTCTCGGTCCCTATCGTAGCCTCTTATTTATAGAGTACTATACCCACATATACCCACCTTCTATACCCACCTAAAGTGGCCGGCCTAAGCTTGGGTTTAAGGTGGCCGGCCCTAGCTTGAACCCAAGCTAGTAGGGCCAGCCATAATTAAATAAAAAGAAATTTAATTTTAGATTTTATTATTATGTGGAAGATATATTTTAAAGAGAATTAAAATTAAAATATCTCTCTTGTAAAAGTTTTACAAAAGATTAAAGAAAGAGATTAGATCTCTTTCCTTATTTGTAGATTGGAGAGTTTTTATTTTCTCTTTAAAATTATTCACATGTTAATAAAATTAAAATTATAGATATTTCCTTTTATTAACCATGAAGAGATTTTTAAAGAGAAATTTTATTTTTTAAAATTTCTGGAAACAAATAAGGAAAGTTTTAATTGTTGATTAAAACTTGTCCAATTTGTTTCCTCTTGATGTGGCCGCCCATCATTGTTTAATTGGGGAAATATTATTTTATTTTTCTCAATTAAATCATGTCAAGGAAATTAAGGAAAATTTGTTGTAATTAAATTTCCTAATTTACCTAGGCCAAGGAATATAAAAGAAGGGGTGAGGGTGCCTTCACAAGACACAACATCTATTATTCCTCTCCCTCTTTTGCTCCTTGGTGTGGCCGGCCATCATCTCCTTCTCTTCCTCTTGTGGTGGCCGAACCTCTCTCCCTTCCTTGGAGTTCTTGTGGTGGCGGATACTACTCGGAGAAGAAGAAGAAGAAGGAGAGAAAGCTAGCATCTCTTGGAGCTTGGTTAGTATTTTGTTTTTCCTCCTTGGTGAAGTTTCCTTTGTGGCCGAACCTTGCTTGGAGGAGAAGAAGGTGGTTGGTGGTTTCTCATCTTGGAAGATCGTTGCCCACACAACGTCCGAGGTTAGAAGAGGAATACGTAGAAGATCAAGAGGTTTTTCTACAAGGTATAACTAGTAATTTCTATTTCCGCATCATGCTAGTTATTTATGGAAATAATACCAAATACAAGAGGCTTACATTCTAGTATTTCGAATATGGTTTTCGAGTTGTGTTCTTTTGTTTCTTTCTTTTCCTTGTGATTTGATTGTTCTCTTTGGTTAACCTAAAGTTATTTTAGGAAATTAAATATTAGCTTTCTATTAAAGGTTTTGTCTAGGGTGGTGGTTGCTCCCATATCCAAGAAGGCCATGCCTCGCCATGCAGTCCTGGAACCTTTATGGAAATTGATATTTAATGGAATTAATAACTTAAGGAGACTTGGGTCGAACGTGTTAAGTTCCGCAGAGATCCAAGTCAAAACCTAAAGAACAAATAGATTAAGTTTTGGATCAAACGTGTTAAGTTCAGAGAGATCCAAAATTTAATTTAAAAGAACACATGGTAGCTAGGAAAAGGTTCGACCTTTGTACAAATTTTACAGAGGAACCTATAGGCTTTCCGAGTAGCAACCAACAATTGGTATCGTAGGTTTTTGCCTCTCGTATTTGGTATTTAGTTTAATTATGCACATGTCATACATAATTTAGGCAGGTTAATAGTAGGATGTGCTATATGGATGCAGGATCCAACTATTATGGCTTTTAGTTAATTATGTGTGTGATTGGACCCTGGACATGTCAAGGGCAATTTATATGTGTGCATGATTGTATTAAAATACAGCAGAGCTGTATTTAGTTTTATTAGATTTTATTTTTGATCTAGATACATGTACATTCCTTTTATGGAATATAGGATTAAAATGTAAAATTCTATATGTCTCGGATCGAATCTTGCAAAGCGTGGAGCCTTCTAAGGACCAGAGGCGCAGCGAAACTCGGAGCAAGATGGATGCGATAGCTAGACCCGGTGGCCAAATATATAGAAGAATTGGATGACAACACACGGAGGACAATTAAAGATAAAAGCCATAATAGTTGAAAATTAGATTTTCTATTTATTGCTTTTATATTGCGGTGTGTGCATGTTAGTTTACAAGTTTAGTAGGCTAGCATAGTTAAAATTCCTCATTTATAAATAACTAAGTGGGAGAGGGTTTTAAGTAAATCCCATGGTCTCCATTACTGGTTTGTAAGTGATGCAAACAAGCTTGCGCGTTGGCTCTGAGTGCCTTCCTCCATAACGGATGAGCTAGAACAGACTTCCCTTTATGGATGACTATAGGAAGTTAATTAAGAGCGTGTGATCTTCCCCAACGGAAGGGGCATAATCTTATTAATGGACTTAGTGTCAAGTAATGGTGTACACTTAGACACATCTAATAGTATCCTCCCCAACGGAGTCACCGCTATTATTTGTGTGACCAATACCAACTATTAATTTTATTTGTCAAAAGTTAGGTTGACAAGATAATAAAATTAATGGGTTAAACCCTCCTTTTACAAATGTTGAATTTGTATACGTCCACACTAACGTGGCATACAAAATTCACGGTGGTTTAAGGTGTTGGTTAATTTAAAATAGTATTGTTTGAGGAATCAATATTATTCTAAATTTAGAGTTCGACCAAAAGTTATTTGTGATTCTTAGGATGACTTTCAACCCATCCATCATACTTCAACAAAATAGACTTATCGGACCAAATTACATAGATTGGAAAAGAAACCCGATATTGTTCTTATCAAAAGCTATAAATTCAGACCGATCAGCATTGCCCGATGCACCCATCGTGAATCTACCCAAGAGGAGATTGAATATCATAGGAAATGGGTAAAAGCATGAGATGGCGCGGTGTTACATTTTGGCTTCAATGTCAAATGTATTGCAACATCGCAAGATTTACCAACGACTTATGATATAATGAACAATCTCAAAGAACTCTTGTCATCGGGATAGGGCTTCTAGACAAGAAGCTATGAGAAAGATAATGACCACCATGCAAGAGGGTACTCTGTAAGGGATCATATCCTAAACATGATGGCTTATCCGAACGAAATACATCCTTGGAGGAGAAATTGATGGGAAACCCAGATCGATATGATCCTCCAAACCCTACCTAGAAGTTTTGAGCGCCGCCTGAACTATAATATGAATAAAAGGATTTATTCATTAGGGGAACCACCGACGTAACTTGGACAGGTGAAGGGTTATTTCGTCATGCTCAAATTCACTATCTTGAAATGGTTCTACTTCTAAACCGAAGGTAAGAAGAAGAAGAAACAAACTGGTTCAAAGAAAGTGAATAAATCTCGAGTACGGGATTAAAGTCGGAATGAAGAAGCGGGGCAAGTGCTTCATCCGCAGCAGTGTGACATTGAAGGCTGGATCGTCTCGTAAGAACCAAAACAAAGGTATATCTCATACTCTAGTTGTTGAAACATGTTTAGCGGTGTTATCTACCAGCACACTGTGTGGATACGGGAGCCAATCGATCATGTCTCACCTTGGGGTTCCGGAAACCCACGACTATCTGGGGAGATTCTCTCATGGGCAATGCTACTAAGGTGGCAATCAGGCAGGAGACGCCTACTTATCTTTTAGTAGAAAAGAAATTTGGTTTAAGAAATTGTCTTTATGTACCCAGCTTTAGAAAGAATTTAATTTCAGTTTCAATTTCTTTCAGTAACGATGTAGTTATTAAAAGAAATAAAGTGATTATCTGTTCGGTGCATTAGTTGGCAATTTGTATATTTTAAATCCAAATTCTTCCACAAAGCAAAACATGGAAATTTATAATTCATCTTCTAATTCTAATAAGAGAAAAGAACCTTCAGAAATGAACCAAGCATATCTTTGGCATCTTAACTTAGGATTCAGAGGCTTATAGCCGATGGACTTTTGGTTCATTAGAGTTGGAAAATTTTCCAACTTGTGAATCTTGCTTAGAAGGTAAAATGACCAGCCGCTCAAGGCCAAGGGGAATAGAGCCAAAGAAGTGTTAGAGTTGGTTCACTGCTTCGTGTTCTCCTATGTCTGTCTGGCAAGAGGAGGTTTTGAATATTTTGTCTCTTTCATGGACGATTATTCAAGATATGGATACATTTACCTAATGCGCTGCAGTCAGTGCTTTGATAAGTTCAAAGAATACAAGGGCGATGTGGAGAAACGACTAGGTAAAGTATCAAGACACTACTTCAGATCGTGGTGGCGAATACCTCTTAGAGAGTTTAGGAATTATTTATCGAGGCCGGATTGGTCCCAATTGTTATGCACTGGAACACCCCAGCGAATGGTGGCGAGCAGAAGAATAGGACTCTTATGGAGATGGTTAGATCAATGATGAGTTATTGAATTCAATTTGTTTTGGGGATATGCTCGGAAATGAAGATATGTTCGAACTTAGTACCTTCTAAATCAGTTTCTTCTACTCCCATAGAATTGTGGAATGGGCGAAAACCCGGTCTAAGACATATTCGGATATGGGGTAGTCCAGCACATGTCTGAAACCAGATCTGATAAGTTAGAATCTCGTGAAGTTCGCGTGTTTGTAGGATATCCCAAAGGAACGAAGGTGGTTTATTTTATAGTCCTAAAGACCGAGAAGGTCATTGTTAGCACCAATGCCCGGTTTTGAAGAAGACTATATAATGGATCACAAGCCCGAGTAAACTTGTTTTAGAAGAACTTAGAGAGGACATGTCTACTTCATTACCAACAGTACAAGATGTACCACAAGAGACCGCAACGTGTCACACATGATACACAACCACAAGGCTGCCTCGTCGTAGTGGGAGGGTTGTGCTGACTGAAAGATTCATGTTTTTGGGAGAGTCTTGGACTTGATCCGGGTAAACATGAACCCGATCCCATATGATAAGCACTCCAAGATATAGATGCAGCGTCTTGGCAAAAGGCAATGAATTCTGAAATAGACCATGTACTCTAATAAGGTCCGGAGCTTGTAGAACCACCGATGGTGTAAAAGCCGTTGGATGCAAGTGGATTTACAAAGGAAAAAGGGATGACGGGAAGGTAGAAACCTTCAAAGCTAGGCTTGTTGCGAAAGGTACACTCGGAAAGAGGGAATCGATTATGAAACCTTTTCACGAGTAGCCATGCTTAAGTCTATCCGGATACTCTTATCCATTCTGCTCATATGGATTATGAGATTTGGCAAATGGATGTCAAGACAACTTTCTTAATGGAAGTCTTGAAGAGAACATCCATATGAAGCAACGAAGGATTTATTGAAAAAGGCAAAGAGCATCTAGTATGCAAGCTCAATCGGTCCATTTATGGATTGAAGCAAGCTTCAAGGTCTTGGAACATCCGGTTTAATGAAGTAATCCATCATATAGATTTATTCAAAGTCCGGATGAGTCTTGTGTATATAAGAAGTGTAACGGAAATGTGGTGGTATTTCTTGTACTATCGTAGATGATATTTTGTTAATTGGCAACAATGTCAAGGTATTATCGGACGTAAGGGTATGGTTGTCCAAACAATTTGATATGAAGGACTTAGGAGAATGTGCACATTCTTGGGATCAAAGTTATAAGGGATCGCAAGAAAAGAATGTTGTGTCTATCCCAAGCTTCATATAGATACAATCCTTGCTCGTTTTAGCATGCAAGACTCCAAGAAAGGTTTCTTACCTTTTAGACATGGAGTAGCTCTATCTAAAGAGATGTCTCCAAAGACATCAAAAGAGATAGAGGACATGAAAGCAGTTCCTTATGCTTCGGTAGTAGGAAGCCTAATGTATGCAATGTTATGCACGAGACCGGATATCTGTTTTGCCCAAGGCATGGTCAGCAGATATCGAAGTAACTCTGAAAGGACATTGGACTGCGGTAAAGCATATATTAAAGTACCAGAGAAGGACTAGGGATTATATGCTAGTTTACCAGCAGATGATTTGCTCCATGTGGGTTACAGGATTTGATTTCAATCGATAGGGATAACAGTAAGTCTACATCGGGCTATGTGTTTACTTTAGGAGGTGGAGCCATTTCATGGAGGAGTGTTAGCGGCGTTTGGACTCAACCATGGAAGGCGGTATGTAGCGACCTCTGAGGCGGCTAAAGCGAGATGGCTCAGGAACTTTCTAATGGACTTAGATGTGATTCTGGTTTGCCAAAATCATCACAATTTATTGTGATAATAGTCAATTGCAAACTCGAAGGAACCACGAGCCCATAAGGCAAGTAAACATATAGGCGCAAGTACCACTTGATAAGAGATATCGTGAGCGAGGAGAAGTTGTCATCGCCAAGATTGCATCAGCGGATAACCTGGCGAGATCCTTTCACTAAGGCCCTTAGTGAAGCTTTCGATCGGCATGTGGAGGAATGGGAATCGGATGTATGGTAGAAGATATGGCAACAGTCATTAGTATAAGTGGGAGATTGTTGGCGTGTATACTGAGAGCCTAAGCTTTGTAAACATTCATTATGAATAAAGAATCACATTTGGTCTAATTATCTACATTTGTTTGTAGTTGTTCATTTAATTTATATTGTAGATAACATAGTATGTGGTGTCACATACAGAAGATGATGTTATCAGTACCTTATAAATTATAAAAGTAGCTCACGACCGAAATGGAAAGGAACAAACCATTAGAAGGTCGTAGTGTAATTAGGTATTAGTTTATCTTGACTATATAATTACACTAGTACACTCAGAGTGTATTGAGTAGGACCATTTGAGGTCGTTTCTTTTATACTGACTTTGTAAAGGAACAAAGACCTCAGTTATTATGGAAGTGTGTGCTCTTAATCCTAATATAATAACAAGCACATATGTTTGATATTTATTTCTTTAATTTATCAATGGGTGAGATTTAGTTCGATGAATCAATAAACCCGATAAGTTGGGAAATGGTATCACTCATAGTGTGTGTTGTTGATTATAGAAGGAAACTGTGTCCTAGTGATGCTAGGTTGATAATGTCCTCAAGAGGAGCTCATAAAGATTGTCATGTTAAACCCTGCAGGTGGACTTAGTCCGACATGATAATAAGGTTGAGTGGTACTACTCTTGGACTTAGATATTAATTAAATGAGTTGTCAGAACTCACTTAATTAGTGGACATTCGATATCTTAAACACAGGAGACTAACACACTCATAATAAGAAGGAGCCCAAAATGTAATTTGGGATTGGTGCGGTAGTTCAATGATAGTTCTCTAGTGGAATGAATTATCATTGATAAAATTAAGTTGTGTGTTCGGGGCGAACGGGATGCTTAATTTTATCGGAGACCAAAACCAATTCCTCCTCTGGGTCCCTATCGTAGCCTCTTATTTATAGAGTACTATACCCACATATACCCACCTTCTATACCCACCTAGGGGGCCGGCCAAGTTAGCTTGGGAACCAAGCTAGGGCCTAAGCTTGGTTTAAGGTGGCCGGCCCTAGCTGAACCCAAGCTAGTAGGGCCGGCCATAATTAAATAAAAAGAAATTTAATTTTAGATTTTATTATTATGTGGAAGATATATTTTAAAGAGAATTAAAATTAAAATATCTCTCTTGTAAAAGTTTTACAAAAGATTAAAGAAAGAGATTAGATCTCTTTCCTTATTTGTAGATTGGAGAGTTTTTTATTTTCTCTTTAAAATTATTCACATGTTAATAAAATTAAAATTATAGATATTTCCTTTTATTAACCATGAAGAGATTTTAAAGAAATTTTATTTTTAAAATTTCTGGAAACAAATAAGGAAAGTTTTAATTGTTGATTAAAACTTGTCCAATTTGTTTCCTCTTGATGTGGCCGGCCATCATTGTTAATTGGGAAATATTATTTTATTTTTCTCAATTAAATCATGTCAAGGAAATTAAGGAAAATTTGTTGTAATTAAATTTCCTAATTTACCTAGGCCAAGGAATATAAAAGAAGGGGTGAGGGTGCCTTCACAAGACACAACATCTATTATTCCTCTCCCTCTTTTGCTCCTTGGTGTGGCCGGCCATCATCTCCTTCTCTTCCTCTTGTGGTGGCCGAACCTCTCCCTCTCCCTTGGAGTTCTTGTGGTGGCCGGATACTACTCGGAGAAGAAGAAGAAGAAGGAGAGAAAGCTAGCATCTCTTGGAGCTTGGTTAATATTTTGTTTTTCCTCCTTGGTGAAGTTTCCCTTTGTGGCCGAACCTTGCTTGGAGGAGAAGAAGGTGGTTGGTGGTTTCTCATCTTGGAAGATCGTTGCCCACACAACGTCCGAGGTTAGAAGAGGAATACGGTAGAAGATCAAGAGGTTTTTCTACAAGGTATAACTAGTAATTTCTATTTCCGCATCATGCTAGTTATTTATGGAAATAATACCAAATACAAGAGGCTTACATTCTAGTATTTCGAATATGTTTTTTTCGAAGTTGTGTTCTTTTGTTTCTTTCTTTTCCTTGTGATTTGATTGTTCTCTTTGGTTAACCTAAAGTTATTTTAGGAAATTAAATATTAGCTTTCTATTAAAGGTTTTGTCTAGTCGGTGGTGGTTGCTCCCATATCCAAGAAGGCCATGTGCCTCGCCACGTCAGTACTGGGAACCTTTTATGGAAATTGATATTTAATGGAATTAATAACTTAAGGAGACTTGGGTCGAACGTGTTAAGTTCCGCAGGAGATCCAAGTCAAAACCTAAAAGAACAAATAGATTAAGTTTTGGATCAAACGTGTTAAGTTCCGCAGGAGATCCAAAATTTAATTTAAAAGAACACATGGTAGCTAGGAAAAGGTTCAGACCTTTGTACAAATTTTTTTGTACAGTGGAACCTATAGGCTTTCCGAGTAGCAACCAACAATTGGTATCAGAGCTAGGGTTTTGCCTCTGTGTATTTGGTATTTAGTTTAATTATGCACATGTCATACATAATTTAGGCAGGTTAATAGTAGGATGTGCTAACTCTATGGATGCAGGATCCAACTATTATGGCTTTTAGTTAATTATGTGTGTGATTGGACCCTTGGACATGTCAAGGGCAATTTATATGTGTGTGCATGATTGTATTAAAATACACAGATGGAGTGAAGTGTCGGGTTTTTCTTACCACTCTCTCAGGATCGGCTCAACGGTGGTTTCGGAGACTACCGGACGGATCTATCACCAGCTTCAAAGACTTCCGAACGGCCTTCCTTCACCACTTTGCCAGCAGTCGGCGCTACCAAAAAACTAGCGTTAGTCTGTTTGCCATCAAACAAGAAGCCCGCGAATCGCTCTGAGCTTACATCCAGCGGTTCAACAAAGTGGCCATGGATATTCCAACGGCCACCTCGGAGATCATGATGAATGCCTTCACACAAGGCCTCGTGGACGGGGATTTCTTCCGATTGCTCATTTGGAAGTCGCCCCGAGACTACGATCACATGCTACACCGGGCCAACGAATACATCAACGTGGAGGAAGCGCAAGCGGACCGGAAAAAAGAAACTCCAGCCGAGCGGGCTCCCCCTGTCGAACGGAAGCCGCACGCTGTTCATCAGCCACCCAGAGGACCACGGGCCGAAACAATTCGTGCTCATCCAAGACCTCATGTTCAAGAAGTAGCAGTCGAGCGGCCAAGGACAAGGAAGAGATGGACTCCAATGTTCTGCTCCTTTCACCGGACGGACACACATAACACCAGGGATTGTCGGAGCCTTCCACTAATCGCCCACCCCGCTCCTAGAGGTGGCGGTCGTCGGTCGCCATCAGCCGACGGACGACAGAAGCCTCGTGAAGCCGAGCGGAAGGTAGCTGACAGGAGACAACGACAGACTCCCGAGTGGCATCGCTCTCCGAGGCAGGAGAATCTCCGGATGTCAAGGGAACGCCCCCGATCGTCCGCTCGGGAAGAAGAAAATAGAAGCAATGCTTCCCGGGGCGAGATCAACATCATAGCAGGCGGGCCGACTGGAGGTGACTCTAACCGAGCAAGGAAGGCGAGGGTCCGGCAGCTCCAAATCCATGTAGTCGGCTGCAGCCAAGAGCGAGCGAGTGGACCCGAAATCAGTTTCAGACCTTCAGACTTGGAAGGAGTTGAAGTACCACACGACGACGCTCTCCTCATCAAAGCGGTAATAGTCAATTACACTATTCACCGCGTATTTGTTGACACAGGAAGCTCAGTCAACATCATATTCAAGAAGGCGTTCGATCAGCTACAAATTGATCAAGCCGAGCTGCTACCCATGATAACCCCCCTATACGGGTTTACGGGTAACTAAGTTCAGCCGTTCGGACAGATCCGGCTGGCTATCTCGTTGGGAGAAGAGCCGCTCAGGAGGACGAGGACAGCAAACTTCATGGTAGTCGATTCTCCTTCGTCCTACAACGTCATTTTGGGACGACCGGCGCTCAGCGAGTTCAGAGCAGCCGTTTCCACCTTCTATCAGAAGATCAAGTTCCCCGTGGAGGATAAAGTGGGTGAAGTACGAGGAGATCAACTCGCGGCTCGGCGATGCTACGTCGAGATGATCCGAGCAGAAGCCAACTCCGCTCGGAAGGCACCCCGGATCGAGGTAAACGCCATAACTGAAAAGCCACCCTCTTTAAGTTATGAAGAAAAAGAGGAAGTGCAGATTCATCCAACCCGATCGGAGGCCACTACCTTTATTGCGTCCGATCTGGAGGCCAACCAGAAGGAGGAAGTGATCAAATGCCTCCAAAGAAACCATGATGTCTTTGTCTGGTCGACCCATGAGCTGCCCGGAATTTCACCAAGTGTAGCGCAGCATGAGCTCCACGTCCGGCCGACGCTCGGCCAGTGAGCAGAGAAAAAGAGATTTCAGCACCGAGCAGAATGCCATCATCCGGGCGGAAGTGGAGAAGCTTCTGGAGGCCGGCCATATACGCGAGGTGTAGTTCCCGAGCTGGTTGGCTAACATAGTGTTAGTCTCCAAGTCGGGCAACAAGTGGAGAGTATGCATAGATTTTCGGGATCTCAACAAAGCTTGCCCGAAGGACTTTTATCCTCTGCCCCGGATAGATCAGCTGGTGGACTCTACAGCCGGCTGCGAATTAATATGTATGCTTGACGCTTACCAAGGCTGAAGATCAAGAAAAAGTCAGCTTCGTGACGGCCGACGGCACCTATTGCTATAATGTGATGCCGTTCGGATTGAAGAATGCGGGGGCTACATATCAGCGCTTGATGAACAAAGTATTCAGAGAGAAGATCGGGCGAAATCTGGAAGTGTACGTGGATGACATACTCATCAAGTCCGTCCGAGTGGCTGATCTCTTCAAGGACATGGAAGAAACTTTCCGAACGCTACGCAAATATGGAGTCAAGCTAAATCCTCAGAAGTGCCTGTTCGGAGCAAAAGGAGGGCGTTTCTTGGGGTACATAGTGACCGAGCGGGGTATTGAAGCAAATCTCAGCAAAGTAAAAGCCCTACAAGACATGCCGCCCCCGAGAAATCTGAGGGAAGTGCAGCGTTTGACCGGTCGGATAACTGCTTTGTCCATATTCATATCCAAAACTGTCGACCGGAGCCTGCCTTTCTTCAAGATCTTGCGCAAGGCCACTAAATTTCACTGGGATGAAGAATGTGATCGGGCGTTCGAAGATTTGAAGACATATCTGAATTCCCTCCCGGTATTAGCCAAGCCGGCTGTAGGTGAGCCACTTTGCATCTACCTATCTTCCACCGAGCAAGCAATCGGCTCGGCACTAGTGAGGGCGAGCGGAGAGGAGCCTGTGTATTTCCTTAGTCATATTTTAAAAGATGCTGAATCTTGCTACACTGGGCTCGAAAAGCTAGCTTTTGCTCTAATCCTCGCCGCTCGGCGCCTTCGCCCGTACTTCCTGGCGCATACCATCATTGTCAAAACCAATAGCCCGCTCGAGCGTGTATTACTGAATCCAGAAGCATCCGGGCGGCTCATCAAGTGGACGACGGAGTTAAATGAATTTGGCATCCAATACCAACCTCGCTCGGCGATCAAAGCGCAGTCCTTGGCCAATTTTGTGACTGAGGTGCAAAAGCCGGAGCCGGAAGCTATGTGGAGAATATATGTGGATGGGTCATCCACTCGGCTCGGAAATGGGATCGGAATATTGTTGCTCTCCCCTCAAGAAGAAAAGATGCACTTATCCGTCCAGCTGGATTATAAAGCTACAAACAATGAAGCAGAGTATGAGGCCCTCATAGCCGGCTTGCAGGCAGCTCGGCATGTTGGCGCCGGTCGGGTAACGCTTCATTCAGATTCGCAGTTGGCCGCGCAGCAGCTCTTTGGCACTTTTGAAATTAACAACGCTCGGCTCAAGCTCTACGCTGAAGCGTTTGAGAAACTTAAAGCCAATTTTAGAGAAGTTATTGTCCAGAAGATACCCAGAGCAGAAAATCAAGCGGCCGATGAGTTATCCAAACTCGCGAGCTCAATAACGCCGGTCGCTATTCAGCAGCCAATTGAACAAGTATTGTTGGTGGCGCACGTCGACCGGATGGAAGGCCTCACGTTTCCAAGCGACTGACGGACACCCATCATAGAGTTCCTCCGCTCGGGCGCCACACCATCTAATGAGAATGAAGCCCAGCTGCTAAGGAGGAGAGCCGGTCGGTTCACACTCATCGGCAATCAGCTTTACAAAAAGGCTTTCTCGCGCCCGCTGTTGAAATGCGTGAGCTCGGAGGACTCGGCTTACATCCTCCAAGAAGTACATCAAGGATCGTGCGGAGGGCATCCGGGCGGACGATCACTAGCTAAGAAGATCCTGCTAGCTGGATACTTTTGGCCAACTTTACAAGCGGACGCCGCTCGGACCGTGTCGACATGCCTTTCGTGCCAGAAGTACCATAACTTCTACCACCGACCGGCAGAGGAAATGAAGGCATCCACAGTCTCATGTCCGTTCGATTAGTGGGGAATGAATATCGTTGGTCCATTTCCTATGGCGACCGGGCAACGGAAATTTCTGTTAGTAGCGGTGGATTATTTTTCCAAGTGGGTGGAGGCCGAGCCGCTAGCCAAGATCACCGAACAGATGGTCAAAAAGTTCATCTGGCAGAACATCATCTGTCGGTTTGGCATCCCTCGCCGACTTGTTTCCGACAACGGACGACAATTCACTGGAAAGTTGCTCGAAGATTGGTGCCAAAGCTATGGCATCGAGCAACACTTCACATCTGTAGCATATCCCCAGAGCAACGGTCAAGCCGAAGTAACCAATCGGGAAATTCTTCGTATTCTGCGCGCTCAGCTCGACCATTTGGGAGGAAGTTGGGTGGATGAAGTGTCGGGCGTCCTATGGGTCATCCGAACGACTCCAAAGGAAGGAACGGGCGTCACGCCTTTTCATCTGGTATATGGCGGCGAAGCGGTGATTCCCGTCGAAGTCGGTGTCTAATCCGTTCGGATCCAGAGTTACGATGAAGGCAACGCCGAGCGGAGGAACATGGAGCTGGATTTAGTTGATGAAGAGAGAGCCAAGGCGTCCATCCGGCTGATGGCGTATCGTCAACGGATGAAGCAAAACTACAACAGGCGCGTAATCCCCAGATTGTTCCAGGTTGGTGACCTTGTATGGAAGAAAGTCAAGCCGGTCGGGGACGTCGGCAAGTTGGAAGCTCCCTGGGCGGGCCCCTACAAGGTTATCGAAAAGCTCCGCTCGGGCGCTTACTATTTGGAGGATCAAGAGGGACGGCAGCTGGATCGGCCATGGAGTGCGAATCATCTCCAGCCTTATCGTGCCGGATGAAAGGTGCACTGGTGTAACTTATTTTTGTGTATATTCTAGTTGTACATGTCCTTGTAATGCAGGAAGCAAAAATGAAGCAGACATGAAATTAAAGGATGGCTAGTGTGTGTGCCGAGCGGCTATAAATGTCCGAGCGGAAGACCGTCGAGCTCTGACGTTAAATATCGAGAGACGAGCCGGCGTCTATAAACGTCCGAGCGGAAGATCGTCGAGCTCCGACGGTAAATATCGAGAGACGAGCCGGCGTCTATAAACGTCCGAGCGGAAGACCGTCGAGCTCCGACGTTAAATATCGAGAGACGAGCCGACGTCTATAAACGTCCGAGCGAAAGACCGTTGAGCTCCGACATTAAATATCGAGGGGGCGTCTATAAACTTCCGGGCGGAAGACCGCCGAGCTCAGGCGTTAAATATCGAGACGAGCGGCGTCTATAAGCGTCGGCGGAAGACCGTCGAGCTCCGGCGTTAAATATCGAGGCAGGCGGGCGTTTATAAGCGTCCGGCGGAGGCCGTCGAGCTCCGGCGTTAAATATCGAGAGACGAGGCGGTGTCTAAAACCGTCCGGCGGAAGACCGTCGAGCTCGGCGGTAAATATCGAGAGACCCGGCGTCTATAAACGCTCCGAGATGAAGACCGTCGAGCTCCGGCGTTAAATATCGAGAGACGAGCCGTATAAACGTCGAGCGGAAGACCGTCGAGCTCGGCCGTAAATATCGACGAGCCGGCGTCTATAAACGTCCGAGCGGAGACCGTCGAGCTCGGACGTTAAATATCGAGAGGCGAGCCGGCTATAAACGTCCGAGCGGAGGACCGTCGAGCTCCGACGGTAAATATCGAGACAGGCGGCGTCTATAAGCGTCCGGCGGAAGACCGTCGAGCTCGGCGTTAAATATCGAGACGAGGCGGCGTCTATAAATGTCCGGCGGAAGACCGCCGAGCTCCGACGTTAAATATCGAGGACGAGCCGGCGTCTATAAACGTCCGAGCGGAAGACCGTCAAGCTCAGATGTTAAATATCGAGGAGGCAGGCGTCTATAAACGTCCGGCGGAAGACCGTCGAGCTCGGCGTTAAATATCGAGGCAGCCGGCGTCATAAATGTCCGGCGGAAGACCGCCGAGCTCAGGAAATATCCGATGCCTGTATAAACGTCTGGAGACCGCCGAGCTCGGCGTTAAATACGAGGAGACCCTATAAACGTCCGAGCGGATAGCCATCCAAGTGATACATTCCGACGGGGAGAGCTGAGCGACGACAGATCCGGTCCTTTAAGGCCAACATACAGCCGATCGGCTCGCTTAGCAAAAATAGATGAAAAACCCCTTTGAGGTAAGGAGCAAAGCAAAAGATGGTTGATACGAATTAAAGATGGGAGCGCGTGAGAGAATAATGCTCGCGCGCCGAGCGGCTGTGCAATCGCATGGCGAAAGGCGTTTTTTTTTAAACAACCGGCTCGAGCTCATGTTAACGTACGAAGCCGAGCGGAGGAGTTTTAAAGAACACTTCAAACATGACGAAAGAAAAATTTCTTGCCAAAACAAAAGTTGCGAGAACGGAAAGATGATCTATTTAAGGCAAACACTAGGCAAACAAAAGATGTTACAGCAGAAATAAGTTTGACCGAACGGCGAGGGTACAAAAAAGTTGATAAAAAACCCTCCTCACGCGTCAAAATCAAAAAGAGCATCAGGAATGACGCCCATCACGGTAGCCAGATCCTCTGGAGGGATGTTCAGCTCGGCGGGAAGGTGGCTTTTAGTCTTCAAGTAATCCACTGCCGCCTTGATCGCCTCTTCGAAAGTGAGGGAAATTTTATCGGTGAATTTCTCTCCAAATTCGTCCGAGTGGACAAACGCCTTCCTCACATCGTCAGAGCGAGCCGACTCCCCATCCTGATACTCTTTGAGCGCGGCTAGGGAAGCATTGTTAACAGCCTGGAGATCCTTTAAATCCCCTTCAAATTTGAGCAGATCGGCCGAGCGGCTCTCCTTCTCAGTGGCCAGAAGGGCATCCAGATCCTTGATGCGTTGCTCTAGCCCTCGATCCTTCATATGGTCCATGTCGTCGATGGCCTTGCGCTTCCAGTGGTCGCCGTCTTGATCACTTTATCCCGTTGTTTGACCACGCCTTCAAGCGGCGACCTCGTTTGCCGGATCGGGCGTTTAGTTCGGCAAAAGCTTTTTACTTTTCTCCAGAGCAGCCGTGGATTGCCCTTGGTTCGCCTCGGAAAGCTTGAGTTTTTTCATTTCTTCCTCCAGCTCGGCCAGTCGATTGCTGACCGCAATCTGCTCTACCCAACTCTGCGAACAAAGGCAGTTAGGCTAAAAGCTAAAACAAAAAGCATCAGTAAAGCAGAAAGACATACACCGGTCGCCTGTTGCAGGTTACTGTCCCCTAACTGACTGGGGGACATGAGCGCGACGCGTAAGTGCGCGTCCTCCCAAACTTTGGCGAGCGGACCGGTGAGGGTGATCTGCTGTTCGGGAGCTGATGGCCGGTCGGCGGCTTGAAGGTATTCCTCTGAGGGAAATCTTAGGACGGTTTTAATCACCCTCGGACCGCTCGAATCATCTTGAGATGCAGCGGTATGGCCAGAAGACTCGCCGATCGGGACCGAACGGTCGCCCAGTCGCCTAAGGCGACGTATGGTCCGAGAGGTGGAAGGTTGCACCTCAGGGATGGTCGACGGCAAGTCAAGTTGAGTCGGAGTGTGCTCTGAGGAGACCGCCTCCAAAACCGCTTGAGCCTCATCACTCCGCTCGGCAAGCTGTTCCCTTAGTGAAGGCTGTTGAGCGGCTTGATCTAGCCGACGGCGCTTTCGAGTCACCAAAGGTGTCTCGTCAGCCGATCGGCCTTCCTCCTCGCCCTGGGCAGAGGTTGTGATATTGATCGCAGCCTCATCAGTGAAGATGCGGGCAGCCGATGCCTCGGGAGCAACTTGAGTTCCCTCGCTCCCTTCAGTTGTAGCGCCGGTCGGAACCAAACCCCGTTCGGCTACCTCTTTATCCTTTACCGCCTCAATATTGGCGGCTTTCAGCTTGAGCTTTTCGGTTGCCTTAGCACGCCACATAACTTCAGCTGTAGAAACAAAGAATAAATCAGTTAGAACAAAAGAAAAAGGGGGATAAGAATCGCTTACTCATGCTACAAGGTAGATCGGCTTCAATGGGAGACAAGCCAAATATGTACATTACTCCAGGAAGGAGTAACTTGTCAATATCGTAACGTTGGCCGACCAGCTGGTTTGCAGCATGAAGATACGTCGGATGGCTCTTGAATTTGCCAAGGCCCGGTTGATTCGGCACCGCCGTCTGCCACTTCGTTCGGAAGGCCGGCCGCTCGGGGAGACGCATGAAAAAGAAGTGCTCTTTCCAATGCTTATTGGAGCTCGGCATGTTGCTAAATAGAACGAAACCCGACCTGGATTGAAATATGAAGGTTCCCCACTCGGATTGTTTTGGGTAGAAGAAATAGTGGAAGATTTGGGGGTCCAAGGGGATATCATTCAACTTGAAAAGGACTATCACCCCGCTCAGCAACCTAATCGAGTTCGGGACTAATTGGCCGAGCGGGAGGCGAAAGTGATTGCATATTTGGATGATAAACGGATGTGGAGGAAAGCGCAACCCGGCCAAAAACTGATCACGGAAGAAGTAAATGGTGCCGGGCGGCGGATCATTGGGCCGATCGGAAGGAGTGGCTATAACTATTTCGTGGTCGGCCGGAATTTCATACGTTCGAATGAGACGCAAGGCGTCTTCTTCGTCGAATCGGCTCTCTATAGTCGTATACCAGAGACTAGGAGCGCCAACCGTAGGCGTAGAAGTGCTCGCCATGGGCGAAACAGAAGCGATAATCGACAGAAAAACTAAAAGAAAATGCCGATAGAATGCAAAAGGAAGCAGTACAGGAGGCGGATAGCTGGAAAAGAAGGCTTACGGGTACGAGGAAGATAGAGAAAAGGAAGAAGATGGCGAGCGCACCAAGCAGACGGGGAATAAAGATCGCCGGAGCAGAAAGAGTCGCGTGAGGGCGGAGGTCGATGAAACAATAAGGCGGCAGAGAGAAGAGGCCGCGATATTTATAATGTTCGCGTCGAATGGTCGTAGCCGTCCGATCCAGGTCGTGAAAAACTATGCCATCATCCAGCCGTTCATTTCAAACGGCGGATGTCCCATCGGAAGTGACGCCACCGCCATACTCTGACAAACGCACGATCGCCACGTGTCAGCATGATACTGGTCGCATTTAATCAGCGCCCCTTACCGTGCGCACCACACGCGAGGAGCAGTAGGGGAAAGAAGTGGGCATAGATTCCAAGAAAATACAAGGAAGGAGCAAAATACAGCCGAACGGACGAGCCTCCCTAAGCCTGGCCGAGCGGATTAATATAGCGGTCATTACTCAGTCAGATCGGCAGTCCAGTCAGTCGGACTTCGCCTCCTTCGACTAGACTCGAGGGGGAGGTAAGTGATCGCGGTTAGAACCGGGGACCCCTATTTTGAGGGGTCAACGCCCCGCGGAAGCCAAAGGGCCATGTGGCTGACCGGAGAGCACAGGCCGGTCGACCGAGGAATATCTGACGGTAAGAGGCGCCCCGGCGGGAGTCGGGGTTCCGATGCTCAGTGGAACAGTAGCAAGGAGCCGAGCGGAAGGCCTAAGAGAAGGTGATATACTGTTATCAGTCCTTACATAGCACCCTACCGAAATTCTCCCCAGCGTATCGAAGTAAATGGCAGTCCGGACGGGAGGGGAGTTCAGTCCGGCCAGGACGTGAGATGAGGGCCGTCCGGCCGGCGCGTGAACTCCCTATCCAGCCGGACGGACGGACGTCCCGACCTGTGGTGGGTAGAGATAGACAAGAACACCTTCTGACAGCCGTCAAGTCCTATGGCTAGGCCATACTCCAAGTCTGACAATGAGGTGTTCTGTTGTCCCATCAAGGACATACTCGGACTGTAGCAGTATGGCGTCAGGTAAGCTTTCTGACAGACACATACCGAGGTATGGGTTGCGGACACGTATGCACCTCGGTGGACGTGCATGAGCTCTTTCACCGCTAGGGATGGCAATGGGTCGGGTTCGGGTCGGATTCTATATCCTCCGTACCCATACCCATCGGGTATAGGATATCCAATGGGTATACCCATACCCATTAAAGGACCGGATATATTCTATACGTGTAATTTTTCTTCTTTCTATCGAGCTATTATCATTCAACAAAAACATATTAAAATTAACATCCTATTAAAATATATATATATAATTAAAAAAATAGATTAAACATCTATATAGGCCTACTAATATCAACAAAAAATAGTAAGTTGATTTTAGAAAAAGAAAATTTTCTTTAATATATGTATATATATTATTTAATCGGGTATTCGGGTCGGGTATCAGGTATTGATAGTCCCTCCATACCCTCCTCCATTCGGGTCGAATGTCGGATCCTCCATCGGGTTCGGGTGGAATTGCCATCCCTATTCACCGCTCTATATAAAGAGTCGTATACTTCGCCGGAGGTACGCATTCAACACCTTTGGAGCCACTTTCTTCACTGTTTGCTTGCCTGATTTGAGCGTCGGAGGGTCGCCGCCGGGAACCCCTTCCCGGCCCGACTTCTGTGCAGGTTCGCCGGAGGTTCGTGCGACCAGTCGAAGATCCACGTCAGCAGCAGGGAGCGCCACGTGCCCAGCGTCCGTTGATTCAGCATTCGGACAGGATCAGGTAAGAAGAAGGTAACTCCTAAATCCAATCGAGTTATTTTAAATACTAATATGGGTTGTAGAAATGAAGAAGCCTAAAAGAGGAGAATGCATATAGTATGCTTCACGTGTGGGGAGAAGAGCCACTATCATACCAAATGCCCTAAGAAGAGGAAGATTAAGAAGTTAACAAATTTGAAGAAATGGGAAAAGGCTAAGAGCTCAAGTAGAGGGGGAGCTTCAAGGGTAAGGAAGGTATACTCTAACTTGAATTGTAATTCAAATTGTTGCTTTCTCATGCATGTTAGGAATAACTTTTATTATTTACCCATGTAAAATTTTAGTTTTAAATATCATGATAGAAATAGGGTCAATGCAGACCATAATTCTGAGGTATCTATGCATGATAAACTTAGACATGTTAGATTCTCATTATCTAAGGAGAAGAAGGTAATGGAGAACCAAGATAGTAATCCCAAGAAGAGGAGACAAATGCCTAGGAAGGGTAGGTCTAGGAATGTCCAAGATGGACATGTTGACTCTAGGTTTAGGAACCTGGAAAGGGAAAATCAAGTTTTGAAGGCAAAGCTTGATCAATTGGAGAAAACCCTAAAGAGATTTATGGTTGGATCTAGAAGGTTAGATATGGTATTGGGTGGTTTAAAGACCTAACAATGATAAATCGAGTTTGTGATACGATCTAATGTCTCCAAGGCTAAGGAAAAGTCTTATGCTAGGGTTAGATATGACTATAGCAAGGAGAAGTCAAGAAATGGCAAGGAAAACCATTTAAAGGTAAAAAGAAGTCAACCAAAGACAAAATGCCCAAGGTTAAGTAGAAGAAGACACCTATGGTGCACCATGTGGAGGAATAAAAAATTAATGGCATCAATAGGTAAAATATATACCATTTTAACTGGTCCACCCGAGCTACAGCCTGGGAAAGTTTGCACCTGGCTCCGCCATTATTAGAGGGAGCTCAAAGAGTCAATTATGATTATAACTGTTGGTGCAATTGACCTCTAGGGTTTCGACGTTTGACAATGCATCTAAGTTTGGTCAGTTTGACCAAGGGTTAATCCAAACAGGACTTGATATTTAGAAGAGAGTAGTCTAGTCAGGACTAGATGACTAGCAAGGGTAAGTCCTAACGAAAGTGAGAAGTCCTAACTAGAGGTTAGGCAAGTGGAAGTCCTAGTGAGTGAAGTCGGGCCCTAGTGAGTGAAGCTAGGTGGTGGAAATCCTAGTAAGTGAAGTCGGACCCTAGTGAGTGAAGGTAGGTGGAGGAAGTCCTGTTGAGTGAAGCCAGGAACTAGACGTCCTGGTGAGTGAACCTAAGCAACCTTAGGGAGGTAACCCTAGGTAATGTGTGACCGCGCGATCGACCAGACTAGCGAATCCTGAAAATGTGTTGACACGGTTTTACTTTACTATTTTATCTATTGTACTAACTCAGTGTGCTGGAGTTGACAGGTCTGAGGGAGTCCAGATAGGTCAACGGGTCGACCGGATATCTGGCATGAAGTCCAGTTGGGTCCGCGAACCGGACAACTGACAACGTGATAAGTTAAGGTAAGTCACTGGAAGAGAGTGACCATGTAAGAACGTGTCCCGGTTGAGGGGACAGTATGTGTCAGTCCAGATTAGGTCTATTTTGGATATCTAATCTGAGACTTTGATTAGTTTCTGGTCATGAGAGAACAGAAACTAATTACTACTTATTGTTATTGTCCTAATACTTGTTTTGTAGGTTGTTTGGACTAACATTATTTTGCAGGACAAAAGGAGCAAATTTACCTTCGGATGAACAGTATCCGAAGGCGCCTTCTTACTGTTCATAGAAGGCGCCTTCCACAGGATGAAATTCTGACTTCGCCACGGATAAGTGCCGAGTTGTTCGTGATTGAATTTTTCAGGTTGAAAGTGCCTTCAACAGCTATGGAAAGCACATTCCATGCCTTATATAAGGCAATCTCGAGAAAGCTTCAATACAACACTCGCATACGAGCTATTGCGCATCCGTTTAAGCTTCCGATTACTCCAGATTCCTATTACGACTCTGCTACGAAGCTACTGCGCCCAATGACTATTCTGAGGACTTTCGATCGCGACCGATAGATCGACACCAACACACGAACGCTCTCACACTCGATCCTTACGTGTTGGTAACAAGTTATATTTATGTATTTAATTATCACAAAAAGACAAGTGCAGTGTGTTGCACTTGTTCTAATTTTCTTGTACTTGATTCTTTTTCCCGGAGGTACCAGAAGAGACTTTTTAGTGAATTATCCATTGATAAGTCCGCGGGACCTGGGTCTTGGAATAGAAGTCGTCGAAGGCTCCGAATCAAGTAAACTAACTGTATTTTCTTGTGTTTTTTATTCTCTCTTTCTTATTTCTTTCTCCACTATGTACTTTGTTTTTAGATTTTAAAAATAAAAGACGATGTTTTTTAAAAATCATATGATTCATCCTCCTCTCACGTATGTATCAATCCAACAATAACAACTAACTACTTGTAATATTATAATAGTTAGTTAATAGCATCTAATAACTTTTATAATTATTTTAAAGTAAATTTGATGAGTAAAGTAGAGAAAAATCTCCAATCACAACTTAAATTTTGCATGCAATTCCCACTCATAAAAAACTTTATTTTCACTCCCTGCATGCAAAGTTTTATTTGCTTTAACTCCCTCATACAAATATTGTGACCTAATTGCCCCTCAGATTTTTTAGGTACAAAAAGGTTCAAAAATGAGTATAATTCCTCTTAAATTCAGCACTTTACATTAGAATCAAGTATATTTTCTATTAAATTGAACATATTTTTTTCCTGTTTTAATATAATTCCTCCTAAATTCAGCACTATATGAAAAGAAAATCTAGTATATTTTCTATCTAATTAAGTATCATTTAAAGAAAATCTAGTATATTTTCTATCCAATTGAGTATCATTTAAAGAAAATCTAGTATATTTGAGTATATTTTCTATTAAAATTGTCCTTCATATTTTTTAGGTATAAATAGTCTAAAAATGAATATAATTCCTATTAAATTCAGCATTTTAAACTAGAATTGAGTATATTTTCTATTAAATTGAGTATGACTTTTTTCCTATTTAATATAATTCCTTCTAAATTCAATACCATTTGAAAAAAAATCTAATATATTTTTCATCCAATTGAATATCATTTAAAGAAAATCTAGTATATTTTACATCTAATTCAATACCATTTAAAGAAAATCTAGTATATTTTTCATCCAATTGAGTTGGAAAAAGAATCGTACTCAATTTGATAAAAAATATACTAGATTCTAATTTAATGTACTGAATTTAAGAGGATTTATACTCATTTTTAGACTTTTTATACTTAAAATATTAGGGACAATTAGGTAAGTATATTAGACTAGGGAGTGAAAATAATGATTTTTTTGCATAGGAAGTGCATGCAAAATTTTGTTTGCCCATGAAGACTGCATACAAATTTTTCAAAATTTGATCATATATTTTTTAAATAAAAGACATAATATACTAATTTAAAATAAAGTGGGTCCTCTATTAATCTATTAACACTATTTTTTATCCAAGATGTTAATTTATTAATCAACAAGTGTGATGGCTAACGATGAGTAATTATTAACGATGAAGCCATACTGTAAAACTCATTCATGATATTTATTTTTTAATTATTCCTTTCCAAAAAAAAGAAAAACTTTATTTTATTTATTTTATAATCACCAGTTATTTTCTTGGTATTTCGCCCACCACATGTAATTTACGCACCATCAACAGATAATCGTGCGCCCGTCACTAGAAAGCGATCGATGGATGATCATGCCACCCACTAACATCCCATCACTAGTGCTGCTCTGATCGCTTGTTCACTACGGTGGTTAGCTGTCGTTGTATAAGAACACAATCAAGCATTCAAGCTCTTCTTTGAATCCTTTCAAGAAGATGCTTGAGTAAATAAAGCTCGATCCAATGTAGTTCGTATATTCTCTGCCAAATATTCGCTTTATTGCTGTGTGCACCTCCCCAAACACTTGGCCTGTGAGATCATGTCAATCAGATCAATATCAAGAAAAAAAAAAAACTTATGATTCGCAGAGAGATCGACATTTTGAACACAGAAACCAGATAGCATCGACAGATTTAATACTGATTATAAACATTAACACCGCCTGATCATTTCTTTGCCTTTGGATGAATCAAGCAGTAGTTGATCTAGAACAGAGCAAGCCAAATCCCTAAAAAAAGAAAGAAAAAAAAAAAAGCGGATCCACGCGCGTGTATATGGAAGTAGTTGGATCATGGTGAAGGAGAGGCAGGAATAGATCAAAGCACCGACGGATTCAATACTAATTTACAAACACCAACCTGATGATTTGTCCGCCTTTGAATCAATCAGGAAGTAAGTAATTCATCGATCGGAAACAGAACAACCCAAATCCCTAAGAAACAAAAGCTAGCGATCCGCACACGTATACAGTGATGAGGGATCCTAGAGGTCGTGGATGGTGTCGGAGAACTTGTTCTTGATCCACTTGAAGCTGCTGGAGAGGGAGGACTTGAGCTTGCGCTCCATGGCGAAGGAGTTGTACGACGCGATGCGGCGCTTGCGCTTTTGCTCGGGATCAGTCGCCCCGCTAGGCCCGTTGAAGCTGTAGGATTTGGACCGGTTGTCGTACCCAAACCCTCCTCCGTCGGAGGGTGAGGAGGAGAAGGAGGAGTAGGCGGAGGAGGAGGACGCCGGGAAGGATCTGCACTTCTCCATAGTGAAGAAGGGGGAAATGAAAGGGGAGAGGAACGAATGGGAGAGTTGGAAAGAGGGACGGAGTAATAAATATAGGTCTTAGTTTTTCTACATGCCCCCTAGAATTTAACAATATTTTCAAAACACTTCTTATATATTGCTCTAATTCTAATTAAAATAACTTCATTGTTTATCGAAATTGCTTTAACACGATTTTAATAGTTTTGATCCATTACAATATTTTTTTTACTAAACTTATTTCTGCTATACTAATTTTTATTGAAATTATTATGATATTTTTAAAACCACTTTTATATTGGTTACGTTGAACTTCTTCACCGCTAGTTTAAACTATTCTAATTTGATCTAGATTATTTAAATATTGTTATAATAATTTTGGTTGAAATTACTATAATTGGAGTAGTTTTAACTAAAACTACTTTACCGTTATTAAAATTATTTCAACTTAATCAAAACTATTTAACTTGATTGAAACTTCTCTAATATTAATACAAATTATTACATAATGAAATAATTTAGTCAAAATTATTATAATAATATTAAATAAGTTGATTAAAATTGCTTACAACAGTTTGTAATCAATAATTTATTATAATCAAAGAATACGATTATTTAAAATTTTAATATATTAACTGTAAAATTTTAAGAGAGCTGCTTTTTCCACCCCACACCCTCCCCTCCCCGGGCCCACCATAAAATTCAATTATATTTACCATTCTATCTTTCTCCTTATTCCTCTCATTCACGTTTCTTTTATTTAATTTTTTTAAGTTTTGTTTTTTTAACTATTTTTATTTTTTTATCAATTTTATTTTTAATAATTTTTTTTATTATTTATTGAGTGGCAGTTCTTTTCCCACCTCCACGTTTTATTTTGTTTTGTTTTATTTTATTATTTTTTGTTTTTTTAATCAGTTTTTTTTGTAATTTTAATTCTTTTTAATTTTTTATTATATATTTATAATCTTTTATTTATTTTTAATAGTAAATTTTCGCACACACTCCCTTCCCAGTTCCATCATATTATTTACCTTTATATCATTTTTTAAGTATTTTCTCGACAAAAAAGTCATGTTTTTTTTATATTCGTAATATGAGATTAGATCTTTTGTCCCTAATTTTCTCTGTCCTCCTATCATACTCGTCGCCTCAAGTCTACTACCGGCGGCCTATAGTTGTCGCCCCAATCAGAACTATACCCTAGGGGAAGGTGAACCCTCGGGGTCGCTATCAGGGCGATTGACGTCGAAATTCGGCTGAATTTAAGCAGGGACTCATATCGCCGACAAAGGAAAGTTTACTCAAATCCGACCGAATTTCGGGATTGATCGTGTTGATGGTGACTGTATTCACCTTCCTCCTAGGATATAGTTTTAGTCAGGGTGGCGGTCGAAGGCCGCCGGTGGTGCCACCGATGATGGGCTGGGGCAATGAGTGGGACACGGGGACAGGTGATATTGAGATAGAAGATTTGATTTCTTATAATCTTTGTTTTTTTTTAATAATAGATTTTAAGAGTTATTATTTATAAAAAATTTGAAAGTAAAATAGGGATAAAAAAAAATTGATGAAAAAATTAATAAATAAAATTTATTTTAAAAAATAAAATTAAGGAAGTAAATAAAATTGTAAAAATAAACGGTAAACTAAAGAAAGTAAATAAAATTAGAAAAAAAAATAAAATAACTTGTTATTTTAAAGCAAGGGGCAAAAAAAAGTCATTTAACAAGGGAGAGAGAGGGTAGTTCAGATCCTCTGTCCCGAACTTTCTCTGTCCCCATGTCCCACTGTCGATCGGACGGTCTAGATTGCATCTCAAGGATGTATTGCATATCACAAGAATATTGCACACATCTTAAAGATGTCATGATACCTTGAGATGCAATCTAGACCGTCCGATCAACAGTGAGACATGAGGATAGAGAAAATTCGGGACAGAGGATCCGAACTGGAGAGAAGGGGGTGGGCTATCAGAAGGGGTGGGAAAAGCAATTTACAAATTTTAAACACCAATGCATGAACATATTAAATGGTATATAAAATTCTTACAAAATCATATTATATCATATGCTATCATTTAATATAGGACAAAATAAAAAAATAAAAAAGGCGCCTATTTTATCCTATCATCAAAGCTACGTCCTACTTTTATTATTTTTTTATAAAAAAAAACATCCCATCATTTTATAGAATGACGGACACTCCGTCTACATTTCCATTTAAATGAAATCATATCACAACGTAATACTGGTGAAATCACCGCTACAACTATGCAAAATTCCCTTATAGTAATTATGAAATTATAATTTTTACAAGTCTACAATTACAAATTTAATTTTAATAATATATAACTTTTGATTCAGATTGAATCATACACGCGGTATATTAAATCAAAACTTATTTATAGATATTCGATTTAATAGATTGTGTGCTATGTAGTTCAATCTGAATAAAAAATTATGACTTCTCAAAATTTATCCAACATAGACATTATAACAATTATAAAATTATAGCTCTTACAACTATGGGATGACTCGATTGTACCAACTATAAATCGTAATTGTTACAATTATAAGTTCAACTTAAAAAAATTATAACATTTGATTTTAGTTGAACTATGACATATACAATATATTACATCAAAGTTCATTCAAATATCTTCATTTGATGTATAATGCGTCTCGTGGTTCAATTTAAGTTAAAAGTTATAATCTTTCAAATTTACATAGTATACATATGTAGCAGTTACAAATGGTAGATGCAACAACTATAAATGATAATTTTTAGAGGTCATAACTTTTAATTCTGATTAAATAATGGAACATACAATATATTAAATCGAAGCTAATTCAGAGATATTCGATTTTATATATTTTGCATCCTATTATTGAAGTCAGGTTAAAAGTTATGACATTTTAAAATTTATTTAGCATACATGTTATAGCAACTATTAAATTGTAGATGTTACAACCATATAACAACTACGAAATCATAGTTTCTACGACATGATCCGATTTAGATGGTAATATAAGTGGGAGTGTGCGTGTCAAAATCATACAATGTATCATATTATATTTGTATCATTTTATAGGAGATATGATATTCTTTTGATAAAAAAAATAAAGTGGAGTACTTCTTTGATGATTATATAAAAGAGGGCGTTGTTTTAACTTTTGCCCTTTAATATATTAATGTAAAACTTTATTATATTTAAAATTTTACAATATATGTTATAGGATACTTTAAATTTATTTATTTTTCAATGTAATATTTCTTTCTAATGGTCTATTAATAGTTTATTAGTCCAAAATTATACAAATTATATTTTGTGACAATTAAGAAAATTAAGAACCCATGATTCTTTTTTGTTTGATTATTCATCCGTAAAAAATGTACGAACCAACTGTTTTTTCTTCTCTTGGACACATCCTTTGTAGCTAATGTGAGATCAAGGATAGCTTCATAGTCCACTCGTCCTTAGCTCATAACAAATGCATAAAAGTATTCACACTGAGAGTTCCTTGACATAGATGTAATGAAGGAGCTCCCTCCTATAATGAGAAGAATCTCCTTGGTCGATTTTGATGAAGCACATGAGAAATATATATAATGAAAAAATATAAGATCCATAAAAAAAATTATTAAATGATTTTTTTTTATAATAGAGAGGTGTATAAAAATTTTTACTTTTTATGTGATAAAAATATGATAATGAATAAGCTCATAAAGAGATTCTAAAGTATGGATGTCATAAGATAAGAAGCCTTTTCTTTTTCTTTTTCTTTTCTTTACTCACCACGAGCTCTCTTTCTTTTCCTTGATCTTTCTTCGGGTACGATCCATCTTTTTTTCATCAATCCGTCCATCGTGGTAAACAGACAAAGACGGGATCAGTTACTGAGGATTTCAATAAAAAATAAATCATTTTGAGGGGGTGAAGGGAAAAAACATGAAGCATGATTGGCGTCGGAGGGGCCCAAACTACATTTGTGTGGGGGTGGGGCCAGCTTGTTGGGGAACTCGGCAGCCAAACTGCTTTTCTGCTGGATTCCGAATCGGCTCTTTGATTCATTAATGTACATCCGTTTTAATTGTCTTTAGCGTCTATTAAAAAAGAATTAAATTTGCAGGACCATTACATTTTCAGATTTATTTATTTATTTATTTATTTTTTGATAAAAATAGTATGATGGAAAATAAATAAATAAAACACACCCTTTATTAGATATTGTTAAAACACCGCCCTTTTTTAATTATATCAAATGTAGTGGATATTAAATTCAAGAATTTTAATTATTGCAAAAATTCATTATATGACAGATATACATAGTTTAAGAAAAAAAACAATAAAGGCTAAAGTTGGAGGCCACTCTCTCACAAGTGGATGGATAAGAAAAAGCTCACTGGATTGAGATAAACGATAATGGAGTGTCTCACTAATAAATCGACATGCCATTCAATCCCTTTCACAATAATTCTCGTTGAATATGATCATAACTGTCCTTGTAAATATTAATAATTCACTTCCTTTTCCCGAAAGAAAATAAAAAAAAGTTGCATAAAAACAAAAGGCAACACGAAAGCAAATGCATTACAAAGCTTCCCAGCAAGCCCCTTTTTCGGGCTGTGTTGCCTACCCAATTGGGCCTCAAGTCCATTCGATGCGAGCAGCCCAATTTTAGGGTTTTCGATCTCAACGTCATTTTTTTAATTTTATTTTAAATGCACATGAATTATCACTTGCACGTACCATACCCAAATTAGTGTCTAACTCTTTTGATGGTTTTGATAGGATGTAATATGTTTTATAATATAATATATCTTTATAATGTAATTAGAATTATATCATAAGATTGATTATTTTATTTAATTTATTTTTAAATTTATAATATAATGAAATCTTGATTAAAAAATTAGTGAAGTTTTATAATTTGGATTACAAAATAAATATATATAATTCGATTATATTATGAGATCATATTTTAATCAAAATTTGAATATTTAATATGCCCCTAATTTGTCGTTGTTGGCCATCGCCCGCCAGCCCGTAAGTTCCGACAGAGGTGCAACGACCGTCGATAGAAATCCCAAAATATTTTTATTATTTTATAATAATACGAATTATATTTTTTATAAAAAATAATTGACACAAAAAAAATATAACCATCGTTGTAATCAAATATTACATACATTACATTACCAAACTTAATAATATAATAAAGATTACATTACATTATAAATTAAATGTAACATTACAAGTTCGATAAATTACATCCAACTAAACAAAGTCACAAAGTCTTTTGATAGAATACAAAAGTGGCTGGTGCAAAAATTGAATTCCCATTTCAATAAATTAATAAGATGAATCTTTTAATGGATAATTTATTTAATAATACTGGATTGATGAAGATCGATAAGAAAACTTTCATAAAGTTAAATTGAACGTCCTCAAATTTAGTCCATATAGTCTAATGAATAGTCCGCTAAAATTACTTCTCAATTTATTCTCATAATCAATAGAAAATATTTCATATATAGAACCAATCCATTTCAAATTTAACTGACAAAAGTTAAATAAACTTGTTATTTTCGGTTTCAAACTTATCTTATTAAATATTTTAAATAAATAAATAAATAAAGCTTAAGTATTCAAGTTTTACTTTTTCCTCTAAGAAAATTTAAAATAAAAAATATGTCCTAATTCTTTTTTAGTTATTTTAGGAGGATGCTTAAAGATCATTATATATATTTAGTTAATTTTAAATTTTACAAAATTATTTGTTAAAGTATATAATTTATTTTGTATGAATTTATATTAACCTTGTCACCCTAATTATAATAATATGATAGTGGAAGCATCCCATCAAAATTTAAAATTTAAGATAAAAGGATTATTTTATTAAATTTGAATATATACTTTCCACTCTATAATATATTAAATTTTTTATAATTTACCCAATCTTTATTTTTTATTATTTTTTTCCATATATAATATCTATTTTTTTTTATTAGTTAATCATTCACTTTAGTTTTTTTCCTCTCTTAAATTAAATAATATTTTAATATTTAAAAATTAATATATATATATTATTTATGAAATTTAAATTTTAAAAATAATTAGTGTAGATGTAATATTTTTTTTATATACTAGTGTGATCGTGCACACACGTTGCGTGTGTAATATAATAATATATAAATTATTTGGGTTTTTGAAAATCCGAATTATTTGGATTTTCTAGTGTTACCCTTATAAACCAAGAATTAATTATTTGTATAAGATTCGTCAAACCCATATAATAATGACGCTAGAGAATCCTAGCAATAAACTACTGTAACGGGTTTCCCTATGCAAAAAATTATTTTAAAGCTTCTTTGATCATAGTGTTGTCAATTCTAAGATATGAGATTAAAGAGAAATATATTTTTTTATATAAAACAACCAGAGAAATTAATGATGAGAAAAATTCATAATTATACGCTGTAGCCGAGCAAGGGCGGAGCTAAGCATTGATTTACCCGGGCTACAGCCCGGGGGGCCAACTGAAAATTTAATTAATTTTACTTGTTCACATCTTGCATTTTGAATTTTCAATGGAAAAAAAGGGTTTTTAGCCCCGGGGTCATTTGGAGAATTCTTTTAGCCCAGGCGGGCTATTATTCCTGGCTCCGCCAGTGTAGCCGAGTCTCGAACTCTAGATCATTGATTATTTTGCTTGTGGAATTACTAATAAATTTTGAAATTATTTTTAGTGTAAATAGAAAAAGGGCATTAACGTAAATGTATTTTAGGCTTCACCAAAATTAGTTAGTAAAGGAGGGAGATTTTTAATAAAATAGTAAGAATCCCAACAATAAACTACTGTAACGATTTTCCTATGTAAAAAATTATTTTAATTTAATATTATACTTGTCTTAGTAAAAAAACTAAGAAAAGTACATTTTTTAACATCGTCGGCCTAAAATATTTATAGAAGTTTCTTTGATCATAGTGTTGTCTCTTTTCGTATCAATTTTCAGGTAGGAATTTCCTCGCTTTTTATGTGTGTGTTGGTGTGGGTGCAAAATGTGTCTTTTAGTCCATTTCGAAGAGGCCTACTTTTCTAAGCGGAAACGCGCTAGAAGGTGTGTTTATGTTTCTTTGTATGTCTTGGTACTGTTTCTCTTAATTTCCCTTAATGAAATTCTTCATTTAATTTTTTCCTGGAATCCCCCCGAGAGGGAGAAAGGGGGGTAACGATCCATTTCAAAGAGTATAGAACTATATTTTTTTATATAAAACAACCAGAAAAATTAATGATGAGAAAAATTCATAATTATACGCTGTAGCTGAGTCACAAACTCTAGATCACTGATTATTTTACTTGTGGAATTACTAATAAATTTTGAAATTATTTTTAGTGTAAATAGAAAAAAGGACATTAACATAAATATATTTTAGGCTTCACTAAAATTAGTTAGTAAAAGGGGGAGGTTTTTAATAAAATAGTAAGATAAAAGATAATATTTAAGATAAAGTTTGTGTTAAATAACATGATGGAAATGTTCTAACGTAGCCTCAGTATTTAATTAGGATCCGGAAAAAGAACAGCCGCAGCCGGTTCGGTTCGACAATCGGCTGGGCCGGGTCCGAGCCTGGCATCATTGTTCAGGAAAGCATCGCAAGACGACCTGGCCCCTTTTTACTCTTTTTACCAGCAAAGCTAGGGCTCGCGAGGTCTTCTTATTCGTCGCGATCGATCGATCGATCAATCGGTGATTAGATCACAGCCCCCGATTGAGCGGTAGCAAGCCACTTTCACCCCTGCGCAACAGCGAGGAGGTGTCAGGAGCTCTGATTCACCTTCCCGGCGGCGGCCGTCCCACGGGTTTGTTCAATTTTCGTCTTTTTTTTCTTCCCCGACCCTTCCGCCCATTCCGACGTGTATTACGTTTGGCGAAATCCTCATGGGTTTATTTCCCGTCGTTTCCAGTAATGGAAAGATGACTTTTTTATGATTATTGACAGGAGAGAAGTGAGAAGGGGTGGATGTTTTGTGGTTCTTTCGATGGATTTGAATGCGTCACCTTTGCCTGAAGAAGATGAGCAACCTTACGCGGAGAAGTTGGAGGGTGAGGTCATGCATGAAGAAATTATCGAGTCTGCGGTGGCCACAATGCGTCGGGTATGTACTGTTCGTCCTTCTGCACACTGCCGTCTTCTAACTGTCACCTTTGCGTAACTTCGTATCATGGTGGATTATCCTGTTAAGCACCATCGGTATTCTTTTATTTTATTTTTAATTTTAATTTATTGCTTTAGTTCATCGTCTGAAACTGTTTAGCCCAAACTGTTGCTCTTCAAACATACTTCTGCCCATTTTGGTTGAATATGATGTTAGAGTCAAGCTAGTTTCCTAGTTCCTTAAAATCATTAGGTATAGCTTGCCTTGCACTTCGTAAGGCCATCCTTTGAATGGGGTTTGGGTCTTTTAGAGAACAAATATTTTTTATGGAAAGTGTTTCATATTAGTTATATCGGTTGGCTTAAGATTTTTGACAGTTTTGTTTCAGAATTATATATGTAAATTATCTTTTATTATAGTTTAAAGTGCTGATTGAGTTTCTTGCTGATGAGTAGGAGCGTGAAGAAAGGCGCCAGAAGTTGAAAAGAGAAAACCATGATGATGGTCATCGATATTCCCAACAAGCGAGAAACAGTTACATGTCCCAGAGTAGAAATACTAGACATCATGGAAGAGTTAAGGAGCTCCCTCAAGGTATTTTCTTAATCATTTGCCTTGTACTTTGACACTCTTACTTCTGTTGTTTGAGCCCGTCATAAAGATCAGCGATAAACATCATTTTTTTTTTGTTGCAATCTCAATTTAGAGTTAATCAGAAACCATATTTTGGGATCATAATGAATCATATAGAACTAATTGGTAGTGCCTTGGTAGATTAATTATGCTTTCATTAAGTCTGCATCTGAAATATTAATAAATAGGAAAAAAGTATTGAAAGTTAGCAACATTGCATTTTGGTTATGGCATTTCTACCTTGGAAAGCTATTGTGTCCACAGGGTTGAATCATAGATTGAGATTATTACAATCCAACAACCTATAACTGCAATACATTTTGCAAATTATATTCAGAATTTATGGTTTATCATAGTTACTAAGTAAAATTTTTACTTTTTAAAAAAACTTTTTGAAGATTGGATATGGATTACATTTATGTCGGTTTTTTTTTTTAAACACTTTTTGAAGATTGGATATTGAACATTTGCGGTTCCTTGACTTCCCCAAAATCTCACTTCAATTTTCTTCTCACAACAGTAGAACATACCTCAACTTCATCCACCTCAATGTATCATGCATGACGTATCAACACAACTTGTCCATTTATAGTAGTTTATATTCAGTGGAATAGATAAAAGCACTGGATTGTCATTGAATCCAATTGCAACCACAAAACTACTATCTACTGATTCTGTACTACTTGCCTGATTTGGGCATCGGGTTGCATGATCCTATGATTGTGAAACATGATGATCCTAACTACATTGGTTGTGGCACTGTTGTGACAAGTCTTAAAAGCTGAAAGTTTTGCTTTGAGCAGAGGAAAGGAGCTTCCAAGTCTTTTGCATAGCATAATGTTATACTTATGCCAACATACTTTGTAGGCTATAGTGGTCAGCAGAATGTAAACAACCTTGGAGAATCAATTTAGTAAAGAAGAGGACGTTGATGAATGCAAAGTAATTAGGAGAGAGACAAGGATGTTACTATGCATGTTTTGTTGGGTACATCTTTGATGGATGATAAATAAATGAAGATGGTATCAATATGTTGTAAGATAATTTGTTTAGTGCACAGTGTCATAATCCAAATTAATTAGATTCAAAGGTGTAGAGTGTGAAGGGAGTTCCATAAGGACTCAGATCTTATTTAGGACATCTTTCCTACAAGGGAAGAATACTGATGGAAACTAGGTGGTAGAAAGCTTCCCCATGACACCTTCTCTCCATTTCCTTTGGTGGTAAAAGGAGAGAAGGAAAAGACTTATAAATTATATTTCTTCCATATGATTGGAGTGGAACACTCACTTTTGCAAGTAAAAATCTGATCTTAAAAAACATGCAAAAGTATCCTATCTTTTCAAATCTAATTTTGATTTATGATTTATTTTTGTAATATTTTTAACCAATAAAGTTTTAACATTTAAGTTCCCTCCCCACTTCCTATCCTTGCAAGGAAATGGTCGGATGGAAAACTCTACCTTTTTCCTCCCCTAAGAGGAAATCAAAACTTAAGGGAATATTCCTAGTGTTTTTCCTATGAGTTTCTCCCCTACTCTCATTCTTAGACTAGCTTGTTGCCTAACCAAAATAATTGGGGCATGCAGTTTGCTGGTGGTGGTTATTGTTCTTGTCATTTTTATCCTTGCACTATCTTAATTCTTAACTGTTCGGGTCTTCTTAATATGAAGAAGTGTGGATTTTACTATGATGATTTCTCAAGAATTTTTTCTTGGTTAAACACTCTAATGACTTCAATCTTCAAATATAGTCACTTGAATTTGATATGAACTATTAAGTTATGACCTACTTAAAAAGCCCATTTTAGTGACATTATCTTGTGTTTATAGTGGCCTTTTATTTTCAACAACTTGTTAGTCGATACGATAATTAGGAGAAGAATTAGTATTTTGTATATATAAAAGACAAAATGGGTAGACGAGAAGGCAAACATGATAGAGAACTCGGGTTTTAAGTTATGGTACACAATAAAATGTAAAACAAAAAATAGATTGGATATTGTTGTAGATAGTTCGTTAAAAGATGAAGTTGTAGGAGTAGTTAAAAAAGGGCTAGAATTATAACCCTTAAGATAATAATGACAAAAGAAATTATGAACATAATTAGTGTATATGTACTGCAAGTAAGATTAGATGAAGCTACCAAATTAAGGTTTTGGGATGACTTAGATGAAATCTTACAAAACATTCCACCAAATGAAATGATTTTAATAGAAGTTGATCTATGGGCATGCCAGAGTGAAAAAATGAGGAATATGAGGGTACATTGGGGTTATGAGTTTGGAACGAGAAATGAGGAAGAGAAAACTATATTAGATTTTGCGATAACATATCTTTATATTAGTCAATACATTTTTTAAGAAAAGAGAACACTTAGTCACGCTCAAAAGTGGGAATAATAGATTGTAAATTGATTTTATTATGGTTAGGAAGAAGGATAGAAAGATCTGTAAAGATTACAAGATCATCCCTAGAGAAAACTTAACTACCCAACATAGGTTAGTAGTGTTGGATATACGCTTCAAACATAGTATCAATAGAAAGAAAATATATACGACTTCTAAAATTAAGTGGCGGAAGTTAAGGATGGGATGTAAAATATATTTAAGGAGAAGGTAGGAGTACAAGCATTAGGTGAAATACTGGAACTCTAATACGACATGAGATAAGATGATATTAAAGTTGAAAATAGTAGCTAAGATTGTACTTGGTAGGTCAAAGGGACATGCACCACTAGTAAGGAATCTTGGTGGTGGAATGAGAAAGTATAAGAGAAAGTGAAGGAAAAAACGAATGACTTATAAGAAATTATATATTTGTAAGAATGAGGAAAACTTAAAAAAATATACAATAATCCAGAAAGAAGCTAAGCAAGCAGTGCATGAAGTAAAGAATCAAATTTTTGAACGATTATATAAAAAATTGGATTAAAAAAGGGAAAGAGATATTTATAGAATAACTAAAGTGAGAGAAATGAAGACAATAGATCTTATCCAAATAAAATGTATTAAAGATAAATGTAATAAGGTACTAGTAAATGTTGGAGAAATAAAAGAGTAGTGGAAGAGGTGTTTTCATTAATTTTTTAATGAAGGTTTAAGTGACCAACTTAACTTATATAATTTAAGTAGGTCAAATTAACATAAAAATTTAAATTTTTATAGTAGAATTCAAACTTCAGAAGTAGAACAAGTTTTAAATAGGAAGTACAATGGAAAAATTGTTGGACCAGATGATATTTCGATAGAGGTATGGAAGTGCATGGGGGAACAACGTATTGAATGACTTACAAAATTATTAATATGATATTGAAAAAGAAAAAAATGTTTGATCAATGGAGGATAAGTACTCTAGTTTCTTTATATAAGAATAAGAGATCAGAGAGACGTACAAAATTACGCAAGCTATAAGGTATTAATCTAATGAGTCATACCATGAAATTTTGGGAAAAATAATACAAAAAATATTAAGTAAGGAGATCACAGCGACCGAAAATTAATTTGGGTTCCAAGCTCATGCTTGGAAGGTCGACAATAGAAGCTATACATCTTCTTAGACAATTAATTGAAAAATATCGAGAGTAAAAACAATATCTACACATGGTATTTATGGATTTAGAAAAAGCTTATGATAGAGTTCTAAGAGAAATTATATGGAGAATTCTTGAAAAGAGAGGTGTTAACTAATTAAGGATATGTACGCTTCAGGCGGAATAACTGAAACATGTCCAATAAAGATAGGGTTACATCAAGATCAGTTCTAAATCCCTATCTTTTTACACTAATTATGGACGAACTCACTATACATTCAAGACAATGTCGTGGTGCATCTTGTTTGTAGATGATATTGTTTTGGTAGATGAGACATGTGAAAGAGTAAATGCTAAACTAGAATCTTGGCGGGAAACATTAGAAAGGAAAGGTTTTAGGCTTAGTAGAATAAAGACAGAATATATGAAATTTAAGTTTAGCAATATTAGACGTAATGAGACAATTGTTAAGATAAGAGATGACAGATGAGCCTGAAACTTAGAATTTTAAATTTTTATGATCATTTTTGCAAAACGATGGAGGGATTGAGAGAGATGTCGTACATAAAATACAAGCAGAATGATTGAAATGGATGAGAGCATCAGGTGTTTTATGTGACCATAAAGCACCTCTAAACTTTAAAAGAAAGTTCTTCAAAATCACAGTTAGATCTGCTATGTTATATGGGGCTGAATATTGGGCTATGACTCGAGCACATAAGGAGAAGATGAGAGTTGCAGAAATGAGAATGTTAAGATGAATGTATGGACATGCAAAGATGGACATAATAAAAAATGAGAGCATTAGAGAGAAAGTCGGAGTTGCATCTATTGAGGAAAAACTTCGAGAGACACGTTTAAGATGGTATGGGCATGTACTTAGACGACTAATAAATGCTCCAGTTAGATAATGTGAAATTACGACAAACACGCATATCAAACGAGGAAGAGGAAGACCAAAAAAGACTTAGTTAGCAACAATAAAATAAGATAAAATTTATTTAAGTATAGATGATATAGTAGGAGATAGAGCTCAATTATATACAATGATCCATATAGCCGATCCCACCTAGTGAGATAAGGTTTGGTTGTTGTTGTTGTTGTTGTTTTTGTTTCTTTGTTCTTCCATAGTTGTAAAAATAGGTGAAGCTAATATTAAGTCTAAGGAGATGTCAGAAGGATTAAATTCAGTGATAGTGCAGGAACTGGATGGTTACATAAGCAACGTTTACTTTCTGTCTTTTTTTCTGGAAGTTTCAGATTTGAGGAAAATGAAGTTGGGTATTATTATGATAATCTGATTATGTCACTTATCGGAGACATAACAGAAATTAATGTAGTTGTAAGTTTACAGATTTTATGGGTTGCTAAATTGTGGATTTTAAATTTGAAGGATTAGTCAAGATTTTTTTTCTTCAACATCCACTGCTGGATTGTTTTCCCTAGAAAGTATTCAGTAATGGAATATGATTTTCCTAAAATTCTACTAAATTGTGATGTGTTAATATTGGTCTTCTTCATTTTTGTTATCAGGTTGGATAGACTGTCCTTCATTTGGTCAGAACATCGGCCTCATAATTCCTTCCAAAGTTCCTCTAGACGAGACGTTTAATGAAAGTGTGCCACCTGGAAAAAGATATTCTTCAAAACAAGTTATTAATAAACTAAGAAGTCAAGGACGCGAAGTGAGTTGTATGCTTTGTTGACAATATCTGTTTATGATTTCCTTGCTTGTTTCATGGGAGTTATGATCATTTACAAAAGATTGCTTCCTCTATCATTAAAATACAAATTATGTTTTACTTAACAATTTTTGTCCTTTTGTACTATAAAAAATCTTCCAGTCTGTTTCTGAATCTTATTGTGTCCGACAATATTAGATTTTATTCTACGCCATTGTAATAGTTAATATATTCAGTTCATTGTGTAAAGATCCTATATTAGTTTGTTTATAGTTATCCATGAATTGAAGATAGAATCAAGATGAACACTTAACTGTAACTTGCTATGCATATTCAAATAAAACCTTGAAACAAACTACTTTTGCTAGGTCATATTACCTCCATGCTTTCATTCTCACCCATGTAGTTCTCATTGCCAAGGATTATTCTATTGTCTAAAACGATTGCCAACTAATACCAAAATGATCATTTCCCTAGGAAAAAGAATGAGATTACGATCAATGAAACTAGGTGTTCAATTATTCTGCCTTAGAGAGGAGAACTAGGGTCTGCATAGTTCAAAGACAGAGTCAATTAATTAAATTAGATATGTCATTGCGCATATAAAAAAACCAGTCCCATAACCATGACTCATAGGCTTACAGTTACTCATTTATTCATGTCATAATTTGGACTTTTATGTTCTACTAATCTTGTTGCCCATCAACTTTTCTATTCCTTTCTGATACAATACTGGAGAGTTAATAACCTTTCTCACCTGTTCTTTAAGGGTGTTAGGTGTTTAGGATCCACAGAATTCCAGTTATTCATGTGGTGAATGCTTGGTATCCTAATAAATTAAGCTATTAAGTTTAGCTGGTTGGCTACTTATCATTATTCTAATTTCTTATCTGAAACCATGGCTGTAGTTCTGCTATGTTCAACACGTTCCTTTATGCTTGTCATGATTAGAACTTGTGGAAAATAATACTGTTCTCAGATTTACAATATATTTTTAATCATACAATTATAAAACACTATTTATAAAATTCCATAAAGAGATAAAATGCTAATTTTGTTAAGAAAATGGAGATCAATTCAAAAAATGCACTATGTCATAATGACTATTCGATGTACTATGTCCTAATATTCTTGCTCATATTAGGTTGGGCCCTAACACCCTTATGAAACTAAAGATACCATAACATCTGAAGTTTCTGCTAGTGAGAGGTGGATGAGCAGATGGTAAATGAAGCATATGGGTGGATGTGTTAGACTAAGCAAATGAAACATTGATATAGATGATGCAGATGATTAGAAGTGTTATTTGAGATAAAAAGAATTAATAATCTTTATTGAAGAGTGAGACATATTTATATAGAAACTAGGAATCTATCTTAGGAAACTATAATTAAGCTAATTGTCAATTAGCTAATTGACAGATATATTAACTAATATTGTCCTTCAAGTCGGAGCATAGATATTAATTATACCTAACTTGTTACAAAGATAATCAACCCGAACTCTATTTAAAGATTTTGTGAAGATGCCCCTAGTTGTTCTCCTGTCTTTACATATCCTGTAGAAATCAATCTTTGTTGAATTGTCTTATGAACAAAATAACAATCAATTTCAATGTGTTTAGTTTGCTTATAAAACACAGGATTCGATGCAATATGAAGAGCAACTTGGTTATCATATCACAATTTTGCTAGCACTAAAATTTTAAGTCCTACCTCAGTCAAGAGTTGATATATCCACGTTATCTCACCACAGACTGTGTCATAGCCTTATATTCTGACTTTACACTAGATTATGACTTAACGTTTTTGCTTTTTACTTTGTTATGAGATTAAATTTTCTCCTTCAAAGATATAATAACTTGAAGTAGATCTTCTATCCATTTTGGAATCTGCCCAATTTGCATATGAAAAACATTTAATATGAGTGTGCCCATGAATTGTATATACGATATCTTGTCCGGGTGCACCTCCATATAATACAAAATTTGCTCTAATGTTAGATGACATAACCTGGCTGATAACACTAACCGAATATGTAACATCTGGACGAGTAAGGTAATTCAACTTCCCAACCAATCTTCGATATCTCTTAGGAGGTTCAAATAGTTCCCATCTCCTATGAGATGCATTTTTTGAGTCATTGGAGCACTATCTGCCCCCAAATTTTCCAAACCAAACACGAGGACTTTGTATCAAACCATACAAAGATTTTCGAAGACGACAAACTTGTCTTGACTTTCCCTAGCAACAAAACCAGGGGTTGTTCTGTATACACCTCCTCCTGAAGATCCACGAAGGAAAATATCTTGATATCAAGTTGATGTAAAGGTCAATGTTGAGTAGTAGCTATTGAAATAAACAATCGAACATGTCAACTTTGCAACAAGAGAAAAAATGTTGTAATAATCCACACCATAAGTGTGAGCATCGCCTTAGCGACAAGATGGGCTTTTAATCTAACAATTGACCCTTCCGGATTGACTTTAACTATGAATACTTATTTGCATCCAATAGCCCGGTTCCTTGAAGGTAGATTGACCAAGATCCAAGTGTCATTATCATTTAAAACATTCATCTCCTCCATCATTGCATCTTTCCAACCAGGATGAGATACGACCTCACAGACACTTTTAGGAATAGAGATAGAGGCAAGTGAAGCAATAAAAGAACAAGAAGAAGACGACAAGCCGTTATACGAAATAAAAGAAGTAGGATAAGTACACTGTGTTTACCTTTGTATAACACAATAGGAAGACCATCGCTCAAGATTGGATTTGATGACGAAGTAGTAGTTGTAGGATATGAATCAAGAGGTTGACGCCTGGAGTAGACTTGAATAATAGGAAACTTGACATGAGCCGGTTCCGAGACAGGTGCGGAGGATGTGATAGAATGCACCAACAAATCATCCTCCTCCTTTTGACGAGTTGGAATAGGTGAGGGCGAGAAATAAGATGTGTCTTCCATGAAGGTAACATTAATTGGGACAAGATATTTGTTAATACTAGACAATAATACCTATAACCTTTCTGAAGACGAGAAGAACCAAGGAAGATACACTTCAAAGACTTGGGATCTAATTTAGTGACATGCGGACGAACATCCCGAATAAAACAAGTGTTACCAAATATCCTAGGGTTAACACGAAATGACTTATTTGGAAAAAGAATTTTGTAAGGGATCTCACCACGAAGAACAGGATGACATGCGATTAACTATGTTGCATGGATATGAGTACGGGTATCATATCATACACGATATGGATATGGAGATATGGAACATTTTGAAAATATAAGGCACGATACAACAATTATTAAAAATGGCAGCCCGGTGCACGAAGCTCCTGCCACGCGGGTTCCGGGGAAGGATCCATTGTACGCATCCTTACCTGCTTTTTGCAAGAGGTTGTTTTCAGAGAACAATTATTAAAAAATATAAAAAAATTATATATATATATATTATAAAATAGAAAAGCATATTACATCAATTATAATATCCATTACAAATAAAAAGTAAACATAACAAAATATAAAACACCAAATCCATTTTAAAAAAGTAAAAAAAATAAATTAAGCATTCATATCGGTCTCATCACCAACACCGCCTTCGTCAGTAAATAAGACTAACTCCCATTCAGGTTTATCAAGAGACAAATTGAAAATTTCAAGGATAGCAGCACCCTCTATGTCCATGGAATCAAATTCATCTACTCCAACATCCCATATTTTACTTTTTCCTTAACTCCTAGATAAAAGATGAAGATTACCGTGAACATACACCAAATCTTTTGCTCTTTGTAGTGTTATCTTGTTCCTCTTCAATGAGTGTATAAAACTGTAGGTGCTTCAATTTCTCTCACAAGAAGAAGAAGATGGTTATCCAAGTAGCTTTAAAGCTAAAATTTGAAGAGTTGGTGCAGAAGCACATGGATAACCCACCACGTAGTTGGAGACATCAAACCTCGATCACACATTGCATCATTATCAGAAAAATCATCAATGGCAGCTGAAAAAGAGGCAAATTCATTGACACTTCTTCGTTCGGATGAATTGGAGTAATATCTTTCAATGCACTTTTTCCTTTCCCTGGTAATTTCGATGTCTCTACGAGGAGGAAGATGATTGGGAGATTCTTGGAGCCACTCATGGCTATAATACCTATATTAAAAGATTGCTAGTTTAACATCATTCATGAACTAGTATTTTTAATTTGATAAAACTTAAAAAGTTACATTTTTTAGAGCTTTACCTTGGATTTAAAGAATGCGCCAAACAATGTAGAGGTGTATTGCTTTTATTCCATAGCTCCACTAGAATATTATGAACAATCTCATAGAACTTTGAATCTCCACTATGAGTCCCTTTTGAGATAGCAACTGTCATTTCATCCCACCACTTACTAAATGAAGACAAGGTTGATTAGTGTCCGCTTTTCTTAGCATCTCATAAATCGAATTTGTGAAAGCAAGTATATAATCAATCTTTTCCCAAAATTGATCATTCAATATCTTGTACTTCACTACTCTGGCCTTCTCTACATCATCCTCCTTGTACAGATCCCAAACCTTGTCTTCATCTAGTCTATGAGTGGTGGAATGAAATGAGAGTTGCTATCTCAAAGGGGACTCATAGTGGAGATTCAAAGTTCTATGAGGTTGTTCATAATATTCTGGTGGAGCGATGAGATAAAAGCAATACACCTCTGCATTGTTTGGCGCATTCTTTGAATCCAAGGTAAAACTCTAAATTTTTTTAACTTTCTAAGTTTTAGCAAATTAGAAATATTAGTTCATGAATGATTTTAAACTATCAATCTTTTTATATAGGTATTATAGAAACATGAGTGACTCCAAGAATCTCCCAATCGTCTTCCTCCTTATAGGGACATTGAAGTTTCAAGGGAAATGTGCATTGAAAGATATTACTCCAATTCATCCGAACGAAGAAGTGTCAATGAGGAGTTTGCCTCTTTTTCAGTTGGCATTGATGATTTTTCTGATAATGATGTAACATGTGATCGAGGTTTGATGTCTCCAATAAGTGGTGGGTTATCCATGGTGCTTTTGCACCAACTCTTCAAAGTTTAGCCTTAAAGCTACTTGGACAACTATCTTCTTCTTCTTGTTCTGAGAGAAATTGGAGCACCTAGAGTTTTATACACTCATTGAAGAGGAACAAGATAACACCACGAAGAGCTGAAGATTTGGTGTATGTTCACTATAATCTTCGTCTTTTATCTAGGAGTCCACATTGTAGTGAAGGAGAAAGTAAAATGTTGGAGCAGATGGATTTGGTTCCATAGGCATGGAGGGTGTTGCTATCCTTGAAATTGCTAATTTGTCTCTTAATGAACCTGAATTGAAGTTATTTTTTTGTTTGTAATGGATATTATGATTGATGTAATATGATTTTCTATTTTAGGATTTTTAATACTATATATATATATATATTATATTTTTTAATAATCGTTGTATCCTAGCCGTATCGTGTCATATTTTCCATATCGCCGTATCTGTGTCATGCCCGATACAATACTCGTACCAGTATCCATGCAACAGTGTCAAACCCGCGAACACAAGATGTAGACCCATCAACTAAAGTAACAGTATGAGTATTAGCATTGTAATAAAAGTAGAAAAGAGATGTCATATGATCCGTGGCACCGGAATTAATAACCTTTTTGGAGGATGAGGAAAGAAGACATGCATTTTGTTTACCTGAATTAGCAATAACAGTGATATAGAGAGATGAAGACTCGAGTGATTCCTTATATTTTGAGAACTTGGTAAATTCATCTGCAGAGATAAAGATTGATTTATCAGAGACATCATTAGTGGATGCAATATGGGCCAAGTGTTTTTGCTGATTTTTATACTAAAACTTCTACACTCAAACATCGTATGACCGACAATAGTTGCACATAATACCATCCAAATTCGGCGTTCGAGTTTCAAAGGCCTGTGAGCCACCTTCTTTATTTCCACTGTGACTAGTTAATCTTTCGGGCACATAATTAGTATTATGACTCACTAAAGCACCACTAAGTGGAACGAGTGCAGTACTTTATGTACGAAGAACATAACTAAATACATCTCGTAAAGAAGAGACCTTAGAACTAGAGGGGACTTGTGACTTAGGAGACTCAAAGTCAGGAGATAGGCCAATGAGGAAGCTCATGATAGTCATCTGCGATGGTGGCAAGGATCACTGGTAGCCGAGATTGGGCGACACCAGTAATGCTTCTGATGATGCGTATTGGTCGATGGGATAGGGCTGATGCGGTGGCTACTCGGCGGTAGAAATATGAGATTACGATGATGTGGAAGGATAGTCGGTGTTCTGTGCGGCGCTGGGTCAGCACAGGAGCAGCCCCGTGCGTTGTGCGTCGAGGAAGGGGAGGCACAACAGCGACCGATGCGTCGATGAGCAGTATTGCGCGGACAGAGGAGGGAAGGAAAGAGTGCTGGCGAGGAGGTCATGGCCGGCAGGTGGAGGCGCTTGCGCGTGGGCGACGGTGAGGCAGTGATGCACTGTGGAGATGAAAGTACGTGAGAGGTAGAAGAGACAGAAATGGAACCCTAATTTTGAATTCTTAATTTCGAAGTGGCTCTGATATCATATTATTTGAGATAAAGAAATTGATAATCTTTATTGAAGAGTGATGCATATTTATATACAAACTATGAATCTATCTTAGGTAACTATAATTAGACTAATTGACAATTAATATATACAAATATTATGGTAACTAATATATACACATAATAAGAAGAAATAAATCAATCAGCATATGGACTTTGTTTATGTAGTGCTTCCATTCATGAATAGGGTCAGACTCTGTAATAACATAGATTGATGGAGCAGAGACGGTGAATAATAGAAAGGTGGAGAGGATTAGAAGCAGTTGCACTCTTTGAAGTTGGCAAAGAGGATTAGCAGTGACATTAATATGGACCAGAGTGGATGGATAGTAGCAGGAGCAAAGAAGGCTCATGGTAGAATGAGAAGGATATAGTCAGAGAAGAGTATATTTGCAAATCTTCTGTTGGGTGCAAATCTAGAACTAGGGTAATTCAGTGACAATAAGAAACACAAATTTAGCTATAGAGAAACAACATGTTTGCAGACTAGAGACTAGAAGAGCAGATATTCTAGGCCCGACGATAAGATTTGATGTAGATAAATGTCCTTCTGAATGAGGATTGAGAAAAAAATGTTGAAAGAAAACAGTCTCTGATACCTTCCTAAATTTATTTGGCCAATCATTTTCCCCCAAAGCTTGAATTTTTATGACCAATCTGTAGATTTATGTTTGAAGCTTAAACTATATTTTAACATAAGTAATGATAACATTTGATCAATTTCTCATATTATGCTCACAATCTACTTAACTGGTTCCTTAGTCTAACTTACGTTTTAGAACGTTCTAGTTGTTCTTTCTGTAGTAGTCGAACTTGGCAAACCCCAATACAGATTGATCAATTGGATGAGATAGACAAGAGCCAATCTGATTCTAATCAATATCTCAAACATGTGCCTGAAGATGGCCTGAAAATTGACCTTCAATTAGAAATCATAAAGATCTCGATGAATATTGAATGCGAGTGAGAATTGGAAGGAATTGACAACTTTCAAAATAGGCTGATTTCTCAACGATCTTATGACAAGAATAAGAAAAAGGAGAATAAATCTTGAGGTTAGAAGAGGAGGCGGAGAATCTCAACCTCAATGCACTGCTGTTGGTTGAAGGATTCCATTTCAAGGAGATTCTCTTTGCTACACCCCTTGTTGAAGATGTTGAATTACTTTGACATATGGGGTGGGATAAAAAGGCGTGCCTCGGAAGAATTATAGCTTTGAGAGGAGGAAGGCTTCATATCTTGTGATTCCATGAGGCTTCATTTGAGAATTCATGAGAAGGATATGTGAGTTATCAACCTAATAATTATTGTATTGCTAATTAAAGGGTGTAGGATTTGAATAGGTATAATTCTATTAAGTTTTTATTGTTTGATAGTTAAGATTAATTATACTAGGTATAAGATTTGAACGTGTGAGTAATTTAAATGACTAACTGTGTTAGGTAATGAACATTACATACCAACTATTAACTAACATGTAAGAAACCAATAATCATGTTTTATTTATAATACCAATAATAACGGAAATTGTTAAATTATTTACTTGATTAATATTTTGAAATAATATTATCATTGAATATATAGTATTCAATTAATATAAATAATAATAAAATATATATTCAATTTGTATTAATATTATAATAATGAAATCAACCGCACTAATATAATAATGATATACATACTAATAGGCTTGTTAATCCAATTCTAAAAAAGTTCGAAACAAAATTAAATATCATACTAATACATATTAACCTGATGCTATTATATTAATATTATAATAATGAAATCAACCGCACTAATATAATAATGATATACATACTAATAGGCTTGTTAATCCAATTCTAAAAAAGTTCGAAACAAAATTAAATATCATACTAATACATATTAACCTGATGCTATTATGAGCATATGATATTCATTAATCTGAAAATAATTATAGAATGATTATCAAGTAGTCATATCAATATATTATTTTAATCAATTTAATACGCTCATTCTGTATTTTTTCAATTCTTTTTTAACTGATTCCAATTTAACTGATTCTACTGATTTGATATGGTTGATATCTCTCACATACACATCTTATTTTTTTGGACCAGTGGGTACTAATATCGATTTTGACAACCATGCTTCTTGGACGTCAAAGATAATAACCCGTGTAGTTCCATGCTCCAAAGCTAGTGCGATCATTATCCACATTGAATATCTATGGAATAGCTGAAATCCCACCAATCTATACATTTATATTCATATGTTAAACTATATATAAAGATTAGTAAAGATAATGTTTGATCAATTTATCATATTATGCTCATGATTTGCTTAACTGGTCCCATAGTCTAACTCAGGTTTTAGAAGGTTCTAATTGTTCTTTTTGTAGTAGTCAAACTTGGCAAACCCCAATATGGATTGATCAAATTGGATTGAGATAGACGAGATTCTAGTTATATCTCAAACATTTCTGATGATGGCCTGAAAATTGGCATTCAGTTAGGATCTTGAATCTTGATGAATATGGAATGAATCAAGTGAGAATCGGGATGATCTGACAATTTTTGACTTTACAAATAATCATGTTAGTTATTCATAGGCCATCCGTCTAAGCCAGCAGATAGAAAACCTCTTAGTATTGTGTGTATTCAAGATGTTCTTTACTGCTTTGGGGTCAAAAGTTTAACTAGAAAGTTTTTATGAGTTACTGGATACATTCAACAGATGTTTCATCAATTTTTAGTCCGGGGCCAGCTCCTTGTCTTCACATGTACTATGTTTTATTGAACTGTTTTAGCATTTTGTTTGCTTCCTTTCTAATTTCCTTGTCTAGTCCCTAAGGCAAATTATATTTAATTATTTATGGCACTTTTCATCAGCTTGGATTGGTAATTGATTTGACAAACACAAGACGCTACTATTCACCATTTGAATGGACCAAGTTGGGCATTAAGCATGCCAAGGTAAGGAACTTATTTTCCCTTTCCCAACTGGTTATATGGAGCTGCTTATAAAACCTTTTCCTAATACAGATTCCATGTAAAGGACGTGACTCTGTGCCGGATAATGAATCTGTAAATATGTTTGTTCACGAGGTTAGTGCTAACCCATTTGCTGTTTGATATTCTACCCTTATCTGGATAATATTGTTTAAAACATGATATCATGCTAATATGATTCAATCTTTCTCCATGATTCTTTATGTTCTTTCTCCACAGGGAAGTGATTGTATTATAGGTTGTCATAATTGGGAGTTCTAATGGTTCGTGTTTATCTTTCTATTTGTCAGTTTTCATGTAGGATTGATTACTTCTATATAAAACAAGCTAACTATCAACAATTTAGTTACTGTGAAACTATGCAAGTTTTTAAATTAATGTTTATGCTTCTATGAAGCATCAGCAACCACAAAATAAGTTGTTAATTTGCTGCACACATCTTCCCACCATTTAGTTTTATGTATGAATATTTCCCGGCAACTCCAAGTGTAATTATGTCGCTTATATTTTTAGTAGATTTTCTTTCTCTACTACATCCCATCACACCTCTGGTTTCAGTTGGCGCACCTTGTGTTAGCGAAAACACATGGGTATCTATTGCCAATCATGTCTTTTCTGTGCCTATAACATATTTATTTGCTTATTTTAGCTTCCTTAGCAACTGCATGTCCTTCTCATTAGTTGCTATCTCTGCTATGCTAACTTTAACTCTGCCATGTTTAAATGTCAAACCCCACAAACATGGCATACCTACAACTGTCTTATGGGAACTTTCTTTTAGCTTAAAGGTAAAAATATTAATATGGTCTGGTCACATGACACAGCCAGCGGAAAGTTAAGCCAGTTTTCAGTTTGGTGTAACATGCTGACACATTTTTGACCTGTACATCAAACAACAATACGAATGGGTAGAGCCATTTTACTCATTTATGGCCTTCTTATCAATATAAATATTTTATACATATACATGAATACTTATATTTAAATGTACTCCTAAAATTACTTTATTCAATTTGATATCAGGTATTACAATTTCTGTTCCGCCACAGACACTCGAAGAGGTATATTCTTGTTCATTGCACTCATGGCCACAACCGGACTGGTTTCATGATTATCCATTTCCTCATGCGGACTCAACGAATTCACGTTGCTGAAGTAGGTGATATTGCTACTTTCCTACCTAAAAAATTGAATATGATTTGCCCTCTAAAGCCTTTGATCACTGTTTCCTATTTATTAAACAGGCATTGCAAATATTTTCTCATGCACGTCCACCAGGAATATATAAGCAGGAGTATATTGAAGCACTTTATAAGTTTTATCATGAAAGTCCAGAGAACGTTTTTTGTCCTCCTACTCCAGAGTGGAAAAGGTCATCTGATCTTGACCTGAATGGTGAAGCTGTGCAGGACGATGATGATGAAGATGGTGATACTGGAATTGGATTGTCTGTATGTGTTTCGTGCTGTATAAATTCTTTGTCCTTTTTGTTTCTTTTCTTACAATGCTTTTAACTTTAAGTTCATATAAAGTAATACTGGTGATATATCTATTAGGAGTTTTGTGAAATAATATACGAGATTATTTTGGTGGATATTTGTCTGTAGCACATAATGTTTTGCTTTATTTTTCCTCTTTTTGTGACCCGAAGCTTTACTTCTCAGATGATATTAATCATATTGATTAATGGAGGCATTGGCCATCATATTGAAGTCACATGCCCAATTAATAAAATTGGAACCTGCGCGTGCATTTTAGCGACATTGTTAGCCATCAATTAACTGTTTTTTGCATCACATGGAAATCATATGCACAGTTAGAAAAAATAATAGCCTTTTCTGATTGACTCCAAATTATTTTTTCTCTGTCGAAGAGTTTTTCTATCTATAGACTTTGACTATTACAGTTGGAAATCATCTATCTATAGACTTTGACTATTACATGATTATTGTTTTACTTTGATGGAAAATAGGCTGGATGGAAGAAAATGATGCAAAAATACTAAAATAACATTTTGTTTCTGTTGGTTGAAAATAGACTGAAAGTAGCAGATCATAAACATTCCAACTTTTCCTTGGTTTGTTTTCTTCCTAGTATGGTCAGGAATGGAACGAATGTTTCCTAGTAAAAAGTTACCCTGTATACCACTTTCTTATAAACCTCCTGTCCCACTTAAGGCAACTGCAAATATATGATGCCTACAATCACACTACCAATTTTTCTCTAGTGACCCCCAAAATCTAGGGTCTACAACAATACAAACTCACATCCACACAAGCATGATAACACAAAGCCAAGGTTAGTATTGCTGTTTTATCGAATATGAATTTCCATCCTTCTCAAATGACAAAAGGAACACTCCAAAATAAATTTTCGTCCTCCTGAGTCAACAAACCAAGAAAATAAATTATCATCTTCCCACCTTATTTTTTGTACTCATAAATAAATACGACCTTGTATCACTTGGATATTTTCTTTATAAGAAGCTGTTCATTTTTATTATTCTTTGGCTTCTTTTGAAACATGGTAAATCTACTGTCTTACTGATCCTTTATTGACTTGGGAAGTGCTGGAGTTTACACTTGCTTTCTTTTTCAGGCGGATATGGATAATAAAGTCTTAACAAATGATGATGTTCTAGGCGATGCAATTCCTTTTGACCAGCAAGATACCATGCGCCATCTTTGTTACCAATTCCTTGACTTAATTCCACCAACGGTATTAATGTTTTTTCGCATAGCTTGTAAAGCAATTGCTACTTCTTTTGGTTATGTGCATTGGAAGGTCACAAGATGATATTGCATAAGCAAGATGAAGTACCTGTAATCACATTTGAATTTTAGATCATGAGGTTCTCTATGTTGTTGTTTCTAGAAACTTTGCAAATTATGATTCAACTTCTTCTTAGCTTTCTTACTTTTATTTCCTGGTCTCTCTCTCTCTCTCTCTCTCTCTCTCTCACTTTTCTAAACTTTATTTCTCAAGTTATGTAAATGTAACTAGGCTATCTTCTGTTTCATCCTGTGCCTTTTCTTTAGTTTGAAACTAATTCTTTCTCATTTATAATTAGAGCTTATGTAACTCAGTTTTAAATCGCTATAATATGCAACAAATTGTTAAAACTTTATTTTCATGATATGATTTTGCCATCTTATTAATAATTTACTTGAAGCTGACCTCACCTAGTGGAGTAATGGGATAAGGCTTGGGTGTTATTGTATTAATAATTTACTTGATCATATACTTTATTTTTCTGTATTATCTCTTATTATTTCTGGGATTTCATCCTTGGTTTGTAGGGAAGAGCAAATCTTCAATTTCCTGGCTCACATCCTGTTTCTCTCAACAGGTCAGTGTTTATTTTGGACTTTTGTACTTAACATGCTAAACCTGACTTGAAGAGATGGGTAGTAATTAATGGGAGGAGTAGCACATTGTTTTTGTCAGTCTAGTGTGAACATTAGAGGTGTATAAAACTGATAATTTGTAGGTTCTCTGCAGTAGTTTTTTGGCTGTGTGTTCTGATTGTTTCATGTTCAAGATTTTGCTTTCTGCTATAGAGAGTATCCTACATGTGGTTATTCCTTCTTTACTTTATTACACTTGATGGAATTTAGGTCCCAATCTGGAATAAGCCAGACATGTATCCTTGTGTGAATCATATGGCTTACAGTGATTTGACCATGTGACATGATTATACAAGTTTTTAAAGTGCACAAATTGGATGTTAAAAGAAGTTGTTTGCTACAAAGTGCACTGTTGATGCCCCTCTTTTAGTTTTCTACTTTGCGAGTTTATTTCTCCTGTAAAACAGACTTATTTAAATGTCATTCTTTGGAGCGAGCTAGTATGACCAATAAGAAGAAATTGGCATGGTGTTGGCTTCACTTTTTTGATGTAGATTTTTAACTGTATAGTTAATGACATGATGTGGAAATAATTTATTCATCACACAAAACAATTATGTGTCGACACAGGCAAGGGTATGCTAGCGTTCAATTGTTGATGAGTTCCCAAATCTTTTGTACTTTCAGAAGCTTAGTTAGTGGAGCTCCACATCTCTCTCTCTCTCTCTCTCTCTCTCTCTCTCTCTCTCCCCTAGTTTACAAATATGAAGGGGGGTCTGGCACAACGGTAAAGTTATTGTTGTGTGACCTAGTGGTCATAAGTTCGAATTTTGGAAATAGCCTCTTGCAAAGCAGGTTAAGGTTGCATACAATAGACCCTTCGCTGGGACCCCGTATTTGCGGGAGCTTTGTGCACCGGTGGCCTTTTTTTCTATTTTACAAATATCCATATATATGGTAGAAGAAATTAATCTGATTCTCACTCTATATTTCATGAAGGGATAATCTGCAACTACTAAGACAAAGATACTACTATGCTACATGGAAGGCTGATGGAACACGCTACATGATGTTTATTACTAGTACTGGATGCTACCTAATTGATAGAAATTTTTGTTTTCGGAGAGTTCAAATGAGGTTTCCACTGAAGAATGCTGCTGAGGTACACCTGTTGTAGTTTATTATGCCACATTCTGTAGCTTTATACCTTACCTAATCTGTTTGTTTATGCATGATCAATCTCTTTTTGATGAAAGGGTTTCCACAATGACACGCTCATTGATGGGGAAATGATTATTGACGAAATTCCAGATGTGGGACGGAAGAGAAGATATTTAGCTTATGATTTAGTTGCACTGAATCATTGCTCTGTTATGAAGGTATTGTAACTTCTTTAACATGTCTATCATTATTGTCTAGCACTCTTAATTGTATTTTCTAATACTTTATTAGTTATAATTTTAAGTACAAAATATTTTTATAATTTCAGGAACGGCTAAATTTACAAAATTGATCTGTTAATAACAATTTAGTGAATGTGAATGGCTATCAGCCAATCTGGGAATAATGATAAAACGAGATGAGAGTGGGGGTGCATTGGGTATAGATAAGTTGCGAATGTTATATCCCAATATTATTTGAGAAGGGATACCATAATTCATTATCAAAGAAAAGGTAATTAGGAACAATAAAATTTGAGATGGGGTACAAAATATAATTCACTCGAACACTCAGATAGCTAGTTGTAAATATTGAATATCACCTTCAAGTAAATCTGCATGATCTAACTCAGCCAAGGAAATAATTAAAAATTTTGAAACAACAAATAAGAATAATAATTAATGCAAAGAACTTAAAATATGTTTCGCATGGTTTGAAGACATTGTTAGCTCTTACAAATTTGTTAGTATATTATAAATTCCTAAAGCTTTCACCTTGTTAGTTTTTCTTTTATGCAACTGAATGACACCCAGCTTTAATTTTACACTGAGAGTTACGAGCTAATAAATAAACTTAATAAGCTACTATTCTTACCATTTGCTCAAGTATTTTGGGCAAGTGGATGAACCTACCAAATTAATGGGTTAATTTCCTTATCTAATAAGAGGGTCATGACACCCACTCAGATTCTAACTGTAATGCGCTGAGTGAGCCCCTTCTCATGGATGCATTAACTACACTGATGGTGTGACAGTTTCATAGATGCACACCTCTTGTTGGTCAAAGGGTTGTGTTGTGGAGAAGCTAGATATCACTTATAAGTTATAACACATCCATGCACGCTGTTTACATGATACAAGAGCATCACGTACTTGATTAGAATAATAAAGAATAAGAATTTGTTTATTAATAATGAAATGGATTATGCATTAATCCATTATGACAAGAAAAGTTCTGAATTAATTATGTTAAAAATACTGTAAGTGCTATAATTATAAAAAGAAAAGTAAAGGAACAAGAAATAGCGGAAAGCTACAATGTCATACTAAAACTCTAAATTCATTGGCAACAATGTTGTAGAATAGTAGATGCAATAGTATATCAAATGAGCTGAGTCAATGCCTCTATTTACCTGACTCATCTGAAAATAGGTATGAAAATAGCAATTATATGTAACACTGGTAAAGGAGCCTCCTAGGAAACCCAAAGATAATAAAAGCAAAATAATCAAGAACGAACCAATCATGCAATTCTTTCATGAAGTTTAATGTTAATCACAATCACTGTAAATGTATTCGAGCATTCATGTTAACTACACATTTATGCTAACAAATCAACTAATTCTATTATATATATATATATATATATGTATATATATATATTCATTTTTTGAATTTTTTTACTGATTCCGATCTTCCAATTTTATGTAGTCAATACCTAAACCTTTGAACTGATTGATGTTATACAAATTCTGCCAACTATGATATCCTACATTTTAAATGTCTTTAACTTTGCATTTATTTCTTTACTTCTTCTATTCCCTTGATGTTCTAATCCAATATTGTCATCTCTTTTGACTTCCACTAGCCTTTTTGCCATATGTGGATACTGTTAAAGTTGTTATTGGTATTTCTCTTTTGTAGTAGTTTTCCATATTTTCATGGGCAAATTTTATCATGTTACTTTTTGGGTGTAGTTGCCATTTTCTGAGAGGTGGAAACTACTAGAGGAAGAAGTAATTCGACCAAGGAATTATGACAGAAAACAATTAGAGTTCGAGGGCAAGGGCCATCCCATTTATAGATATGACATGGAGCCATTTTCAGTAAGTAACTCTAAAGATATGTGCCTTAGTTATTTGCTGACATGCAACAGATACTATTGATCGTTGAATTGAACAGGTTCGCAGGAAGGATTTTTGGTTTTTGTCGACTGTTACTAAGCTTTTGAAGGAGTTCATTCCTAGGCTTTCACATGAAGCCGATGGTCTCATTTTTCAGGTACTATATCATCTTTAGTAGTATAAAATTCTTATCAATGTTAACAAAGGTTATTTCATTCAAGTTTAAATTTTAAAAAAGGTTGATTTAACTGGTTTAGAAAATTTGTTTCCTGGTGCAAAGATTATATACCATGTAGACACTACTTTATCAACAACAAATAATTTCAAAGTTCTTTGATCTTCTCTACTTCAATAGCGCATGAATGTATCAACTACTTCCGTTGTTCCCTAACTTAGGGATGGCTACATCAAGCTTATCCCACCACACCTTTGAACTTTATCTTATAGTTAGTAATATTTGTGTGCATTTATATCTTCTTTAATTACGTTTAAGTTGAGATCTTATTGGTTTTCCCTTTATCCCACAATGCACAAATTTTAACTAGTATATTGCTACTTCCTGTGATGATAATTCTAATTAGAATTGTACTTTCCATCTCCCTTTTTTGTCTGTTGAGAAAATTGTAGGAATCTCTGAAGTTATCATTTTAGTTGATTGTAGCTAGCATTAATCTATCTCTTTCTTGACTTCCAGGGATGGGATGATCCATATATACCACGTACACACGAGGGTCTCCTGAAGTGGAAATATCCAGAAATGAATTCTGTTGACTTTCTCTTTGAGGTTTTTTTATTTGCCTATCTTTCATTTTCCATATTTCCTTGTTATATCGATCAACTTCGATCATCTGTTCATGCTCTTGTTTGGTGTCTTTCCTTATTTGCAGATTGGAAGTGAGAATCACCAATTGCTATTCCTTTATGAAAGAGGAAAAAAGAAACTCATGGATGGGGCTCGGGTTTCATTTTCAGGTGAATGCTTGTTCCAATTATATCTATCATTTCAATTTAAGAGAACATTTAGCAGCATGTCCTGACTCTTAAGACTGACTTGTTTTGCACCGTCACCTTTTTTGTTCCTTGGTACATGATACGTTCTGTTTGTAGCTTAGAGAATGCGATTTTAGATTTTGAGCGGAATCTATTTGGTGCATAAGCTTTTTTTGTTGTGGTGCTGTTTTTCTTGTGGAAGAACAATCTTACTGGGATTCTATGCAGACACACTCGCTTGGAGATAAATATAATGTGTCAATCATTAGTATCCTGATGACTTTGTGCAGAGAAAGATGGGCATTTAAAAAATTAGATAATGTATCTTCTTAAAGATCTAGAAAACCTTTTTAATGGTGAGTTATTTACCTTTCTAGAGGTGCTCCCGAGGCATACCATGTGAGAGATGAAGTGAAAACCATTTGACAATTTAATACATGAACATATTTGGAGTTTTGATTTTGTATATCCATGAACAAGCTCTATTTTGTCTTCAAGCCAAATTTGTCCCAACCATAAAAGTTTGGTTATATAAACATTAGTTGAAGTTCTATACAAGGGTGCACCACTAGTAACATCTTTTAAACACCTTTTTACTAAATTTAACTAAAGTTAGATTGCAGTTTCCCTCAATTCCTTCCATGCTCTAGTAGCTTCAATCTAATATTTGCTGTTGAACATGATATCATCTCAACCTTTATTCAATCTATTGGAGCTACACCTAATTGGTTTTCAATATGAACAAACTCTCTATATAGGATGTAATAATTAGAGAGTATCAGCGACAGCAAATTGTTCATTAGTTTATCCAGGGGATTTGAGTTTTCCCCTTTCTCCATTTTGCCGCCTTCTACTGCTGCTGTCCCTTCTCAACATAGGTTAGAAGTGGAACAAGGTATTTGCAGGAGACTCAGCATTCTTCCTCTATGTTGGACCCCCTTAGCAGTTGGTTGTGGACAACATCTAAAACTAGCACTATAACATCTCGGTATTAAACTAAAATAACTTGTACATTAAGGAAGCAACTGCAGGAAGCCCCAATCTGTCAGCTTCTAGTTCCAAGAACCAAATTTGAGCATCTCAGTCAAGATGGCATTACAAGGCTGAGTTGCTAAACTTCAAATTAGAAGAATTAAAGCCTTGTGCAACCTGTGGCCTTGCTCAAGAGAGGGAGCAATGCAAGTGATGTGTCCGCAAGAAATTGTTCAATAGGACGAATGAGGCTATGAAATCGCCATTCAATGGTTCTCTAGTGTGGACTTTCACCATTTATGGTGCCAATCACTGTTCTAAATTTGGTTAACTTATCAAACTTTCTGAGCATGGCTCTCTGACTATTTTGACTCTCCAAAAGTAGGTATCAAGAAGTTGAAGGGTTCAGTAGTAGTTGCGTCAAATGTTACAGGTTGAAATCCAAACTCACTGAAAGGAGGGTCTTATGGTAGCCGCTGAAATGCCAAGATTACACAAACATCATCGTGAGCCAGTTGCAGCAGCAATCTTCCCACACATCCAGAGGAGTGAGGATGCCAACTCTTTGTTAAACACTGGAACCCATTCACAGCAGCAGTCTTTGGTAGGGGTGAATGTTGTTTTGTGATTTCATAGAGGTGCCATATCATATACCAGGGCATGTGCAAGAAAGGGTGGGAAACAACAAACGGCAATTTCAGTCCAGGCTTGGATAAGTTATTTATAGTTTCATTTCAATTATTTGTCTATGTTTAACATTCCATCGTGGGACCTGCTGCAAGGAGTTAGCCATGGATGCCATCTCAAGCTGCTAGAGAGAGGGGTTGTATGTTGTTCTATCCTAATCCCATTGCCTGAAAGAAAAAAAACAATGGCAGTTTCCTTAAAATGAGGCCTGAGAAACATTGGAAACTTCTAAGGTGATACATTGTTAGAATAATGACTTATTTATTGATTGAATAGGAAGTTAACTGGCAAACTTGTAGATTGGATAGAAAGTAAATTCTTTCTTGTGCTATTTATTATTGCAGAAAAGGGAAGAAGTCCCACAATTTATTGCTCGTTGTAGAATGATCCTTACTTGTCTTGTTTTTCATTGAATAACATCATATCAGTATGCTTATTTTATACTTGTAAATATCATCTTTGTTGAGAACCATTCCTAAAACTTGTACACAGGTGTGGAGGATATCCCCAGCCTGTCAGGCAAGATTATTGAGTGCTCTTGGGATTCAGAAGAAAGCTGTTGGTCATGCATGCGCATAAGAACAGATAAATCTACACCAAATGATATTAACACATACAGAAAGGCAAGCTTGGCTAGTCCTCAAAGTAGAAGTAACAAAACTATTGGGTTGAAAAATACTTTGTATATCTAGTGAATCCTAGTGCCTTTTCTGTTCCTACCTTTGTTTGTTCATCTGATGCGACTTCCATTTCTGTCGATGCGACAGGTCATGCGCAGCATTAAAGATAACATCACAGAAGAAGTTTTGCTGAATGAAATTGCCGAAATTGTGCTCCTCCCGATGTATTCGGACAGGATACAACGAGCGCAGCAGCTTCAGCACAGGCAAAGGTGAGAGGGCTATGTGTGGAGTGGTCGTTGTGATTGGAGATCATTAGGAAATGACTCAGGCCTCTAATCCTGCTATGCTTGCCTTTCAAAGGTCTTAAATCAGAAGCTCCTTTCCGGTTACCCTAGAAGGCCCGGAGTAAGTCAGCAAATTTACCTTGGTTTCATGATTGGCTTGCCGATTGCTCGCCCGTGTAACTAGTAGTTAGTAGTAGAGCTCTCTGGGGTCGAGCAGTTTGGCTATTGCAGACAGCTCAAACCCTAGCCAGCGATCATTGTATATACACTATTTTATGTAAAGTAATCATTTTTCTTGTATTGTTTTAGTGCCAATGGAGAAAATTTAGGAGTCCATTAGAAGAGGAGAGGAAGAAGCATCCAATAGTGCCTATGCATTTTATTTATTCTATTTTAAATCCAATAGTGTCTATCAAACCTTTTTGCATAACCTTCATATGCCTCTGTCATGGTTTTGCAGGATTTGTCAATTAATTTTTCAGAATGATCTATTAAAGTGGCGGAAATGAAAACTACAAGACTATAGTTATTCCGTGTTGACGTGCATCTAATATTTTAGCACTTGTGAATAATGTTAGTAAATAATTATTGGAAGAATTTATTTATTAATTTATATAAAAATTAATTGTTTAATATATTTTGTATTTTTTTATTTTAAATTTAGTATTCATACTATGTTAAAAAATAGTATAAATTTTATGATTGAATAAAAGTTAATATAATTTATAAAAATAATAATATTGATAGTTGAGGTTGAATAAAATTTTAAATAATATTTATGAACAAGTCTAAGTTGAATTTAACCTTGATAATATTTTTAATAAATAAGTTTGATAAATAAATAGATAGATGAATAAATATAAACTTGATTATTTAGTGGGGTGGTAAAGCCGTCACCTTTGTCGCCTAAACCCTTTCAAAGTGGTCTCATACCATTTGGGAGGGGATAAATTTCGGAAACTTACTTAGTTTTAGTTGAATGATCTTCTTAAATAGAGGACACGAGATAATTTGAAATTGTATTTGTACTTATTGAATCAAATCATGTCTCTTTAGTGACAAACCGTATTTTAGTACCAATTCGGTTACACCCGTGAGAGCATAAACATAATTATTTATGGGAGCAAATCATGATACAACTTACCACAAAGGATCTAGTATTATTAGCATCACGATAAGATACATACAGATAAATTATAAGGACATTTTGTCCTAACACATCAATCCTTTATATAGGGGAGGTCAAACACCCAACGAGATACTTTAAACTTGCTAAAAATTTACCTCAAGACTAAATGGAGAAAACACTCATATAACTAGTATTTTGAGGCATTATTTGATTCTTATACATAATTTTATTTTTTACTTTTTCATATCCTTAATTTCGTATTATGTTTTACGAGTAGAAATCTATTTAATATTATTTCTTATATTTTAAATTTGATTCGGTAGAAAATGTAAAGAGTCATGCATTTGAGTTGAGTTGGATCATGTACAGCTTGATTTGAAGGGCAAGAGGAAATCTGGAGTGATATGGGTTTTTGATCCAGATCTATATAATTTGAACCTCTATTCATCAATAAGGAAGTCAAGTCATCCATCATCCCCATCATCAAATCTGGATCTCACAAGTCACATCGACTCATATCTAGTAGTTGGTTTAATTCATACATTTTATTTTATTTAATTTGTATTGTCTTGTCTCCTGGAATTCCTTTAAGTTATCAAAAATTTAAAAGTAATAACATACTATCTTAATATTAAGATTATGTCATTATGAGAGATGAGATGATCCAAATCATTTCTATACTACCTTAGTATAGGTGGATTCAGAACTTAATTGTGTTTTACTAAGGTGGATTCAGAACTTAATTGTGTTTGATACTCGTGATACGACACATGAATTTATCAAATATCAACTGTGTCAATCCGTGAACATAAACACAATTATTTATAGGATTGTAAACAAGTTAAGCCGAGCCGAGCTTTGAGGTGTTCAAACTTATTTGATAAGATAATCAAGCCGAGCCGAGCCGAGCTTAAAATGAACCAAGCTTTTGAAATGAGTGTTCAAGCTTGACTTGATTTTTTTTTTATGAGCTTGAGCTTGTTTAAAACTTGGCTTGAGCTTAGTTCGTTTAGATGTTATCAAGCTCTTAATTCAAGCTTGGTTTGAGCTTGGTTCAAGCTTGGTTTGAGCTTGGTTCAAGCTTGGTTTGAGCTTGATTCGAACTTGGTTCATTTAGATGTTATCAAGCTCTCAATTTAAGCTTGTTTGATTGTTTGATTAATTATTGAGCTTGATAATTTAAATTTAAATTTTTTTTATTTTATTTTATTGTTTATTTAGTATATTGAAAAGAGTTTTATTAATGAATATGGTTCGTGAACATTGTTCATGAATATTGTTCATGAACATTATTCACGAATATTATTCACGAACGTTAATGAACTGAACACATATGTGTTCAAGCTTGTTTGTTTAACTTAACGAACTGTTCAAGCTTATTTATTTAATTAATCTTATATATATTGAACAAACATAAACAAATTTTTATCAAGTCCTAATTATTTACACCTTTATACAGAGTTGATTGCGACTAAAATTGCATTTAAATAAAAATCACATATACTTAACTTCATCTTCCCACAGATCTTATCAGTTCAATTATATCAACTATAATTTAAAAAGGAACATAAATATCATGTCTACTGAGCACTGGTCATATTTTCATTTGTAGCTGCTAACTCCATCGGAATTTTCTTTCATTCCAATTATTACCAAACTATTTCCCCGGAATATGTTTCTTCTCTTATTTATACACGACAGCACATTCTCATGTAAAGGTCTGATCCGACAAATTAATGTCCCGGTGGCCGATCGTTAAAATATGAAGTATTATCACATAATATTTCAGGGTCGAAATTTAATATCTGGGCATACCTTTTCAATCTATACTAATGGCTAGTAGCGCGAATCAACTTTTGTCACCTGATCCGACAAATTAACTCTAGGAATAAAGTAGGTAAATTGTGCAATAAAAAACCTCATGCGGTTACCTGACACAATATATTTTTCCTTTCTTGGAAAAGGGAAAGAGAAATAGCACAATGTTGTGAGATAGATAATAATAGTATGCTATTCGCATGGTTGCTTAAGCACTACATCTTGGACAGATCTGCGTTCCCTTAAATATCAGAGTAAATTGTTTGCTATACTTGACAACTACCCAGCTTAGAGTTTAACAACATTCAAAAGCAATGTTATATATCGCTGGACACCCGTAAGCATTTTCAAAAGGCAGTTATAAATTGTTGGAACCTTTTCATGCAAACCACATGCTCTGAAGAAATAGTCCACGAAGGTATAAGGTGAAACCGGGACTCAATTTTTTTTTAGAAAGATAGCTGTGAGAACCATCAAGCACTCATATTGTAAACACTCACACTAAAACTAAAACAAAGAAATATACCTGGCATGCTTGCAACTTAGCTTCCATTCCATGGATATACGCTTCACAACGAGCAACTTGTTCTTCTTTCGCCCTTTTTTCTCCCTCTGTTTGTCCAACAGTTTGTGTTAATCTCCGCACTTCATCTTCGAGTGACTGCGTAACTTCCTCTCTAGTCACTGTTTCTGTTGCATATCTCTTTAATTCTTCATCAAACTTTTTCGGTGCAGCTTCTGCACTTTTTAATCTTTCAGCCAGCACATGCTTCTCCTTCACCAGTCACCACTCTGTGCATCAAATTGTATGGTCAAATTTTTCGGCAATTTATCAAAAAAGCAGGCGTACTTTGAATATGGAAATTATTAAATGACGTATTATAGTTGTGTATTCATCAAAGGACATAGTAAAGTAACGTGGAATTCTCATTTTAATCTTCCCATCAATCTCCTTTACTCTGTCTTCATTTTTCAAATATCTGAATCACATTTTGAATCATTTTAATTTAAAAATAATAGTAATCATGATGGAATGATCATTTTTCTCCCTCTCTCTCAGCTCATGCATGTCTTGTCACTCTTAGTAACTCTTCAATTGTAACTGTATTTAGTGGCGAAATTGTTCCTTCACTCAAACCCTACCTCAGACGGCATCAAGCATTTCCATCTATAAATCCACACTAATTGTGACTCTGCAGTGAAGGGTTTTAGGATTTCGACAATAAGCTCTTTTTATAATAGCACAAAAAAGTGGATCGGATGTATGATCCTTTGCACTTCAATTATCTATAAAAATATCACCTTATAAACTCTTTGATTTTGAAAAGTTTAACAAGTTTGGTTAAAAATTTTTAAATTATAGGATTCAGTTGATGTTAGACAGAAACTGTATTAGAACAGTGTCTTAAGTCATTTTAAAAGTTTTTTTCAAACATCCATAAAGAAAGGAAGACATCATGAATCTATTATTTTACATGATCGACACATAATAATGATCCAACAGTTACTCTTTAAAATTTTCTTAGATATAAGAGATATACAATATATCCATGATATATGAGTTAATACATTTTAAAATTAGGATTTAATTTTTCAAATCTTTAATTCTCGGGTATAACTTATAATTTATAAATTTTAATTACAAAGGAGTTGTATATTTTAATCAGTTATTTTCTGACAACAATTGGCACAATTGTCCTTCCATAAATTCAGTTCTATAAGTAAAAAATGCAGGGAATTGAGAATAATTTCAATGTTATTGTCAGTAAAAGAGAACACATAGTTAGCAGCTTATGAAATAACCAGAAGCAATCAAAATCAACAAGAATGCAACTGTTAGAATTTGCAAATATCTTTTGTGCTACTTTAGATTTTTTTTTAGAAAAAAAGGTGATGCTTATGCACTATGTTGCATTCTCCAGAGTTCAGTTATCTTTGGTACATAGACAGTGGAACTCATTTGGGAAGGCAGCCGTGCGAAGCGTAGCGTAGAATATCATTATTATCTGTAAAATAAATTTAATAATTTCTTATCCAAAATAAGATTATGTATAGAAAATGTATATGAAAGATGGATAAAATTACTTGTAGTTAAATGATTCCACTTGATGGGCATAAACAATTACAGAAATTTACAGGGATTATAAATAAGTAGATTGTCTGAGACATGAAGAGCTTTACCAAATGTTATTTACAACGAGAATATAGAAAAGAAACTTCATGTTAGATTGTGGAGGCTGCAGAGGCTATTTCTCAAGGACTTCAAAATCTGAGTCTTCAACAGCTTGCCAATCACTAGACTCCTCGTCGGAGGACACCTTCAATTTCGATCCTTTTCGATACCTCACGTTTTCCTCATCTGTGGAAATATGTTTCCTCCTCAGGTAAGGAGGTAGATGCCCCTGTTCTTTGGGGAAGAGAGAATCCATGTATTTCTCCATCACCAAGGCATTTCCCTTGTTACCAAACGAAATGCCATCAGGATGAAGCATCGTTGCTCCATCAGCTCCACCAGAGACCTCAGACCACCGATCGATGCTTTGTTGTGACTGTGTCTTGACCATCGTTGTGTCTTGCCATGCATCGCCATGCTCTTGCTGGATACTGACTGATTTATCTGTTGCCGACAGAGTCGAACTCTGTGAATCCGGGACATGAGATTGTGTTGCCTCCCTGTTGCTTATTTCTTTTGCCTTTATGCGCATTGAATCCACAATCTAACAACAGAAGAATATCATCGTCAAAATGAAATATACCAAAAACCCAAACTATTACGCGAACTATAGAATGTAGAGTGGCTTTAAATAAGCTCTACCTTAAGTTGAAAAGCAAACAAGAAATAAAACAATCATATTGAGAAAAAACCAATGCTGGCCCTATCATAGTAGCCAATAAGACGATAATGACTTTTTTTTGTGTGTCAAACAAAAAAGTTCAAGGATTAGCAACATGTGAAAGCAAATAACACTGGTAAAACTACAGCATCAAGCCTACGACTACATGTTGCTTGGTTGAGAAAGCTATAATCTATATAATAGCATGAACATGCTTTATTAAAAGCCACACAAGCAAATTATTCTCGTCTTTTACTAAGAATAGTATGTGTTATATTTTTAAATTTTTTCTATTATGTTATATTTTTAAATTTTTGAACAAGTTGGCACACAGGCTGTCCCAACCCGACATGCAGGCTAAGCCCCTGGTGTGAACTTAGCACAGCATGACTAACTCGGTTGCAGGTGGCCTGGCCTGTTTGACACCTCTTCCTTCAATTCAAATTTCTGATTGATCCATCTTATCTAACCACTCTAAAACAGAGTGGCGCCTATTTGAATGTTTACAGCATGCAAATCACAAAGTGGGATTAGCTTCTGTAAGTGCCCTTTTTTATATGTTCAAGGTAGTGTACCATCACTAATTAACACAGGGAAGTGATCAAAAATTACGTTTCTAGATATAGAAATGTGTATAAACAGGTTGGCTATTTGGTCATAGACAAGGAAATACAGATCTCTGATCTCAAAATTATATAACATGTTTTTTTCAATATATATTTTACACATCAAACGAAATAGATCATAATAGATTGTTTTAAGGTTGCTAACAAGAAGAAATAATAAATCTATGCAAAACTAAAAAGGTTATACTCAAAGAAAGATCAACACAATTTCAATTAGTAAACACTAAAAAAAGTTCAGGTGAGGATATTAATAAATCTGACCCAAGTTGCAGAAGGAGGCCAAACCCTGTTTAAAAAAATAGCAAGAAAGCTTTGCCTAAATTGTGATGAATGGGCTATACTAATTTTCAGCACCATAATATATTATGCTGAGCTCAAAGTCATGCCCATTTGAACTTGAAATGTAAAAACAATTCAACATCCGTTTACAATGAAACTAGTGACTCATCCTCTCTTGCTTGCTATCATAGATGATAGACAGTCTACGACTGCACCCAGGTACAGAGTACTCAGTCACCGGAACACTTGTACAACACACATACTAGAATGTACTTGTTATACTGCACTTACATTACACATGTACTAAAATGTACTTTATTGTACTGCATTTGTATTACATGTATTAGGACGTAGTTTGAAGGGATCCTCTACTATAAATAGGGGTGCCCGCCATCATTTGTAAGCATCCAAGCAGAAATACCGATCTTTGTGTTTCTAGCATCTTTAGTTCATGTCGTCTTAGAGTGATAAATTAACTTAAGCAAACAAGGAAAAAGTTCCTTATCTAAGATAGCATAGCACCCAACCAAAGTTCGCAGCCTGTGACACAGGCATCCTCTTTGCAAGCAGCAAATTGGAAGAATTTAACCTACCTCAATAAGCTAATAAATTCCTAACACAAAAGCATCATGCATCTTGTTAAATTGATATCGTTAAATGGTCAAAATTCTAGTTTTGTTAAACTCAACAAATCTCACTCGGACTCACAGGGAAACCAACGTCCTAACTCCTAAGTGCCTTTTTTTAGTATAGTATGCAAGTCAATATGCTCCATAGGGACAATCAGTGTATTCAAAAAATTGTCCAAGAGCTCATCAATTGAAACATGAAACAGAAATTGGAAGCAACAAAGAGTAATGACAAAGTCCTCTTGAGATTCCTAGAAATAATCATCCTAAAACTTGTGTAACTCATGTGAAACACAAGAAGCAAATTTCTTGCCTGACAAGTAGATAGCAATTCAGAATCATGCTTGTTCAGCTTGGGATGCAATAGAGCGAAGTATATCTTCCAGAAAGAATCCTCACTCAAGTGGGTGGTACAAAGTCTAAGTCGAAGAGATTGTAAACTAGGCTTAAAGTGTTGAACAGTTGAAATGTGCTCTCTTTGAGTGTGAGACATATCAAACTCTGCAATAATAATGAGAAACAAATTGTGGTCAATTTCCATAAGTCACTGAACATCACAATATCAAATACATGAGATATAGCAAAGATAAGATTAAAACAAAGTGAATACTCATAGTGGCAAATTGTTTTTATCCCCAGGGTGGATAATCTGTCAACTGTCTAGTAAATACCTTTTACATATCATAAGGGCAATTTAGTACCAAGGGAAAGAATCTAGCAATCATCTGGCATCATGTTCAAACATATAGAAAGCAACAAAACTTCAAAAAAATCTCTTATATTATTGATATTAAATCAGTATAAAGAATCATCAACTAATCTGACTCTATATATCATATTGCGTAAGCTATGCCACACAAACTAGGCTACAAATATCCTATACAAGTGTAGATCTAATGATCCATCTACCCAAATTTGACCAGATCTGGTGGAAGCAGAAAACAATTTATATAAAATCGTCATTGAGTAGGAAGTCTTCCGGTCAAGGAAGGAGAATGCACTGTGCTAAGTTTACCTTGAGAAAAGTGAAGGTGTTGGTGCAAATGCCGTCTAGCTAATTGCAATACTCATAAACCTGTGAACCTCAAGAATGATGTCACACTTGATCACACACTCATTGGCGGAGAATCTTTAGGGAACAACAGATAATAGGCAGAGGATTGTTGCTCGATGATGCTTGCTTGTGTTCGAAATGATGACAATGGAGATTGTTGTAGATGTCTACACAGGTGTAGTGGATGATGGAAGTTCGTAGCAAGGTTTCAGTGTGATAATTCCAATAGAAGTGTCACAGGGACCAACAACTATTATTAAAAAAACAAGGGCAGCCCGGTACATGAAGTTCCCGCCACGCGGGGTCCCCTAGAAGGGACTAACAACTATTATCAAAGTTGAAATAATATGTATGTTCCTTTCACTATCCTAGAGGAACTTCAGTATCTCTTAGTACATCTTTCTCATTAACGCCTGACTTCATATAGTTAATTTTTAAATTACTAGGATTTATCTTTATCCTTGAACTTCTCAACTCTGACATTGAGATTGCCTCAAATTCTACCACCTATTTTTTATCTAGCTAAAAACCACTAGACATTGTTTTGGAATCAAATTCTATTCTTTTGAAGTAGAGCAAAATTTTAATTCAGGTAAGTGCTTTATCAGCATATGTAGCAAGGGAACATATCTAAATTAGCTCTTTCATGCTTACTCTAACTAGTTATTTTGGTTTTCTATTGGCTGCTTTAACTATAACCCTAGCTCTATTCATTGGTTTAAATAAGATACGACTTATTTGAAATAAATTGAATGAAAAAATTGATAAAAACAAATATTTATCTGAGATTCTTGGTATTCTATGGTTCTTTTACACACCAATTGCCAATTCTTGGTCATTGAGATTCATGGATAATTCAGATTAACTGTAGTACCGCATACAGACTTTATGGACAACATCTTTTCCTTCATTATACTACAAAAAAAAACAAGGAAACTAAAAATATTAATCTTTAAAAAAGGGAATCCACATTAAGGAGAACACAAAGCATCAATGATCTTCTATGATGGTAATAGGCATGGGCCTGAAAAAACAATATTAAAAGATCACTCAAAGTTAGATAATTGAAGAGGTGTGGGTGTGGGATGCCAATGCCAGAATTTGTAGGCAGCTACAACTTGGAAAGGGGGAGTGTGTTGTAGTTGGATACTTGGATAGTGGATTGATGGCTCTAATTTCTAATCGATAGGATCCAAGGTCCCTTAAGATGTAAAGAGACAAGGAAAACAGGAATGAACACTATATGGAGATTAGTTTCCAGATGTTGATTTTTTAAATTAATTTGCTTCATAAAAAGGGCCATAGGTTGATAGTTTATAAGCATCCAAGAAATTGTCTAAAGGGAACAGAGTTATTTGAAAGAAAATAAAGGGGATATATAGGAAATAGGGAAGTTAGAAGTAAGAGGAATTTTAGCATCTATCTCTTTTCAGAAATATCATTTTGTGAAATTTTCCATGTGCTGTTAAATTGATGGAAATCAAGTTGATCAGGATATTTCAAAAAGTACGTCTAACATTAATACACAGTAATTCATCACCCATTTGCTGATCCATGAACTTTTCACATAGACCAAATGAAACAATGATAACCTGGTCCAAAATGCATATTACACAGACTAATGTTCTAAAATAATTTGAGTTATCATAACAAAAGACAATTGTCCTCACTAACTATTTGACTCTGCATAAATAGTTTTAACTTTGCCTCTCTAAGAACAGAAAAGCAATGAAAACTTGTAGAGAATGATGTAAAAATGTGTACGACAAAATTTGAAAAATCGAGAAAAAACCAAATGGTATTTTCTATCAAAAATATAAAGGATTTAAACTTGGAGTAAATGGTATAAATTTTGGCCTATGCCGTGTGAACCAGTCTGTAAGGGAGAAAATACAAATTTTGACATATCTAATCACTGAATTAAGAAGCAAAGGAGTTTACCGCCGTCTATAGGCACCGGAAACTCCAGCCACGACTCGGGGCACTTGACGAGATCATCTACGAACTCGAGAACATCCTCCGAAACCCCGACGTCACTCGACCCCACCTCCAAATCACCCAATGCCCTATCTCGGTCCGCTAGGACACGCAACGCACCGGAGAGGCGGGAGAGTCCGCTGCGGAAGCCACCGCTGATCTCCGCGCGAGATGGCGGAGGTGAAGGTGAGGAGGCGGGGCGAGGGGACGGCGGCGGGGAGTCGTGGTGGGCCGGGGTGAGGAGAGGGGAGAGGAAGCAGGCTATGTCGAGGAATTGGCGTCCGAGCTCGGAGAGATCGTCCCTCACCCCACGGAATCCCCGCACGGCCATTGCTAGGGTTTTGTGGCAAGGGAAGGGAGGAGACGGCAGCGAATAATCGGGGAGGCGGAGGAGAAGGCGAGAAGAGAGGGCAAAGTAAATATTTTCAGATATTCATTTATTTTATTCCCTTTTTTCCTATTGCTTACGTCGGGAAGGGGTCCACTGAACCGGGTTATTTTTTTTTTTAAAAAAAAGAACAGGTCCCACCATTAACATTTAAAAGTATTTGTTTTATTAACTAAATAAATACATGTCGGTGTGGAAGTTTGTTATTAAATTTTATTTATTTTTATAATATCAATTAAATAAATAAAGCTATATATATATAGGGTATTGCTAAATGGCCAGAATTTAGTCAGCTAGAATATATGCATGCATGCATATGCATGGGTATTTTAGTAATTTCATATGGCCACATTAATTATATGCATGTCCATGCATGCATTTTAATTGGGAGATAGAGATTTCTAGTTGGTCAGATTCTGGCCAGCAATATTTACTCATATATATATATATATATATGTATTACATATTTTAAATTATTATATGGACAATATGTACAAAATAAATACTTTTATCAAACTTATAAATAAAAATAAAATATTTTATAATATTAAATTTACTGATTATCTAAATAATCTTTAAAATATAAAAATTTAAAATTATCATTAAGTCTAAGAAAATTTAATTTCAAATTTGATATGATTTAACCGGCCTATGTTTATCAAATAAATTTTTTAAAAAAATGTCGATTATTTGTATTATCATCATTAAGAGGGTGTCGCATCTATTACCCAACTCCTAAATTAAGATAAAATTTTATTGATATAATTAAAAAAAAATTAAAAAAAATAAATCATGCCTGTGGAGTTGTGGATAAGTCCACAGTGCAAGACCCATAAGTTAACATTAGGTTATATATATAGTTTATCTTGGTCCGCTCTTGAACCAAGACAGATAGATTGATGGGATTTAATGATCTCACCAATTTAATAGGTGGGGATCATCAAATTCCGTTAATACAAATGGACTTAGATTGATCCTTACATTTACGGTCTAGTGGATCTATCTTGATGCGCACAAACGTAACAAAAGTTTGTTTTTTTGTCTGTGGATATCCTATTCAGGTTTTTTTTTCTGAGTTTTAATATTAAGCACCGAAAATTTTCAAAATGAAAAAAACATTAGGATAAGGGATGTGGAATAATAAAATCATATATAATTTTAATATTCTGCACATGTAACCCTACACATCTAAAAAATATTTCAATTTAAATTTTTTTACATAATATTATAATGGAATCTCAAAACTCTAAATGCAAAAAGTTTATTAGCATAACCAGCTGTGATATGAGAGGCACTCATTGCTACCGCTCACAGCTACTGAGGAGGCTAAAAAATTCTATTATTCTATATATACATATTTCATTTCCGTTTACTACCATAACAATTGTTAGAAATTTAAATAGGGAATACTATTTACATATATACATGTTTGAATGAGAGATAGTATCTTCAGTGATATCTCGATATTACGTTCTTAGGGGATGTTTGGTTGATGGGTTTGGGAATGAGGGAATGGAATGATAGTAAAAGATAGTGTTTGGATTGTGGATTTGGGAATGATTACTAGATTTATGGAAATCAACCAAACCCATATAACTTGATGGGTTTCATTTCCATTCCTATTCCCATTCCACCCTACTATCAAATCCATATCCATAGTGAATCCCATTATTTAACCAAACGCCTCCTTAAACTTACTACTAATAATGATAAATAATTACACGTTCTAAATGTCACTACAAAAAGTTAAAATCGAATAGAAATATATTATTATTAAAAAGTTCAATTCATTTGATAAAAATTGAATTAATAAATTTATTTATTTAAATTTTATTAGAAATTTTGATGAGTTCATTTAATTTTTTTATTTATACAATTTCAATTAAATCAATTTAACCTGACTAATAAAAAATATATTAAATTAGTAATATCAAATTTGAGATGAATGATCCTCTCTCCGTCAGCTGGTAGGATAAATTGGAAAGTAGGTACAGTTTAAAAACCTATCATCCCGCGTGGTTACGATTCTAATCCTAATGAATAAGAAATACTAAGGTAATGTTTGGTTTAGAGATTTGGGAATGATGGAATGGATTCATTCTCAAACCTTGTGTTTGGTTAATAGGAATGGAATGAAGATTTTGGAATGAAATCCAAAAATTTAGGTATGAATGAAATTCACCCCCCTCCTTTGGGTTTTGATGAAATAAGAATAAAAATTAAGTTTTGGACGAAAATACTCTTAATATATTTGTTAAATATTTCTTTTATTTAACTCTCTCTCCTTGTTCTCTCTCATCATACTTTTCTCTCTTCTCATTCTATCATCACATTTCTCTCTCAATATACTTTTTCTCTCTTATCATTTCTCTCTCCTTATTCTCTCTCACCACACATTCTCTGCCATTTTCTCTCTGTATTATCTCTCATTACACACATTCTTTCATTATTTTCTCTCTCTTCATTATCTCTTCTTTTTGTTAGAGTGTATACTAAAAGCCTAGCTTTTGGTATAAACATTTATCTAGAAATAAAAATCACATTGGTCAAATGTCTACATTTATGATAGATGTAGTTGCTCAATTAATTTATATTGTAGATAACATGGTGTGTGGTGTCACACACAGAAGATCATGTTATCGGTTCCTTATAAATTATAAACAGTAGCTCACGACCAAGATGGAAAGGAACAAACCATTGGAAGGTCGTAGTGTAATTAGGTATTAGTTTATCTTAACTATATAATTACACTAGTACACTTAGAGTGTATTGAGTAGGACCATTAGAGGTCGTTTCTTTTATACTGACTTTATGAAGGAACAAAGACCTCAGTTATTATGGAAGTGTGTGCTCTTAATCCTAATATAATAACAAGCACATATATTTAATATTTATTTCTTTAATTTATCAATGGGTGAGATTTAGTTCGATAAATCAATAAGCCCGATAAGTTGAGAAATGATATCACTTATAGTGTGTGTTGTTGATTATAGAAGAAAACTGTGTCCTAGTGATCTAGGTTGAGAATGTCCCCAAGAGGAGCTCATAAGGATTGTCATGTTAAACCCTGCAGGTGGACTTAGTCCGACATGACGATGAAGTTGAGTGGTACTACTCTTGGAGCTAGATATTAATTAAGCGAGTTGTCAGTAACTTACTTAATTAGTGGACATTTGTTATCTTAAACACAGGGAGACTAACACACTCATAATAAGAAGGAGCCCAAAATGTAATTTGGGATTGGTGCGGTAGTTCAATAATAGTTCTTTAGTGGAATGAATTATTATTGATGAAATTAAGTTGTGTGTTCGGGGCGAACACGGGATGCTTAATTTCATCGGGAGACCAAAACCAATTCCTCCTCTCGGTCCCTATCGTAGCCTCTAGTATATAGAGATTTATACCCACCGCATACCCACCTTCTTACCCATCCAATGGGGCCGGCCAAGCTAGCTTGGAACCCAAGCTAGGGCCGGCCAAGACCAAGTGGATGAGCCATGTAGGTGGCCGGCCAAAGCTTGGGTCCCAAGCTTAGGTGGTCGGCCACTAGAATATTAAAAGGATTTTTATTAAAATTATTTCTTATGTGGATATCATGATTTTAAAAGAGAGTTTAAAAATTAAAAATTTCCTTTTATAGTTTTCTACAAAAGATTAAGAGAAGAGATTAATCTCTTTCCTTATTTGTAGTTTAAAAGGATGGTTTTAATTTTTGGTAAAAACTTTCCTTATTTGTAAATCATCTACATGTTTAAAAGAGAGTTTAAAATTTAAAATCTTTCCTTATTTGTTGATTAAAGGAGGATTTTAAATTTTAAGAAAACTTTCCTTTTTAACCATGTTCATGATTTAAAAGAAAAGTTTAAAAATTAATAATTCTCTTTTATTAGTTTCTATAAAAGATTGAGAAAAGATTTGATATCTTTCCTTATTTGGAGATTAAAAGAGATTTTAATTTTTTAGAGATAACTTTCTTTTTATCCACATGTTTAAAAGAAAGATTTTAATTTATTAAATTTCCTTTTTATAAACCAATCATGAAGGGATTAAATTATTGGAGAAATTTTATAAATTTATGGAGACAAATTAGGAAGTTTTAATTAATTAAAACTCTCCTTGTTTGTAGCTTTTATGTGGCCGGCCAAATAAAATTGAGAAAGAAAATTATTTTAATTAAATAAATTTTCCTTTTCAATGGAAAAAGAATTAAGGAAATTTTTTATTAAATTTTCCTTATTTGTCAGGATCAAGGATTATAAAAGAGGGGGTAGAGGAGGCTTCAAGGCTAACGACTCTATTCTATTTTTCTCCCTCTTTTCCTTGGTGGTGTGGCCGGCCCTATTTCTCTCCTCTCCTCTTGTTGGCCGAAACTTATCTCTTGGTGGAGCTTTTGTTAGTGGCCGGATCAAGGAAGGAGAAGAAGGAGAGAAAGCAAGCCTCGTTTCTAGCATCCCTTGGAGCATGGTGGTGGTGGCCGAAGCTCTTCATCCTAGAAGATGTTTTGATGGCCGAAACTTGCAAGGAAAAAGAAGGTGATTGATGGTTTCTCATCTCGGAAGAACGTTGCCCACACAACGTCCGAGGTTAGAAGAGGAATACGATAGAAGATCAAGAGGTCTTTCTAGAAGGTATAACTAGTAATTTTTCCTTTCCGCATCATGCTAGTTATTTATGGAAATAATACCAAATACAAGAGGCTTACGATTCTAGTATTTCGAATATGTTTTTCGATGATGTGTTCTTTTGTTTTATTTTTCTTTGTGATTTGATTGTTCTTTTCGGTTAACCTAAAGTTATTTTAAGAAATTAAATATTAGCTTTCCATAAAAGGTTTTGTCTAGTCGGTGGTGGTTGCTCCCATATCCAAGAAGGCCATGTGCCTCGCCACGTCAGTACTGGGAACCAATTATGGAAATTAATATTTAATAGAATTAATAACTTAAGGTGATTTGGGTCGAACGTGTTAAGTTCCGCAGGAGATCCAAGTCAAAACTTAAAAGAACAAATAGATTAAGTTTTGGATCAAACGTGTTAAGTTTCGCAGGCGATCCAAAATTTAATTTAAAAGAACACATGGTAGCTGGGAAAAGGTTCAGACCTTTGTACAAAATTTTTGTACAGTGGAACCTCTAGGTTTTTCGAGTAGCAACCAACAATTGGTATCAGAGCTAGGGTTTTGCCTCTGTGTATTTGGTATTAGTTTAATTATGCACATGTCATACATAATTTAGGCAGGTTAATAGTAGGATGTGCTAACTTTGTGGATGCAGGATCCAACTATTATGGCTTATAATTATTATGTGTGTGATTGGACCCTTGGACATGTCAAGGGCATTTTGTTGTGTGTGCATGATTGTATTATAAAATACAGCAGGAGCTGTATTTAGTTTTATTAGGATTTTATTTTTGATCTAGTTACATGTACATTCCTTTTATGGAATATAGGATCGATGGATGTAAATTTTATTTTATGTTCGATCTAGTTTACATGTACATTCCTTCGAAGAATATAGGATCAAAATGTAAAATTCTATTTATGTCGCGGATCGAATCTTGCAAAGCGTGGAACCTTCTAAGGACCAGAGGCGCAGCGGAACTAGGAGCAAGATGGATGCGACAGCTAGACCCGGTGGCAGTGGCCAAATATGGCAGCAGCTTGGGATGACAACACACGGAGGACAACAAGAGATAAAAGCCATAATAGTTGAAAATTAGATTTTCTATTTATTGCTTTTATATTGTCTGCATGTTAGTTTACATATTTAGTAGGCTAGCATAGTTAAAATTCCTCATTTATAAATAACTAAGTGGGAGAGGGATTTTTAAGTAAATCTCATGGTCTCCATTACTGGTTTGTAAGTGATGCAAACAAGCTTGCGCGTTGGCTCTGAGTGCCTTCCTCCATAACGGATGAGCTTGTTTGTGGATCACTAGAACAGACTTCCATTTTTGGATGACTATAGGAAGTTAATTAAGAGCGTGTGATCTTCCCCAACGGAAGGGGCATAATCTTATTAATGGACTTAGTGTCAAGTAATGGTATACACTTAGACACATCTAATAGTATCCTCCCCATCGGAGTCACTGCTATTATTTGTGTGACCAAATGATACCAACTATTAATTTTATTTGTCAAAAGTTAGGTTGGCAAGATAATAAAATTAATGGGTTAAAACCCTCCTTTTACAAATGTTGAATTTGTATACGTCCACACTAACGTGACATGCAAAATTCACGGTGTTTGAGGAGTTGGTGAATTTAAATAATATTGTTTGAGGAATCAATATTTTTTTAAATTCAAAAGTTTTTGACCAAATATTTGATCAAAGACAGATCAATTATTAATTTTATTCGTCATAAAGTAAAGTTGACGAGATAATAAAATTAATGAATAAAATCTCCTCTTCGATTTTGTATACGTCCACACTATCGTGACATACAAAATTCATGGGGATTTTTTAGGAGTTGATCTTGACCAAGTATTTTTGTCATTCTTAGGATTTAAAATGTTTGCAATCCCCTAATAGTCATACTATAAAAAAGACTTAGTGATCCCAATTGTAATGATTGGAAATAGGACTTGGACATTAAAGTAGACTGTCTTCTTAGAACTAAGAACAATATAGGTATATTTAATTCATTAGTTGAAACATGTTTATTGGTGTTATCTACCAGAACCTGGAGTGTAGATACAGATGCCATTAATCATGTCCGCAATTCATTGCAGGGTTCCAGGAAACCCGACAACTAAATGAAAATTAAAACACCGTCTACATGGACACTACTGTAAAAATGATAGCTGTTGTAGTGGGAGATGTTTATCTTTTGATAAGAATAAAACATGGATTTTTGAGTAATTGTCTTTACGCACCAAGTTTAGAAAGAACTAGTTTTCAGTTTCTAAACTATTCAAAGAACTTGATATTCTGTCTCTTTTAAATAACAAAGTTGTTATTAAGAAAAAGAGGGAAGTTATCTGTTCTGGTACGTTGGTTGGCAATTTATAAATCCAATAACTCTCACGATGCAACAAATGGAAATTAGTAACACATCTACTAACTTTAAGAGAAAGTAATCTTCGAAAATGAACCAATTATATCTTTGGCTTCTAAGGCTAGGTTATATTAACTTGAGTAGGATTCATTGGTAGTTGATGAACTTTTGGGTTCATTAGTAGTGGAAATCTTTCCAACCTACGAGTCTTACTTGGAAGGAAAAATAACCAAGAAGCTTTTAAGTCTAAGGGGTATGGAGTCAAAGATATATTGGAATTGGTTCATTCTGATTTGTGTGATCCTATGAGCATCCAGGCAAGGGATTGTTTCAAATATTTCATCTATTTTATAGACAACTATTTGAGATACGGATATATTTACTTGATGTGCCGCAAGTCTAAGTGCTTTGATTAGTTCAAAGAGTACGAGGCTGATGTGGAGAAACTACAAAGTAAAAGTATCAAGACACTATGGTAAGATCGTAGTGGCAAGTACCTCTTGGGAGAATTTAGGAGTCATTTATCAGAAGTAGGGATTCAATCCCAACTAACTGCACCTGGTACACCCCAAAAGAATGGTGTAGGAAAAGAAGGTATAGGACTCTTATGGAAATAAGTAGATTGATGAGTTATAAAGAATATTATCAAAATCATTTTAAGGATATACTCTGGAAACGGGAGTGAATATAGTACCTTCTAAAGACAGAACTCTCTACTCATATAGAATTGCTGAATAGGCGTAAACCTATTTCGAAGCATATTCGGATTTGGGTAGTCCAGCACATATGCAGAAGAGGGACAATGATAAGTTGGATAGGAATTCACTTGTTTGTGGGTTATCCTAGTGAAATGAATGTAGGTTTATAGTCTTAAAAATCAGAAGGTCATTGTTAGCATCAATGACCAATTTTTAGAAAAGGACTATGTAATAAACCATGTGCCCATAAGAAAATTTGTTCTTAAGGAAGTAATAAAAGGCATGTCTAATCTAGTACCAACTGTACGAGATGAGATACAACAAAGAAACTGCAACACGTATCACAAATGATACACAATTGCAGAAAGTGCCTTGTCGTAGTGGGAGGGTTGTTAGGCAACCTAAAAAGATTCATGTTTTGGGAGAGTTTTTGGACTCGATCCCTGGAGGACATGAACCTGATCTCCGGACATATGACGAAACACTCCAAGATAAAGAAGCAACATCTTGGCAAAGAGTAATGAATAACAGAATTAGAATATATGTATTCTAATAAAATCTGGAAGCTTGTAGAACCACCAAATGGTATAAAAGCCTTTGGGTGTAAAAAGGTCTATAATAGGAAAAGAGGGATAGAAAGGAAGGTAGTAACTTTCAAAGCAAGACTTGATGAAAAAGGAAACTTTTTCACTGGTAGCCATGCTTAAGTCTATCCGGATTCTTTTATCTATTTGGCAAGTGGATGTCAAGACAGCATTCCTTAATGGAAGTCTTGATGAAAGCATCCATATAAAGCAACCAGAAGGGTTCATTGCAAAGGGCTAAGAGCATCTTGTGTGCAAGCTCAATCAGTCTATGGACTGAGGCAAAGCTTCAAGGTCTTGGAACATCCGATTTATCAAAGTAATCCAGACCTATGGATTTATTGAGTAAACGGATAAGTCTTGTGTACACAAAAGGTGTGATGGAAACGTGGTGGTATTTCCTGTACTATACGTAGATAACATTTTTGGTAGTTGGAAACAATATCAAAATGTTGTCAGAAGTAAGGGTATGGTTGTCCAAATAATTCGATATAAAGGACTTGGGAGAATGTATATATTTTTGAGATCAAAGTAATAAGGGATCAAAAGAAAAAATATATTTTACTTATCCCAAGCTTGATACATCGGAAAATCCTTGCTCATTTTAAGCATGCAAAACTCCTCGAAAGGTTTCTTACCTTTTAAGCATGGAGTGTCTTTATCTAAAGAGATGTCTCCGATGACATCAAAGGAGATTGAGGACATGTAGGCAGTTCTTTATGTTTCGACAGTTAGACAACCTAATGTATGCTATGCACGAGATCAGAAATATGTTTTGCCAAGGGCATAGTTAGCAGATATCAAAGTAACCCTAGACAAGGACATTGGACTGCAGTAAAGCATATATTAAAGTACCTTAGAGGCGCTAGAGATTATATGCTAGCTTACAAGGCAGTTAATTTGGTCCCTGTGGGTTACACGGATTTTGACTTCCAATCGGATAGGGACAATAATAAGTCGACCTCGGGGTTTTGTGTTTACTTTAGGAGGAAAAGTCATAACTATGGAAGAGTGATAAGCATAGGTGTTTTTCTGGACTCCACCATAGAAGCTGAGTATATGGCAAGCCTCTGAGGTAGCCATAAAAGCTGAATGACTTAATTACCTCAAGATAGACTTAGATATGATTTCTAGTTTGTCCAAAGATTATTACAATTTATTGTAATAATAATGGTGCAGTAACAAACTCGAAGAAACCATGAGTCTATAAGGCAAGTAAACACAATAGAGCGCAAGTACTACCCAATACGGGAAATTGTATAACGAGGAGAAGTTGTTGCCGCCTAGATTGCATCAGATGATAACCTAAGGTCCTTAAGGCAAGAGCTTTTTGAAAGGCATGAGAATCAGATGTATGGCAGCAGATATGACAGCTTAGTCTTTTAGTATAAGTGGGAGATTGTTAGAGTGTATACTAAAAGCCTAGCTTTTGGTATAAACATTTATCTAGAAATAAGAATCACATTGGTCAAATGTCTACATTTATGATAGATGTAGTTGCTCAATTAATTTATATTGTAGATAACATGGTGTGTGGTGTCACACACAGAAGATCATGTTATCGGTTCCTTATAAATTATAAACAGTAGCTCACGACCAAGATGGAAAGGAACAAACCATTGGAAGGTCGTAGTGTAATTAGGTATTAGTTTATCTTAACTATATAATTACACTAGTACACTTAGAGTGTATTGAGTAGGACCATTAGAGGTCGTTTCTTTTATACTGACTTTATGAAGGAACAAAGACCTCAGTTATTATGGAAGTGTGTGCTCTTAATCCTAATATAATAACAAGCACATATATTTAATATTTATTTCTTTAATTTATCAATGGGTGAGATTTAGTTCGATAAATCAATAAGCCCGATAAGTTGGGAAATGATATCACTTATAGTGTGTGTTGTTGATTATAGAAGAAAACTGTGTCCTAGTGATATAGGTTGAGAATGTCCCCAAGAGGAGCTCATAAGGATTGTCATGTTAAACCCTGCAGGTGGACTTAGTCCGACATGACGATGAAGTTGAGTGGTACTACTCTTGGAGCTAGATATTAATTAAGCGAGTTGTCAGTAACTTACTTAATTAGTGGACATTTGTTATCTTAAACACAGGGAGACTAACACACTCATAATAAGAAGGAGCCCAAAATGTAATTTGGGATTGGTGCGGTAGTTCAATAATAGTTCTTTAGTGGAATGAATTATTATTGATGAAATTAAGTTGTGTGTTTGGGGCGAACACGGGATGCTTAATTTCATCGGGAGACCAAAACCAATTCCTCCTCTCGGTCCCTATCGTAGCCTCTAGTATATAGAGATTTATACCCACCGCATACCCACCTTCTTACCCATCCAATCGGCCAAGCTAGCTTGGAACCCAAGCTAGGGCCGGCCAAGACCAAGTGGATGAGCCATGTAGGTGGCCGGCCAAAGCTTGGGTCCCAAGCTTAGGTGGTCGGCCACTAGAATATTAAAAAGGATTTTTATTAAAATTATTTCTTATGTGGATATCATGATTTTAAAAGAGAGTTTAAAAATTAAAAATTTCCTTTTATAGTTTTCTACAAAAGATTAAGAGAAGAGATTAATCTCTTTCCTTATTTGTAGTTTAAAAGGATGGTTTTAATTTTTGGTAAAAACTTTCCTTATTTGTAAATCATCTACATGTTTAAAAGAGAGTTTAAAATTTGAAATCTTTCCTTATTTGTTGATTAAAGGAGGATTTTAAATTTTAAGAAAACTTTCCTTTTTAACCATGTTCATGATTTAAAAGAAAGTTTAAAAATTAATAATTCTCTTTTATTAGTTTCTATAAAAGATTGAGAAAAGATTTGATATCTTTCCTTATTTGGAGATTAAAAGAGATTTTAATTTTTTAGAGATAACTTTCTTTTTATCCACATGTTTAAAAGAAAGATTTTAATTTATTAAATTTCCTTTTTATAAACCAATCATGAAGGGATTAAATTATTGGAGAAATTTTATAAATTTATGGAGACAAATTAGGAAGTTTTAATTAATTAAAACTCTCCTTGTTTGTAGCTTTTATGTGGCCGGCCAAATAAAATTGAGAAAGAAAATTATTTTAATTAAATAAATTTTCCTTTTCAATGGAAAAAGAATTAAGGAAATTTTTTATTAAATTTTCCTTATTTGTCAGGATCAAGGATTATAAAAGAGGGGGTAGAGGAGGCTTCAAGGCTAACGACTCTATTCTATTTTTCTCCCTCTTTTCCTTGGTGGTGTGGCCGGCCCTATTTCTCTCCTCTCCTCTTGTTGGCCGAAACTATTCTCTTGGTGGAGCTTTTGTTAGTGGCCGGATCAAGGAAGGAGAAGAAGGAGAGAAAGCAAGCCTCGTTTCTAGCATCCCTTGGAGCATGGTGGTGGTGACCGAAGCTCTTCATCCTAGAAGATGTTTTGATGGCCGAAACTTGCAAGGAAAAAGAAGGTGATTGGTAGTTTCTCATCTCGGAAGAACGTTGCCCACACAACGTCCGAGGTTAGAAGAGGAATACGATAGAAGATCAAGAGGTTTTTCTAGAAGGTATAACTAGTAATTTTTCCTTTCCGCATCATGCTAGTTATTTATGGAAATAATACCAAATACAAGAGGCTTACGATTCTAGTATTTCGAATATGTTTTTCGATGATGTGTTCTTTTGTTTTATTTTTCTTTGTGATTTGATTGTTCTTTTCGGTTAACCTAAAGTTATTTTAGGAAATTAAATATTAGCTTTCCATAAAAGGTTTTGTCTAGTCGGTGGTGGTTGCTCCCATATCCAAGAAGGTCATGTGCCTCGCCACGTCAGTACTGGGAACCAATTATGGAAATTAATATTTAATAGAATTAATAACTTAAGGTGATTTGGGTCGAACGTGTTAAGTTCCGCAGGAGATCCAAGTCAAAACCTAAAAGAACAAATAGATTAAGTTTTGGATCAAACGTGTTAAGTTCCGCAAGCGATCCAAAATTTAATTTAAAAGAACACATGATAGCTGGGAAAAGGTTCAGACCTTTGTACAAAATTTTTGTACAGTGGAACCTCTAGGTTTTTCGAGTAGCAACCAACACTTTTTTCATCATACTTTCTCTCTCATCATTCTTTCTTTATCTCATTATTTTCTCTCTCTTCACTTTTTATTCTTTTTTCTCTCTCATCATTCTTTCTCTTTCTGACCATACTCCCTCTTCATATTTTATCTCATCACACTTTCTCTCTTTATTCTCTACCATCATACTCTCTCTCCTCATTCTCGCTCATCACACAATCTCTACCATTTTCTCTCTGTATTCTCTCTCATCACATACTCTCTCTCATTATTTTCTCTCTCTTCATTCATTCTCCTCATTTTTTTCATCATATTTTCTCCTACCATACTCTCTATCTATATTTTATCTCATAGCACTTTTTCTCTCTTCATTCTCTTCCATCACACTCTCTCTCCTCATTTTCTATCATCATACTTTCCCTCTCTTTATTTTTTTCCATCACTTTCTTTCTCATCATACTTTCTTTTCTCGATATCTCATTTTCTCTCATCACACTTTCTCTTTCTTTATTTTTTCTCATCACTCTTTCTCTCTTTTCATATTTTTTCTCTTCTCAATCTCTCCTATCACGTGCTCTCTCATCATTTTCTCTCATCATACTTTTCCTCTCTTCATATTTTTGCATCACACTTTCTCTCTTATCCTATGTTTCTCTCATATTCAACTTTATTTTTCATCTAATTTTTCCTCTTATTTTCCTCTAAGGGTAAAAAAGAAAATTTAAATTCATTCTGATTAAAAATATTTAACTAACTAAACATAATTTTTAAGAATAATATCTAAGCTCATACACATTTCCATTCAATAATACTATCATACTCATTCTGATTTCAATTCCTAAAAAAAAACCAAACACTACTAACCTATATTATCTTATCAGCCCGAAAAAATCCTAACCAAACAGGAGAATGTCACTCTCAATGTCAGTTTTGTGTAAAATAATCTTTACAAAGAAAGCATTGCTTCGTATTTTAAGCGTATTGAATGATCTTCGACACCAGAAGTGTGCGATTCTAGTCGCTGTCTTTTCTGCCAACTCTTTTTTTTTGTTCTTTGTCGCTGTGTTTCTCCGTCACCGGTCACCACCATCACTTCCGTCGATCCTGTTAGATGTGCAGGGAGATCTCAAAAAGATCAGAATCCGCGTCCACATCCACCGCGTAGCTTGACTCGTGATTCGCGTTGCTCTTCTTGGTGCCGCTCTGGCTCTTTTTAGCTGCGTCGAACCACTGCGCGTCGATCCGTCCCATGGAGAAGAGCTCCCGGCTATCGTCGTCGCTTATGGCGGCGGCGCCGTAGTCGACCGACGAGGAGCGGATGAAGCAAGGATTCGGCGTCCTGTGCGCGTTGGCTGGTTCGTACTTGAATCTGCTCTGCCCCAAATTGACCAGAACCATGGCGTCGGTGTTTGATCCGAGAATCGGGAACAGGGGAGCTTTGTACATGTCGGAGTGGCAGTGGATGACGTGCATCAGCTTGGAGTCAACCGTGAAGAACACCTTCTTCTTCCTCGGGTCGAAGCCGCAGCCGATTACCCTGTTCGCCTCCGCCCACTCCGCTTTCTCTGATTCGAAAATTAGCTTTTTTCCTGTGAAATTCCCCCCCTTTTGAAACCTAGATCTGGTAAGCGATAAGGAAAGATTCAATTTTGGGATCGCAATTGTACCGTCGAGATAGACAGAGCCATTGGAGTGGAAGCCGATGGAGCCTGGGTATGTGCCGGAGAACGATCCACTGGGGAGTGTTCCGCCGTGGGCGAGGCCCAAGGATAGAGTTGCGTTCTGGCTTTGGTTGCCTTCTTCCTCTTTGGTGTGTGCGTTGGCTTCTTGGATTGGACGATCGATTTGATCGGTTGCAGAGGGATGAATGGATTGGAACTCGAAGGAATTTGAATTCTCCGCGATCAGCTTCGCGCGATCGGTTTCCTTTTCGGCGTCCGTCGGTTTGGTTCGCTTATTGGTTCGAGAAGGCGGCGGCGGCGGCGGTTTCAGGTACAGGACGGTGATCTCGAGGTACGCTTCTTGAGGGAAGGAGGACACACCGAGCGGCGGGCCGGGCAACGGGAGGAGCATCCTCGACGTGGCAGTGCCCCCCTCGCGGTGGAGAGCCAGCGGGCTGCTCATGCTGCTCCTCCTCCCTCTCGGATGCAGCCTAACCGTCTGCGAGAACTCCGATGCCCCCGGCGGCACCTCCCAGTTCGTCTCCACAGTGCCGCCATTGTCGCAGGCGGCGCACATCCCCCAGGCACCCGGCGCCGCGGCGTCCGGCGGCCGCCCGCCTGCAAACACGAAGCGTGACCATCCGTGCTCCACCGCCTCCACCACCAACCGCGGATGCTCGTCCCAATTGAACTGCACCGGCGCCTGGCCGGCAGATTCGTAGTCGTGGTGGAAGTGGTTCGAGAAGAAGCTGGGCTTGCGTCCGGTGCTGGAACGGTAGGGAAACTGCAGCTTGGCGATCCCAGCATGGAGGCTCAGGCTCTGGCTTCTAACCTTGCTCGCTGATTGAGGCAATCGGGGGGCGGCATCCGGAGGGGAAGGGAAGCGCCTGCGGAGGCGGCGGCGCCACAGAAGTAGAATTACGAGGAGGAGGGCGGCAGCGATCGCCGGAAGTAGAATCTTGATCCATACCCTCATCTGTTTACCTGCCGATAGAAAAGTCGGCGTTGAAGATGAAGAAAGCAGGCATGGTTTGGCAAGGCGTCTTTAGTTGTTAATGCGAGGAGAAAGAGAATTGGCGTGGCAGAACAAGAATGACCGACTCAACTCAAGAAAAGGATTGAGAGAGGACTCTTCCAAGGAAACAGTTGGATTGTTTCAAAAGAACGCCGATTATTTTCATTATAACTAAAAGAACCTTAAATGTTAAAAAAAATCTAGACTAATTTTTTCATCCACACAAACTCCCTCCTCACCCCACGTTACTTAAAATTATTACAAGTATTTATCGAAATTATTTCAACTTAATCAATATTTACTTTAACATTAGTTAAAAATATTTTAACTTTATTTCCATTATTTTTAAAATTTAAATAATATATATGAGAAAAAAAATTGTAATATATCTCAAAATGCTTAATAATTTTAAAAGATGTATTTTTTTAATTCAGTTATTTAGTTAAGTGATCCATTCAATTCTATGAAAATTTTCACTATTAATTAGAGTAAATTAAAAAGTATTCATGATCATCCATCCAAAGCCGTCAATATTTTTAGATTTTTCATCCATTAAAAAAAAATACATGTAACATATCTTATGGTTGAGACTTAAATGATGCCTAGTTAATTACTACATCAATACCCGGGGCAAGGATACTCATTTTTTTTTTTAAATATATAAATTTAAGATAGGAGGGTACAATTGTAAAAGTGTTGAAGTTTGCCTGGCGTTTTAGAAATACTGAAAACTTTGGGAGGTACCTTGAAAAGTAATTGAGGGGCTGCAAAGGGATACACCATCAAAGATTAGAAAATAAGAAATCTTGACAACAAAGAGGGAGAATAAAAAAACACAAAGAAATCAAGTAATCAAATCTGACACGTTTTGTCTCGATGGGTTTGTTTAATACGCGACGAATTCTTTGGACTTTTTTATTTTGGAGGTGTGAAAGGTGTTTTCTGCAAAAGACCTATCACACGTCATTTATAGGAGAAAAAAATGATATTGTTCACTCAAACGACGATATACATGTTGGTAAATTCCGAGAGTAGTCAAGTATTTTATACTCACTTGCTATTGAGGAAGGAGCGATAATAATTTTAGTTAATATGATTAGATATGGCATATTTTTAGTGTAATTTGTGGGAAATAATGGGTTATTAATTTATTAATAAACGTGTGTTATCATCCTAATTTTTAGATCTTTTATATATAGAAATTGTAGAAGTAATTAAGTTTAAATAGAAATGAAGATGCGTTTCAAATTTTACAGTGTTAAAATGTAATTTGTATTAAATTTAAATCTTCAATATTAATAAAGATCTTAAATATAACAACTCATAGGATGTACTATAGACAATAAACGTATGATATTTCTAATATAATATACAAGAGTCAAGGATCAAATTTTATAGAAATTTATGATCTAAAATTCATTCTATCATGCACCTCCTTTGTGTCTGAATTTATCTTTATCAAAGTAGCAGATCCATCTATTTCTTAACTATAACAATAAGCATAGGAGGAAAAAATATATATATATAAAAAGGAGTAATATGAAAAACAGAGAACATGAAAGGTTCTAATTTAAAAAATACAAAAAATAAGTGGCCAATCAAATCTGTTGACTAATTTGAGAAAAGGTCAACAAGTTATCAATCAATCAATCAACTTTTACCATTTTTAAAGTAGAAAGTATATGCATTTTTATTTTATTTATTTATATTTTAAAAATGATATATCCACACCATACAAAATAGTCATGTAATTGACAAAATAAGTAACAGTAATTTACCATTATAAATGCCGTAGATTCTTGGTTATTAGGTTTTTTTAATTGTTATCGTTGAAAATCATCATCCAAAGCTGACTTTTTAAAGGGTCAGATTTGACGAATTAAGGATCACATACATAATGCTGACTCGGTTATAATCCTAATTAAGATTGCTAATTGAGCATCAAATCAAAGTTGAAGAATTTGTGTTTGTTATAATTAACGTGAGGGATAAGAATAATTTCATATGATTTAAGAAAAACAAATTATGTTAATGAAGAAAATTTATATTAATATAATTTTTAAATAAGAATAATTTTTTATTTTATAAAATACTTTCCCAATTAAAAAAATATTATTTTCTTAAAAAAAATCCCAGTAACAAACCGCTATTTTTACAATTTACAGGACTTTTTTCGTAAAAGCATGCTGAGTATTGGATCCGGGCGAACGGTCACCCTTTATCGCATCATCTCAAGTTGATTATCGGATCCTTAAAGATCCGTACCCAATTAGGATCGAGAAACCCCACTCGACTTCGATCGCTTCTCTTCTGCTCCATCACCTCATCCATGGCCATGGCGGCTCTCCGCCTCCCATCTCTCTCCCTCCTCCGCTCCCCCTCCAAATCCCTCCTCTCATGCCCTCTCTCCCTCGCCCCACGCCTCCGCCATCTCCGTCCCAGGGCCTCCGCCCACATCTCTGGCGGCGGCGCGAGCAGATGCATCTCCGCCCGCAGCCTCGCCAAAGAAGAGGTGTCGTCGTCCGCGACGCCCTCGACCGACCGTAAGCCTTCCTCGAGCTACGAGGGCTCCGTCACTCCTCGATCCGTGGACTTCAACGCCTGGTACCTCGATGTCATTGCCAGCGCCGAGCTCGCTGACTACGGCCCCGTCCGCGGCACCATGGTCATACGGCCCTACGGATACGCCATATGGGAAGCCATCCAGGTGAGGCTATTCTTCTACTTTCGATCATTGAAAAAGTTGTTGCCTTTCTTTGTGCGACTTTTTTATTCATCCGTTTCCTTTTTTCTTCCTTTGCAGGAGTATCTGAATGTGAAGTTCAAAGAAACAGGACACAGTAATATGTACTTTCCTCAGGTGTGATGATGCGTGCCTCACACTTATCAAATGCTAGGCTTTGTTGGATATTCTTGCCAATTTATACACTTATAAATGTTTTCTTTGATGAATTCATTTGTTGCAGTTCATTCCGTATTCATTTATAGAGAAGGAAGCTAGTCATGTTGAGGGGTTCAGTCCAGAACTTGCACTCGTCACCATCGGAGGGGGCAAGGAACTTGAGGAAAAGCTTGTGGTATGCACTTGATTCATGAAGCAGCAACTTTTCAGTTTTTCTATTTGTTTACCACGTGCCGTTCAGTTTAGTAGATGTTCAATACAATGCTTTGTAAGCAATCAGAAAAATTCAATGAATTACTTATGCTTTTGAGGGTTGGTAGGTTAGACCAACAAGTGAGACCATTGTAAACCACATGTTTACTCAATGGATTCAAAGCTACCGGGATCTTCCTCTAATGGTTAATCAGGTTAGGATATAACTGGTGCTATTCTTACATATTGAACTTCTTGAATACAATTTTTGCCAACTTGCATCTCAATATCCAGTGCTGTACTTTTAGTGGGCTAATGTCACAAGATGGGAGATGAGGACTAAACCTTTTGTGAGGACTCTTGAATTCCTCTGGCAGGAGGGACATACAGCCCATGCCACAGCCAAAGAGGCAGAAACGGAGGTAGGTTTTAGTATCTATATTCTGGAAAAATATTAACTTATACCAGGTTTTAATTTCTTTGAAATTGTTTTGCCGCAGGCATTACAGATGATTGATGTCTATAAGAAATTTGCTTATGAGCAAGCTGCAATACCTGTTATTGCAGGTAGGAAATCGAGGGCTGAGACATTCGCTGGTGCTGCAAGAACCTATACTATTGAAGCTATGATGGGTGACAGGAAGGCTTTACAAGCTGGAACTAGCCACAACCTTGGTCAGAACTTTTCTCGTGCTTTTGGGACACAGGTAATTAACATGTTTTTGTTTTGGCATACATTTTGTTGTTTGAAGAGGGAAGTGTGCACCTCCACTTTATTATTATGGTACATTCTTTGTTACTTCAGCTAAGGAAAACTTAGTTGTGCTTTCCTGAAGTTGGTTGTTATCAAATAATGTAGTTAACTAAGTCTTATGGTTCCCTGATATGTTACTCTCTTCTATAAAGGGAGCAACAGGCCATACAACTTTTCTACTTCCTGCGACATTCAATGGTGCAGGGCTTGTAGATGATTACTTAAAGCTACTCTAGGGGAACCCTAAATGGAAAAATTACCTTCACTGTGTATTTGATTATGATGCGTTAATAAAGTCCATGATTCTGGGATGTTATTTTTTCCATTCTTATTCATATATTTGTGCTTTAATTTCATGATTTATGCAAGCCTGGATACTTTGGGGTTTTAACATGAAATGTTTATTTCCAGTTCACTGATGAAAATGGTCAAAGACAACATGTTTGGCAGACTTCATGGGCGGTCAGTACCCGGTTTGTCGGTGGTATCATCATGACTCATGGAGATGATGCTGGCTTAATGCTTCCTCCCAGGATTGCCCCAATACAAGTAGATCTTCTTCTTGGTTTTGTAATTGTCATTCAGTCAGGTTGAAATTAGAAGCTCCAAGTGTTGTTCCTTTATTATGTATGTTTGACGAACGGACTCTCTAAGTTAACGCTTCCTCCCAGAATTACTTGCTGTTTTACCTTGCTTTCGACTTACAACATATTTGGTGAATCACACCTATATGTCTCCTTGCTCCTATTTGATACAGTCTCGAATTTATGTCAACGGATTTAAATCCAATAAATATATTGCTTTAGCCTCATTCTACTATCTTCATTGTCTTTGAGTCTTGTTTGTAGTTTATGAGGTTATATTAATGAATGTTAGTATCATTAACTACCAGGTTGTCATAGTACCAATCTGGAAGACGGCTAATGACAAAAGTGGAGTGATAGATGCCGTGTCCTCCCTCAAAGATTTACTTCTTAAAGCAGGAATCAAGGTCAAAGTTGATGACTCAGAGCAAAGAACACCTGGATGGAAATTCAACTTTTGGGAGATGAAGGTATGATCATAACTCAACAGCTATATTGTAATTCTATGTTTGATGTTTCAGTTTATTTTTATAGCATTAGCATCTTAATGATGAGGGTCCACTAGGCTCTCTCTCTCTTTTTCTTTTGCTGATGCTTATTCATCTTCGAAGGGGAGCCTTGGCACAACGGTAAAGTTGTTGCCGCGTGACCTAGAGGTCACATGTTCGAGTCTCGGAAACAACCTCTTGCAAAGCAAGGTAATGCTACATATAATATAGACTCTTCCTTGGGATCCCGCATGAGCAGGGGCTTCGTGCACCGGGTTGTCTTTTTGTTTTTTTGATTCATATTCATCTTCCCTAGCAGTTTATGTTTATGGCATTAGTATCTTAATACTGAGGATGTGATGAGGTGTCTTTTTATATTTCTGGTGATACATTTAGCTGCCCTGGCTGCTTTTGTTAGTTGATTTCAGGAAACACCAGTGTGTCTCACCTTCTTTAGCAATGAAATGGTAAAGAGTTTTTATCAACAACAGTGCTATATCATATGGAGTTCTAAGCAAGGTTTAAAATTTCGACTCGTGCCGAGGTTTCGGTCCTGGACCGGAACGATACAGTTTCAGTACCGTATCGTGCCGTGCCGATATAGTTTCGGTATTTTTTTAAATATAAAATATATTAATTAAAAACTAAAATATTTAACATAAATATTTAAAAAATAAACAAGATAAAAAATAATCTTTTAAAAAAAGGAAAAGATATGAAAATAGATAAATAAATTAAAAAAATTATTATAATTTTTAAATTAAAATAAATGAAATATAAAATTAATTAGATAATTTTATTAGGGTTTAATAAAGCCTCTTTAGATTTTCTCTACCATAATTAGGAGTTGATTAAAAAAAATAACCTAAGTTTAATTAAAAAAAATTTGAAATCCAACACCACTCGTGAGCTCGCACGACTTCGTGCTGTCGCGGGGTTGCGTGACCAGCCATGACCGCGGGGATTGCATGACTCCTTTGACGCGACCACGTTGGTCGTGCGACCCCTATGCAGTGATCGTAGGATCGCACGATGCCTCCACGGCGGCAGCGGAAGGGTTATGCGACCTCTCCGCTACTAGTCGAGCGACTCCTCTGCTATGACCACGGGATCGCGCAACACGTCGCACCTGTCGTGGGTCTAGTGCCGGGGTCGTGCCGGTGCCGGTCGCGGAGCGGAACGAGACGTTTCGCCCGTTTCGACCGTTTCGGCATGACACTTTAAACCATGGTTCTAAGGTTTATGATTCACCTTGAATTTGGGTAGCTTTCTCAGATATCCCATTGGTTGGTTTTTATATATGTATATTTTTCTGTTTCTCAACAACTTCATATGTAAATTTTCCTCTGGCTTTCTTGTTATTGGTGTCATTAATTTGTACTTGAATGAACTGTTTCAATGATGTTTCTGATGAAACATTTGGCTTCCATCGGACTGGACTTGCACAATTACTTAAAAGCTTAACCATCTGTATTTTCGATTTGACTTGTTCGGTCTGTCTAATATGATTTCTATCTGCAGGGTGTTCCGTTGAGAATAGAAATTGGACCTCGTGATGTTGCTAACAAGAGTGTGGTGGTATCTCGAAGAGACATTCCTGGAAAGCCAGGTAAAGATTTTGGGATATCTATGGAACCTTCAGTCCTGGTAGCCCATTTAAAGAGCAGATTGGATGACATTCAAGCATCACTTTTGCACAGGGCTACATCATTTCGAGACAGGTAAATTCATGGTTTCTCTGTATTAATTTTAAATTGACAACTAGAACTGCAATTTTCTTTTCTTCATTTAAAGTTGCAGTGCGTTCTATAGTTTGGTCACTTCATTTCATAATCTTTTCTTTATTTTCCCTTTTTGCTCAATGATATCTTCTGATCATGCTAAATATGTAGCATCCTTGGAGCAGCATACCCTTCGTGCTCCCCATGGAGAAATTAGTAATCATTTTATTAGAATTTTGGTTGAGCGATTGTTTTTCATTAGAACAATAAAAGTGGGCATTCTAATGCAGGAGCCTCTATATACATATATATCATCCCAAATGTAGAGTTACTTTGAGTTGAACATAATTCCAGAAAAGAAAATACAAGCTGGTTTAGACAATTTACACCTGAGTTGAATCCCAATCCCATCATTTCCCTATCAAGTCTGTGTTACATCATTCATGCTAAAGCTCGTGCTGCTTGTTTATAATTTCCAAATCATATTTCTTTTCTTTTTTTTTTATCACACTTCTGCAGGTAATACAATTTGTTGATTTTTCAAGTTAAGCATATTAGTTTATCCACGAATCAATTTTTAGTTCCATGTCATTTTTCGAGCCACAAGAACAAGCTTTCAATTACTTGATCTTTGTTTGGCGACACTATCTCCCCAATTCTGTAATTTCTAATACATTTAGACAATGTTACTTTGCTCAATTGTGGTGATCAGCTTGACATGAATCTCATCTCTTCTGAGTTTTCCCATGTTCAACATTCTGATCGCCTCCAACTTGGACTGTTTGTTAACCAGTGGATGTTGCAAAGTCTTTGTTGCACATCTAAAGTTTTGCTAAAAGTGAAAGGGTGCTTGTGCAGTAACATTGTCGATGTGAATTCGTACGAGGAGTTGAAGGCAGTGATTGCTCAAGGGAAGTGGGCAAGAGGTCCTTGGTCAGCTAGGTGAGAATCTTGAACTATCATGAGCTAATTCTGCTCTCAATTAAGTTCCCTGCATTTCGAATATGAATTACTCTGATTTATTTCAATCGAACCAAATCAACCCTAACAAATGAGATTTATCTTCGTAACCTTTTCTTTGAACAAAACTAAATTTCTTTATGAAAACCAGACCAAGTACATATATGTTTCTTCCATTTGATAGTTTAGATTCAATTCATTTTTGGTACGAACCAAACTCAAGTATCTACAACACTGAATTTCAGTGACTCTGAGGAGCAAAAAGTTAAAGAAGAGACGGGCGCAACTATCAGATGCTTCCCATTCGAGCAGCCACTGGGGAAGATGACATGCTTCATGACTGGTAACCCGGCCGATGAAGTTGCTATTTTTGCAAAATCTTATTAATTTCTTTGTCTCGATACTTAATTTAAGACTCAAAATTTCTGTAGAGAGATTTTCTCTTCTTTCATAATTATTCATTCCTACTGAGTGATCCCTATAACAATCAAGCTATTCAGGCATTGTAACAAAACTATTGCAGCGAATGCTGCAGATTTTGGGAGGGGATCAACTGAATTAGTAGGAAACTATCTTCTTACTAGAAGATTGCAACTTATATTATCTTCCTACTTTCTAAGATTTTTTTTTTAAAAAAAATTGTATTAGCGTCATGATCATTATGGTTAGAGCAAATACTCAAGATTGGGCTCCTGCTCATTGGTGTCCATCTTCCTCCTATATGATGATGTGTATGGGGAGATACAATCTTTTCTTGTTTCTTTTTTTCATTTTTTTTTATGATTGAGGTGTCTAAACTTTGCTCGATTAATCTTAGATAGTCGGTCTTCCTCCTGATTTGTCTATCTGATAAATCCTAAGTACTACTTATGCACATTTAAAGTCCCATTTAAGATTCAATTCCTTCTTTGCTTGGCTTGTAGGTTATAAGTTTTGTATTCAGTATTCCTGATATGGAGTATAACTACTATAAATAAAATACACACAAGATGTTCAATTATGTTAATATATATGTATAAAAAAAAAGGGCAGTCCGGTGTATGAAGATCTCGTCATGCGGGGTCCCAGAGAAGGATTTATTGCACGCAGTCTTATTCTATTTTTTTTTTTTGCAAGTGGTTGTTTCCAGATTAATATATAAAATAAAATTTGATATTTTTATTTTTCACTTGTTTCACATTACATTATCATTTCTTTTTTAGGTTTTCTGTTGCAATTTAGTGCTGTTGATGCTTTCCCTACCCCAATGCCAACTAAAACAACACAAAGATACTTGGAAAACCCAAAGAGAACACAAAAAGGACCTCTTCAACGGTTCAAGCTAGGCTAAGAATAATTTACATCAAGGAAATATGCCACTAAACGAAATAAATGATGAAGACCTTCTCTTGAGGACAATTAGGTTACCAAGGAAAGTATGACATTCCAATCAAAGTTCACATAAAGCCTACCTCCTTCCAAACATTGCCTCTTCTACTTTGAGAGTTTGAGTTTGTATCCGATCACACGATACGACTTTTCTTTTCTTACTTTGGTGGAAGAAGACAAATCAATGCCGAATCTCACCCAATCGACACCAAACTCTTCCAACTCTAATCATTCACAAGGATCATTTGGCCCTGTTTTCATTGTCCTTGGTGCAATTGTTGTGCTCACGATCGTTTCATATGTGATCGGACGACTCTGCACCCGCCATTGCTCTCGTAGGAGTAATAGTTCTCATGGTGACATAGAGGATGCAAGTGACTTAAGAAGTTTAGATGCTAAGCAAAGGGAGATACCGGGAGCAATGAAAATGAAAGACACTAAACATGGGGAGATTTCAAGCTTCCAAGGCAAGAGCAATTTCTTTTAGATGGTTTTAAATGAAAAATAGAATTTAACATAAAGATTTATTATAGAAAAAAAGAAATAGATAATTGTGATAAAATGTAAATTCACAAAAATAAATTGTGAATTATCTGTTGTACAATTGTCTATTGAGACCAATAAAGTCCTTTTTTTTTTAAAAAAAAAAATAGTAAATTCTTGTAAGTACTATCATGTTAAATGAAGTCTCGCTTCTTGGTGTTTCAGTAATTTATATTGTAAATCACATTATCACTATAACTTCAATTTGGTCTGAAACATGATTCTCCTTGTATCTAGGGTAATCAATTAATAATCATGAACGGTTTAAAATTTTTCAATAAAAATTGGATAATCAATTTTTTCATCATCGATTAATTGATGGTTTACATCACTAAATGGCAAAAGATAATTTACTCACCCCAATACCCTTAGCAATTAGTGCAAGTGGCATGCGACACGTCGAGTTTTAATCTTAAAATTTCATATAATAATACTCTATATCTCAACTACCCGTACCATCTCGAGGAGATAATTTACTTCACTCAAGTACTATAACAATGGGCTGCTATATTATCGATTGCTATTATCAATTTAACTGAATTTGAACTTTTAAAACAGAGACCAAACCAATTTAACCAAAATAATTAATATTATTTTTTTAAAAATAAAAATTTAAATTAATTAATATTATTTTTGAAATATAAAATTTTGAATGAATAGAATTCAACTTTTAACTTCCAAAGATTAATTCAATTTAACCTATCTTTTACCCTCTTTATTTATATCTCTGTCTGTCTAGTCTGTCCATTCGATCCGGTCCAGTTGACGACGAAGGAAACATCGAACGGAGGCTTATGGAGCTCGACTTGGTGGACGAAACGCGGACAAAAGCAGCGATTCGGCTAACGACGTACCAGCAACGGATGAAACAAAACTACAACCGGAGAGTAATCCCGAGGTCCTTCCAGGTCGACGATCTTGTCTGGAAGAAAGTGAAGCGAGTCGGCGATGTTACCAAGCTCGAGGCCCCATGGGCAGGGCCTTTCAAGGTCGTGTAGAAGCTCTAATCGGGCGCTTACTATCTGGAGGACGAAGAGGGAAGGCAGCTCGAGGGGCCATGGAGTGTGAATCATCTTCAACCCTATAAAGCTGGATGAGAGGTGCGCGAGTGAATACTGTACCTTGCATTTTTTGTATGTCTCCCAAACGCAGGGCAAAATTTGAATAAAAAGCGAAGGCCTCTTAAAGTGCATCTCCCTCAACGGTCGAACGACGATCTTAAACCCGAGTGTACGACAACGGTCGAGCGACGACTTTAAACTTTTGTCTCCACCAACGGTCGAGTGACGACCTTAAACACTTGTCTCCATCAACGGTCGAGCGGCGACCTTAAACGCGTGTCTCCATCAACGGTCAAGCGGCGACTTTAAACTTGTATCTCCATCAACGGTCGAGCGGCGACCTTAAACGCGTGTCTCCATCAACGGTTGAGCGACAACCTTAAACTCTTGTCTCCACCAACGGTCGAGCGGCGACCTTAAACTCTAGGGATCGTCTAATCTCCCTCAATGGTCGAGTGGTGACCTTAAAACCCTGGCTCAGCGAAAGGACAAGCGTTGGCTATGTAAACGCTTAAGTCTTCAAGATGTGGTGGTCGTTCGGCGCTACTCTTCGAAATACTCCAGGACTGATTGGAGGTTCGCAAAATCATAAGGGGACTCCGAATAACAAAAGGATCGGTCGGCGGGATAGACTAATCAAAGGACGATCGGAGTGACCAGACCACAAGTTCGAGCAATGCTTAGAAAAGGGGAGTCGAAAAAATATTATCAAGGAGATCAAACTAGTCCGAACGGACAAGCATTTATTAAGACTTCAAAATTTCGACATTTTACAGAACTCTCAGACTCACTCAAGATAGTCCAGGACGTCGTCACGCAGCGTGACAGTGAGCTTATCCCGGCTGATGACGCTACTAGTTAGAGCTGCCGGCAGATGGCCACCCTCCTTGAGCTGGTCGATCGTCCCATCGATTACCAGATCAAAAAGGCACAGAGCCCGATCGATGACTTGCTCATTAAAAGCATCTGAGCGGAGGTAATTCTTCTTCAATACCTCAAAACGGCTCTGCTCGGCATCTTGATAGGTCTTCAAGGCCGCCCGAGAGCCCTCCAACTCATCCTTGGCGGTGGCCAGCGCAGTGTCCTGGAGGCGAGTTGGCCGCGAAGGGCCGTTTCTTCGGCCGACCGGTTGTGTCGCTCAGCGACCAGGAAGTCCTCAACTTTCTTGATCTTTTGGGCGAGGGTCCGGACTTCCTTATTCTTCTCCTCAAGGTCGGCAATGACCCAGTTCTTCCGCGCGTTGACCGACTCGATTTTATTGTCAAAAGTGGTGACCTGTTTATTGAGCCGCTCTAGCATCGTGATCTGCCCGACGCTCTTGGTCCGTTCGGCCTCGAACAGTTTGTTGCTCTTCTCCAAAGCGGCTCGAAGTTTGGCCATCTCGGCGTTTATTTATTCTTGAGCGGCGAAGGATTGACCGCTCGACGCCTTCAATTGCTTCACTTCCTCCTCTAAAAAAATGAGCATTTGACACATGACCAGACTCTCCATCCAGTACTACAAACAAAGCAAATATGAGCACCGATCAGAAGTGAACTATACAAATGTAAGGTAAAACTTACCCCAATGGATATCTAGGTGTGGCTAACCGCGAGTGCCGCCGGAGGCATCATCGTCGCACGGGCCCGAGTGTCTTCCCATATTTTGGCAAACGACCCTTGATGATGATATGGTGCTCCGGAGCCCGGGACTCGACGCTGGATTCGCGCCATTCCTCGGTCGGCAGGTGAAAAATCGTCGTAATATGACGTTGGCAGCTCGGGCCCGACTATGCAGACGCGACCCTCCCGGGCGACCGTGATAAAGAGGCCGACCGGATGCCCGACTTCTTAATCTTTGACTTTGGTGGCAGGAAGGCCACCGATGGCGTGCAAACTGTCCCCTGAAATAGACCAGACAGGGAGGGCGTTTGATCCGACGACTCAGGAGCATTGGGCTCTGGGACAGAAGCGGGGGTCAATGTCTCCACCCGTTCGACGAAGCGTACCCCGGAAGTGGCAGAGCGCGATGAAGGCTCCGCTCGGCACCTCTTACGCCTGATCAATGGCTCAGCTGAGGAGGTTGAGCTTGAAGCCCCCTCAACTTCGACAACCGGCTGCCGCTCAGAATGATAGGAGCCACCGGTCGCTCCGACACTTGCTCAAACGGGAGCCACCTCGCTCTTGTCCTGCGGCTCCTCTTGCGAGCCCACCGGCTGTAGGCCTCGACTCCCTAATTCTTCAACAGCGGCCGCGTTGATCGCAACATCCTTGAGCTTCGCCTTGTCGGCCAGACGTGCGCGTAGCATGACTTCGGCTGCACGAAAGGAAGAAAAATCAGTTAGAATCAAAGAAATGAGTAAAGTGATCGCATACCTAGGCTGAACGGGAGTCAGGTGTGGATCGGACTCAAACCGAAGATATAAAGAACACCCTCCAGCAACAACCTGTGGATGTCATACTTCTGACTGGACAACATCGCAGCTACGTCGAGGTAGTCCGATTGACTTTTGTACTTCTTCAATGGAGGCTGAGCCGCCACATTGAGCTGCCAGTGTGTCGAAAAATTTGGTCGCTCGGGAAAACACACAAAAAAGAAGTATTCTTTCCAGTGTTTGTTAGAGGTCAACATTTTATCAAAGAAAACCAAGCCCACTCTACTCTACCTTGGAAGAGAAAAGTCCCCGGCTCGGAGGACTTGGGATAGTAAAAGTAATGGAAGAGTCGGGGAGTGAGTGGAATGCCGTGCAGGTGAAAAAAGACAACCACCCACACAGCAACCGAAAGGAGTTCGACACTAGCTGATGGAGGGAGACTCGGAAGTATTTACACACGGAAGAAAAGAAGATGTGGATGGGAAACCGCAGACCGACAGTAAAATGGTCCCAATAGAAGGTGATATGGTCGGGCGACGGAGAATTCGGCCGATCGGAAGGTGAGGGAAGGATGACCTCATACTCGGGAGGAAACTCAAAAGCGGCTTTTAGACTCTCAGCGTCGCCGGTGTCGAACCGGGACTTGGTAGAAGTATATCAAGGCCCCGAGATGCTAGCGAAAGGCTGCGATGAACTTACCATTACAAAATAAGGTGAAGGTGCGAAGGATAGAAAACCTGCTGGCAGGTTTATCGCCGGAACACAGACGTCGAAAAAGATGAAGACGAAGAAACACAAAAGCCGGAAGATGCGAAAGCAAAAGGTCGACGGAGGGAGCTTACTGAAAATGGGTCGCCGGTGAAACAACGAGGGGAGAAAAAGCGCCGGAGAACAGTGGAGGAGAAAGATCGCCGGAGCACGAAGAGCCTGGCGTTGAGGAGCACGAAGACGAAGTGTGCAAAGGCGGCGACACGCACGAGCTTATAAGCCTGGGGATCGACCGACCGGAGCCGTCCGATCTAGGTCGCAGATACCTAGGCTAAGATCTCACCGTTGAATTTAAATCGCCAAACATCACATCGGTACCCTGTCACGTTAGGCATGCGACGGCAGGGGCAGGACACATGGTGCATCGCCACGGGTCGACATTTAAGATTTGCATGATTTCCCAGAAATCTAGGTGACATCAGCCTGGCTCGCGCTAGCCCAAGGAAAGATTTCACAAGTGCAAATCTTCGTCATGCCGACCGGATCCAGGGAACATACACGCGACCAAGCAACAAGCTTCAACAGATCGATCGGCAATGAACAGTCGCACCCCGATCATAAATCGCAAAGTATAGAAGGCCGATCGGGAGGAAATATGTTCAGACAAAATTATCCAGTCAGTCGGACTTACAACCTCTTTCGACTAGACTTGAGGGGGAGGCTTGTGATGCGGTAATGATGAAGGGCCCCACTCCGTTGCCACGGTGGAGGTCAAAGTAAGGACGGTCAACGCATAAATGACATCGGCCCGACAACGGGCTTCGGCAATAACACAGTGGACCTTCGGTCGAGCAGACACACATAGAGGAATAGCTAGGTTCTGGCCGGCCAGACGGGACACCAGGGCGGCAGAATTTCGGATGAGCGGCCAATCCGCTCGGCCTAGTAGTACACTTCTGATATTAAGTAATATCCTTTGGGAGTTGGTGCCGCCGACACTGGGCATGAGCCACCAGAAGATTATACGACGGAAGCTTCCACTGTCACTTTAGAGATATACTTGACTCGTTAAGGTACTGTGTCAGAGACACTTTACTGACAAATCTTTTCAGGGAAAGGTTTGAGAAGCGTGCTCGCCTTGGGAAACGTGCACACACGCTACCAGAGCTCTATGTAAAGGGGGGAGGGTCCAAATATCGACGAAGGTACGCAATACATGCGATATTTACTGTTTGTGCTACAGTTTTTGTTGCTCCGCTTCATTCCTCATCGTCGGTGACTGACTTGAGCGTCGGAGGGTCAACACCAAGACCCGTTCCCTTGCTCAGCACTGACATAGTCTGTGTTACAGGTCTGCGCGGAATCCACAGGAGGTCAGCATGAGCACCATATCCCTAACTTTCCGTCTTTTCGACTTTCGGTCAAGATCATTAAGTATTGCTTAAATAGAAAATGCAATATGCAATGCTAAACAACATATTAGTTTTAGGCCCACATTATGAAAATTAGTCCAACTTCTATTCCATCATCTAAGAATTTGAAAGATAGTTTTGGGAGAATGAACGCATCTCATGAAATTCATGCACCATAAGTTAGCAAACAGAGAAATTAAATCCATATCCTCATTATGTTAAAAAAAAAAAAAAAGGCGTGCTGTTTCACTCCCAAGAAAGCACAATACCAGAGCACACCGTAACAAAGGTTACCATCATAAATTATCACGAAGACAAAGAACGTGAAACGAGAATGAAGAAAATACGAGAAAAGAACGAACGAGTTCATTAACAACTGAAAAGTTCATAAATTGAATCAGGAGGAGAAATTTTAGGGTCTGGTAGTAAGTCAGAAATCAACATGAGATGAAGACTTCCAGCAGTCAACAGAGCGTAGTGAACTGGAAAAAGATACGCCATCAGTAAGGGCCCGCGGCGCCTCAACCTCCATGGAGACGAAACAACAGATCAAGGGCTGGAGACGAAAGGGTGGAACAGCAACAGGTGAGAAGCGGTGAAACCCAGGCTTCCGCCAAAAAACTACGCGGCAGAGGATTCAACTGACGGGTCCAACGAGAGGGAGAGGAAGACAAGAGGGAGCGCAGAGTGAACGAGAGAGAACCTGAGTTTGCCGGGGACTGCAGCAACCTTCCCGTCCGCCGCCTCCGCTACCAGTGGCTCGTCACGTCGGAAGTTACAAATCTAAATTATCCAAATAATAAGTGAAATTTGCATATGCAGGCAATCAATTTTACTATTTTACAGATTCATCCTTCGAGATTCACATTCAGGCCGGGTCCAGCTGAGTATTTCGTGGTTAGGACGGTAAACGAGCCGAGCCGAACCTAAATTTGGGGTGTTCAAACTTATTTGATAACGTAACTAAGCCGAGTTGATCCGAGCTTAAAATGAACCAAGCTTTTGAAATGAGTGTTCAAGCTTGGTTTGGTTTATTTTTTATGAACTTGAGCTTGTTTGAATCTTGGCTTGAGCTTGTTTGAATCTTGGCTTGAGCTTGGTTCGTTTAAATGTTATCAAGCTCTCAATTCAAGCTTGATTCGTTTAGATGTTATCAATCTCTCAATTCAAGCTTATTTGATTGTTTGATTGGTTATTAAACTTGATAATTTAAATCTATTTATTTATTTAACATATTGAAAAGAGTTTTATTAATGAATATGGTTCATGAATATTTTTGTTCACAAATATTAACGAGTTAAACACATATATGTTTAAACTTGTTTGTTTAACTTAAGGAGCTGTTTAAACTTGTTTGTTTAATTAATTTTATTTATATTGAACGAACATAAACAAGTTCTTACCAAATCGAACATTAAACTTGTTCACAACCCTATTCGTGGTTCTTAGTTTCTGGTTATAAAAAATAACTAAAATTAATATACAACAATTTTAAGAACAATGACAAATCCACATCCACAAAGTTTTTTAAATTGCTACAATTTACTATCATTATTTTTTTTCACAAAACTTGGAATAGTCCACAATGTTTGGATCAAAAATACAAGCGTGGTTTAAAAACGAATTTGGCTAATATTTCCTCGCATAACATCACCGTAATCCGCAATAAGATCTACAAAATCCGCAATAAGATCTACAAAATCCACAATGAAGCTGCATTTCTCTCAAAAACTGGCTGACGAGGCATTGACAACGAACCAAATTGCACAGTTTGTGAGTCCACTCGATCTGCAAAATCTCAGTTGGAAATGGCCTTTGTTGTCGTCCTTCTGACACTGGTTCTCGCTGCAGTTCGTCTTGGTTCTTTCTTTCTGATGCCATCTCCTTGTTTTGCACTGGAGTTGCTCTTCTCATGCTTCTTCGCTGGAGCTTGTGCCTCTTGAAGCTTACCTGCATGACGGAATAGGTTTAGATTGCAACAACAAACCATTACTGAGCCCAGAAGCTGAAGCTAGTCACCACTTTTTGAGGTTGTTGGTTCACCAGTTGAGGAGCCTTCTTGATTGATCTTAGACAACCCTAGAGAAGTATCTCTAGACGAACTTCCTTTTGTAGGAATCTTAGTATTGTTTTGTGACTTGGGAACACTTGCAGGCATTTCAACCACCTTTAAATTGCAATACGAAAAGACAAAATATAGTTAGCTTTTTTTAGTTCGTATCAATGATAGAACCACTACTTACATGTAGGAATCTTTCTAATTATAACTAACAAGAGTAAATTAGAAGTAAATTGATATAAAATATGTCCGTGAAATTAGAATGTAAGTGAAACCTTGGCAGTGGCAAGTGGCAAATAGCAAGATTTGACACATTACAAGAGATGCTGAAAGTTAAATTTAGTTTCAGAGATCCATAAGTGGCAGCAAATGTTTTGGTGGATAAACCAAGTATTTCATCTTTGAAAATCATGTCCTATGACCATTCAGACCTAGTTGAAGCATACAAGTCACCAGAGTAAATATAATGCAAAGTTATCAAAATATATTCATTGACACCAAAGTTGCTGAGACAATAGTTATGCTACTATCAAATCATGGGTCAATTGGGCATAGCTATTAAAGCAATCGGTGACCAATTTTCAATATTATTAATCAACACCGAAGTTGCTGAGACAATAATGATGCTAGTAGTAAGATTTAGGAGTCAATGTAGTGCTAGTAACATGAGAAAATGAAAGTGATGAAAAATTTCACCCCTTCATCATGCTTATGATATACTATTAGTTCACAGGAAAAAGCAGTTAAGGCTCTTCCTCTATGAAATGATATATCGTGATTATGAAATTAAAAATTAACAAAGATAAATGGTTATGGACCTTTTTGCTTCTGGTGGCGCCACGTGCAGCTCCATTGTAGAAAGAAGGCATAGGAGTTGCCTTGAAGTTAAGGCTCTTCCTAAGCTGCTTAATCTCTGTTTTTGCTTCTTCCTGGAGTGATGCATGACATTTGTGTTTAAAAGCAAACATTGAATAAAACAACGATTGCCATTTTACTAGAACATGTACATGGCAAGGGTATTGGAATAAATACCTGTGTTCTAATTTGGATCTCAGTCATCTCGGCCTCTTTGGCATGGAGCTTTTCTTCTAACTTCGTGTAAAACTGAACCATAAGGGTGGTCCCGAGTTAGTTACATATTTGAGGTTCAATCTTTCTACACAAATGAAGTTCCAAACAAGAATATTATGAGTTCTTGCCTCTTTTCGTTTCATAGCCCGCCCTTCACTTTTGAAATGGAAGTCCGAAGTACCTTGACTAACTTCTGTCTTAGCTGAAACAGGATACTTCAAAGATCTGCAAGAAAAATGTTACATGAAAGGACACAATGAAAGACAACTGACTATAGAGATTTTGTTCAATTACCTGTTCATAAAATGTGGCTCATCAATTTGACATTTTCCGGCAATAGGATTAGGGATTTGCACTACCTTGTTTTTGCTTTGACCTTTATTTCTGTTAAAATAATAAAACATTAATGCAAGATACACATGTAAAAGCACGAGAATGCTGTAAATTTGTAATTAATGTAAGAATGTATGACACCTTCTGTTTTCTACTTTTACTTTGGCTATCAGCTTTTCTGAATCCTGAAACAAATATTTTATCATTAGATGACAATAATGCCAATCATTTCACCATCATAATCTAGGACTTAAGATGCCATTAACTTCTATTTTTTCCTGGTATTAAAATTGTGTGACTTAGGCTGCTACAAAATCCATTAACCATAAAAATACTTCAATACATCTGCAACTCTCTTACTAGTTATCAAGTTAGAAGTGGTGCAACTGCTGATTATGCAACTAGACTTGCCGTATTCTCAAGAAAATCCTCAAAAAAATTGGAGAATGCCAAAATAAGGCCTTTTTTTGTTCAAAGCACTCAAAGTACAGCTACAAGTTTCAAAAATTTCTTATTGATGACCCAATGAAATGAAATATCTAGATTACCAACAGAACAATTTTATGCAAAACATTGTTATTCATGTTTTATATACAACTAAAGTTTTATCAAAACAATGCTTCATGGGTAAATTTGGAGTTGTCTTTTTCATAGGGCTTTCATGAGGATCTCCTGAAAATGAAGGCCTTATTTGGCCGTTTTAGAACACAAGTTTCTAAAGCAAAAAAATATATATATATTCTTTACATTTTCATATGGCACTCCAATCAAAGTTGGGTAAGATTTAGTACCTCAAATTTCTGGGATTTAGCATCAAGAGTATTTCTTGGAACTCTTTCAGGCAATTTCATTCCTGGTTGTGCCTTCTTTGTGCTTTCTCTCTCCACCTCATCTGTTCTTTTTGCAAATATCTTATCAGGATAACGAGAATTCTTCTGAGTTGAAGGCTTTCTCATAATTTGTGAATCTGCTAACTGATTCTTTGATTTTGCTTTTGTAATTTGCTTCTCAAGTTCTCCCTTTACCTTATATAAAGAGGTAGATTAGTGGTGTACCATACCAACAAGACAAAATTTTAAAAATTGTTGAATCAATGTAGCAATTCTTGTTGAATATGTATTGTCAACATAAAAACTGGAAGCAACTATTAGCTGCACATCAATCTTGTAGTAAATGCTCCAGCTCACACTATACGTAACTGATATGAGTCATATGACATTGAAAGGAACAGTAAGCCAGCAACATGTTGATGAAGAGGAAAAGTTAATGAAGGCATAAGAAATAGTCAACTTTAGATGTGACAGATTGATGTTGAGCTAGCAATGAATAATGGAGAATATATGTTGCTTGATAGTTTAGGGATCAACAATTGCATGGACAGTAGCTCATAGCTAATGAATTAGTTGTTGCCAACCAAGTTGTGTTTCTCCTAAGTAGTTGGTGTTGATTACTTCTTATCCCTCCATTGAGCTAGCAATAAACAATGGAGAATATACGTTGCTTGATAGTTTAGGGACTAACTCTTGCATACCTCATAGCTAATGGATTATTTGTTGTTGACCAAGTTGTGTTTCTCCTAACTATTTGGTGTTGACTACTTATTATCCCTCCATTGGCCTGGCAAAATCTATTGGTAGTTTGGAGCATGTTCAAACCATCCACACCAATCTATTGGTAGTCATTTTATTAACTATTAGAGCAATACCTAATTGCTCTTTAATATTAAAATTTTTGTTTTATCTTTTCTAGTAACTCTACATATCTATCTTAGCCTTCACATGTATATTACATTAAGTTTTTATACATGTTATTTCCTAATAGCCTAATCCTCCAATTCATGAAGTATGGTGGGTCATATTACAATCTTATAAACAGTCCTTGAAATCTATGGGGGAGACAACGATTACACAAAACTCCAAAATCATTTCTATTTTAATTGTTCATTCTTTATCCTAAAATGATGTCTTCCACAATGTTCCCTTCTTGTAGAATAATATGCCCAATATATCACAAAATTTCACGTATGGAGATTTTATGTCTGTCAATCGTAACTATTCAATGCAATCCTTTTTTTTTTGTTACTGAAAGTATATTTCATGTATTCAATTCAAGATCTTAAAAACCTTTGTTTGTAAAGCTTTTCCTCCATGCTTCAAGCTTCAAATTTATTCCAATTACACTTTCATTAGTTAATAAAATAATATCTGTGAATATCATGCACCAAAGAGATTCATCTTGAATGTGATTAGAGAGTTCATCCAATGCTAATGTAAAAAAGATAGTGACTTAGAGCTCATGCTTGAAGAAAATTCATTATAGCTCCCAATAGTTCTACCACTAGTAATACTAACATCGTACATATCTTTTGCCAAGATAATATAATTACTAAGATATTCCATAGAAACATTAGTGGAAAATATCATTGAATTAGTTTCAGAAACAAAGATTATTCACCAGCAAATAAGTGTAAATTTTGACAATCTCTAAACCAAGGCCAAAATGAAAGTAGGTAAATGAAATGCTGGACAAAAGGGTACATATATTTTTTTAAAATAGCATGTCAGAGAAAGGAAATATTTGTATACGTGAAGCAAGAGAGAACTAAGCTGACTAGTGGATGTGTTCTAGACTGCAGAAGAGATTATTCACCTTTTATTTCAGGGCTAATTGGAACATTTATCCATTCATAAATAATAATAAATAACAAATTATCATTAGAAAAGAAAAAAAGGGTGAAAGACAGTTCTGATAATTGATCTCTCACTTTGAGAGTAATTTTCTCTGTTTTCTTGGAAGCAGCAGCCTTATTTACCAGATCTGCAGGAATTTCAGTTGCAATTTGCACTTCATCATGTTGTTCTTGAGGGGAACCAGAGTTATGCTCATGGTTCTCTTTAGAGACCATTTGCAGAGTCTCATCTCCTGGAATATCATCATTTGATTGTATTTGGTGTGCTTCACCACACTCTACAACACCACAAACTATAAGATGCTCACTTATTGATGGACTAAACTCTTGTGAGAATTCGGGGCTCAAAACTTGTTTGTCATGTTCATGTATGACCAACTCGTGCTCATAAGAAATTGGAGGTGTCTCATCATAGAAAGTAAATTCAGTGGGTTCGTTATCACCGCATTCAACAAGATCATCTTTACAGAATTCAATATGATCTTTGGTAGGTTGGTATTTTTCATATTGACTACCGAATGAGTTGAGATGCAAAAGTGGCTTCTTCTTAAAGTGAGCCTCAAAATAAGCTTTTTTCTGAGTAACCAAACCAGGTGTAGCATATTTCTCAACCTCTTCAAGGTATCTGTTATGAGAGAATGATGACCTTTTTTCCCACGACAAGGTTTCAGATTCAAAGCGGCCAAATGATACAGACCCAGAGGGTAAACTCTCAGCCTGTGAAGAAACAGAATTTTGAGTGGCAAAGGTAAATAAAGAAAGCATAATAGCATACATCTTAATTCTTAAATCAGGAAGAAATGGTTAGAAGAAAACATTCTATTTTGAAACACTATATAAACATAATCGAGTAACTCTCAGATTTAATTTGACGGGAAAAAATGATCTATTAGCAACACACTAAACATTTCTATTTACAGTGGCAAAAGTGCTCTACATTGGCTATCTACCACAACTAGTAACTAATACTCAAACTACTACAGTTTAGTTGCTTCTAACTAGTAGTAAATACTCCATAATGGGAGACAAAAATTTATGTAAGAATCCAGCCCTGGTTTTTTTGTCGACATTCTCTTGTCTAGGGAAAAAAAAGTTTTGAATTATTGAAGTAGGAAAAAAAAGACAGAATTTCTTTCCTACATTTCCTTGTCTCATGCTAACATTCAAATCAAACTAAGAAGCATATGCACAAGAAAAAGCCAAAAGAATAAAACAGAAGAAAAGAGTAAATTTAGGACGCTACAATCCTATGAAGTTTGCCTGATGTTACCCCTAGCTAACTTTGTGAACTGTGAAAAAAATTAAAGAAAGGTCAGTTAAAAAACTACACGGTACAAGTGTATATCTATCTTTAAATCTATCATTTTCTGTATTTAAGAAAGATTTAAATAAATAAATAGCAGAGTTGATGATTCTGCAAGTGCACCATCATTTGACTTCAGAAGCAAAGAAACAAACCTGATACAAAACGGAGTCTTCAGTTTCTCTCATTGTGGAAAGCCGAACCCTGATCACCACATATCCATTTTCCTAGGTGCAGATCTCCAAGCTTTCTCAGTGTAGTAAAATGACCTATTCACTTCAGCCTGAAGTACGTCAGTGTGACGATCCAAAATTCCATTCAAAATACATTCCGGAAGAAAAAAAAACAAAGGAAGGATTCGAACAGAAGGATTATGTTTGTCTCAAAGAAATACTCAATTTTACAAGATGAAATTTACAGAATAGCAACAATCAAGAGCAACAATGTAATATGATACCAGCTTGTCTTTCAGTACAAAATTTCCAGTAGTTTCAAAACAAAGATCTGAAAAAGCGACAAACGGAGAAAATAACGAAGAAAAAAAACCTTTGCATATTGACAAAAGATTCAGATTACGTATACTAAAACCCCCAGAAACCGTAAATCCTAATCCCCAACCCACTACTCACTAACTTATAGCATTAAATTGCATTAAAAACTACTCCAGTGGTCTGGTCCTATATCGACGGACCATTTAAAAAAAGCAAAACTCCTTAGTTTCCTCAAAGAACAGTCCAATAAACCCTAATCTTACCTCATTCCAACAAAATCCGACGACGAATAGCTCAGGGAGAAGATTTCCCCTCGATCGACTTCGAAAGATTTCACTTCCCGCTTCCCCCACTCATTCAAACAGACCAATTTGACATCTGTGAACTATCCAAATCGGAGCAAGAGGACGAGCCGATTCCTTGGAAGACATCCACAGAGCACTTCGCCTCGAGCAAGCAAGAGGAGGAATGAGTTGGTTCGCTTCTTATTTTGTCCTTATTACCATCGTCGTAACGCCTTTCCTTTATTCTCCGTTACCTTCTCATGCCCCATCGAGATCTCGCATCGTAGCCGTCGTTTTGGCGTCTTCGTGGCCTTAACGGAACGGGATCCCGACGTGGCCTCGCCAGTATGGATGAACACGTGGCACCGCCGGCGTCGCCTATAATTTGACCATCAGGCCGCTTACCGATCCGGTGCACGTTGCGCGACAGCAATCACAGTCAAACCCAATATGAAAACGAACGGATGAGTTGGTCCCGTTTCCGTGATCCCGTTCGGATCGTTGAGATCGGGGGCGTAGATCGGAGATCGGACGGCTGGAAGCGACGGCATCGGGTCCAGGGCGAGTGGGTGCGGTGGACCCTGCGCGGTTGATATCGTGTGCGGTGATTGCGACTCGATATCTGATTTGGCAAATATTCGCTAACGGAGAAAGAACCAAGGGCAATTACTCAGATCGACCCCTTCAACAATGAAGTTTTACAGGATTTAGCCCTTATTAAAATACCCCCGTCTTTCAAAATATCCGTTCCCGACCCTTCAATCATTCTCGCCGGACAACTCCATAATTGATGTTCTTATCAATGCGAGAGAAACATTAACAAAAATGTAAAAATTTGAAAAAACTTAGTAAATTTTGCTGTAGCTTTTTTATAAAAATTGTTTTATGGTGCAAAATATATATTTTTTCATACGATAGCCAGAGAGAGAGAGAAAAACTAATTTAGCATTCTCAATATTTATTTATTAAATAGATATTCAATAAATAAATTTAAAAATAAAAATTGGGACCCCATAGAATAATAATTTTTGCTCAAGTTTGAAGAATTGAAAAACAAAAAAAAAAAAGGAAGGGAAATGATGGCAAATGGTGGCAGGGTGTTGAGTTGGCAATTTCTAATGAAACGTCATGGGAATTGAACAATTATTTGATTTGCTTTAAATTAAAAGCCAAGTAAGTTGGTACAGTAGGGCCATTTTATTGCATGCTCGATTTCATTTTTTATTCCTTCGCAACATTTTATTTATTTTATGTGGAGCAATATCTTCATTAAAATATTTGCATTGTTTAATAACTTCTTAAAATGTCATTGAAATATTGATATTTTTTATGCAAAGGGAAGAATATCAAATGCCCTTTATCCGGGGGCCATTTTTTGTATAGGGAACGATATTCGGGGACTATTTTAGAGTTTAGGAAAGAAATCATATATTTAGAATTTTTTTATACATTTAAAATTTTAGTCTATTAATTTTAATTTTTCAAATTAAATTATATATATATATATATATATATATATATATATATATATATATATATATATATATATATACACATTCAATTTTTTTATTTAATATTATAATTTAATTTCTAAATCCTAAAATTAAAATTTTATTGGACAACTAGAAGCTTAAATAAATAAATAAAAATAATTATTTGAAGTGCCTCATATATATATATATATATAGGCATCAAGCTTGGGCGTCCCTTACATATCCGAGGCGCTTCAAATAATTATTTCCCTATTGATTTCACAACCAAAAAAAATATAGACAGTCTAAAGCTTCTAATTCTTGATTATAAATCTCATACATTCTAATTGTCTCTGGTAGAATATAGTCTATCTCTCATCATAATCATCTTCATAGAGTAAAAGAATGTTCATCATTTTACTAGACATACATATCCAAGTTTTAAACTTCTAAAAACATGTACTGCTTTCCTGTTGTAGTCATTTCATTATTCTCAAAAATATTTCTCTCTTGTCTAAATTTTTGCTCCGCACATTCAAAAATATATCTCTACACATTCAAAAATATTTCGTTCTCAATTTAGGTTGTCAAATTCAGATTTGAGGGCATTAAGAAAGCTTTCAAGAGTGCATTAGTTTTGATTTGAAATGATTTAAAGTTTTCTAAATTCATCAATCAATTTTAAACAAAACTAATTGATGGACCTATACTAGTTTAAAAAAAAGTAAAAATTTGATATTTTTTGAACTAAGAAAGTTCTAAGAACCCATTGGTGATGTTGATAATGAATATCATTGTCATAGGCCTTATAATGAATTTGTGACAAATGTTATCAAACTTTTGTAAGTTTAACAATTCATTGTTCTTGTTCCCATGGGAGTGCTCAATTGGTTATAGGTGACAGACTTATTATAATGCGGCAGAGATCAAATCTCGATGAGAGTATACCCTTGGGGAAATTAAAACGGTTAGTGCTAGAAGCACTAGTTAATCAAATATGTATTTTGATATTGGTAAAGCTTCAAAGTTAATAATTATTGTGATCTAACAAGGTTGAATAAGTGTATATGAAAGTCTTAATTGAGACTAGGTAAAACAAAGTCATGATCGAGTGGACTGGGCAAAGAAATCCTAGTTGGATGAACTGGGGGAAGAAATCTTGGTCTAATGGACTGGGTAGAAGACTTAGTAGAAGGACGATGTTGGGTGAAAGTCCTAGGGCTCGAGGACACTAAGCAGGAAGTCCTAGGGGTCGAGGACACTAGGCAAGAAGCCCTAGGGGTCGAGGACACCAAGTAGAAGTTTAGACGGGTTGAGGATCAAATGTCTAGTGAGAAGTCTCGAAAGTTAAGATTGGATGTTGAGCAAATTTTCAAACAGCTTTGGAGGACCGGATGTTTGGTAAAAAGATAAACTCTCCTTAGAAGAGTAGGTGAGGACACATTCCCTGTTGAGGGAACAATAGGTATTAGTCCGACTTAAGATTTCAACGAAATCCGAAAGTTAAGACCAGACAATCCAAAGATCGTTCAATCATTTTATTTCATGTTATTGTGTTTTCTGTGCTAACTCTATGATGCAGAACTTAAAAAGGTCTAGAAGAGCTTATCTTGGTGCTTAGAAGGGATCCAAGTGTCCTAAGCTGATACAGGCGCCCTAATTACCTTGGCTCGCGATAGAATGAGGTCCAGTCTTTGATTATCGATGCACATCAGCATTCAGGAGCCTGTCGTAAGGCTAATGACTTCAAGTCTGTTGTACGGTGAATTGCTAGCGTGGGGCTTCGAGCCTGTCATAAGACTATTGACTTCCGATTAAGGAGTCAAGGATAGAATCTCCGAGCCTGTCGTAAGGAGAATCACTAACGCGAGGCTAGGGGCTCTGAGCCTGCAAAAAACTAATGACTTTCGATTGAGGGGTCAGAGAAGGAGATCATAGGTATGTCATAGGGCAATTTGAGCCTATTGTACGGTGGTAGTAGGAGAAAGTAGCCCAACCTCTTATTGTACTCAACTTGTGACTTCCAAGTGTCCGCGGAATCAAGGAACAACTTACCGATATATATGAGCTCAACCTCGACTATGACCCTGACTATGTTGGTCAATTTGCACTAACGGTTTAACTCAGATTTTGATGAATGACAAGTGAGTTAAGTTAGGCGTTATAGTAATCTAACCTTGCTATCGAGTGTGCAAAATTAACTAACTTGATGGGTCAAGAGGACCTAACACCAGGCAGAAAGTCCAGTCAGGATGTTCAATTTCTAAGTGGCAAAGTCCAGATGTGTGATTCCGACAGGAGATCAGAATGTGTGTGTTCCCAAGTGGCAAATTTTGGATGTGCGATTTCGACAAGAAGACCTGGTGGGTCAGATTAATGTCAAGAAGGTATCTTGATACAAGGTAAGTAAAGATAAGCTACTGGAGAAGAGTGACTAAGTGAGGAGGTGCTCCGATTGAGGGGGCAGTAGGCGTCGGTCTAATTTAAGTCTATTTTGAAAACCTAAATTAAGATCCTGACTAGATCTTGGTCTAGAAGACAGGTTTTAAGTCATAAATTAATTATATTATTATTGTGCTAACTTTGTTTTGCAGGTTAGATTATTGTCGTGTTAGACTAACCTAACTTGCAGGACAAAAGAAGCAAAAATGCCTCAGGTGAACAATACTTGAGGCGCCTTCAAGCATTGGAAGATACTTTCGTATTGCTCATGGAAGGTGCCTTCGGTGTTATGGAAGACGCCTTCCAAAGGATAGAATTTAAATTTCATCGTAGATAAGGAACAACGAGTTTGGGATCAAACATTACACATTGGAGATACCTTCAAGGCTATGGAAGACGTCTTCCACACTCTTTATAAGGATATCTTGAGGAGCATTCAAAACACAATTTCTATATGAGCTTCTACTCATCCGATCAGCTTTCCGACTACTCTAGCTTCCTACTGTTGCCCTGCTACGACTCTACTATACTCGACTGCCACCGAGAAGCCGCCCAAACACCGAGCTCAAGCCGACCATCTACAAAATTGTTTGGTAACAGAAATTTAAGTTATGTATTTAATTTCTACAAATGAAAAGTGTAGGTTGTTACACTCTTCTGATTCTTGTGTATTCGATCTCCTTTTCTAGCAGTTCCAGAAGAAGTTTTTAGTGAATTACCCGTCAATAGGTCCATGAGACCTGGGTCTTGAAGTAGGAGTCGTTGAATGCTTCAAACCAAGTAACCGCTTACATTCTTATGCTTTCCTATTTCTTTCTTTTCCGCTACGCATACTTTGTGTTTAAAAAAGAATAAAAAAGAAAAGTTTTAAAAACCGTGTGATTCACCCCCCCTCTCTCTCTCTCTCATGTTCATCTTGATCCAATAAGTGATATCAGAATAGGTTCTACTCTGAATTGGTGCAACCACCAATCAGGCTAGTGGAATGATTTTTCATATTTCTATTTTTACGTATCTTATTTGAATTGATAAAATTTACCCTTTCAGATAATTATCTCTTGTTCAGTTTTACTCAAAATTGGTGCAACACCATTCAAGTCATCAACATATTTTTTCTCTTAAGCACTACTAATCCAAAACAAAGTCTTGGTACCTCCTTGTAGTTTTTTATTTTTAGAGATCAATGGCCCAACTGTTGGTTGCTACTCGGAAAACCTAAAGGTTCCACTGTACAAAAATTTTGTACAAAGGTCTGAACCTTTTCCTAGCTACCATGTGTTCTTTTAAATTAAATTTTGGATCGCCTGCGGAACTTAACACGTTTGATCCAAAACTTAATCTATTTGTTCTTTTAGGTTTTGACTTGGATCTCCTGCGGAACTTAACACGTTCGACCCAAATCACCTTAAGTTATTAATTCCATTAAATATTAATTTCCATAATTGGTTCCCAGTACTGACGTGGCGAGGCACACGGCCTTCTTGGATATGGGAGCAACCACCACCAACTAGACAAAACCTTTTATAGAAATCTAATATTTAATTTCCTAAAATAACTTTAGGTTAACCGAAAAGAACAATCAAATCACAAGGAAAAGAAAAAATAAAAGAACACAACATCAAAAAACATATTCGAAATTCTAGAATCGTAAGCCTCTTGTATTTGGTATTATTTCCATAAATAACTAGTATGATGCGGAAAGAAAAATTACTAGTTATACCTTGTAGAAAAACCTCTTGATCTTCTACCGTATTCCTCTTCTAACCTCGGACGTTGTGTGGGCAACGATCTTCCGAGATGAGAAACCACCAACCACCTTCTTCTCCTCCTAGCTAGGTTCGGCCACAAAGAAAGAAGCTTCACCAAGGAAGAAAATCAAAACACTAACCAAGCTCCAAGAGATGCTCGCTTCCTCTCCTTCTTCTTCTTCTTCTCCAAGTAGTATCCGGCCACCACAAGAGCTCCAAGGAAAGAGAGGGGTTCGGCCACCACAAGAGGAAGAGAGGGAAAGGATGGCCGGCCACACCAAGGAACAAAAGAGGGAGAGAAAATAATAAAAGTTGTGTCTCATGAAGGCACCCTCACCCCTTCTTTTATATTCCTTGGCCTAGGCAAATTAGGAAATTTAATTACAATAAAATTTCCTCAATTTCCTTGACATGATTTAATTGAGAAAAATAAAATAAAATTTCCCCAATTGAAATCTTATGGCCGACCACATCAATGAAATCAAATTGGACAAGTTTCAATCAACAATTAAAACTTCCTAATTTGTTTCCGGAAATTTTAAAATTAAAATTTCTCTTCAAAAATCTCTTCATGGTTGATAAAAAGAAATTTCCATAATTTTAATTTTACAACATGTGAATAATTTTTAAAGAGAAAATAAGATATCTCACCAATCTACAAATAAGGAAAGAGATCTAATTTCTTTCTTTAATCTTTTGTAGATCTTTTAAAAGAGAAATATTTTAATTTTAATTCTCTTTAATAAATTATATCTTCCACATAATAAAAATTAAAATTAAATTTCTTTTTTAATTTAATTTGACCGGCCCCCACTAGCTTGGGTTCAAGCTAGGGCTGGCCACCCAATTTTATACCTAGGCCGGCCCTAGCTTGGTTCCCAAGCTAGCTTGGCCGGCCCCCTATTGGTGGGTATAGAAGGTGGGTATAGGTGGGTATAGTACTCTATAAATAAGAGGCTACGATAGGGACCGAGAGAAGGAATTGGTTTTGGTCTCCCGATAAAATTAAGCATCCCGTGTTCGCCCCGAACACACAACTTAATTTTATCAATAATAATTCATTCCACTAGAGAACTATTATTGAACTACCGCACCAATCCCAAATTACATTTTTGGGCTTCTTCTTATTATGAGTGTGTTAGTCTCCCTGTGTTTAAGATAACAAATGTCCACTAATTAAGTAAGTTACTAATAACTCGCTTAATTAATATCTAGCTCCAAGAGTAGTACCACTCATCTTCATCGTCATGTCGGACTAAGTCCACCTGCAGGGTTTAACATGACAATCCTTATGAGCTCCTCTTGGGGACATTCTCAACCTAGATCATTAGGACACAGTTTCCTTCTATAATCAACAACACACACTATAAGTGATATCATTTCCCAACTTATCGTACTTATTGATTTATCGAACTAAATCCCACCCATTGATAAATTAAAGAAATAAATATCAAATATATGTGCTTGTTATTATATTAGGATTAAGAGCACACACTTCCATAATAACTGAGGTCTTTGTTCCTTTATAAAGTCAGTATAAAAGGAACGACCTCAAATGGTCCTACTCAATACACTCTAAGTGTACTAGTGTAATTATATAGTTAAGATAAACTAATACCTAATTACACTACGACCTTCCAATGGTTTGTTCCTTTCCATCTTGGTCGTGAGCTACTGTTTATAATTTATAAGGAACCGATAACATAATCTTCTGTATGTGACACCACACACCATGTTATCTACAATATAAATTAATTGAGCAACTACATTTATCATAAATGTAGACATTTGACCAATGTGATTCTTATTTCTAGATAAATGTTTATACCAAAAGCTAGGCTTTTAGTATACACTCTAACACCAACTTGAGGGATTCAACACCGCTCATCCTTCTCTCTTCAACGGAAATGATTTTCCATATTGGAAGAAAATGATGGAGGTTTACTCAAAGACAAACATTGACCAATGGTTCACTATCCAATGAGGGTACCGGGCGCCTGTAGACAAAGCAACAAAAGTACCACTCGATCTGAAAAGATAGAGTCTAGAGGATAAGAAGAAAACCCATATTGACTCAAAGGCATTGAATGTTGGAGCAATCTAGGTGCCCTAGATTTTGATGTTTGGATAAAAGTTTAAGTTAGATTTATTATTGTATTTGATATGCATTGTAAGTGTGCAAAATACAGGTACAACAAGGAGAATCTAAGTGTAATCATGGCAAAGGAAGAAAGTCCAAGGATGAGTCTTGACGGTGTAAGTCCAAGCATGTAATCTTGGCAATGTAAATCCAAGTGTGACTTGGCAATGGATGAAGTTTCGGAGGCGCGACCTCTTGGCAAAGGAAGACCCGATAATAATGACAAGGCCAATAGAAGCTCCAGAAGACAAGAAGTGAGGAATCAGGAGGAATCCAAGGGACGTGAGGCTGATGGAGGAGACTAGAAGATTAGGTCTACATTGTGCGGACAAGAACGAGTGCATGAGAGATTGTACTCAGGGTAAAATTCTAGGTTACTATAGCGTTAATGTACCATTACTGTAGCGCTACTATAGCATTACTGTAGCAGTCGACTGGTATTTTCATCAGTCGACTGATATTGAGTCGTTGACCTATAACGGTCGAAATCAATGAAGACCAGTCTGTTAGTTAGAGCCCTAGAGCCAATCATTTGATGATTGCTATATAGACTCGTTGTATCATATTCTTATATATATAAAGACATTTGTTTATGGTTATTATGTTTACTTGTATTGGTGCCAAATAACTAAGTATAATAGCGTCCTTGAGTAGAAGGTTCTTACCTATATCAATCGATTGGTTGAATCGATATTGAGATGATATAGGGAACACTACTCTTAATCATTCCTAGTCAAGTATTAAGATTCAGGGACAATGTTAATGCAACGAGACTAGCATGTAGGTCAACTCGATGACTTGATCTCACAAGTCATGGATATGGAGATATCAAGTTGACACATGGGTATGCATTGGAGAATGTATACTGAATGACCCGCCATGAGAAAGTATCATGGATCGTTATATGAGTGTCATATACTTTCTCATGTGGCTATTAGTATGACTATTAGTCCTTGGACCTGAAGTCACCATGGTTCCCTACATAAGGAGTTACATACTGTGGCTTCGTCAAACGTCACCCGTAACTGGGTAGACTATAAAGGCGATTACTGGGTATGTAACAAATTATGCGGAGGGATGTGAGTGATGTAGATGAGATCTATCCCTCCTATATGACGGGAGTGACATCATTATTCTTGATAGAGTGAGACCATTAAGTGCATGACCATGCCCAAATGAGTCAATATGAGATGTTGAACTCATTTGATTTAGTGAATCTACTTGGAATTCAAGATTTATATTGATTAGAGGATGACACGGTCTATGCCTCATATTGATCAATCTAGATGTCAAGGATAGAACGACACTTGTCATATATTATGAGGGGTCACAATTAGTAATCACAAGGTGATGTTGAATCTCAACATTCTTGTAACTTGGGTAGTAATGATATGTTGCTAGATACCGCTCATTACTTATGCCTCTAAATGGGTTTAGGAGTATTGCCAACGTTACAAGAACCTATAGGGTCACACTCAAAGGGTAATTAGATGGAGATTAGATTTATATGATGAACCAAGAGGATTAGGTTCATGTGATGAACCAAATTGGATTAAGAGTAATCCAAAGTAAACTAATTGAGTTGGACTCAATTTGGTTCATGTGTTAAATGAGTCTAATTTGGACTTAGACTCATTGAACCAATTTAATTCAATGAATAAAGATTTATTAAATTAAAATTAACTTGAACCAATGGTTAGATTTGATCAACCATGGGAGAGAAATGGTCAAGTTTGACTTGACTTGAGAGGAAGATGAAATGTCATGTTTGACTTGATCATTGTCACCTCATTTGTGAGTTGAAATTAAGTGGACTAATGATGATGTGCCACATCATCAAGGCTAGCACATGCATGTGCCACCTCATGAGGGAGATCAAGAGTTGTGACTCTTGAAATCCCATGGAGGTTTATAAGCCTCAAAAGGTGGCCGACCACTTAATACACAAGTGTGAGTTTCATTTGGTTTTGGTAACCTCCTCCTTCTTCCTCTCTACCTTTCTTGTCTCCCTCTCCTCCACCATTGCTGATCCTCTAAGGTTGCTAGCACATCTTTAGAGGTTCTCTCCATAGATTTGTTCGTGTGGATACACATAGAGGGTTGTACACTTGACGACCTTGAGATCCGACGAACCTTGGACGAGCGGGATTTGCGAAGGGCATCACATCAAGGGTAAACTCTTTTTATTTATAGATCTAGTGTAGATCTAGGTTACAGAAACTCATACACGTAGAAAATTTTTGTTTTATAACTTCGCACGGATCCGGAGGCATGGGATTCGGGGTTTCCGCAACGCAAAAAGTGATTTTTGCGGCCCGAAAAACCCAACACAGTCGACTAGTAAGTATGGTAGTCGACTAGTGGCGGAAGCATTGCTTGAATGTTTCCATCCGAGCTATATTTAATGGAACTTGGGATGCTTGAGCAATGTGGCAAAATTAGTGATGGTTAACCCTAATTAGAGTCTCCAAGTGCTCGAGTGATCTAGTGTGGTTTTGTGCGAGTTGTGGTGAGGTTTCTCCATCCACAAGAATCTACGCGAGCTAATCGGAAGTTCTCCGGAGAATCATCCACCGATGGATTGAGATTGTCAACCTTACGGACAACCGTAGAGTAGGAGTAAGTGATCTCTGAACCACATTACATAAACGTGTTAGAGGTTTGATTGTCTTAGTTATTGCCTTTAGGTTTAGCTTTATATTTGTTAGTTTTATTTTGTATTTTTGTTGTGCACTAACAAGCGTAGAAAGCGACGATTTGGGTGACGAGCTATTCACTACCCCTCTAGCGGCGTCAAGATCCCAACAAGTTGTATCAGAGCAGACCACTCTTCTATGGACTAATTACCAAGGGAGCAAAGCGCTATAGGAAGATGGAGTCCGAAGTGTTGGATCGAAAAGAATTTAGATATCTCCACAATGACATGATATTATCCACTTTGGGCCTAAGCCCTCATGGTTTTGCTCTTGGGCTCTACCCAAAAGGCCTCATGCCAATGGAGATATCTTTCTCTTATAAACCCATGATCTTTTCCATGTGTTTTCAATATGGGACTATGTTTGCAACCTTGCAACCCCAACAATCCCCCCCTCAAACAAAGGACCATGGGCTTCCCACGTCCGATCCTTGACCCACCAGGTATTCCTGCCCCTCGGTCTACCCGACCTACTAGGACTTCCTGCCCCTCGGTCTACCCGACCTACTAGGACTTCCTGCCCCTCGGTCTACCCGACCTACAAGGACTTCCTGCCCCTCGGTCCATCTGACCTACTAGGACTTCCTGCCTGGTGTCTGGTGCTCTTGATCCGAACATAGGAGCCCCCACTTTCTTTGTTCGAGGTCAATATTGTACTCACATGGTTCAATCAGACCATAGCTCTTGTGCACAGTCGACGGTTAAACCTTCTGGTAGTCCGGGCTCTGATACCACTTGTTGGATCGAAAAGAATTTAGATATCTCCACAATGACATGATATTATCCACTTTGGGCCTAAGCCCTCATGGTTTTGCTCTTGGGCTCTACCCAAAAGGCCTCATGCCAATGGAGATATCTTTCTCTTATAAACCCATGATCTTTTTCATGTGTTTTCAATATGGGACTATGTTTGCAACCTTGCAACCCCAACACGAAGGACATCTAGGATGAGATATCTGAATCTCACATCCATACGATCAAGATGATTTTGAGTATTAGAGGAAGCGGTTGGAGACTTGGTTCCAAATGGATTGGGGCCATTGGATCGCATTGGAAGTTCTGTTCGAAGCTCTGACGGATAAGAAGGGGAAGCATCTTTGACTTTGGTATTGGACTAAGGAGCAAAGGGAGCAAGTAGAGACAGATAAGGAGGTAACTAGAATTGTATTGAATTTATTACCTCCTAATATTGTGTCGCATGTAGGTGAGTGCAAGTGTGCTCATGAGTTATGGAGTAAAAAAAATCATGCTTCATGAGAACCCTATACAAACAAAAGGTGGAGGAGTCCAATGAGAAGGGTTCATTGGTCTAAGAAAAGGAGAAGGACCAATCAAAAGTTGAAACAAACTCAACATATGAGGAGGAGAAGGAAGATGAGGAAGTGTCATCCACATCTCTAAGGGAGGAAGATGTGGAATTGTCCACATCTTCGAAGGAAGAAGAAGAAGAGCAATCCAAGGAAGAGGAGATCTTGGAAGCTCAACCTTCAACCGCACACACTAAGAAGAGCACTAAAGCCCATATCAAGTGCTTTGAGTGTGGGAAGATGAGACACTACAAGAATAGGTGCCCTTCGCTCAAGAAGGTAAAGAAGGTAAACTCTAAACCTGGTAAAATTCTTTTGAAGACTAACATGGGTTGTAGGGATGATGCCAAAGAGAAGAGGCACATTCAATGCTTCACATATGGTGAGTGGGGTTAGTACCACACAAAGTGCCCAAAGAGAGGGGAGCTTAAGAAATTGACGCACTTGAAGAAATGGGAGAAGAAAAGGAGCTCAAGTCAAGGGAGAGCTCCAAAGGTAAAAGGGAAAGTAATCCCTAATTTGAAGTTCAATTCAATTTCAAATTCTTTCATGCTTGTTAGGAATAATAAAAATTATGTATTCATGCATAATTATGGATTTAGATATAATGATGGGAATAGGATTAACATGGTAGATAACCTTAGGAAATCATACACTAAGGTTAGACCTAAAACGAAATAACTTACCTTGCCTAAGGAGAGTGATCCGGCGGTAAGAACAGGAGACCCCTATTATGGGGAGTCAACGCCACGTGGAAGTCAAAAGGGCAGGTGGCCGGCCGGAATGAGAGATGGGTCGGCCGGCCGGCCGACCAGTATCTAGTGGTTAAAGGTACCCTGACGAAAGTCAGGGTTCCGGCGCTCATCGGACAATATCACAGAGCCGAGCGGATGATACGCTTGGCCGAATACATGAGGTAGCTTACTGCTAACAGTCCCCATAAAGCACATGATTGAGAATCTCCCAAGTAACCATCATATATGGCCGGCCGGATATCGGCGGAGGTTGGCCGGCCAGATGCCCCGCAGGGAGTAAAGGCAAGAGGACAAGGGACATCTTTTTCTGACAGCGGACATGTTCTACGTTTAGGCCATACTCCAAATCTTACGTCAAGGGATTCCGCTGTCCCATCGAAGACATGCTTGGACTGTAGCGGTATGGGGTCAGGTAAGCTCACTGACAGACCCTTACCGGGGTATGGGCTGAGGACACGTGTACACCTCGGTATGTGTGCACTCACTTCTCCATTGCCCTATATAAAGGCCCTAATCCTTCGCCGGAGGTACGCATTCTACGATTCTTAGAGCCACTTTTTGGTTGAGCTTTGCCTGACTTGAGCGTCGGAGGGTCGTCGCCGGGAACCCCTTCCCGGCCCGACTTCTATGCAGGTTCACCGGAGGTCCGTGCGGACAGTCAGGAGATCTACGTCAGCTGTTTGGAGAGCGCCACATGCCCAACGTCCGTTGATTCAGCCTTCGGACAGGATCAATTTGGCGCCGTCTGTGGGAATGCGCCTGATCTGGAACGTGAAGATGGACGATGCCGGAGAGTTCTGCCATTCTCATGACCCTGGTCAGTTTTTTCGTTATTTATTCTCTCAGTTATATGATTTGTACTAGTTCCTCGGGCGAAGACCCCCGAGCCGATCGACCGGGAGGATTATAGACGAGCCACGGGCCCGATGGTGAAGACCCCCGAGCCGATCGGTCGGGAGGATCGATGATGAAGACCCCCGAGCCGATCGGCCGGGAGGATTATATCCGAGCCATGGGCTCGATGATGAAGACCCCCGAGCCGATCGGCCGGGAGGATCGATGATGAAGACCCCCGAGCCGATCGGCCGGGAGGATTATATCCGAGCCCTGGGCTCGATGGTGAAGACCCCCGAGCCGATCGGCCGGGAGGATTATATCCGAGCCATGGGCTCGATGATGAAGACCCCCGAGCCGATCGGCCGGGAGGCTCGATGATGAAGACCCCCGAGCCGATCGGGCGGGAGGATCGATGATGAAGACCCCCGAGCCGATCGGCCGGGATGATTATATCCGAGCCCTGGGCTCGATGGTGAAGACCCCCGAGCCGATCGGCCGGGAGGATTATATCCGAGCCATGGGCTCGATGGTGAAGACCCCCGAGTCGATCGGCCGGGAGGATTATATTCGAGCCATGGGCTCGATGGTGAAGACCTCCGAGCCGATCGGCCGGGAGGATTATATCCAAGCGGTTAACTCGACGCTGAAGTCCCCGAGCCGATCGGCCGGGTTTGAATTAGCCCTCAGGGCCGTCTAGCCCAGACGTTAAATCGTAGAGTCGAACCGGCGACTATAAACCCCCCGGCTTGAAGACCTCTGCACGGACCAACATATCATATATTCTATCTCCCCCGTTCGGGGTCGAACAGTAGTCGCGAGCATTTAGCCCTCCCGTTCGGGGTCGAGCTATCATCGATGGTCGTGGATAGGATCAAATGGACCAGGATATCTCTGGGCTTTGCGCTTATTCGGCTCACGACACTCCAGCGCTGTTTGCGCATGATACGCCCGTATGGCATCGGCCATTTATTTTACTCGATTGTTGGGTGGCACCTTACGATCGCCCGTTGACTATTCTTGAGGCTGCGCAGTCAGCACTTTCATAGCCGTCCGATCGACATCATTTCGATCGCTCGCACGACAGCGTCCGTCCGGCATCTATCCATCCGATCGACATCATTTCGATCGCTCGCACGACAGCGTCCGTCCGGCATCTATCCATCCGATCGGCATCATTTCGATCGCTCGCACGACAGCGTCCGTCCATCATCTATCCATCCGATCAGCATCATTTCGATCGCTCGCACGACAGCGTCCGTCCATCATCTATCCATCCGATCGACATCATTTCGATCGATCGCACGACAGCGTCCGTCCATCATCTATCCATCCGATCGGCATCATTTCGATCGCTCGCACGACAACGTCCGTCCATCATCTATCCATCTGATCTGCATCATTTCGATCGCTCGCACGACAGCGTCCGTCCATCATCTATCCATACGATCGACATCATTCCGATCGCCCGTTCAGCATTTTCGTTATCGTGTGCCCAGCATCGTCATCGCTTGTAGAGATGTTTTTGTTCCTCGTTCGGCATCTCCATGGTCACACAGCATCGCTTGTCTACTCGGTCTACTCGACATCCCACGTGTCACTCGGTTGGCTGTCATTTTACACGTCGATCACTTAGCTTGTTGTCGCTCTCTCAGCATCTTTCGCTCGACGTCTATCCATCCGATCGGCAGCACTTCAATCGTCCGGTCGGTATCTTCGCGGCTGCGCACTCGGCATTGGTTCGGTTACAGGCTTGGTCCGCTCGGTATCGTTACTATCTCAGGCGACACCATTGCTATAGCGAACGCGCGGGAGGCATTATACGAGGAGTTCAACGATTCGGCGTCGATATGAAGAGTGATGCAGCCTCAGCGATAGACTGTCCAGTCAGTCGGACTCACGCCTCCTTCGACTGGACTTGAGGGGGAGGCTTGTGATCCGGATCACAGGTGATGGCATAGAAGGGATTAGGGAGAAGAGAGGGGGCATATGGGTCATTTCTGAGGTGGAGGGTTTTGGGGGTATTTGGGAGCCGGTTCGTGAGAAAGGAAGAGAGGGGGGTTTTTTTTTCTTTCCGCCGCCAGCCATGGAAAGGCTGGCTCCTCATGCACTTCGCCAGCTAAACCACCAACGCTATCGCCCTCCTCTTCGCTACCTCCCTTTCACTCCCACGCTGCCGCCAGGAGAGGGGAGAGAGTCCCGCCAGCATGAAAACGAGGGAGAGGTTTTCTTCCTCCCTATATCGCACTGTTTGCCGGGACCATCGTCGGTCGTCGCCGCCTCGCTGTTTCCCGTTTCCCTTCTTCACTGAGCACTCGGTAGCTACCGTGAGAGAAAAGGGGGCAGGTTCGTGAGGAAAGGAAGGACGGCGGCCAACAACAGTAGAGAGGCCTTGCTTTCTACTCCCCTCATCGCAGTTTGCTCCACCGCGGCCATAGCTGCCGCCGGCAGCCACTGCTGCCTTTGGCAGCCACTGCTGCCTTTTCCCGCGGCCACAGCCGTCGCCGACAGTCACCGTTGCCCTTCCCCAGCGGCCAGCGACATCTTCCATCACCACTGCCGCCTTCGGTGAGTGTGAGTGACGCCGCTGCTTCTTGTAGCAGCCCGTCCCCCATAGGACAGCCGTCATTCGGCAGACTTAGGTTTGTTTATTCCGGCCATCGAGCCGAGGTGGTTCCGACCATCGAGTCGTTGGGTTTTACTCTGTGCATCTCTATAATGATTATGAGCTATCTGTGTTATCCGGCCTGCATGCCGCGTATCGGCCTACGAGCCATTATGTCTCGACCTACATGTAGTTTTCCGGATCCAGGCTGCATCGGATTCCGTGCTGCCACCATTATATTCGGCTTCTTAGTGGGTTCACACCCATCCACTTGTCAGGGTCGCGACGACTCGGTCAGTATCCCGACCAGCTCATCCATCCATCCGAGGGCGCCCCCTGGGCCAGGGTACGTCATTGCACTCGTTTCATGCTTATTTTATTATCATGTTATTATGCGGCTGCTTATGCATTTGTGGGATCCGCCTCGAGCACCAAGGTACTAGAGACCGGGGCAACCCGGTCACTGGCTGCAGGTACAGTTGCTCGGAGGACTTCAGACGACTTGGTCAACGCAGCGGGCAGCTCACCACCGGATCATGAGAATGCGGTCCACATTCCAGCCATGTCACACCCCGGCAGGTTCGTCTTCTCAGCTTCCCGACAGGATCAATTTGGCGCCGTCTGTGGGAACGCTCCTGCATCCGAACGGAAACAATGGACGAGGCTGGACGACAGCACACGGTGACGCTTTCCACGGAAGAACTTGATGCTCTGATCGAGTTGAGGGCCGCCAAGCTTGTGGAACAAAAACAGAAGGCATTAGCCGAGCGGCCTGAGCAGCAAGCCACATCGGCATCAGGTGGCCGAGCGGGAGCACCACCGGCCACGGTTTCATTCCATCGAGCTCTATTCCGCACTCCTGAAGCCGCAACAACTAATCGAGATCGGGGATCATCTTCGGATGAAATGCCAAGATGAGATAGCAGAAAAGGGAAAGCCCCCCGAGCGGACGCATCGCCCGAGCGGATCAACCGCCAATTTTCAGAAGCTATTCTAAGAAACCCTCTGCCCAAGCACTATGTGCCTCCGACGATCGGCGAATACAATGGAACCACCGACCCGGATGATCATTTGGATAAGTTTGATAACACTGCAACCCTGCATCAGTACACAGATGGAGTGAAGTGTCGAGTTTTCCTCACCACCCTCTCCGGATCGGCTCAACGGTGGTTTCGGAGGTTGCCGGACGGATCTATCACAAGCTTCAAAGACTTCCGAACGACCTTCCTCCACCACTTCGCAAGCAGTCGGCGCTATCAAAAAACCAGCGTTAGTCTGTTTGCCATCAAACAAGAAACCCGCGAATCGCTCCGAGCTTACATCCAGCGGTTCAACAGAGTGGCCATGGACATTCCAACGACCACCTCGGAGACCATGATGAATGCCTTCACACAAGGCCTCGTGGATGGGGATTTCTTCCGGTCACTCATCCGGAAGCCGGCCCGAGACTACGATCACATGCTGCACCGGGCCAACGAATACATCAACGTGGAGGAAGCGCAAGCGGCCCGGAAAAAAGAAACTCCAGCCGAGCGGGCTCCTCCTACCGAACGGAAGCCGCATGCTGCTCATCAGCCACCCAGAGGACCAAGGGCCGAAGCAATCCGCTCCCCCCATGCTAGGTCCCACGTGCAAGAGGTAGCTGCCGCGCGGCCCAGGCCAAAGAAGAGATGGACCCCGATGTTCTGCTCCTTCCACCGGACGGACACACATAACACCAAGGATTGTCGTAGTCTTCCACTAATCGCCCACCCCGTTCCCAGAGGTGGTGGTCGTCGGTCGCCATCAGCCGACATACGACAGAGGCCTAGTGAAGTCGATCGGACGGTAGCTGACAGACGACAGCAAAGACTCCCGAGCGGCATCGCTCTACAAGACGGGAGAATCTCCGGATGTCTAGGGAACGTCCTCGACCGTCCGCTCGGGAAGAAGAAAATAGAAGCAATCTTCCCGAGGCGAGATCAACATCATAGCTGGTGAGCCGACCGGAGGAGACTCTAACCGAGCAAGAAAGGCGAGCGTCCGACAGCTCCAGATCCATGCAGTCGGCTGCAGCCGAGAGCAGGCGAGTGGACCCGAAATCAGTTTCGGGCTCGGGGACTTGGAAGGAGTTGAAGTGCCCCACGACGACGCTCTGCTCATCAAAGCGGTAATAGCCAACTATACTGTTCACCGCGTTTTTATTGACACAGGAAGCTCGGTCAACATCATATTCAAAAAGGCGTTCGATCAACTACAAATTGACCGAGCCGAGCTGCTGCCCATGACAACCCCCCTCTACGGGTTCACGGGCAATGAAGTCTTGCCGGTCGGACAAATACGGCTGGCTATCTCACTGGGAGAAGAGCCGCTCAGGAGGACAGCAAATTTCGTGGTGGTGAACTCTCCCTCATCATACAACGTCATTTTGGGGCGACCGGCGCTCAGCGAGTTCCGGGCGGCCGTCTCCACTTTCCACCAGAAGATCAAGTTCCCCGTCGAAGACAAAGTGGGAGAAGTACGGGGAGATCAACTGGCAGCTCGGCGATGCTACGTCGAAATGGTCCTAGCAGAATCAAATTCCGCTCGGAAGTCGCCACGAATCGAGGTGAATGCTATAACTGAAAAGCCTCCCTCTTTAGTTTATGAAGAAAAAGAGGAAGTGCAGATACACCCGACCCGATCGGAGGCCACGACATTCATCGCGTCCGATCTGGAGGCGAATCAGAAAGAGGAGGTGATCCAATGCCTCCGGAGAAACCATGATGTCTTCGTCTGGTCGACACATGAGCTGCCCGGAAGTTCACCAAGTATAGCGCAGCATGAGCTCCACGTCCGACCAGACGCTCGGCCAGTAAAGCAAAGAAAAAGGGACTTCAACACCGAGCAGAACGCCATCATCCGAGCGGAGGTGGAGAAACTCTTGGAGGTCGGCCATATACGCGAGGTCCAGTTCCCGAGCTGGCTGGCGAATGTGGTGCTAGTTTCCAAGCCCGGTAACAAGTGGAGAGTGTGCATCGATTTCCAGGACCTTAATAAGGCGTGCCCAAAGGACTTTTACCCCTTGCCTGGAATCGATCAACTGGTGGATTCTACGGCCGGCTGCGAGTTGATATGCATGCTCGACGCCTATCAGGGGTATCATCAAGTGCCGCTCGCCCTGGAAGATCAAGAAAAAGTTAGCTTCGTGACGGTCGACGGCACCTACTGCTATAATGTGATGCCGTTCGGATTGAAGAACGCGGGAGCCACTTATCAACGCTTGATGAACAAAGTGTTCAAGGAGCAGATCGGGCGGAATCTGGAAGTTTATGTGGACGACATTCTTATCAAGTCTGTCCGAGCGGCCGATCTCTTCAAAGACATGGAGGAGACCTTCCGAACGCTGCGAAAATATGGAGTCAAGCTAAATCCCCAGAAGTGCCTATTCGGAGCAAAAGGAGGGCGTTTCTTAGGTTACATAGTGACCGAGCGGGGTATCGAAGCAAATCCCAGCAAGGTGAAAGCTCTACAAGACATGCCGCCTCCGCGAAATACGAGGGAAGTGCAACGTTTGACCGGTCGGATAACTGCTTTGTCCAGATTCATATCCAAAACCGCCAACCGGAGCCTTCCTTTTTTCAAAATCTTGCGCAAGGCCACTAAGTTTCACTGGGACGAATAATGCGATCGGGCGTTCGAAGATTTGAAGGCATATCTGAACTCTCTCCCGGTATTAGTCAAGCCGGCTGCGTGTGAGCCACTTTGTATCTACTTGTCTTCAACCGAGCAAGCAATCGGCTCGGCACTAGTAAGGGCGAGCGGAGAAGAGCCTGTGTATTTCCTTAGTCACATTTTAAAAGATGCTGAATCTCGCTACACTGGGCTCGAGAAGCTGGCTTTCGCTCTGGTCCTCGCCGCTCGGCACCTTCGTCCATACTTCCTGGCGCATACCATCATTGTCAAAACCAATAGCCCGCTCGGGCGTGTATTACTGAATCCAGAAGCGTCCGGGCGGCTCATCAAATGGACGACGGAGTTAAATGAATTTGACATCCAATACCAGCCTCGCTCGGCAATCAAAGCGCAATCCTTGGCAGATTTTATGACTGAGGTGCAGAATTCAGAGCCGGAAGTTATGTGGAAAATATTTGTGGACGGATCATCCACTCGGCTCGGAAGCGGGATTGGAATACTGTTGCTTTCCCCTCAAGAAGAAAAGATGCACTTATCCGTCCGGCTGGATTATAAAGCTACAAACAATGAAGCAGAGTATGAGGCCCTCATAGCCGGATTGCAGGCAGCACGGCATGTGGGAGCCGGTCGGGTAATGCTTCATTCGGATTCGCAGTTGGCCGCTCAGCAGCTCTCTGGCACCTTTGAAATCAACAGCGCTCGGCTCAAGCTCTACGCTGAAGCCTTTGAGAAGCTCAAAGCCAATTTTAGAGAAGTCATTGTTCAGAAGATACCCAGAGCGGAAAATCAAGCGGCCGATGAGTTAGCCAAACTCGCGAGCTCAATAACGCCGGTCGCCATTCAGGAGCCGATTGAACAAGTATTTTTGGTGGCGCACGTCGACCGTATGGAGGGTCTCACGTTTTCGAGCGACTGGAGGACACCCATCATGGAGTTTCTACGCTCGGGTTCTACACCGTCCGATCGTGATGAGGCCCAGCTACTAAGGAGGAGAGCCGGTCGGTTCACGCTCATTGGAGATCAACTATACAAGAAGACTTTCTCCCGCCCGCTTCTGAAATGCGTGAGTTCAGAAGATGCGGCATACATCCTTCAAGAAGTGCATCAAGGATCGTGCGGGGGACATCCGGGCGGGCGATCACTAGCTAAAAAGATACTGCTGGCCGGATACTTCCGGCCAACTTTACAAGCAGACGCCACTCGGACCGTCGTGACGTGCCTTTCTTGTCAAAGGTATCATAATTTCTCTCACCGACCGGCGGAAGAAATGAAGGCCGCTACTGTGTCTTGTCCGTTCGACCAATGGGGAATGGATATTGTGGGTCCGTTTCCTATGGTGACCGGACAGCGGAAATTTTTATTGGTGGCGGTTGATTATTTTTTCAAGTGGGTGGAGGCCGAGCCGCTAGCCAAGATCACCGAGCAGATGGTCAAGAAATTTATTTGGCAGAACATCATCTGTCGGTTCGGCATCCCCCGTCGACTTATCTCCGATAATGGGCGGCAATTCACAGGAAAGTTGTTCGAAGATTGGTGCAAAAGCTATGACATCGAGCAACACTTCACGTCCGTGACATATCCCCAAAGCAATGGTCAAGCCGAAGTAGCCAACCGGGAAATCCTTCGTATTTTGCGCGCTCGGCTCGATCATATGGGAGGAAGCTGGGTGGATGAGGTGTCAGGCGTCTTATGGGCTATCCGAACGACCCCGAAGGAAGGAACTGGCGTCACGCCCTTCCATTTGGTGTATGGCGGCGAAGCGGTTATTCCTGTCGAAGTTGGAGTTGAGTCCGCTCGGATCCAAAATTATGATGAGGACAACGCCGAGCGGAGGAACATGGAGCTAGATTTGGTCGAAGAAGAAAGAGCCAAGGCGTCCGTCCGACTGATGGCGTATCGTCAAAGAATGAAGCAGAATTACAACCGGCGCGTAATTCCCAGATCATTCAAGGTTGGCGACCTTGTCTGGAAGAAAGTGAAGCCGGTCGGCGACGTTGGCAAGCTAGAAGCTCCTTGGGCGGGCCCCTTCAAAATCATCGAAAAGCTCCGCTCGGACGCTTATTATTTGTAGGATGAAGACGGGCGGCAGCTGGACCGACCTTGGAGCGCGAATCATCTCCAGCCTTATCGAGCTGGGTGAAAGGTGCACTGATGTAACTCATTTTTGTGTATATTCTAGTCGCCCATGTCCTTGTAATGCAGGAAGCAAGAATGATTTAAAGGATGACTAATATGTTCGCCAAGCGGCTGTGTTAAAGTTAGCCTTTGAGGCCGTCGAGCTCCGACGTTAAATATCGAGAGACGAGCTGGCGTCTATAAACCCTCCGAGCGGAAGACCGTCGAGCTCCGACGTTAAATATCGAGAGACGAGCTGGCGTCTATAAACCCTCCGAGCGGAAGACCGTCGAGCTCCGACGTTAAATATCGAGAGACGAGCCGGCGCCTATAAACCCTCCGAGCGAAAGACCGTCGAGCTCCGACGTTAAATATCGAGAGACGAGCCGGAGTCTATAAACCCTCCGAGCAGAAGACCGTCGAGCTCCGACGTTAAATATCGAGAGATGAGCCGGCGTCTATAAACCCTCCGAGCGGAAGAAGGCAATAAAAAAGGACTGCAAATGTCCGAGAGATTCGCCGTCAATATTGTTCGACCGACTCTACGTCCCGCTCGGCTCAGAGCCCAAAGTTCAAAATGGAATGTTACGCATTCGAAATATTCAGCCGAGCGGAAGGACAACGCCAAGTACTTCGCAAAAATTCCTTTCGAATACCGGAGGTGTGATAATAGGCGAGCGGATAAACACACGATTTGGTTAATGTAAAAAGACAGCAAATACAAGGAAAACATTGCATTAAAGTTAAAACTTTAGGCCAAGCGGCCTAATTACAAAAAGGATCATATCTAGCCGAGTGGCCGAATTACAAAAGTTACTCGATATAATCAGTCCTTGGGGATGTTGTCCAGGAGCGCCACTTGATCGCCGGCCGGAATAGTAGTGGACTCCGGAAGAAGACCCTTAGACTTCAGATAAGTGGTGGTGGCGGTCATAGCCAAGTCGAAGGCTGTGTACATCCGCTGGCAGATTTTCTCCGAGAATTCAGGCGAGCGGATGTAGCTCTGTCTTAAGGCAGCGACTCGACTCGACTCGACATCTTGATATTCTTTGAGAGCCGCCTGGGAGCCAGTAAGGGCCTCATTCAGATTCTGAAGCTTGTCCGCGTCGGCCGAGCGACCCGCCTTCTCCCTGTCGAGCTGCTCCATCAGCTCCTTTACCTTCAGCTCCAGGCCCCGAGCCTCCACGTTCTTTTTCTCCAGATCGGAGATGGCCGTATTTTTTCGAGTGGTGGCCAGGGTTAATTTTGTGTCGAGCGACTTGACCTGCCGCTCGGACTCGGCCAGGGCGTGGGCCTGATCGGCTGTCTTCTTCTGCTCGGCTGCCAGCAGATCTTGAGCTTTCTTCAGCTCCTTCTGCAGCTCGGAGTACGATGGGCCCTGAGAGCCGGACGGACCAACTGCTGCCTTCAGTTGTCGCAGCTCTTCATCCATCAAGGCCAAGCGGTTGGAAACCGCAATTTCCTCCACCCATCTCTGACGAGAGAAATTAGAAGCAGTTAGTGGCCGGTCGGAAGGAATAAATACAAAACTTGGTAGATTACAAACTTACCCCCGTGGTCTGCTGCATATGGCTGTTGGCCAAATTCCGGATGAGGATCATTGCGACGCGTGCCCGAGCGTCGGCCCACATCTCGGCGAGGGGCCCCTTCAGGGTGATAGTATGCTCGGGCGCAGTCGGTTGGTCGGTCTCCGGCAGCAACTCTTCAGTGGGAAGGTGAAGAGTGACTCGAATCGTCCGGCCATGACCAGGGGTCGTCCGACCGGCGCCCGGAAGCAGATCAGATGCCGACGCCGAAATTTGAGAATGGATGGTTGAACGCCGGACTGGTTGAGCGGGAGGAAGGGTGCTGACCGAAATAGCCTCAACAGGGGCCGCCGGCTCGTCCCATTCCGAAGGAGTCCGATCGGACGAAATGGCTTCGACCTCTGGGGCTTTTCCGCGAGCACTGGCAGCGGCTCGGGCGGAAGGTTGAACCGCAGAGGTGGCTGACCGGAGGGGAGTCTCCACGCGGCGCCTTTTTCGGCGAGGCTGCTCTTCTTCCGGCGCTGAGCCTTCATCCCGAGCGGAAGGCTCATGGCTAAGAGTTGCGCCAGCCACTGGCTCTGGAAGGGATGTCTGAGCGGCTGACTCCCCGGCCTGTGTAGCGCTCTCTCCTTCATGTGAGCTGACCGGCTGGATACCGAGCGCCTCCATCTCCTTCGCGGCCGCGTCTTCGAGCGCCGCTGCCTTTCTCTTCAGAATGTCGGCCATTACCGACTTCATGACGATGTCCGCTGCAAAGGAAAGGAGAAAAATCAGTTAGCAATCAAAGCAAACGCCCAAGTAAAATTCTTACCGACACTACAAGAGGATCGCTCATAGACATCGGTTTTCCACCCGTGTCTATTTGATTATTGATGTTGAGCCGCAGACCGGCTAGCATGTTTGCAGCATGGAGGTAGTCCGGTCGGGTCTTGAATTTCTTCAGCTCAGGAGTGGGGGGTAGGTCGACCTGCCACTTGGTCCGGAAATTGGCCTGCTCGGGCATACGGATATAGAAAAAATACTCCTTCCAATGTTTATTGGAAGAAGGTAGTTTGTTAAAGAAGACTAAGCCGGGCCGAGCTTGAAACATGAAGGTGCCCGGCTCGGATTGCTTGGGGTAATAGAAATAAAAAAAGATGTCCGGTCGGAGGGGGATGTTGTGGATTTTGAACAAAACAACTACCCCGCAGAGAAGGCGAAAACATCGATAATGAAAGGATGTACAGGGAAACGCAGACCAGCGGTAAACTGGTCGCGGAAGACACAGAAGGCTCCGCGCGGCGGCCTGTGCGGCCGAGCGGAGGGACCGGCCAAAAGAAGTTCAAACTCATCAGGGATTTCAAAATTGTCTGTTAGAACATCAAAATCACGCTGGTCGAATCGGGACTGCATGGTGGTGTACCATGGGCCGAAGGACTGGTCTTCAGGAAGAGAAGAACTAGCCATGATCCGAGCGGAAGGAATAAAAAAGACGGAAAGGTAGAAGAAAGGCGGCAGCAAGCGAAAAAAGGCCCCAAGGATTGAAACTGGGGAAAGAAATGCGGAGGAAACACCGGAAATAAGGAAGAAAATGTATAGAGCCTTACTGCGAGGAAAAGGATCAAGGAAGAGGCGCCGGAGAGCGTCGGAGAGCAGGAATGGAATCGCCGGAGCACCGAAATACCAGGGACGAAGGTAGAGGTCGTGCAAGCGAATGAGGGGGATAGGGGAGAATGAAGATTTTATAGGGTGGAGGCCGGGTGGCCTCCACCGTTGGATCCAGGTCACGGGAATCAAAGCGTGCATCGCACCGTCCATTTCGAACCGCTTCGATCCCATCACAGCCCCACGTCGTCGCCACCGTACGATGACAGTGTGCCACGTGGCAGTCAGCCATTCGAAGCATTTAATGAGCGCATGCTCAACCTTAATGTCGAAGATTGGCGCAGATTACGAGGAGGTTCAAGGAATGTGGCTGTTGACTAACCTCAAAGGCCATCCCTGGGGTAGGCCGAGCGGAGGATATTGCCACGCAGTAGCCGCCCGGCCAGACTCGCAGTCCAGTCAGTCGGACTAATCGCCTCCTTCGACTAGACTTGAGGGGGAGGCAAGTGATCCGGCGGTAAGAACAGGGGACCCCCGTTATGGGGAGTCAACGCCACGTGGAAGTCAAAAGGGCAGGTGGCCGACCGGAATGAGAGATGGGTCGGCCGGCCGACCGACCAGTATCTAGTGGTTAAAGGCACCCTGACGAAAGTCAGGGTTCTGGCGCTCATCGGACAATATCACAGAGCCGAGTGGATGGCACGCTTGGCCGAATATATGAGGTAGCTTACTGCTAACAGTCCCCATAAAGCACATGATTGAGAATCTCCCAAGTAACCATCATATATGGCTGGCCGGATGTCGGCGGAGGTTGGCCGGCCGGACGCCCGGCAGGGAGTAAAGGCAAGAGGACAAGGGACATCTTTTTCTGACAGCGGACATGTTCTACGTTTAGGCCATACTCCAAATCTTACGTCAAGGGATTCCACTGTCCCATCGAAGACATGCTTGGACTGTAGCGGTATGGGGTCAGGTAAGCTCACTGACAGGCCCTTATCGGGGTATGGGCTGAGGACACGTGTACACCTCGGTATGTGTGCACTCGCTTCTCCATTGCCCTATATAAAGGCCCTAATCCTTCGTCGGAGGTACGCATTCTACGATTCTTAGAGCCACTTTTTGGTTGAGCTTTGCCTGACTTGAGAGTCGGAGGGTCGTCGTCGGGAACCCCTTCCCGGCCCGACTTCTGTGCAGGTTCACCGGAGGTCCGTGCGGACAGTCAGGAGATCTACGTCAGCTGTTTGGAGAGCGCCACATGCCCAGCGTCAGTTGATTCAGCCTTCGGACAGGATCAGAGAGGAAGGTGGTTGAAAACCTAGACATTAATTTCAAAAAGGGGAGATATGCCTAGGAAGTGTAGGTCTAGGAATGTCTAAGGTGGACATATTTGTTCTAGGGTTAGAACCCTATAATTGGAAAATCAAGCCTTGAAGCAAGGTTTGAGGAAATGGAAAAATTCCTAAATAGGTTCATTATTGGACCTAGATGACTTGATACGTGTTTAGGTGGTCAAAGACATAAAAATATCAAATTAGGTCCCTCAAAGACCAAAAGGAGGTCAAATGTTAGGATGGCACGTGATATTGATAAGGGAGGAGTGACTAAGGACAAGGGAGTGTCATTCAAAGCCAATAAAAAATAATATGCTAGGGTTGCATATAATTATGGTAAGGATGAGGTGTTAAAAGTTAAGGACAAGAAAAAATTAATCAAAGATAATGTGTTTAAGATTAAGAAAATTAAGTTTGTAGGCCAAGTGTCACTCGAGGTGCACCAAAGTAGCCTACCATAGTGAATAAGTCACCTAGGGAGGTGGCTAAAGATAAGAGCTCCAGGAGAGCTCAAAGAGTCTTTGGGACATATGTTAAATGAATCACAAGCGGACCATGCTTGAGACTCAAGATGAGTAATCAAATGTGTCAAAGTGATTTAGAGATGGATTTGAGTCTCAAATCTAAGAAATTGGTACGATTGGGTTAAGTTTCATGCATGAAAATATAATTTGGGTCCATATTCTATGAAAATTAGTTTTTTATGTATATATGTCATATAACTAATGCTAGAGATGTATTATAGTTTAGTATAGGCAGATACATCGAGAGGAAGCCAAAACTAAGACTTTATGTCAAGGTTCAATTGAGCCATTTAAATAGTTTTGAGTTTTATGTTAATCTTGAGATCCGTGATACATATATTTTTGTATATATTTTTTCCAAGTAGAAATTGGTAAAACAAACCTCTCAACAAAATTTGGAAATTTTTGGAGGTCTATAAAATTTTTGATATATTTTTGAAGTTAAGTCAGAAATGTTATTTTTAGCTGAAATAGTATACCAGTCGACTAATACAGTTACCAGTCGGTTGGTAACATTGTTCACGAGCACAGAATGTCTTTGTGAGCTCGTTTTAGAGAGGACAGCCGATTGGGGTTAATGGCAGTCAATTGATACAGTCTAAAAATATATTTTAGCAATAAGAAATGACCAAAAGGATGATGAACATACATGTAATCTTATAGGGGATTAGTACATGATGTTTATGGTCATTAGAGGTTAAAAAATCCAACAATTAGGATATTATTGGAGTTATTTTTGATATATGGCAAAGGGGAAGAAGTGTTAAGTTCAAGTGGGAAACCTACATACCCTTGCAAGAAAACCTAACTCAAGGGGGAGCTCAGTTGAAGGGAGATCAATTGCTCACTTGTTAGCAAAGGGAGAGAAGTTTAACTTTACGAAAAATTTTAGCTCAAGGGGGAACTTAGGTGTAGGGGAGCCTAGGGTTAGGTTCCATGACTTATGCATGAGTAGATATGCATGTTTATTTGCATTATTATTACATTTATGTTTCTCTAACTTAAACAGTTGTCAAACATCAAAAATAGGGAGATTGTTAGAGCAGGTGCCCTAGGTTTTGATGTTTAGACAAATGTTTAAGTTAGATTTATTGTTGTATTTGATATACATTGTAAGTGTGCAGGATACAGGTACAACAAGGAGAGTTCAAGTGTGATCTTGACAAAGAAGAAAAGTCCAAGGGCGAGTCTTGGTGGTGTAAATCCAAGCATGTAGTTTTGGCAACGTAAGTCAAAGTGTGACTTGGCAATAGAAGATGAAGTTCCGGAGGTGTGACCTCTTAGCAAAGGAAGACTTGACAACAATGACAAGACCGATGAAAGCTCCAGAAGGCAAGGAGTGAAGGATGAGGAAGCATCCAAGGGACGTGAGGCTGGTGGAGGAGGCTAGAAGGCTAGGTCTAGGTTGTATAGGTAAGGGCGAGTGCATGACAGACTCTACTTACAATAAAATTCTATGTTACTGTACTATTACCATAGCATTACTGTAGCGTGGCTGTAACAGTCGAATAATATTTTTATCAGTCAACTGATATTGAGTCGTTGGTCTATAACAGTCGAAATCCACGAAGGTCAGTCGATTGGTAAGTATGGCAGTCAACTGGTGGCGGAAACATTGCTTGGATGTTTCCATCCAAGCTCTATTTAATGGTGCTCAGGATGCTTGAGCAAAGTGACGAAATTAGTGGTGGTTAATCCTAATTAGAGTCTCCAAGTACTCAAGTGATCTAGTGTGATCTTGTGCAAGTTGTGGTGAGGTTTTTCTACCCACAAGGAGCTATGCGAGCTAGTCGAAAGTTCTCCGAGGAATCATCTACTGACGGATTGGGATTGCCCACCTTGCGGACAGTCGTGGAGTAGGAGTAAGCGATCTCCGAGCCACGTTATATAAACATGTTAGATGTTTAATTGTCATGGTTATTGCCTCTAGGTTTAGCATTCTATTTGTTAGTTTTGTTTTGTATTTCCGTTGTGCACTAACAAACGTAGGAAGCGACAATTTGGGTAATGAGGTATTAACCCCCTCTAGCGGCGTCAAGGTCCCACCATTGAACACGATCCAGTGCGGACTTATGAAAGAGGAACTAAACGAGTCAGCTCACACGAAAACATAAAGGAGCTATGAGATAAGCTAATTGAACTACACGAAGAAATAAACAAGTGCAAAGGTAACCAAAAAAGACTCACCTCTGAATAAATTGTTTAACATCGAAATGTAGGAAGAAGATAAGGTGACTTGGGATGAAGAATCGGGCGTCGAAGATCGGAAGCATCGCAATTACCTTGCACTGATGGCCATCATACTAGAATCAGAAAGTGAGATGGAACAAGACGACGAGTCCGAATACGAATCAAGCCACGAGTTTACACTCGTTTCCGAAGGTTCGAATGAGGTCTTGTCTATCTTAACTGCTAACTTTTTCAAAATAATTGCATGCCTCAATAAAAAATTAATAAAATATGAAAAACAAAATAACACTCTTTAAGGAAAATCAATACTCAACTCAAGTCGAAAGACTTGAAAAAGAAAATTCTAAATTGAAAACTGAAGTAACCAATCTAAAAGAATTGTTAGAAAAATTCACAACCAGATTCAAGTACTTAAGCATGATACTTGGATTCCAAAAAACTATGTATAATAAATTCGGACTCGGATACAAGTCTAACTCAACTTTTAAATCATTTTTAACTTTAACTCAAAATAAGAAATTAACCAAAGTTTGGGTTTCGAAAGCATACTTAATCATGCAAGTAGGACTCAATCAATACTATGTACCAAAAGTTAAAATTCACTTCATAAATCAAAATAAACCAAATAACTCACTCTTAATTTCAAAATCTAAATCTTCAAAAATAAACTTAAACCTAAAGAATAAAATCAAAAATCAAAAAAATCAAAAAATAAACCTAAAATAAATAAAAATAAAATCAATCTAAACTCAAACTATAACTAGGGATGTGAACGAGCCGAACCGAGTAGAATAGTATTAAGCTCGAGCTTGGCTCGTTTAAGTTATATTCGGGCTCGAGCTCGGCTCAAACTCGAATCGAACTATTTGAAAAATTTCGAATGCGTGATTACTCTAATGATATCCAAGTGACTCACCACAGCTTAGAAGTTTATCCAAATAATACATGTTTGTTGAACCCAAAGCTAAACTTGAAATACAAGTTAAATCAAATTTTGAAATTCAACTTAATTCATCTCACAAAATCATAGAATTGCCTGATTGAAAACATAGATCGGCTCGAAAAATATATATGATATTCAAAGCTCGATTCAAAGATTGAAAAATACAAATAATTTTGGCCCAAGCTCAATCTTGATTTGATATAAAATTCAAACTTGAGTTTAATTCGAATTGTTCGAATCTTGATCTGAGCATATTCGAACTATAATTCAAAATGACATAAATTCAAATTTGGTTCAAATTATTTAAACCTTAATTTGAGTATATTTAATTTAGAATTATGTAAAATAATTAGAATCCGAATCGAGTTCGGCTCACGGGCACCTCATGAATAATCGAAAATAAATATTATAGGCTCGAATTTGGTTTGAAAAAATTATCGAACATGCTCAAGTTTAGCTCAAATTCGATAATTTCTAATACAATTCAAATATTTTTTAAGCCTGCTCTAAAAATTCGTGAATCAGCTCGATTTGTTTGTACCCCTAGACTTATCGAGACAACCAACATTCTTAGAGTTGTTATCCCATTAAAGGAAAATTCCTATGATATGTTGCAATTGAGATTCAATCCTTAAATACTAATTATTCATTTGAAGGATCTAACCACTATACCATTACTCCAGGGCTAGCTCTATCATAACCTGTTCTATATTATACTCCGACTATCAAGTACATCATTTTCATAATTGTCAAATCCACAACTCGATCTCATTGAGTTAACAAGCTCCATATGCACCATCCAAAACCTTGCTTGCTACACACATCAAACTTATATTACTACCAACATAACAAAATAACATGGTTAACCTAACCACAAAGAAGCATTGTGTCTCTAATAGATTTTTGGTAGTATAATTCAAGTTAATAATAAGACTTTCGTTGTTAAGATTTTCAAAGATAAACATAAAATATTTTAAGAGTTTAAGGAACCAAATTTGGTAGTATTTGAAATAGAAACATTATCTCCAAGAAAGATTCAATCTTGCACTTCCTTAGATGAAATATTATAGAGCCATTTTACTGCTAAACCAAATAATTATAAGAGTTCACCGTGAGATTTACTTGAGCTTGGATTGTGCGCGGCGCCTCTCTGTTGAGTTCGGCTCAGGTGAGGATTGAGCACGGCTGTTGGCACCACTCCGTGCCTCTCTATCGAGTTCGGTTCGAGTGGGCACTTGGATCCGTCTCCATCTTCCACGTCGGCCAAGGGCACCCGACGTCATCTTCATCGCTGTTTTTCCTCGTCAGGACGGTTCCCTTGTTGATGATCGCCAACATTTTTTTTGTTTGGGGTTTAGTCGATTAAAAATCCCTCTTTTCTTTCCAATAATGACAACAGAACCCCTTTTTAAGGGATCTCTCGCTCTTCTTATCTGCAATTAGGGATGCTGCGAAGTTCTCTAGTTTATATGCTCTCTCATCCGTCGATGCCAAGACTGGAGGAGTTTCTTCGGCTAGGTTCATAGTAGCAATCCCAAAGGTTGATTCCTTTTCCCTGTTTCGTACTATTTTATTCTTTTTTTAATGATCTTGTGTGCTCGTACTCTCTCCCACCAGTTGATGTAGAAAAGTTTCGTTTTTTCCTCTCGTCGGTTCAGATCGGTCTAGAAATGCTCAAAGATCGATCTTTTTCGGTTTCTCTAACCTTGTTGAAAGTGCATTTGGGCTTCCTTCGTGCCTCCTTTTCTCTAGATCAAACTCCGACCAAAAGACTATCCTTTCAGCTGTAATCATTATTTTTTTTATTCTACTACTGCCTTTTGATATCTTGAGAGCTGAACTGTTTATATCAGTGGTCAAACTGGAATTTCTTTATTTTTAACTCTTCAATGTATAGCAGGAAGGAATTATCAGGGAGACATGATGCAAAGTGCGATGTTTGCTGCTGCTAAAGGATGCGTTCCTGGGCTTGAATCCCCTAGTTGGAGAAGCAGGGTTTCACCTGGAGTTGGCCTGATCAGGAAGACCAGGCCGGGTTCAAACAGGTTGTCGACGGCAGACGCTGAGTTCTGTTGTGGAAGTTCTCCACTCAGATCCTCGATCACTCTCTGGGTGGAGATGACAAGATCGAGGAGCAGTGTGGAGGGGAATTTTAGATCGAGAGAGAAAGCTCGATATGTAAAAGTCCAATCAACTGGTTTGTTCTTTCTACGGGACTTTTTTTTTTATCTCCTTCTTTTCGTTGCTCATCTAATTATAGTAAATCATAGATCAAAATTGCAGTTTGCTGATTATGAAGTGACTTGATGGGCTTTATGATTACGAAACTTCTTGTCTTTTATTAATTTCTTTTATTTGATTCATCAATGTGCGTTGGGTGGATAATCCTCTATCTATACTTAAGCAGGGTATTAGGAACTCAAAAAAGTTATGGAACTGAATTTCCAATTCATTGGTTCCTTCATTTGGGATCATAAGATCATGAAAATTGGATTTATGATTTAAAAGTATTCCTTGCAGTAGAAAACTTAGCAAACTAGCAATTTGCATTTGTTTTCTATGGCTGTGTATCAGGTAGCCGAATGTTTTGATTTTGACTCAATTTCAGGTGGGCTTGATGATCTAACCTCCGATAAACTGCAGAAGAAAACATCTGGGAATGTGATTCCATATGTTGGTGTAGCCTGTTTGGGAGCCATTCTGTTTGGCTATCACCTTGCGTATGTTTCTGAATGCTGCTAATAACTATTATGTAGTTCTTCATCTTGTTTTGTCATTGTATATCTTGGTAACTATCTATGCTAATTAGCTGAAGTTTCATGAAATGACATTTTCTTCTTCAAAAGTAAAAAACTTTCTATTTTATTTCCCTTTATCCCAATTTCAATTTGGTATCCTTATTTTTAACATGCTTGCTATTGCATCTACAAATTGCAGTGTGGTAAATGGCGCACTCGAATATCTTGCAAAGGATCTGGGAATCACAAAAAATACCGTACTACAAGGTGCATTCATATTGTCTTTTTTTTAGTGGTCATATAATTTATCGTCATCTTTTACTTGAGTTGAAAACAAATTTTCTTCAGTAAACATTGATAATCATGGCAATAGCTTCAGGTTGACTGAATCTTGTCAAGTAATTTAAGACTTTAAGTTACTTGTTCTTGAGCTTCTCTATTGGCCATGTGAGATATTTCTAAAAACTATTATCTTACATTTTGTTTAATCTGTATTCAGGTTGGGTTGTTAGCATAACCCTTGCAGGTGCAACAATAGGTTCTTTCACTGGAGGTGCATTGGCTGATAAATTTGGTCGGACCCGATCTTTTCAGCTCGATGCAATTCCCCTTGCGATTGGTGCATTTCTCAGGTTCCATCATTTGTGCTGTGAAAACTCTATAAGTTAGTTGATAGATTTTCTATCTAATTTAATGGGGACTTTGCAGTGCAACAGCCCAGGATGTGCGGACCATGATAATTGGTCGACTGCTTGCTGGAATTGGGATCGGGATCTCTTCTGCTATTGTGCCACTGTACATATCTGAGGTTGCTGATTTTGTATCTTTCTGATGATTATGCTACAAAAACTGATGTGCATATGCTAGATAGCTAAACTGCATCCTCTACTTTCAGATATCTCCAACAGAAATCCGTGGAGCTCTTGGATCAATAAACCAACTTTTCATCTGCATTGGAATTCTTGTGGCTTTGGTGGCTGGATTGCCATTATCTGGAAATCCTTTATGGTAATTTTTATAACCTTATCTTTTTTTCTGCATTTAGCATCTTAAAATTTGTAGTTCAGTGATGGACATTAATGATCTTGTTCAGGATCTTTTTCTTGTTGGTGACTTGGGGAATCTATTAGTTGTGAAATGTTTGTCCCGCAGACAAAGGAACTGAATTTCTTGCCCTCATAGAGGCATATACTAAGAGGCAAAACTAAGAGAAATTAACAACAAAATGGATGAAATTTAAGTTTGTTCTTATCATATTTCAGATTGGTAACCATGTTCAAGAAGGAAAAAAAAGGTTGACGAGAAAAGTTTGGGGGAGAAAACAACTGAATATATAAGGCAAAATCCTATTAATCTAAATTTGATGCTACTTATGATCCTCAAACTACATCCAAGTCAGACAACAGTTTCCTTCCAGTGTCATCCATTTTCTTTTTCATTAATTTCATTTGCTGAAATTTTTAATGCTTTAAAATTATAGCCCAGTGATTAAACCTAAAGTCACTTTTGTGTATGTGTAAATTTTCACTATCTACAGCTACTGCTCTTAGAGTTTGCTAGTAAATTTTTGCATAGTTTATCAACTCCAACTTGCACTATAAGGTAAGCATTACTTATAATTACTTTTCTAGTTTTCCATCATCATCATGGGCCACTAGGTGTTGTGTGTCATGTTAACCATGTCATTCCGGTTAATAAGAAACTATATAACATAACAATAATTATTTATAACATGTAAGATAAATTAAATTCTCTAAACAATTAAAATTAAGTAATGTAACACAAAACCTATAATGTTTGTTTAAATGAATTATCTTTATAAATGGGCCAATTCATGTCAACCCATTATATACTGGAGTCGTGTGCTAACACTTTTTGGATGTCTCTATTAATTGTGATTTAGGTCGGATGGTGCTATCAAGTTGTTTCTAACATTGTCAGCTCTTCAATTCATATTTATCAAGATAATCTTTTTTTTTGTTCTGTTATGATCACGGTAATCGAGGCAGGATCTCCTGGACCACTTTTTGTGGTCCAGGGGATGTGCCACTCGCATTTGTGCCCGGATCGCAGCCGTGATCCGGCCGCAAATGGTTGCGATCCCTTCTTGGGTTCATTGTCCCCACCAGGTTATAATTTTTGTTCGGAGCAGGCGGCCGGAGGCCGCCCGAAGGACACCCTCGCTCAGCGCCCAGTAACCTGGCCACTTATCCACCACCGGAGGCCTTCGGCCGGCCTCCGGCTGCCTGCTCCGAATAAAAACTATAATCTGGTGGGGATGGTGAACCCAGGAAGGGATCGCAACCATTTACGGCCGGATCGCGGCTGCGATCCGGCCGTAAATGCGAGTGGCACATCCCCTAGACCACAAAAAAGTGGTCCAGGAGATCTGTGCTCATGGTAATCATATCTAGTTAGTATAATTTTGTCTTCCTGTAAACAAGATATATATGGTGATACCCATATACTCTATGTTGATCACTATTGCAAATTGTTATTGCCAAAAGTGTCTTTATGTATATATGTAAAGGGTAAATGATTTACTTGTAATAGTTTTTATTTATTATACTGCATATATAAAGGTAGAGAGGACTAACTAAATTCCTAAAGAAGAATAATTTTCTGAGTCATCTAAGGCATCTGGTGTCACCATGTAATTGATTCTCTTTTAGTGTCGACTCACAGTTGCTCTTCTGTGCATCATGTGAAGACAAGGATGAAGGTTCTCCCTTCTTTTTCAATGGTTTCAGAAGTTTGGGTGAGATCACCCTTGTTGCTTAAGTGAAATCACGTGACAGACTTCCTGCTTCTGGGGTTCTTCTGTCGCCAGAAGCCTGTTCGAGCACGTTACCCACTCACACATCATCCATGAGCCCTTGCTGCTGCCCTCTCAGTGTGCAAGCTCAGCAACTGCCATTCGTGCCTCCCTCTCTATGCTCAGTGTCCAAATGTGGTGGACCTCTCGTTATCTGCCTCCCCCATAGCAAACCAATCTTGCCAGCTACTCCAACCACATCCAAACAAAAGAATGCTTGCCTTGCGCAGCAATACGACAATGGGACTAACAATGTGGTCTTCAGTAGGGAGCACAAGCATTCATGATCAACAAACAAAAGACAGTACGAATTCTGCCAGGAGAGAAGGGATTTCAATGTTAATTTTGCAACAACTAAAACTAAGAAGCAGAATAAACCTGCAAACTTGCATAATATGATGGAACTTACAAAGGAGTTCTTCAAGATGGCTAAAATTATGAAGAGTCAGGTGACTGAAAATTACTACAGACTAGTTGTTGCCTTCTGCTGAACCTAATTTAGCCAGACTTCTGTTACACTAGAGGTGACTGTGTTTTCCTAGGGCTGGAAGCAGATCTTCAAGCCTCTCCAGGTTGATTTCCATGGGCTGTCAGTTGCTCTTGATTTTTTTTCTTAGAAATTTGATTTAGAACTCTTAGTATCTTACAAGTTATAATATTCCATACTATTAGAAACATGCTAAACAACTGCTTGAAGCTTTTACTTTAAACCTCAACATCTTACCTTGAATTGTCTGTTTAATGCTACCTTTGTGATAAGATACATATGAAATTTTGTAACGCTAATAGTGAGAGAAAATTTCCTGCAGTTTGGTGTTAGTATTGCCATCATAATCTTGATTGTTCCGAGTTTCTATGCTTTTTCATGGTGTTGCAATGCAGTTCTTTCAAAATAGTTTGTTTTTACATTTTTATCCTTTAAAACTTATATGGTGTAAACATCTTTCCTTGTGATTCTCATTTGTCATATTGAGTGTTCTTATGTAATTTTCACGTCCTATTAGGTGGAGAACAATGTTTACCGTTGCTATCTTTCCCTCTGTGCTGATGGCAGTAGGGATGGCTTTTTGTCCAGAAAGCCCTCGGTGGCTGTTTCAGGTTCATTTTTGGTTGCTAATTTAACTGATGTTATTATTAATCTTGGTTGCTTGTCTAACCTTCATCTTGTGCACTGCAGCAAGGAAAATTTTCTCAGGCAGAAACAGCTATAAGGAAACTATATGGCAAAGAACAGGTTGCCGATGTTATGCACGAATTAAGATCAGGTGGTGAAGGTTCGACTGAACCAGATGCTGGTTGGTTTGATCTTTTCAGTAAACGCTATTGGAAAGGTACTCTCAGAATAATTATAGTTGCCTCTTAGATCTGTCATAATTTTTTACCCAGAGAATTCTTCTGTTTTCTGCCTCTACTTTCGGGGTATTGAACTTCTAGTGCTGATATTTTTCTTTAATATTCTTTTTTTTAACTTTAATGCATAATGCATGCTAATTAGATAGTTGAATTAAAAATTATTATTTTTTCATTTTTGCATCAGTGTGCATAATGCATTCATATACTTTTCACTCCTTAAGGAATAAACTTAAAAATTAACAAATACTGGTTGACTTTACCTTGACTTGTGCTGAAGTGTGTTTAAGTGTGCTGAGTGTCAACAGATACTCTTCTGCACAATTGACACTGAGGAGATGTATTTGTCAATCAGAATTATGTTTTAATAATTTACTAAAATGGTACATTTTGGCTGTATAATGTCTGAGATGGTATAAGATTTCAAATTATGGTACCACCAACCCTTTCCCTCACCTTTCTTTCTCCATAGGAAACATGAGCCTTAGGCAATCTCCCTCAGCTTGTGCCATATATTTTTCTTCTTAGTAGATAACCAATATTTATGCAGGAATTCTCTTATTATGATAGCTTTCTCATATCAATTGCAGTTGTTAGTGTTGGCGCTGCATTGTTCTTGTTTCAACAACTGGCTGGGATAAATGCTGTTGTGTACTACTCGACATCTGTATTCCGCAGTGCGGGAATTGCTTCTGATGTCGCAGCTAGTGCTCTTGCTGGGGCTTCAAATGTTTTTGGTATGCTTTCCTGTTTTAGTTACCAGATTAAATTTAAACACAGCAATCTCTAGTTCGAATTATTCACACTGCATAACCGATGATTCCTTATTAACATGCTATTGTTACAGGTACTGCTGTTGCATCTTCTCTAATGGACAAGCGAGGGAGGAAGAGCCTCCTAATAACAAGCTTTTCTGGAATGGTACTCATTTTCTCTTAAAGATGTCATTTCAGCTTAAAGATGTCATTTGATATCTTTAAGCGCAATCTATTTCTGCTTGGCTTGAAGTTGGTCTTTCAGTAACTTTTATAGTATCTAAGAAATTTGCATAATTTTGGCTGAAAGTTACTTATTCAAGTTCGAAAGCTATTTATCGATCTACTAACGCTTTGAATATTTTAGCTCGGTCATTACTATGTACACTCTCTAAAGTAAGTACTTGTTTCAAAAATCCATCAAGATACCTGATAGAGGAAATTGAGTTGAGAATAATTCATAAAACTATAGGGAGGTTCGTTTCTCGTTGATACATAGATACGTTATGAAATATGATTATTTACACGACTGTTTTCAGAAATCAGTTTACGGCACTAATATCTTTGCGTTGCCATTTCTATTGCTGTAGGCTGCATCTATGTTGCTGCTTTCTTTGTCTTTCTCATGGAAGCCACTTGCACCGTATTCAGGGACACTTGCGGTCGTAGGCACAGTTCTGTAAGTGAATGGAACTTTGGCAGAATTCACTTCTTTTCCCTTTGCACCATGTGGATGTTTCATGAGTTGTAGTCATTTTCGTTACATCGACTTCGTTAAATTGTATCGCGACAGATATGTGTTGTCCTTTTCACTGGGTGCTGGCCCAGTTCCGGCTCTTCTCCTCCCTGAGATATTTGCCTCTAGGATCAGAGCCAAGGCAGTCGCATTGTCTCTCGGCATGCATTGGGTAAGTCCTCTACTCGATACTAACCTAATCTTTTTGATGAATTCATCTTCCTAGTTCCTGCTTGAATTAACACAACCTTTTGTTGTAGATTTCCAATTTCGTTATCGGTCTCTACTTTCTGAGCGTGGTGCAGCAGTTTGGAATTAGCCGAGTATATCTGGGATTCGCGGGGGTATGCACTCTTGCTGTTCTTTACATAACTGGCAATGTCGTGGAGACCAAGGGGCGATCACTAGAAGAGATCGAGCGCGCCCTTAGTGCTGAAGTTTGAGTACCTAAAACTGCTCTGGCAGCAAATTGTCTGCGATCTAACTGTGATGACTATGTGGTTCTTTTGGTTCGGCGAGAGCAAGATCTAATAAATTCATGTTCGATAGTCATTTCAGTAGTTCTTCCTAATCTTAAACTGCCTAAAATATCTCACTTCGGGCTAAG